>NC_071401.1:84439320-85081820 GCF_017976375.1 Cuculus canorus
CCTGTGGAGACAAGAGGGAGGCTCCTGAGGTAGTAGGTGCCAGGAAGGAAATTTTCACAAAACACCTTAAAGGAAATAAAGGGTCTTCCACTAAGAAGGCGATGCAGTCAGCAGCCCGGCTGAAGTGCCTCTATACAAATGCATGAAGCTTGGGCAACAAACCAGAGGAGCTGGAAGCTACAGTGATACTAGAAAGCTATGGTGTGCTTGCCATCACTGGAACGTGGTGAGACAAATCTCACGACTGGAGTGTGACTATCGATGGCTACAGGCTGTTCAGAAGGGACTGACTGGGAAAGAGGGCTGGAGGCATTGTCCTCTATATCAGAAAATGGATAGAATAGAATCATAGGATGACTAGGTTGAAAAGGACCCACTGGATCATCAAGTCCAACCATTCCTAACAATCCCTAAACCATATCCTTCAGATCCTCATCCACTAGTCCCTTAAACACCTCCAGGGAAGGTGACTCAACCACCTCCCTGGGCAGCCTGTCCCAGGGCCCAATGACCCTTTCCATGAAATATTTTTTCCTGATGTCCAGTCTGAAACTCCACTGACGGAGCTTGAGGCCATTTCCCCGTGTCCTGTTCCCTATCACTTGGGAGAAAGCCAGACTTTTCCTAGTCTGTAGCACTGCATAGGGTTGTTATACTCCAAGTACAGGACCCAGCATTTGGCCTTGTTAAACCTCATGGCACTGGTCTCAGCCCAGCGGTCCAGCCTGTTCAGATCCCTTTGCAGAGCCTCCCTACACTCCAGAGGATCCACGCTTCCACCCAGCTTACTGTCATCTGCAAACTTGCTAAGGGTGCACTCAATGCCTTCATCCAGGTCATCGATAAAGACATTGAACAGGGCTGGACCCAGTACTGAGCCCCGGGGAACCCCACTTGTAACTGGCCTCCAGCTGGAGTTAACTCCATTCCACTCTCCGGGCCCGGCCATCCAACCAGTTTTCAACCCAGGAGAGTGTGCGCCCGTCCAGGCCAGAGGCAGACAGTTTCTGAAGCAGAATGCTGTGAGAAACTGTGTCAACGGCTTTACTGAAGTCCAAGAAGACTACATCCACAGCCTTTCCCTCATCTAGTAGTTGAGTCACTTTGTCATAGAAGGCGATCAGGTTAGTTTGGCAAGACCTGCCTTTCGTGAACCAATGTTGACTGGGCCTGATCATCCGCTTCTCTTCATAATAGCACTCAAGATCACCTGTTCCATGACTTTTCCTGGCACTGAGGTCAGACTGACAGGCCTGTAGTTCCCTGGATCCTCCCTGTGACCCTTCCTGTAGATGGGCACAACATCAGCCAGCCTCCAGTCCAGTGGAACTTCCCCAGCCAGCCAGGACCGCTGGAAGATGGTGGAAAGGGGTTTGGAAAGGACATCTGCCAGCTCCTTTAATACTCTTGGGTGGATCCCATCCAGCCCCATAGACTTGTGGGTGTCTAGCTGGGCAAGCAAGTTTCTAACCACCTCCTCTTGGATCATGGGAGCCTCATTCTGCTCCTCTAACTCCTGAGTTTGCACACAGGGGGAACAACTTTGCTTACTATTAAAGACTGAGGCAAAGAAGGCATTAAGTACTTCAGCCTTGTCTTCATCCCTTGTCACTGTTGTTGCTTCTGCATCAAATAGGGACTGAATAGGCTCCCTAGTCCTCCTTTTCTTGTTAATGTATTTGTAGAAAGATTTTTTATTATCTTTCACAGACTTAGCCAGTTTGATTTCTAGTTGGGCCTTAGCCCTCCTGATTTTTTCCCTGCACAATCTCACTTCCTCCCTGTAGTCCACCCAGGACACCTGTCCCTTCTTCCAAAGCTCATAGACATTCCTCTTCTTTTTGATATCTCTCAAGATCTCCCTACTCAACCAAGATGTTTTTTTCCCCCGATAGGTCCTTTTCCGGAACATGGGGGTGGTTTGCTCCTGAGCTGTTAGGATTTCATTTCTGAAGAGCAACCAGCACTTGTGTGCTCCCTTGCCTTTAAGGACTGTCTGTCATGGGACTTTGCTAACCAGTTTTCTTAACAATCCAAAGTCAGCCCTTGGGTATTTTAATGTGACTGTTTTGCTAATCCCCTTCTTCATCACACCTAGAACTGAAAACCCTATCCTCTCATGATCGCTTTGTCCCAAGTCTTCCAGTCATCATATCCCCCACAAGGCTTTCTCTCTTCACAAACAGCAGGTCCAGGAGGGCATCCTCCCTTGTCGGCTCACTCATCAGTTGTGTGAGGAAGTTGTCTTCCACACACTCCAGGAACCTCCTAGACTGCTACTGTATTGTACTTCCAGCAGATATCAGGAAGATTGAAGTCTCCCACAATGTGAGTTGTCTTTGAAGAGTAGCCACAAACAGGTTGAAAGCTTGTGGGTCAGAATAAAAGACTGAGGAACCAACAGGAACCTTGTGATTGGTGTATACTACAGGCCATCTGATCAAGGAGAGCCAGCTGATGAAGCCTTTTTCCTCCAGCTACAGAAGGCTTTACGCTCACAAGCTCTCGTAGTATTGAGGAACTTCAACCACCCTGACATATGCAGGAAAAGTAGCACAGCAAGCTGTAGGCAATCCCGGAGACTCTTGGAGTGCATTGTTTCTTAACCCAGCTAATAGAGCTCACCTCTCGAGGGGATGTAATGCTGGATCTGATGATCTCTAATAGAAGTGAACTCATCAATGACGTCAAGATCAGAGGCAGCCGAGGATATAGTGATCATGCACTGATGGAGTGCATGTTCCTTAGAGATAGGGGTCAAGTCAGGAGTACAGTCAGGACGCTAAAATTCACTAAAGCAAACTTCCGGCTCTTCAAGGTGTTAGTCAGAAGGACCCCCTGGGATATGGTCCTCAGGGACAAAGGAGCAAAACAGAGATGGAAAATATTTAAGGATGCTTTCCATAAAGCACAGGAGCGCACAGTCCCCAGGTGTAGGTAATCAGGCAGGAAAGGGAAGAGACTAGTGTGGCTGAGTTGAGACCTGCTGGTCAAATTGAAGAGGATGCTGCCTGGTTGTGTAGGGATGGGGTCAGGAAGGCCAAGGTGCAGCCAGAGCTGAACTTGGCAAGGGAATTGAAGACTAATAAGAAGGGCTTCTACAGATATGTCAGTGAGAAAAGGAAGGTTAAAGAGAGAGTACTCCCACTGATGGGTGAAATATGGTGACCTCGCATCAACAGATGAGGAGAAGGCTGAGTTACTCAACAGCTTTTTTGCCTCCATTCTCGCTGAAAACCACTCTCCTCACTGCTCCTGGGTCAAGGGACAACAAGATGGTGACCAGGGGGGTAAAGCCCACTGTAGAGGAGGATTGGGTTAGTGATCACTTGAGGAATCTGAATGTGTATAAGTCTATGGGACATGATGAGATGTATCTTAGAGTCCTAAGGGAATTGGCTGATGTGGTTGCCAAGCCACTCTCCATAATATTTGAAAAGTCATGACAGTCAGAAGTCCCTGGTGACTGGAAGAAGGGTAATATTTTGCCCACTTTTAAAAAAGGTAGAAAAGATGACCCTGGGAACTACTGACCAGTCAGCCTTGCCTCTGTGCCTGGGAAGATCATGGAACAGATCCTCCTAGCAGCTATGCTAAAGCACACAGAGGACAGGGAGGTGATTTGAGACAGACAGCATGACTTCACCAACGGCTAGTCCTGCCTGACTAACCTGGTCACTTTCTGTGGTGGGGTAACCACAGCAGTGGACATGGGAAAACCAGCAGATGTGATCTATCTAGTAAGCCTTTGACACAGTCCCACACAACATCCTTCTCTCTAGATTGGTGAGCTATGACTTTGATGGGTGGAGTGTTTGATGTTGAAGAAACTGGTTTGATGGTCATATTCAAAGAGTAGTGGTCAATGGCTCAATGTTCAAATGGAGACCTGTGACAAATGTCCCTCAGGGTCTGTACTGGGACCAGTGCTGTTTAACATCTTCATCAATGATATAGACAGAGATTGAGTGCATCCTCAGCAGGTTTGCAGATGACATCAAGATGAGTGGTGCAGTTGTCACACTGGAAGGATGGGGTGTGATCCAGAGGGACCTGGGCAAGCTGGAGAAGTGAGTCTGTGTGAACTTCATGAGGTTCAGCAAGGCCAAGTGCAAGAGACCTCACCTGAGTATTGTGCCCAGTTCTGGAATCCTCAACATAAGAAGGATATGGAACTGTTGGAACAGGTTCAGAGGAGAACTACAAAGATGATTAGAGGGTTGGAGCACCTCTGCTATGAGGACAGGCTAAAAGAGTTGGGGTTGTTCAGCCTGGAGAAGAGAAGGCTCTGAGGAGACAATATAGCAGCCTCCTAGTACCTGAAGGGGTCCTACAACAGAGCTAGGGAGGAACTTTTGACAAAGGCACGTAGTGATAGGACTAGGGGGAATGGCTATAAAATTGGAGACAGACACTTTTAGACTAGGCATAAGGAGTAATTTCTTCACTATGAGTGTAGTGAGGCACTGGCACAGGTTGCCCAGGGAAGTTGTGGCTGCCCCATCCCTGGAGGTGTTCAAGGCCAGGTTGGATGGAGCCTTGAGCAGCCTGATCTAGTGGGAGGTGTGTCTGCCCATGGCAGAGGGTTTGGAACTAGATGATCTTTAAGGTCCCTTCCAACCCAAACCATTCTGTGGTTCTATGATTCTATTAAAATTATCTGGGAAGAAGAAATCTCTAGTAGGAGATAACCATATGGGTTTGCTCCTGTCCGATTACCTCAGCAGGTCCACTGTTAGTACTTTTATATTGTTTAAGATGTTTACATCACTTTGTATTCTATACTCTTTCAAACTACACCCAGAGAGTAAAATTCTAGATACTTAGAAGAAAAATATAACTACAATCACTGTGTGTGACTTCACTATTTAAATTTCCCCACACCATTGTTTGAAAAGTCTTGTGGATCTCCTAAAGCACTGCCTCTACTATTGTGTGAAAATTACTCCACCTTCTCTGATAATACCGTGTCATATCTCTGTTGTTTTGCTATGTCTGTGTGAAGAAAAATAATAGAAATCAGTTACAGCTGATTTCCTTTCTTCTAGTATTCACCTGTTTTCCGTGGCAAATGAACCTCAAATACCTACAAGACTACTTCCTATAACAAGAAGATGTATATCATTTTTTTTCGTCATAGGTATGGTGTTTTTCTTCAGAAGCACCCATGACCACCAGGTCCTTATTTTTTTGGTATTATTTTGTCTTATCTGCCTCTTCAACCTTCTTGCAGGTCTCCAGTGTCTCGCACTATTTTTTGCTATACAAAAATTCTTTGCAGATCTTTTTTTTCATTTTTTCTACTGAACAAAATGTTCGCAAATAATAACTAGACAAACAAAATCATTCTGCGTTTTCACAGAACATACGTCTGTGCACTTTACCTGTAGTACTTTATTTTTTACTGAAGTGTTGGATTGGGAAAGAGAACTATGTGTAAAAAGCTTTATTTCCCTCCAACTATTTAAAGTCCTCCTGACTAAACCAGTTTGCATTTTACATGCTGATTATTACATTGAGCATATCATGGCTAGCAAAATATATCCAAAATCAATCACCCAGCAAGCCAGAAGGTACTCTCAGATGAAGTAAAAATGAAAATGAAGAACGAAGTCCCCTTTTCCAGATAGTTGTAAACATCTCAGTCTATGAGTCTAAATTTGTATGCCAGCAATACGAATCACGTATTCGATTTGGCTTGTACTTTTGAAGTGACATGTCTTAATAGCTTTCTCACTGCTTGTTTACATTTGAAGCCAGTATAAAGCATTTCTCTCTCTCTTCTTGTTTTAAATGGCCTTTATGTGTCCTTTCTATGAGTGGTTTACTCTAATAACTACAGAACCGTCATCCTCAAAGGAAATTCCACCTTATACTGAGTTCTCCCTGAAGTTCCATGCAGAAGTGGAAACTCAACCACCTACAGGCTTGATTACTTTTTTCTGGGTCTTTGATTAAAACCATAACTTTCTTATGCAGTATGCACCACACTTCATTTTATCAAATACAGTTTCAAATTCAGTCTTTACAAGCATTAAGACAAAAAAGTCTCACATAAAATGCTACAGAACCTGCAAGTATCATGGAGCTGCCTTCTGACTAGCTTCCTCATTAAAAAATGCATTACTGGAAGATATACTGTAAAAAGTGTCAATTCCAAAGAAACTTCAAATTGTTCCAGTCCTTCACTTCAATACTTTCTCACCTAAGTTTTACTACCTGTCCTTTTCAATTATATTTCCATACTAAGTACTTACAAAATATTGATTCAATTCCCTTCGCAAATCTGATTAGCTCCCTGAAGGAGCATGGGACCCCTTAGACTCCAGTGTGGCAGCTTCTTCGCTATTGGAAACATTCACACCACCACACCCATGAAGAACAGAGCTACCTTCTTGGACATCCCCTTTGCTCCTCAGTGTTTACTCTAAACTCAGCAGATATGAGACTGTCCAGTGGAAACCATGATTCTACGTGAAACAGTTTTGTGCAGTTGTACTAATTCTTTCTTTAATGATCCATTCTCGGTTGCCAAATGTTCTTAATCACACCAACTGTGAAGGATAAATATGTAATGCGGGTTGCGTTGCCTTCAGCGCATTGCTAACCCGAGAAGAAGATCAAGTCTGTTTGTTATGTACAGAGCCATCCAAGAGAGGAGAAGAAAGAATAATGTGCAATCATAGAATCATAGAATCATAGAATCATAGAATCATAGAATCATAGAACAGTTAGGGTTGGAAGGGACCTTGAAGATCATCTAGTTCCAACCCCCTTGCCACGAGCAGGGACATCCCACTAGATCAGGCTGCCCATGGCCCCGTCCAGCCTGGCCTTGAACACCTCTGGGGATGGGGCATCCACAGCCTCCCTGGGCAACCTGTTTCAGTGTCTCACCACTCTCACAGTGAAGAAATTCTTCCTAAGGTCCGGTATAAATCTCCCCCACTCCAGTTTATAACCATTCCCCCTGGTCCTATCACCAGAAGACTTTATGAATAGCGCCTCTCCAGCTTTCCTGTAGGCCCCCTTCAGGTACTGGAAGGTCATTAGAAGATCTCCTCTGAGCCTTCTCTTCTCCAGGCTGAACAAGTCCAACTCTCTCAGCCTGTCCTTGTATGGTAGGTGCTCCAGCCCTCTGATCACCTTTGTAACCCTCCTCTAGATCCTTTCCCTTCTAGCTGAGAATATAAGGATTCATGGACACACTGAAAATTCACTTTTGGGATCATCATGAAAATGTCTTGGTATTAACATATTGAAAGAATAATATTACATTATTCCCCAGAGCTTTTTGTCCAAGTTGCAAGAAAACTGCAATTTCACCAAAATTCCTTGGTGAATATTTTACACTACTTTATTTTTTTTTTTTTCCACAGTAAAAGAGGAGAAGTCAGTGTTTAGTTATAGCATTTTGGAAATTCTGTATTAAAACTTTATACTGAAACAATGAAACTCTATAAAATAGGTTAGATAAAGCAATCACTTTATGATCAATACTGGATTTACCTCACTATATCTACTGATATATTTGCAAACATACCTTACAGCCTTTTACTATAAACGCAGCGAAACAGAATTATGACCTACATCACACAGTTATTATTGATTTTTTCCCATCTTCCTTTAGATTCAGAAGAAAGAGCTCTTCCCTCAAGGATTTCACTTTGATTTGACATTTTAGCATATTTGTATGATTTATTCTGTGTGCCTTGAAAGCCAAAGAATCTCGTGGTATTCTCTCACATAAGAAGTTCTTTTGTTTTGTCTTAACATGTTGAATAGTAGCATACTGCAGAGTCAGAAGTACATTTATTCAGATTGGTATTTCAGAAAAATGCTTTTTCTTTACTCAGAACTGCTTTTCTAACAAATTTCTTCTACTCAAATGGGTAGTTGCAACACATATAAATTTCAAATGTAAACCAGGGGTCAGGAAATCAGTGCTACTGTATTAATTCAATTTTTGCTTTAATTTGGTAACTTGCTGAATACATGTGGGCCCAGCAAATAATGTAGTTCTTTTATCTTCAACTAGGAATGCATAGACAGTGTCTGATACACTGTCTGCCTCCCCAGGGTTTAATAACCTACAAGCTGACTATGTCTTGATGACTTATCTTTTCTTCTTCCTCCTAGGTGTCTAAAAATACCTCTTCATTAAACATCAAACCTACTGTGTCAACATCTATGAAGAGCAAAAAAGACAGGTTTCCTTCAGGGAAAGCTGCTTTCAGAAAAAAATTCAAAGGTTTGTTTGGATTTTTAGAACAAAGCAAAGGAGAAAAAATCTGCAATCTCCTTTATGAATAACATTTAAATATAAAATCATAATTACTGAGGAAATATTTTTTAATTACTGCTTTCTTTTTTCCTTCTACTCAGTCTTATAAAACTTTCAAAATATATTTGTGAAATAAAAATTAAAATCAGCTATAAAAATAAAAAGGACTCTGCAATGTAATTTGATAAAATAAAAGAGGAAAAAGAAATAAATTGGAGAAGAGAAAAAAATAATTGTCTTAAACACACTCAAAAAAATTGCTATTCTAAAAGTACATTGCCTAAAATGAGACTTATGCATGTAGGATTGGAACTTTATAAAGTTCCAAAATAAAATGTCAAAGTTTTTAAAACTTTTCCTTCCCTACACTCATGAAGAGAATGGTGAAACAAAACAAAAAAAATACACAGATATAATCTATTTGTTTCCCTAATTTGAAAAAAAAAAAAAAGGTAAACATGCTCTTGTTTCTCAAACTAAAATGACTTTAATAATTTCCCTGGAGTCTGGAAGAAAGAACAATCTGTAGACAGTCTTAAAATAAATCTTTTTGTAGGGTCATGTCCACTTCCAGTCTTTTCTCTATTAATATACTAGATAGCAAACATGCCTTACTTTGCTGTCCTGAGACCACACAAAATGTGTGTACAATGTCACAAACTTGTTCATCAGTCTAAGATTTCTGCATAACCCTATTACCATGGTTTCTGACTGTGTTATATCTCTAAAAAATAAATCTGTTTATTCCCACAGAAGCCATATGAAAAATACAGAACTGTTATGTCCAGCAGTGAGAAGAAGAAAATGGAGAGAGGTGCAAAGAACTGAAGTGATGGGCCCAGTGTCAAACAACTCCATGATAGGATCAGAAATTAAACCTCCAACTGAAGAGATTCCAGGCAAAAGTCTTTGCCTCATTCATTTATATAAACGGAAGGATTTTACACCTATGTTTTTGAAGATAAATTGTTAATCAAAGAACAAAATGACAAAAGGCACAAAAGAACAGCACACCCAGAAGAGGAGAGAGATTTCCAAGTATCTTTGAAACAGGAAGCACTGGTGAAAATGTGTTTTGAATCTTAGAATAATAGAATCATAGAATCATAAAGGTTGGAAAAAGATCTGTAAGATCATTAAATCCAACTGTCAGCCCACCACCACCATGCCTACTAAACCGTGGCCCCAAATGCCACATCTACACATTTTTTGAATACCTCCATGGAAGGACACTCAACCATTTCCTTGCACAGCCTGTTCCAATGCTTCACCACTCTTTCAGTAAAGAAATTCTTCCTAATACCCAATCTAAATCTCCCCTGGCACAACTTGAAGCCATTTCCTCTTGTCCTATCACTTGTTACTTGGGAGAAGAGACCAGAACTTGCCTCACTACAACCTCATTTCAGGGATTTGTAGGGCTTGTTCCTCTCCTCTAGACTTAAAAAACCCTGTTCCTTCAGCCACTCCTAGTAAGTCTTGTACTCCAGAAACTTCATCAGTTTTGTTGCCCTTCTCTGGACATGCTCAAGCACCTCAATGTTCTTCTTGTACTGAGGGGCCACAAAACTGAACACAGTATTCGAATTACATTCTCACTAGCAATGAGTACAGGGGGATGATAATTTCCCTGGTCCTGCTTCACTAACCATTTATCAGACAAGTCAGGATGCTCTTGCCTTCTTGGCCACCTGAGCACACTGCTGGCTCATGTCCAGCTGATTGTCAACCAGCATCCCCATGTCCTTATCCTCCAGGCAGCTTTCCAGCCTCTCTTTGCCAAGCCTCTAGTGTTGTTGTGACACAAGTGCAGGACCTGGCACTTGGCATAGTGAAACCTCATACAATATACCTGGGCCTGTTGATTGTTTTCAGGTAGAAAACAATGAAAACACCAGAAGAAGGATGTGAATATTAAGATTGCAGTGATATTAAAAAGAAGGAAGAGTATCTGCTAAAGGAGAAAGAAAAAAAAAATATGGAGGCAGTGAGAAAACTACTTCAGGCAAGAAAGAGTAAAGAGTTTGGGGGAAAAAAGGTCCTAAATCAGAGTCAAAGAATTATAGAATCACAGAATGCTAGAACTTGGAAGGGACCTCTGGAGATCATCTAGTCCAATCTATCTGCTGAAGCAGGTTCACCTACAGTAGGTTGCACAGGAGTGATTCCAGGCAGATTTTGAATATTTCCAGAGGAGAAGATTCCACAACCTCTCTAGGCAGCCTGTTCCCTTGCTCAGTCACTCTCAAAGTAACGGAGTTTTCCCTCATGTTCAGGTGGATCTTCCTGTCCTCCAGTATGGGCCTGTTCCCTTGTTTTGTCACTGGGCACAACTTAAAAGAATCTGACCCTATTTTCTTGACAGCTGCCCTTTAGATATTTACAAGCCTAGAACTGGACACAAATACTCCAGGTGAGATCTCACTAGGGCAGAGTACAGGGGGAGGATAACCTCTCTCAGTCTACTAGCCACACTCTTTTTAAGGCACCCCACTGACCTTATACATGGAGGCACATTGCTGGCTCATGGTTAACATTGTCTACCAGGTCCTTCTCTGTTGAGCTGTTTTCCAGCAGGTAAACCCTAATCAGTACTGTGAGTAGTTCAACAACATGCATGGGGTTGTTCCTCCGTAAGACTTTGCAATTGCCTTTTTAAAACTCATAAAGTTCCTCTCCACCCAACTCTCTAACCTACCCAGGTTTTGTTGAATGACAACACAGTCTTCTCGTGTATCAGCCATTCCTCACACTTCTGTGTCATTAACAAACTTGTGGATAGTACACTCTGTCCTTGTACCCAGGTCACTGATGAATATGTTAAACAAGACTGGGTCCAGTACTGACCCTGGGCAACACCACTGGCTATGGCCTTCTAACTAGACTCTACGACACTGATCACAACCCTCTGAGCTCTGCCATCCATTCTCAATTGACCTCACTGTGCACTCATTTAAACCACACTTCCCAAGCTTACCTATGAGGATGTTCTGGGAGACAGTGTCAAAAGCCTTGAAGAGGTCGAGGTAATAAATAATTAAATCAGAAAAATATTCTTGTCCAGTGGGTTCTACACCAAGCCGACAGGCCAAACTATAAAGACTAATATAGGCAGAAGAGAAAAAGAACTGAGGGGAAAAAAAGGAGGAAAATTCTGGAAGTTAAATTAATTTAAATAAAAATATATTAAATGATTGAGAATTTAGGCCTAAACACCAACAACTCTCCAAAAATTACTATAATGATAGATCTTCTGGATATGCGAAAAAAAACAATATCCCCCCCACCCCATTCCATTTAATAACATACGTTTTTCCTATTTGCACATTGAAATACAAGCAATCTTAAACCTAAATCAGAAAGTAATTAAACTGGGTCCTTACAACCTATGTATAATCTAGGAATGTTATTGGCAATAGAAATTAACTTTCTGTCCATGCAGAAATGTCAGATCATAAAACCTAGGAGAAAAAAATAGATGCAGTAAAAAAAATTGTCTTAGTAATCTGAGGGTTCTAGGGACCTGTTTTTGTGCATCCTCTTGGAGAGCATTTAAAACTGAAGGTTTCTAAAAAATCACAAGAAACATTTAAGCTCAAGAGCAAAATTCAGGGATTCTTAATATTCTTGTTTCTAATACCCATCAACAGTTAATATATTTTCAACATCAATAATTTTTGTCAATCAATACTTTTTATTCGCTTATCAGGATAAATTTTGGGTGGGTTTTTTTTGTGTGACAGGGATTTTTATAGTATTTTTTTACTTTCAATTTGTTTTTCATTTCTTCCCCAAACTTTAACGTTAAGATATGAAACATAACAGCATTTCCTTGATGTTTGTGATGGTGTAGAGCTGCTGTTAATATGAATTTGTAGAGTGATTTAAGACATTACATAATGTTGTATGCTCATTGTAAAGGCTAAAAATAATTCTCACTTAGAAAAAAAAAGCTGAATCACAATGCTTCATAAAAGGGAAAAGGAGGGCAGTATTTTCACAAGTGGAGGAAAGACAGTTGGACTGCTGGGCCAAGACCAATGGGATGAGGTTTAACAAGGCCAAATGCCGGGTTCTGCACTTGGGGCACAACAACCCTATGCAGCGCTACAGACTGGGGGAAGAGTGGCTGGAGAGCTGCACAGAAGAGAAGGATCTGGGGGTGCTGGTTGACAGCCGACTGAACATGAGCCAGCAGTGTGCCCAGGTGGCCAAGAAGGCCAACGGCATCTTGGCTTGTATCAGAAATGGGGTCACCAGCAGGTCCAGGGAGGTTATTCTCCCTCTGTACTCGGCACTGGTGAGACCGCACCTTGAATACTGTGTTCAGTTCTGGACCCCTCACCACAAGAAGGATGTTGAGGCTCTGGAGCGTGTCCAGAGAAGAGCAACGAAGCTGGTGAGGGGGCTGGAGAACAAGTCTTATGAGGAGCGACTGAGAGAGCTGGGGTTGTTTAGCCTGGAGAAGAGGAGGCTGAGGGGAGACCTTATTACTCTCTACAACTACCTGAAAGGAGGTTATGGAGAGGAGGGAGCTGGCCTCTTCTCCCAAGTGAGAGAGGACAGGACAAGAGGGAATGGCCTGAAGCTCCGCCAGGGGAGGTTAAGGTTGGATATCAGAAAAAAATTCTTCACAGTAAGAGTCATTGGGTACTGGAACAGGCTGCCAGGGAGGTGGTCGAGTCGCCTTCCCTGGAGGGAACGGGTGGATGAAGTGCTTAGGGACATGGTTTAGGGAGTGTTAGGAATGGTTGGACTCGATGATCCAATGGGTCTTTTCCAACCTTGTGATTCTGTGATTCTGTGATTCTGTGAAAGAGAACAACAGCCCAACATGGGTACGTGATCTAAATTACTTGATTCACATGAAAACATAAACCAGTCTCATTGAGAAAAAAATCTGTTAGCATGATCCCTCTGATCTGAAAAACAGGAGGATTTCTGTGTAACTAAATATCACTGTAGCTGGAAACATATCAGAACTGTTGAAAGAAAATAACGTAAAATTAATAATGTGTCTGCGGATTGCTGTCTCTCCTCATTTGTCTGCAGGAACAGTAAATGCCAGGTAAAATCTCATTCAGAAACATTGGCTGGATAAGGCAGGAGCAAAGAAGGCAGGGAAAGCTGTTATTGTGTATCAGCAACTTTACTGCATCAGTCTCATCTGTTATAAAAGCACTGGCCACTTTCATCTGTCCACATAGTTCGTGTTTTCACTGTCTTTGTGATACTAATGATCAGATTGGTGTATTATGCTGGTAGTCTGTGATCCACTCATATTGAACATCAGCCCACACCTTTTTTCTCTGCACAGACATAGAGGATCCTGTCCTTTTATGAAATGTTAATCCTATTGCTGTTCAGCAGTTGGCGGCTTAAAGGTCACACACAACCCATGATCTAAGACAGAATGTTGTAAATGTTAAAAAAAATCTGTATTCAGATTGTGTAGCCTGGAAATGACCATAACTCTGCACTTATTGTTCTGCTTTGATCTTTTTTCTCATAAGACAAGATTCATTATCTGGATTGCCCTAAATCATATAACCCTTACCTACCACAATATGATAAAATCTTGCTTATATATTAAAGCATTTCCCCATGCCAGTTACCTCAGTCCAAAACTTTATCTTATTGTATTTAGCAACAACATTTTCCTTATTCTGTTTATTCCGCTGCTGATTAACAACCGAGATTCTTTGCCAGCTGTTCTGCCAAAACGTATATCTAAATACTTCACAACTGTAGGGAGTGTGTTTTAGTAGAAAGTATTGTGATGAAATACATATACCATCAGACCTAAAGCTGCAAGGACTTGAAATACCTTTTTTTTAAACTTCTGGAGACTATAGGATTTAAACAACAACAAAATTGTTTTTAGATTTCTCTTTCTTTTAAACTGAAAAATACCTGAACAAGGTAGCCGTATATCACACTAACATGAGCTACATGAAAACTCATTTCCTGACAACTTTAGAAAATGCCAGTCATTACCTAACAAGAGGCACATTACAACTCATTGAAAGCAGTGCAAAGATCCTGTTTTCTTCAACAATACTTTGCAACATTCAACAGTGAAGTAAAGTTTACTACTGCAGTAATGCGTTCTTCAAATGGTGTTGGCACCAGGAGGTAGAATGTGATTGAAGTTTCACTTGATTGTGAAAATGATACCTACTGGTGACAAATGGCTAGAAAAATTGATTTTTTTATTTGACTGGCTTATCAAGTCCTTTGAAATTGCATTTTGTGCATATGCATTTAAATTTGTATTTTATTCATGCAGCTTTTGGAATGCTGGTATTTTGCAATTCAAGTATATACACATTACGCCCAAGAGTATTCCGAAGTTTTTGCTCTCCAACTCCACACTAAGCATGGCTGACTATGCAGGAGAGTGACTCCAGCACAAGCCAGCCCCCTGTACTTTAGTTACTAGAGCCATCTGATCAGACATGCACTTATTTAGGATGTGGCAAGGCACAGAATGTTTGCGTGTAGTCATAGTGATTAACTTATGACCCATTTGGAGTCTTGATAATATGAGATTTTTTTCTCATCAGCTGCAGTAGGAATCCAACTTGTTAGAGCAGGTGATCACCTCCAAGCAGTGCCACTGAATATCACGCAAACCTAAGAGGTGTGCAAAAAAATGAGTTGATATGTGAACAGCAACAACAAACTTTTCCTTCTAAGCATTTGTAGATTAATACTCAAATGTTGTCTTCCCATATTCTTCCCACAGTAAATGTTATTTTTTCAGCTAAAAAGAATGAAATTTCACCCCCTGAACTGGGATTATAGTTCTAATTCAGTTTTATCTTTTTAAATATATGCATATTGCTCTACTCTCAAAGAGTCTTTTCATCGGTCTGAAGAATTTTAATTGGAAGAAAACTGTGAACAGACATAAGGAAACATGCTCAGTGATTTTAACCTAAGGGTAGGTGCTTTCAATGCTGGTCTCTGGATTTGTAAAATATACAAGAGTTTCATGCCATCTTTTCTGAACTCAAAGTAAGTGCTGACATTGACTCTTTAAGATTAAGTGTCGAAACTCGTGCAGCAGGGGGCTGGACAGCAGCCTTGATTTGGCAGAGCAAAACCTTGGAAGAGTCTGTTGATGCATAACACTCAAAGCAATCATTTACCAATTAAAGCAAATATGGTGTGATAGCAATGATAAAATTGCTTCTGTGTTCTTACAACATTCTGAAATATTTATGGTTCATCTAGATTCTAGTTGTAACAAAAAGAATCAATAGAAAAAGGAAGATGTTTCATTAGATCATCTTAAAAATCAATATAAGTCGCTTTTCTAAAAAAGTTTTGAGAGAATGGATATTAGCAGTGGGATTATAGGTCAAACAACAGTCAGCTAATCATATCTGATAGTTTAAACACTAGGATTAATGAATAACAGCATTTTTTTTTCTTTCTCCCCCACTCAATATAATGTGTATTTCCTTCTGTATTAAATTTGCAATTCAGATAATGTTTTATTCATTTTTATTATTGACAAAACTGATGCATAATTGCATTCATTTAATATTACAACTGCGTCCTAAAACACTTTTACCTTGATTTTAGGTAAACAATCTTTGAAGAAGGCACTAACTACAGAATCTTTTACCCCAATGGGGTTGATCATCCTGATGTTGAAAAATGTTTTTCCTACATTTGAATTGGGAATAACCCATTCTCTTCCCTCTCATATTTTCACTGCACCCTTCTGAGAAAGTCTGACTCTGCTCTAAATCTTAAGTCATGAGTTCACAGTTGTACAACAACTGGATCCCATTTTTCTTAAGGCTGAACAAGGCAAGGTCCCCAGTCTTCTCTTCAAGACCATACACTCCAGTGCCTGACCATCCTTGTAACTTGCTCCAGTGAATAAATTGTGTTGATGTGCGTGACCTGCTCTGCTTGTGTTTGCACTTATGTTCACACATACACCCATCATGAATATGTACCCAGACTCATTAATCATAATAACTGATCGGTGACGGCTAATAATTTTTACACCATGCACATCTTATTCACACATTATCTGTTACAAATCCATGCATGATCTGTTACATCTATCAACAACGTATGCCACAGCTATAGCTGGGAAGTCATGCTTCTGAGCACCTACCCCAGCAGGCATCTGGGAAAGGGCACCTGTGTACCCTCGATCAATGATAAGAGAGGGGCTGTGCTGACTGCACTCCATATCTGTGTACAATACATAACTTAATTTGTTGTGGATCCAGCAATAAGAATGTGACTTCAATGTTTTGTCCTGTTAGACTCCAATGTATTACATGGATTACCCAATTACATAGTAGTTTGGATAATTGCATCCAGCTTTTTCACCTACTGTTGCTGTTTACTTTGTGTTAGGTGTCTGTGGTTACTTATCTACATGTGAGCATTTTTCAGTTCTTTCCACCAATGAAGTTGAGTTTTCCTTCTTGCTGCCAACGTTTATAAAATTTAGTAAATTAGCATTTGTTGCTGGCAAGGTCAATGGCACTAAAGGAGAGCTCTCTGAACCTAATGTTTTCTTCTATTAGGATAACCCAAATCTGGACACAGCCCTCTAGACATGGTCTCACCAGGGCTCAGTAGAAGGGAATTACCACTTTGCTCTACCTGCAGCTCCATTCCTGATAATACCCAAGGGTACATTGCTCCTGTGTCACAAATTGTCCACCAGGACCCCAGGTCCTTTTTAACAAAGCTGCTTTCCAGACATCTGCAGCACGTACTGTACACGGAGCTATCCCCTTCAGGGCATAACTTTGTGTCACACCCCAGACCCACAAGCCACATGCTCATGTCCAGGCCTGACTCTGTGTGTCAGGGGGTGTTCGTTTATCTGTGCTGTGATCTGGAGGCCAACAAGGTCACTCTCAGGGCAAAAATCAAAAGCAATATTTATTCTGGCTCTGGCAAACACAAACAGACTGAAATACTCTAGTGCTCAGCCAAGATATGGGTGTGCAACTTGAATGCAATCAGAGTCACTCGGATTCAATCCAAAAAGCACAGCATAAGGTAATAGGAGAGAGAGAGAGACAGAGAGAGAGAAGGGAAAAGGGAAGAAATCACCACTTTGATGGGCAGTGGCAGTTCCTTGAGAACATGTGACCACAGCAGCACCTTCTCCCAGGCCTTGTGGTCCAGGCTGGTCAGATCAAAGTGATGGTCATGAAAGCGAGAGCAAGAGCACAGGAGTGAGAGCTGCCAGCATGGTTCTTTATGAGTTCTTTTATAAGACCTGTTGGACCCTCACCAGTGTGTGTTGGGGTGGTCTTGCCATCTGTCTTTCTGGAGGGTCTGCCCGGCCAGTCCAGAGGGTGGAAGAAGGCTAGGGAAAGGCCAGGGGGAGAGGAAAGGCAGTGCCTCCTTCTGCATCACCTCCCCCTGTGGCAGCGGCTCCAGACCTTGAGCTCAGCCAGGTGAGGGAGAGTGGTGCTTGCTCCTGCCCTCTCCTCCATTGAACCCGACACTACAGACGAGGTCCTCAGGCGATATCCCAAGCTCTGTCCTTGGAGAGATCTGCTACTGCACCACCTCCACTATTTGTTGCTGGTGCCACAAAACAAACCCACAAAATGGCCAGCCTGCAGACAAAATGGCTAAGGCGAATAAAGAAGCAAAGTCACGCTTTATATTTCACCCCATGACTTATTTGTCACAGAACTCAAACCCAAAACTCAAGTCTGTCCTGACCATAGTGGTGACCCTTATAAGAAGGGGAGAGGATGAGGAGAATAAGGCCAAGGAAGAGAGAAGGAAGGAGTAGTCACATCCTGGATGCACCAGCTATCAACTTGCCCAGTTGAAAGACAGGGGGTATTTCCTAGATCCAGGAGCTGTCAACTCCATCAAAGGATGGATTTTTGGATCTCAAGAACAGAATTCACAAAATTCTGTGATGATGACCTCCTCAAGAGTATCCTTCATCACCACTTTCTTGCTACCAGTTGAGATCGGCGGTTCTAGATCTCTCTTCCTGAGGAGCAATAATTGTATTAACAGAGAATATTGAGAGAAATATGTGACTTCCTTATGAAATATTCAACTTAGGGAAACCTAACATCTGTAATACAAGTATAGTGAAAATAACTACATTAACCATATTAAACACAAATGCAAAATCAACAATTGTGGGAAAATATCTCAGCCCATCTTCATAGAAAGGTGTGTCACGACATGTCGTTGGTCCACGTGGCTCTATGATGGACCATTAAGGTTTTTTCCTGATAAAAAGAAAAATATAAAGAAAACTGACTTAAAGACAGGACCAATTTTAAAAAGAAGGAACAATCCACTGTGTATTTATTTTATTCCCCTTTCTGTGGACATCAGTGGCTACCCACGCACACAGATTAAGTGGGGTTTTTAGTGTAAGGACTACCTCTCAAAATTTTGGAGGCTCACCTGGACAGGCTGTCCTGGGCAGCATCTAGATTTGCCAAGGGGGAAAGTAGCCAATAAATCCTCTTGTTAGTTTTCTGTGATCTGTCTAAAATAAGCCCACTGGCTGCTTTTCGTCTTGGCTAAAGGTAGCTCTACTAGTTTTCTCAGCCTGAGGGGGCCGGTAATCTTACCGACAGGAGCTGAGGCAGCAGCTGCTGTTCCCTTTGTAAAAGGGGCTGCAGGCATTTTTTTTTTCTAGAGTGTGTGTGGGAGGCTTTTGTCTGGAGACTGATGCTTTTTTGCCAATCAATGCAACTCAGACAGGGGCAGCCCAGGCATTAAATATTGGGGAATCTCCTTTCCTAACTGACTCGGTGAAACTGTGAAGCCTCAAGGAGTCAGGCCCCTCTTATGAAGGGAATAATTTTGCCTGGATTTGCTAACATTAGAATCAGGGCACAAAAACTGTCTTTTGTATGCTTTCAGTGAGGTGGCTGATCCCAGGAGAAGGGATCACAATCACATCATCCTACTCCAAAAATCCATTTCCTCCACCCCAGCAAAGTACTGTTTGAATCACAAAGCACGGTGCTCCCTCATGCTCCTGCAACTGGGCAAGCTCCTGCAGTTCAGCCCATTCCATTAGGGCACATGAGTTTGCTTTCGTTGCAGTTGAGGTTTCAGACTTCTCTCCCTTATCAATAATAATTAGGGGTTGAAGTTTGAAATCAGTGCCTGACACTGCATCACCTCCTGCTTTAGCAGCCAGCTCCAGACCTTGAGCTCAGCCAGGTGAGGGAGAGTGGTGCTTACTCCTGCACCCTTCCTCCATTTAACCCCGTGCCACAGACGAAGATCTTAGGCAATATCTCAAGCTCTGTTCTTGGGGAGGTCTGCTGCTCCACTACCTCCACTATTTGTTGCTGGTGCCACAAAACAAACCCACAAATGGCCAGCCTTCAGACAAAATATTTAAGGCAAAGAAAGAAGCAAAGTCGGGCTTCACACTTTTCATTTACGTTTTTTTGAACATCTTATTATTCACATCAGCCCACCTGTCCAATCAACTTCTGTCCTGCAAATCACGCTGTTCATATTGTCCAGATTTTTAAAACTCTGAGTTTGGATTTCTGAGAAATATCACCAATAACCATACACCAGTTATATTTTTTATAGCTGATTATTGCTTTGTGAGCCCAATGGAAAAGTCAATTTTTCACTCTCTCCCACTCAGTTGTCAATTTTCTGAGCTTCCATTTGGCCAGTTTGGCTATAAAGTTGCTGTGGGAGACCATGTAAAGCATTAGCCCTACTTTCGATAGCTTTGTACACAAATGAAAGGCCACTTTACCCACAAACCTTCTTATTATGTTTTCTTATTCACTCTG
Source organism: Cuculus canorus (assembly GCF_017976375.1). Lineage (NCBI taxonomy): Eukaryota > Metazoa > Chordata > Aves > Cuculiformes > Cuculidae > Cuculus > Cuculus canorus. The sequence continues at coordinate 84,459,406 of NC_071401.1, forward strand.
TTCATAAAAATAAAAAATGACAAAAAACCAGGAAATAAATGGGCATATTGTTTCCCAGTGGCAGTGGAAACTCCTCCATTTTCTACTGAAAACAATGGTTTGACAGTAGTTCTGTATCTCTTCAGTGATAAAGATTTAGTAACTACAAGAAGATCAAGATTTGCAAAATGCCTGGTTTTATTACATACACTCTCATTGGTTGAAACACAGATCTTTATGTTTCCAAAACATTGATTAAGGATACAGAAAAAGTTATATTTTGCCTATAGAGGGGTAGCTTTTATTTAAAGACAGTCATATTGTATTCACTATTAGCTTGTTTCTATAACCTTAATGTTACCTACCACAGCACTCTTTGGCAACTGTATTTTCTATAAGATTATGCTGGTGTTTAGAAGTCTATTCAGAGCCATTCAAAGTAAATGAAAAGATTTATGAGTGTTAATGGGCTCCATATCGAACTCATAGAAAGTGAATGTTTTTGAAAAATGTTGTAGGTAGGAATACAAGTGACGTCTTGCAACAAAGTTTTGATCTTTCTTGAAAATTAGGAAGGCATATTCAATTTTGCAACACTGAAATTTGAGAAGGAATCATTTGCAGATCTAGAAAATGAAAAGAATACAAACTATGCCACCAAGTCACTGTTGGAGTCTTTTCCCTTGTCCTAGAGAAAGGAAATTAGCTATATGCAATTTTCCTGGCTGCAGTGGGTTAGCCCTGGGTGAGATGTCCACACAGCTGCTCACTCACTTCCCCCCTTAGCAGCACAACTGGACAAAATAGGATGAAAAGCTCATGGATTGAGATACAGACAGGGAGAGTGCTTACCATTTACTGTCAAGGGCAAATCATTAATTTACTTTATTGTTAATTAAAATTGATTTGAGTAGCGACAAATAAAGACAAACATTAGCAATGTTTAAAAACTCAGATTCAGTCTTTCACTGCAGATTCCTTTACCCTTCCCCTGAACGGTTCAGGGAGGGATGTGTGTGGAACAAACATAGTATTTTCTCTCTGCCACCCCTTCCCTCTCCCACTTTCCCCTTTTACAGTGTGAGCTCTTCCACAGGCTGCAGTCCTTCAGGAAAGAAATCTGCTTCAGTACAGGCCCTCCACATGCTGTGGATATTTCAGGGAACATCCATCTGCTCCAGCGCAGTCTCCCTTCATGGGCAGGGCAATCAATACCTGCTCCATCGTGGTCCTCTCCACAGACTGCAGGGGAACACCAGATCCAGTGCCTAGAGCACCTCCTCCCACCTCCTCCACTTCTGACCTTGGTGTTTGTATTGCTGTTTCTCACCCTTTTTAGTTCTTTCCTCCTCTGCCTGTCCAGCACTTTCTGCCCTTTCTTAAATATGTTTTCTCAGAGGTGCTACCAGCTTTGTTGATGGATTCTGCCCGGGGTCCTATGTTATTGGTAGCTTTGTGCTGATGCTGGCTGTGCCTGGACACTGTGAATGGGTCCTAATGCCAAGTTGCATCAACTCGTCTGGGACCACCAGTGGGTCCTGCCACTGGCACCGCCCTGATTCTGCTTAGACCCTGCTGGATGGCACCCTGTAGGTGAGCACTCTGCACTACCTATGCAATGGACACTCTTGGCTCCTGATTCGTCCTCCTCTATGGAACAGCCTGCTGGTACTGCTCCCTAATACTAAGGTTCTCAAGGTATCAAAGCACCTAGTTGAACAGTTTCCAAAACTGTTTCTCATCTCAGCATTCTGGTTCCACAGAAATTATGTTTTCATTGGGAACAAGTTGATTCCTCTGCTTTTTTTGATGGAAACCAGGCAGGCAAAGAGGTTTCCCTCCTACACCTTGCATGCCAGCTGGTATTGTGGTGGGAAATGGGCAACATGCCCGTCTCACTGGTCTTCATGGTTTTCAGGACTGTCCAGCTACCCTGTTTCCCATCTGGCAGGCTGCTCCAATTGCCTGGCTTTCTGGCTACCTTCTTGGCTGGGAAGGCAACTCCCTGTATAAAAGGTCTCCAAGCATATTCTGTGGTCTCAAAGCAATAATTATATTTTGTGCAATAAAGTTATGCAGGAAAGCAAAGTTTTCTTTGTTTGGAAAGAGAAAAACAAGCAAAACTGCACAAAATTGTCAACAAAGCAAAAAATTACACTTCCATTATCTCTTTAGATTTCACAGTAGTCTCTGTGCAAAGAAAAAGGACTACCATGGCAACTTTATTTGTATTAGCAAATCTAAAAGACTCTATAAACCATTCTCTCTTTGCTGAGTCTATTCAGTCTATTTATTTGCACTTAAAAGGGAAAAAGAAAAGGTTTCAAGAAGGCACTCTGAAGTGTTAAAAAGGTTCAGGACAACCTTTTCTAGGTTTTGAGACAGTGTTGTCATTAAGTGAAACTACTAATACATTTAGAAATATCCTTATGTAGCTTTCTGTTTGGGAGCACTAAGAAATTAGGAGATTGGTTCTTAGAATGTTATAGTTTTAATATGTATATATATTTTAAAATAAAAATGCACATAGACACACACACACAGACACCAGAACAGTGTTGATAACACAATAATGTTTTAGCTGTTGCTAAGCAGCACTTGCACAGCATGGAGGAGTTTTCAGTTTTGCACACTGCCCCACCAGTGAGTAGGTCAGGGCTGCTGAAGAAGCTATGAGGGGACACAGCTGGGACAGCTGCCTCCAAATAGCCAAATTGATACCACATACCATATGTCATCATGCTCAGCTATAACAGCTGAGGAAAGAAGGAAGGATGGATGTTCAAAGTTATAGCATTTGTCTTCCTTAAGACACTATTATGCATGATGAAGGCTTTCTTTCCCAGAAAAAGCTAAATATTTACCTGTTGATTGGAAGGAGTGAATGATTTCCTTATTTTGTTTTACTTGCATGGGCCGCATTTGCTTTACCAGTTAAACTGTTTTTGTTTTGACCCATTAGTTTTATCGCTTTTACCCTTCTGAGTCTCTCCCTCATCCCACTGCAGGGCAGTGAGCAAACGTCTATGTGGGGCCGAGCTGCCTACTGGGGTTAACCCATAATGATGATATACCCACTTGAGAAGACATGCTTCAGCTCTTTGCTTGTAGGTATTCTTCTTGTCTCATAATCAAGATTTATGGATGTCTTAACAATGTGTCCGAGTGCTGACATGCTTAGGATTTTGAATAGAGGTAGGATATGGATTTAAGATAAATTTATTGTAACTTTGTGGTATGAGGCACTGGTCTGATAAGAGCTTTAAAACAGAATTGCTCACGTTTTCTTGAAGTAAACACATGAAAAAACAGAAACAGATTTTAAATCTTTAAAGACAGGTATTATTAGAGTGGAAATTAGAATAATTATTTCTTAAAAGACAAATCTTCAGTCTCATGAATGAAACAATTAAAATAAAAAAAAAAATCTACAAATAAGCCCTCTACCTGTCATTGCCCATGCCTGTGGATCTGCTTCAGTCTTGTTTGAAGTTTAATATCATGACTTTTCCGTTATGAGGAAATCCACAGTATTGTCTGTTAATTCACGATCTCTGCTCTTTTCTTGACACCAAGGTTTGGCAGGGATTTTGCTTACACTTGAGCACCCCTAGATGTACATGCTCAACTACTGTAAATGAATATCTTCTGAAACCGGAGTGCAGCAGCTAGCATCAGGACAAGCATCTTCTTTCTCTGTTTTTTAATGATATTGTCTCTCCAAGACTAACATGCAATGCATGCACAGAATCTCTGATCAAATCGGTTATAACATTCATTGCACTTCAAATTTCAGCTCCCTTTCCTGAAAGCTCCCCAGACTTCTTCTCTACTAGACAAAGAAGGAAGATATCAGATGAATATTTTGGGTAGCTTGAGTAGCAACAGTCTCAGGTATTTGTCTAGGAATGTGTCATTTGTCAACACTAGTTAGCCTCTTGTTCAAGCTCTATAAGAACTTAAGAACGCCTCGACTAGCCCAAATAAAAGGTCTATTTATAAGGTCCACTACATAGAAACTGTGTAGTGACATTGCCCTAGGACATACTCCTACTCCAGGTAATTTGTCTCAGAGTTGAGGAGCTACAAAGCTATGTTGTCTTAGGCAATAGTGTCAATTGGTGATGTAGGAGCCGTGGTATTAGACTAAAAACTGAATTCTGCATTTTTTTCCTGCTTTTGTCAGTGTGCCTGCTTCTATGAAAACAATGTTGCTAGGTGATACAATTGGTGCAATCTTCTTGTAGTCTTTGTGTAAGCTATCACATCCAGGAGGCTAAGCCATAGACTCATAGCCATCATATAGCAAAATGGGTGAAGCTACCAGCTCTGTGTTAAGTTTGGTACTAAATACATGCCTGCTCCAAACAATCCTTTTAGGATTTGCCCTCTCTCTTTTTTTTTGGTTGGCTGCCAAGAATCATTCCGTCCAAAGTTTTTCAGACCCTCTGTAAGAATTTTTTTTTTCTTTTCATTCTCCTTCCACTCTACTTGCATCCCATAAGGAAGGTGGATTACTCTGATCCTTCCTGCTTGCATATTTACTTTTGATTTTCTCAATCCAATAAAAATTACTAAGCTTAAGTAAGTCAAAGAATATAAAGAGGCAAGTAAACAGTTCATTTTATGAAGAAGGAAGAGGATAATATCTGAAATAATCTGTTGAAATCATTTCACCTGATCGGTCCAAATTCTAGCAGATTAGCAGATGGCAAGAGCATTATAAATGAGTGCAAATCTGTCCTTTGTGTTTTTAGATCCCAGGAACACTATGTTTATTTTGATAGTAAGTATGTGAAAAATTGCTGGGAAAAGACATAATGTGTTATAACTATGTTACAGAAAAAAACTGAAGGCCTGGAGAAAGAATATGAATTTTAGAATCCCTGGCTGTGATGGAGCTTTTGAATGAAGTCTAATGTGACCCTAAAACTACAGTCCTTGTCCACCTTTCCTTTTATTTTTAGCAAAATCAAAGAGGACAAGAGAAAAAAGTATCCCTTACATATGTAAGAGAAGTAATGTTGGATTCATAAATTGATATATATGAGCAGTAAATTCTATAACATTAGAATAACTTGATTTTGTAAATTTATACAGAATAAAATCTTGAATTATTTTAAATTACAGATAATTTAGAAAGAGTTTTCCAAACATGTTGCATTGCTTCCTCTCTTGTTTAACTTGCTGTTCTGGCATAAACTTCCACACATTCAAATTCCTTAAACTATGAATGACACAACTGATGGAAAATGCTGACACAGAAGTTTTCCTTTTTCTCTCTTTCCTTCAGATACAGGTAGTTGGAAGGCTATATTATATAAATTCATACCTCATAAATCTTACTTTTTTTTTATCTAGATTAAAAAAAACCCAACCCGTGTAGTATTCTAAGGATTTATTGCATTAATCTCATCTTTTTTATTATTTGCTTCTTCGTTTCCAGTACCACAGTAGAGAGCTGAAGTAACCCAGTGAAAATCACTGAAGTTACATGAATTTCACACTTGCACAGCTAGGAGAAAGCAGAGAGTCTCCCTAAATAGGGAAAACTAGGTTAAACTGAAGTAAAGGTTCTGCATATTTGCCAAAGAACGATAAGAAAAAACACTTAATACTGTAAATCTTAAAAATAAGAAACTAGATGCCAAGGAATTAAAATTAAGGTGACACTTAAAAGACAGATAAACATTTTAAAGAGATAAAGAGCATAGACTTAAATTACAAAATGCATTTCTTCTATCAAATAATGAGTAATACCTTGCCAGATAAGACTGGTTATTATGCACTTGCTCAGTTCTAGGATTTGGGTTTGGTTTCTTTTTGGTGTGTTTTTTTTTTTTGTTGTTAATAATGTTTGGTATTAAGGCTGAAAGACCTGAATAGCCTCATTGTAGCAATATTAACAAATAAAAGTATTCAAAAAAGAAGGAGATGTCATTCAGCGTACCCTTTTCTGATATTCACCTTATTGAAGGCATTGTTGATAGCTGGTTTTATCAATTTTCCATAAGATTTGCTAAGGTGAAGAAAGTGAAATTGAATAAATTAATAAGATGACTACCATTAGCTAGATCTGAAGCTAATAGTATTAATATTCTATTTGAAAGATCCAGTTCCCTACTTTTGCTAGAAAATTAGATAGCTGAAAAAGAATTTGTAACTGTTTTCTTCACAAGCCCATCAGAAGTATAGCTTTATGTATCTTATCACCAAAATGCACAGCAATGTACAGAGAAAACAGCAGACATTTTGTGACTACTTTAAGCTGCTAGTGTTTGCAAAGGAACTAGGAAAAAAGTCATGCGTGCACAGAAGTTGACCAACTTACATTTAGTAGTCTATCTTAAATATAAAAATGCACATTCTGCTGAAGGTAGTGTATTTCTTAGGAAGGAATAGCACCTCTCCTAAGCTGTTTTTCATTTATTCATGCTGAGACTGTTCTCTTACAGTGTGTTGATGTTTGATACTGCAATTTTTTGTAACACAGATGGCTCCTAAGTATTGCAATAAGTTATACGGAAAACAGAGAGACACAGAGGAAAAGCAGTAGCAAAACATAACATTGGAGAAAAGGTCAAATTGTTAAAATACAATCGATGGTTGGACATATTCATTTATGGATGCAGTTTGGGAGTTAAAACTAATTTCAGAATGAAAATTTGTGTTGCAAAGTTGTCATTGTGACAGGTTGTCATGATGATTATAGATAAATTGGTGGGCCGTACAACTGAAGGAGGTAATGTCAACATGATATCATCATTGCTGCAGACTGCCATGACTACAGATGTCTGCATTTCTAGCCCACAGAATTTGGCAGTGGTTCACATACTAGTAGTACTAGTAGGAAAAAAAAAAGTGTGAGTGTGAACACTGAGGAAGGAAGATCATGTAATAAAAAATGCAAAAATAAGGACAAGGGTTAAGAAAACATAGCAGTTATTTATTTTCACTGATTCTTAGACAACATGACCTACACTGTGATTTGATTGCAAGAGATAAATAGTAAGAATAAGATTTTTTTGAATGATCAACAATTACAAAAGCATTCAAAATAAAACAATTTTATATAATTATTTTACTCAGATTTATCTTGGTTTCATATAATTTACAATTTAGTATATTTATGAGTCTTCCAAAGTATGTATTTTTCTCTTATCACTGCTGCGTGTAAAGGTGCAGCTAACTGCAGTGAATCACGTAGTCATAGAATCATTAGGTTGGAAAAGACCTTTGAGATCATTGACTCCAACCATACCCGTCCACTACTAAATCATATCCCTAAGCACTTCATCTACTTGACTTTTAAATACCCCTAAAGATGGTGACTCAACCACCTCCATGGGCAGCCTTTGCCAGTGCCCAATAACCCTTTTGGTGAAGAAATTTTCCCTGATATGTTATTTGAACTCCCCTTGGGGCAACTTAAGGCTATTCCCCTGCATCCTATCACCACCTATCACTTGGGAGAAGAGACAAACACCCACTTAACTACAACCTCCTTTCAGGTGGTTGTAGACCATAAAGCCTCCTCTGAGCCTCCTTTTCTCAAGGCTAAACTACCCCAGATGCCTCAGCCACTCCTCATAAGATTTGTTCTCTAGCCCCTTCAGCAGCTTTGTTGCCTTTCTCTGAACGCACTCAAGCACCTCAATGTCTTTCTTGTAGTGAGGGGCCCAAAACTGAAAACAGCATTCGAGGTTTGGCCTCAGAAATGTTGTCTTCCAGACACTCCAGGAACCTCCTAGACTATTTCCTTTTTGCTGTATTATACTTCCAGCAGACATATGGTAAATTGAAGTCTCCCACAAGGACAAGGGCTAACAATCATGAGACTTCTCCCTGTTGCTTGTAGAGTATCTCATCAGCAGCTTCTTCCTGGCTGGGCAATCTCTAGGAAACTCCCATGATGATATCTGCCTTATTGGACATTCCACTGCTTTTTGCCCATAGACACTCAACCCTATCATCACCATCACTGAGCTCAAGACAACCAAAACACTAACATAGAGGGTTTCCCCATTGCCTCTCCTTCTCTGCCTATCCTGCCTGAAGAGTTTATAGACAAGCATAGCAGCACTCCAGTTATGCGAGTCGTCCCACCACGTTTCTGTGATGGAAATTATATCATAGTTTTCTTGCTGTACAATGACTAGTTCCTCCTGTTTGTTGCCCAGGATGCGTGCATTGATGTAGATGCATTTCAGCTGGGTTGTTGATCCCACAACATTCCTGAGGGTAATAGTCTTAATTCCTGTGTAACTACTTGCTGTGTTTCTAACACATCAAAAATCTTTGCATCTTTGCTGCCTCTTGTAGAGCTGTCCCCTACTTTCTCTGAGGTGACAGACCAAAGGGCCTGACCAGAGTTGGATTTTTTCTTTCCACGTCTCTATCCAAGGCCTCAGGTAAGCAGCAGACTTTCCTATGTAACAGCTCTGGTCTGCTTATCAGACCTTCTCCTCTGTAATGGAGTCCCTTATGACAATGACCCACCTTTTCTTCTTTACAGAAGCTGTTTTGATGGATGTCTTAGTGTGTGTTAACCTAGGGAATGTTTTAGGCTCCGAGACCCATCCAGAGGTTGGGTCTGGAAGGTTTGCTTCCGCTTGTGAAGCTTCATATCTATTGTGCAAAGAATCTGGAAGACTGAGATTGAAAACAGAGGACACACACCTGCTTCACTGGGCAGGAACCTGCTGCCATTCCCCTCCATCTCCTAAATTTCTCTCTTCAGCGGAATGGAGAGAGGTTGGGGAGTCTTCTGTCACACGAGGCATATCTGAGTGTTGTGTCTGAGACAGGGAGCATAAGGTGTTGTTTCAGTGGTCAATTTCCCTCTCACACTCCCTCATGGTCCTTAGCCTGCTCACCTCCTCCCTGAGTTCTGGACTGAGTGGACTCCTAATCAACTCTGAGCCAACTCTAGTGTGCTTTGAGTTCTTGGTTCCTCCTGCCTTGGTCAGATGGATACAGCTGCTGCAGTTCCTTTCTGTAGCAGGCAGCAGCAAGAGTGGCTACAGACCATAGAGAAACATCGCTTGATCCCTCACCTCTCGCTGATCATAGTTAGAGGTTCATTGCTGAAGCATGCACACACCCTTACTCTCCTGAGCAAACCACATTAATGTATCACATGAATAATCACAGTATATTAAGAATTTGGTACGCCAGGGCCACATCCCAGGCCTTTGAACAAACACCATATCAGACCTTGGATGTTTCAAGGTGTTGATCTCCTTCTCTTCATCAGCTAGTCCATGCTTGATGTTTGCTAGCAACTCAGACAAACACACTCTGATTTTGTGCTGGATTCATCTCCCGAATCAGACACATAAAGCTGCTTGAACATAAACTTGTAAAGCCATTTTACCACTGCATACTATACCGTGACTGACAACTATTTATCCAGAATGATGTGAGGAGGATGTCACTGTGTTCAGGAATCAATGTTTGGGCAGCTGAGTGATTCTTTAAAATTTAGGTATCTACAACATAAATGATTACATGTGGGCAAAGTATCTAAGCTCCTGTTACAGTCAACAGCCATCCTAGTCAATATAGTCAATGGAGACAGAGAGCTATTTAGCTATCTGAAAGCAGATACCTACTGTAGGAAGAGACAAATAGATCCCTAGACACCATTGACTGTACTAGCTACATCTTCATTGACTATGATGTGAGCTTTAACAGCAGTTTACATGTTATAAGCTGTGTTATTATCACAAGAACTTAGATATCTGAATCCGAAGCTAAATTCTATACTTAAAGACTCTTGCAATTTTTTTTTTCAAACTACTGATTCACAGGTTTTTTAAGCAAAAATACTGGTCTAAATATGCTGTTCTTTCATATTTTGAATAAATTTTTCTATAAATGGTATTGAACAAGGTATGAACCCAAAAGAGATTTCTTTAAGTTATATCCTAAATATTAGTATCTAATTTTATATTTTTAGATGAATTATGTATGTATATCCATTCTGAATTTTATTCTTATGGGTCTAGAAGAATTTTGGATCTGAATTATGAATAAGACTCCAAGAATAAACATCAGTTGAATAGAATTAAATATTCTAATTTCGTATTTTCTAGAATACAAAGTACCAAAAGTTTCTCCTGTCATATACAAAATGTCTTGCATTGTATTATTTTTAATCCTTGCAAGTTTGGTAAAATGAATAATAATTAATGCATCTAATATTCTTAAACTACCGATTTTGACATAGATAACCTCTTGATGTCCCTTCCAAACTATGTGATTATGATGTTAGTATTCCACGGGGCTTTTATTTTCTGATCTTCTAGAGTGGGCATTTATTCAAGGATAATGCAACCTTACCAAACGTGTAAGAGAAGATCATTGTTACTCTCTACAGAAGTAAGAATTTGGGAACTTTGTAGCGTTCATTGTTTTGGAACCATTAAGGAGTTGAGATGTGGGCAAAGTCCATATTTTAGAATTCAATATTTTTCTCAGCTTCACCAGAGTAAACATAACCTTAATCAGTCTAATAAAAGACACTACTTTTCCCTTATGCCCTTGTATTATATCTTCCTTTAACCCATCAACATTATATAATACTTTCATTGCTGCTGTTGGACCTCATAGATGGAACAGACCTGAAAGTCAAAGCGAATCTTCACTGGTTTAAAACCAATAGAATCTATAATCGCCGACTGAATGAGGAATGATTTATGATTTCAGAACTTCTAGTTTTAATATTACGATATACAATCACAGGAGACTTACTGAGGAGAATCTCTGTTGTTGTTATATCATTATTAGATTTAATTAATAATCCAGATGTTAAATCAATTTTTATCCTTATTTTATTATTATAAATCCCGGTGTTACTTAGCATGTAGTTGCTTTTCACGCACCTAGGAAACATTATTAAATTTTAAAAAGGGAGAACTGTATTTATGAGGCAGGAAGGAACTGTGGTTTGGGCTTCTTTTTAGAAGCAAAAGGTATGGTCTTTCCTTTTTAGTAGAAATGAACACGAGGAATAATTTCTTTACTGTGAGGGCAACAGAACACTGGAACAGGCTGCCCAAAGGCGTTGTGGAATCTCTTTCTCTGGAGATATTCAAAACCCACCTGGACACATTCCTGTACAACCTGCTATAGGGGAACTTGCTTTAGCAGTGGAGAGCTGGATTCCATGATCTCTGGAGGTCCCTTCCAATTCCTTCCATTCTGTGATGCTGTGATTCTGCGATATAGCTGATTTTCCATAAACTTTTAAAAAATATCACTAAAACCATACTTCCAGGGATTTAATCAAATGAAATATTATACAATATTGGTTTAGGTGAAAGAATTTCTTTATACAAATAAGTATCTCTGTATTTGGTTGCTTCTATGAAAAATTACTTGTTAAACGAGGACTTCCAGAAAAAAAGAAAGTGAAAGAAAGATAAGGTAAACAAAGTAGTCAGAAAATGCGGGGTATGTCATACACCAAAAAGAAGCAGGAGGTCATTACTAAATTACATCAATTGCCTTTTACTTGTCTTCTAACAAATGTGAAACTGACTATTTTTAAGGAGTCTATAAACTCAATTAATCTTTCCATTATTAAAATGCACAGCAGGTCTACTGTGTGGTGTACACACCAGAGACTTGAAACTTCATAATTAAGTATTAGTAGTCCTTGAACAGAAGTTTAGCGAGTTCAGGCAAAGAGACTGAGCATCAAATGGAATGGAAAATTCTATTATTGTGTACTGGGGTTCGAGTAAAGATCTTCTACCTACAGTTAAGTTTAGAGGCTAAGTGTCATCTCGTTAATTCATTTTTTAGAAAGATACTTTATTTTCTGTTGCTTCAAGCCCTGAATTCAACTGCACTGCGGGAGGTTGCTGTTAGTGATGAGGAACTTGTAGCTCTGTTAGATAAATTCTTTTAAAAAAAATTTAATGTAGCAGGAACACAGAGATGAGCTTTGTAACCAAGCACCAGCTTCATGTTTTAATCCTTACCAAGCTTTCATTCACATTTAAAAACCTTGTTCACATTCAAACACTTGAGCAGACTAAGGAACAGGACAGAATGTCTAAAGGTTGTAAAAGCATAACAAAAATCAGCATGCAGTTTCTAATTTAATAATTAGACATGAAGGAATTTTTCCTGTAAACCTAGGCATATTCCTGGTGAGGTATGGAGGAAAAGACAGAGATACTACAAAGGAAGTGTTATCTCTGCTTTCTTCTTCATTTGTGAAAATGTAAGTGTCTCATTTGATCTGATCTCAGAGAAAAAATATCAAAATTTTCAGAGAGCCTGCAACAATAGTCCTCAGTTGCGAGCTATTTCATTTACTTCAAGAATTCGAACCTGCCACTATTCTCAATGCAAAAGTGATAGTCTGACAGTGATATGCTGAATCTACTGCTCTTAATTTTCACTACTTACACAGAGCACCCAAAATTTGCTTGATTCCTGCCATAGGACAGATGCATTAAAACTAGAGAGGACAGTTTACTGTTTCAAAGGCCACGGTACCACTGAAGAAATGAGAAGGTGTGCCATATTATTTTTGGGTGTATATCAATCTTCCAAGGCACTTATGTAACACTATACATAAAAACCCCTTTTCTGTCTTGAAGCAAGGAACATCTGCAAATTTGTGCTATGGTTTTATTTATTTATTTTTTAACATAGGGTGAATTTGGATTTGTAAAATTTAGATTCTAGTGCATGTTGACATTTTCATCAGGATTTTGTTTTGATAATGAGTAAGACTGAGGTAATTAGGCTGGTAAGACGGCTATTCATTAACTCGTGTCAGTCTCAGCAATATCTGTGATTAATTTCATCTGGACGCTGACAGTATTAATTTTTTTGTGTGTCCAGTAACAACAACAATTCCTGTAGTAATAATACAAGAACGTCTTCTGTAGACGTGATATATTGATTTTCACTACTGGTAAAATTAAGTAAGAATTAGGAAAAAAAAGATAAAAGTAATCTCTTTCTTGCTAAATAATTGTAAGGAGTCTCTTTATTCTAGTTATGTGTTTCTTAAATTCATGAACTCCCAGTGCAAAATATTCAGAATAGAAAAGAGAATCAATAGCAATAACTTGCACAGTCTATTTTTTATTTTGAAGAAAATTGGTATTTGCTTAACAGTACAATCAGTAAACTCAACTGGATTTATTTAAGTATGAGAGAATTCTGTATAAAGACAGAATTTAGTTCCCTTAGAAGACCAAATGAGAGCTTTTTTAAAGGAAGATGTTACTATGCAATAATTATGGAAACGCAGTTTCCCTGTCTTGAAATATTAATCATTTTCTCACAATCAGGAAAGTAAATGTGGGACCTTCACAACTCAATAGATTCAATTTCAGTGTTTGAGATACAGTTATAAAAAGTGTTTAGGAGGCAAATATTCACTTTAAGTTTTTTTCTAACTGTGTATGTCATATTCAGGTATCTAGTAGCTTCACAACAATACTAAAATAAAACAAGAAAGTTTCTCTTCCTCAGCCAAACTCCAGACCTTCTAATAAATAATCTTTAGATATAAAAGGTTAAGTTTTGAGCAAGACATGTATTGAAAAGGTTACACTCCAATTTCCAAACCCAAGAGCACAATGAAAGGAATGCTGGCTGGCTAGTTATGTAGTGTTTGCTTTTTAGATATCAGAAAAAGAAAAAAAATGTCCAACTTTGGAAAGCATCTCTGTTTTAAGACATCTTACTTGTTGGAGCACAACTCTTTACAAGTTCATTAGCCATTTTGATTTTTCAGGTCAGCAAGTATTTTCAGCCTGGGGCATGATTGTCAATACAGAATGTTGCTATCACATCTTTAAAAGTCTACCAATATCTTCAAACATGAACAGCTAAATTTGGTCATTTTAAACTAAATAGAGAAACTGACACATAGAGATGTAGTTCTCAGAAGTGCTGAATATACTAAACTTAATATTTTAACTGGAGCACATGCATAAGAAGGAAGCGTTATATGGAGCTAAAGTGCAATTTATTTTTAACAATACTCTTCATGTACCATGGCACTAAATGTTTTCCAAGGAAGGCAGATTTCTTCCCTCAGTCATAACACTATAAATTCAGAACTACTTTGGATTTAAAGATAGCAAAGACTAAATTTCATCCAAAATGTTTAGGAACCATTGTAATTCTTCCTACAAATGAAGGGACTCAGATATGTGATAGAAAATTGAGAAGAATGAGGAGATTATCTTGAGTGTGATGTGAGCACAAGAGTTTTTAGTGTTAACCCTCCTGATTTCTTTTCTGCTTTATTATTTGGTGGCTCAGATGAACTATAATTCCCTTGTGATGTCTGACTTCTGTTGACTGGTTGATGTAGTACTTTTTCATTCACTAATGTCAATGTTCCCAGAAACATGGTCTCTGTCAGGATCCTGAGGGCACCCCTAGCCCTGCCCAAACCTGACCAGCCCCCCTCAGGTCTCTGTCCCCCGGCCTACAGCCCAGGACCCCACATCTGTCCTCCAGGGCCATCAGCTCTTTCCTCAAAGATGCTACAACAAGGCCAATCTCCATCCCTCTGCATCCGCGCACTGCTCTGCCCAGCTGTGGACCCCACTAAGCTGTGCCCACTCATTGGCCCATGTGCCAGATTCTCTTGATTGATGTCTGAGGCCTGGGGCTGAGACAGCCCTGGTGCCCCACACCTGACTGGCCTGCTCTTGACTAGAGGATGTCATTGGCCATGATTGCCAGGCCGTGCCCCATGGGCACCCCTCAAGGGGACCCCCAGCAGATTCAGATCCCGGGAGGTGCCCTGGAAGTTTGCTGGTCTGTTTTAGACAAATTTCAGCAAACAAATAAATAAAGAAAAATGATGGTATGCAAAGTACAGATGGTGGCAGTTTGATACCTAAGTCTTACACACAAAGAAAATAAAATAGGAAAGAAATGGCTGTAGGGTTTTATTCAGTAGCTCTTCTAAACAGACATGAGGAGCTTGCATTTGATCACATCGTACTTTCCTGAATCACATCCAGATATATTTTAATATTAGGGAAATGTCATAACCTCCCCTTTACTTCACTGCAATTTAAAGCGTTACACATTAGTAGATCTTTGCTACTTTAAACAAATGTTTCATTTTAAAAGAATTCACTGATTTTCATGGAATAACACCTATGCAGCTGAGAACAACATTCACTTCCAAATGCTTAGTGTCAGATAAGAATGAGAAGTGATCAAAGTCTTTAAAGAAGAAAGTATTTCTTCCAATTTTAGCCAAAGTGTAGAGTCCTTGGGGTTTTTTATGACCCATTTTCTTTGCCATTTTATTAAGAAGTGAAGACATCTTTACATTTTAACTTCTATAAAAGTGAAGGAAAGATTTTAGAGATCCAGGAGTAGGAAATAATTATGAGATCACAATTCTGTACAATTTGGTGACAGCATTAGGCCTGTATGACAGCCTTTGAATCCAGGTAGAAATTCTGTTCCCTCAGAATTTCCACTTTGCATAATGCACAACAAGAATACAAATTGTGTTTAGCTATATTGATTGCAATTCTATGTATTGGTTTATAACACTTTGCCCTTGGGCATTATACTTCTTGCTGTAGCAATGTACATTATCCAACTAGTTTCAAGTGATAGTTTTGCTGGTGATATGATTGTCTGAGGGCAGTGTGTTCCCTTATAATGCTAGAGTAATAAGGAGGTTGTCAATATTTAAGAAATGCAAGATGTTCTGGTCTGAAATAATCTCATCATAGTGAAGTTTCTGTGGGTCAACCACAATAAATAGTTGGTCATATGTCCAAATAGAAGTAACGTGCATCCTTGTAGTTGTCTGGAATCCCATAGGGATTCACTTCTACTCAGTTTGTATCAGAATGAATGAATGACTAGGTCTGAAAGTGTCCAAGTGTAGGCTTAAGGGAAAATTGGAGTAACTCTTAAATATGCACTATAGGCATAGATATTTCCTACCTAAAACTCTGACCAGAATCATAGAATCATAAAATCATAGACTCATAGAATAGTTTGCGTTGTAATGGACTGTAAAGATCATCTAGTTCCAACCCTCCTGCCATGGGCAGGAACATCTCAATAGACCAGGCTGCCCAAGGCCCCATCCGACCTGGCCTTCAACACCTCCAGGAATGGGACATCCACAACTTCCCTGGGAAACCTGTTCCAGTGCTCCACCACTCTCACGGTGAAGAAAATCTTCCCTATGTCTAGCCTAAATCTGCCCCTCTCCAGTTTATACCTGTTCCCCCTTGTCCAG
Source organism: Cuculus canorus (assembly GCF_017976375.1). Lineage (NCBI taxonomy): Eukaryota > Metazoa > Chordata > Aves > Cuculiformes > Cuculidae > Cuculus > Cuculus canorus. The sequence continues at coordinate 84,475,649 of NC_071401.1, forward strand.
TCACTAGAAGCCTGTTGCTACAAGCCTGACGAGTTCTCTTTCATTTCTCCAGCTGTGAAATCAGCACTTTCTTTCATGGTTCACTTGGAAGATGGTAGGTGTGTTCCTGGAAGTTGTAGGTTGTCCATCTCACAGAAAATTGGATTTTTTCTGTACTTGTTCTCATACACGTGTGAAAGGATTTAAACATTTTTTTAATTTAGAAGAGTCAATTCAACATATTTTTCTGTTTCACTCAAGAAAGTCTCATCAGGAAAGAAACTGGAAAACTGAAAATATGCATATGGGAAAAATTGTTTCCTCCTTGTCTTCGGTTGTTTAGCTCCTATTTCACAGAGGAAACACCTTTCACGGGTCACACTCAGGAGCAGGCATGATACTATCCCTACAGGATTCAAGATTACAATTATGACGTATGTCTCTGTTTTTGCCTCTGCTACAACATATGAGGCTACATGATCATAACAACTGGCATATTGGAATGTCTCCATATTCAGAAAAATATGCCAGTCAGGGCAGTAACAATATTCATAATAACCTGCATATTTGCAGTAGAGAAGAAAAATGATGCATTGAGGAGTAACTTATGGAGATGTCATACAGATGACATATGAGCCTTAGTCTTGATCTTTTTCTCTTCTTCTTCATTTGTATGTCAGTGACACTAAAAACAATGCTATACTGTTGATGATACAATATTAATATAGCTCTTAATTAAGAGAAGTATGTTAATTAATATATTACAGTTTCTGTCCTGGAGCCTTTTGCTATTAATCATGATTTGTTTGAGGATATATGCAAAACATAGCTAATGATTCTGAGTAGACTGTGATTATGAAATTAAGTGTAGCCTGTTTTTCCCTGGATCCTATTAACATAGTTTCCCATTCAGAAGTCCATAGGGTTTTTTGTTTTAAAGCCTTGAACTTAGTCAGCTTTTTATTTGGGTTAGGTAGGAATTATCAGGTCTCTGCATCATTGCAGGAAATAGGACTGATGGATAGACAATGCCATAATGGTCTCATCCTCTAATTCCGTTGTTTTATCTTGCTTTTCTTTGGGAGAGGGATCTATTTCCAGCCTTTTTTTAGAGTCGTGACAGAAAAAGATATAACCCTGCTTAGAATACAATTCAGAAGATATAAGGTGAAATACAAAACACAAGATTTAAGTTCCTTCTACCATTATCTCCCTTCTCGTGTGCCATTTTATACAGATGATAGTCTAAAATGTGTTGTTGTCCAACAAGAACAAAACCATAAGCTGTCTAGGCAACTTAAGATAATTTCAAAATCTCTGTGTCTGCATTACAAAAACTGCCACGAATTACGAAGTTGAGTTTCCTGTAGTTAGGGAAACTGCAGGGGCCAGCACTGTCTGCTTGCAACGATGAACCTCATCCTGAGAAAACCACATTCCACATTGCGTTTTCTATCCTCTTGTATCAGGCAGAAATATTAGTCCCACATTCAAAACCCACAGGATTTGAATTTAGAAGGCTCCCTGCTCCCATAATTTGAGATTTTAACTTGAAGTAAAAAGCTGGAACAAGTTCATTGAGCTTAGAGTGAGGGCTATGACAGGAATGATGATTTTTCAAATACTGTCACCCTGAAGGCTTTACATTCAATTTTTATGACTTTGATTTGAATTTTATTAGCTTACTAGGCAAACAGTGCTAGACGTGAACTGAGAAGGAACCTACCTATAAAGAGTAAATGTATCTACACACAGGAGAGAACAAACTCTTAAGTGAGTACAGAACAAGCCTGGTTACAAAAGCAACATGTATTTCCAATGTTGGAGTAAGCAAAATAATTAAGTAACATAATGTCAATGCTTTCTTTTTCTACCAGCAAATGATCTTAAAGTATTTAATTAAAATAAAAGGTACACAAATACTAAATGTATGTTATTACAACGATAGATACCTCTGAATTCTAAGCTTCATAGTGTTTTTTTCCATAGTTGTCCTATAATTATTTAAACACACGAATGCACAGACATACTCAGTAAAAAAAGTACTATTATGATTTACTATCCATAGAACAAAAGGTTTATGACTAAGGCTATCTGTAATTTAAGAGCTTACTGCATAACAAACTACAGTGCCTGGATAACTGAATTTAAAAAATCCATTTACCTCAGAAATTATTGCTATTGTAAGGTTAATAAAATGCAAAATCCAAGACTAATTTTTTTTATAAAATGAAGTATTTCATAGTCACTCCTGCACAGTACTTTTGTAGAAATAAAAGAAAAACATAATTTATCGCCATCTTCTCAAAGGGTAAAGCTGGCATGGGAAAACAAACGTCTCAAATGGGATGACAGATGCCATCTAGAAGGTGATAGGAACCTCCATTGCAAGGATCCATGTAGCAGTATCTTCTGCAGGATCAGGTGATACTCCCTAAAATGTTGTTTTACTGAATTCTCATTTGCAAGTGGGCTCTGGACCTGTGTAAGGGCTCATCTCTGGGACCTGATGAGATGCATCTGAGAGTCCTGAGGGAATTGGCTGATATGGTTGGCAAGCCACTCTCCATACTTGAAAAGTCATGGCAGTCAGGAGTCCCTGGTGACTGGAGGAAGGGTAATGTGTCCATTTTTAAAAAGGGTAGAAAAGACGACCCTGGGAACTACCCACCCATCTGCCTCACCTCTGTGTCTGGGAAGATCATAGAACAGATCCTCCTAGAGGGCAGAGAGGTGATTAGCGGCAGCTTCTGTCCAGAAGCATGGCTTCAGCAGGGCAAGTCCTGTATGACCAACCTAGTGGCTTTCTGTGATGGGGCAACCACAGCAGTAGACATGGGAAAACCAATGGATGTGATCTATCTGGACTCCTGTAAAGCTTTGACATGACCCCCCACAACATGTTTCTCTCTAAATTGGAGAGATATGGATTTGATGGATGGACTGTTTGGTTGATAACAAGTTGGTTGGATGGTCATATTCAAAGAGCAGTGGTAAATGTCCTGATATCCAGGTGGAGATCCGTGACAAACGGTGTCCCTCAGGGGTCCATACTGGGACCAGTGCTGTTTAATATCTTCATCCATGATATAGGCAGTGAGATTGAGTGCAGATGACACCAAGCTGAGTGGTGCAGTTGCCATGCTGGAAGGATGGGATGTCATCCAGAGGGACCTGGAGTGGCTGGAGAAGTGAGCCTCTGAGAACCTCATGAGATTCAACAAGGTCAGGTTCAAGGTCCTACACCTGGGTCAGGGCAATCCCCAAGTTCAATACAGGGTGGGGGATGATGTGATTGAGAGCAGCCCTGCAGAGAAGGATTTGGGGATGCTGGTTGATGAGAAGCTGGACATGAGTCGGCAATGTGTGCTCGCAGCCCAGAATGCCAACCATATCCTGGGCTGCATCAAACGAAGCGTGGCCAGCAGGTTGAGGCAGGTGATTCTCCCCCTCTACTCCTGTTTTGGAGTATTGTGTCCAGTTCTGGAATTCTCAAGATAAGAAGGATACGGAACTGTTGGAACAGGTCCAGAGGAGGGCTACATAAATGATCAAAGGGCTGGAGAACCTCTGCTATGAGGACAGGCTGAGAGAGTTTGGGTTGTTCAGCCTGGAGAAGACTCCAAGGAGATCTTATAGTGACCTTCCAGTACCTGAAGGGGACCTACAAGAAAGCTGGGAAGGGACTTTTATCAAAGGCATGTAGTGATAGGACTAGGGGTAATGGGTATAAACTGGAGATGGGCAGATTTAGACTAGACATAAAGAGGGTTTTCTTCACTATGAGGGTGGTGAGCCACAGGAACAGGATTCCCAGGGAAGTTGTGAATGCCCCATCCCTGGAGGTGGTCAGGACCAGGTTGCATGGGGCCTTGGGCAGCCTGATGTAGTGGGAGGTAGCCCTGCCTATTGCGGGGGGGTAGAACTAGATGATGTTTAAGATCCAACACAAACTATTGTATGATTCTATAATTCTATGTACAGTCTCTGAAGTCTTTTAATGCACCTCTTATTCTGAGAGATGAAGTAGACTAAACTGTTAACTAATAAATATTCAATTTTGGTATCTGAATGGTTACTGATAGCTATGATGCACTGAAGAAATTCTTGGTAACAGGTTGCAAATATGAATTTTACATGCTGGAGTCTTGATGATACTCATGAAAAAGGTCAGCAGTGAAAGCAAGGTCTTTTTTTCTGAATATTACAGTTTTAGATGGAGTCTCTGGTGGTTTTAAGTTAGCTTCCTCATTTTCTCCATGGTCCCTTTATGGTTATTTTATAGTCCCTTTAATACAAGAAGGAGAAACAAAATGCACCATACAGATTCCTATCTGTTTGGCTAGTTTTCGATATCTGCCTTGATATGGTTATTCATGTTGTGAACCTTAAGGTTCCTACTCTGGAACAGTTTGTTATTCATCATTGAGTATAAATGAAGCTAGAATGACTAGCTTAAGTATAGACATACATGTCATAGACAGCTACATGTGATTACACATAACATATCACTCCCACGGGAGGAGTGCAAAGATGAGCACTGAATACAACTTTGCAAATTAAACCAAAGACATCTTCTACAGTTTTGTAGTAGGAACATGAAAGATTTTTTTTTAATTTTTAGAAAGGATGATCTTGTGAAGAATCTTCGCAAAACCAGATTGGATTTTGTGAAAATGAAGTATGTGAGGTTGAATGTGTCCAAAAATGAGGCTAGAGCTTTACAAAGCTCTGCCTGTAACTGTTGGTGACATTGTGATAATTTCTAAGTAGTCTCCAAATGTCTTTGACATGACAATAGGACCTTCCTTAAACAACAGTCCAGATTTTCAGATGTGGGGAGTACAATATAATTTTAAATCCAGGAGCCTGTGGTATTGTCTCCATAACTTTGACAGAAAAACGTATCATTTAAATACTAGGGAAATCTTTGCTTCCCACACTTTCCCTTGCTGTATATGTGTTTGTCAGTGTGTGTATATTTGTGTGCATAGATCGAAAATGTTGGTCCTATGCAGTGACAGTTTTGTTACTGGTTTGTCATCCATTGTAATGTAATGTAATGTAATGTAATGTAATCTAATGTAATGTAATGTAATGTAATGTAATGTAATCTAATCTAATCTAATCTAATCTTTCTTCTAAGTGTAGGAATGTAGAGAACAAGTCAGAAGATGCGAGATAGTCTTTCTTCCATGGCTTTGTTTTGGTCAATTCATATATGAGATTTTGTAGTTTATTTCTGTAAATAAATTAAAATGGGAACAAATTTACAGATACAAATAACTTGCCATCCACAATGTCTTATTTAATCAGCTCAGAATTTTTCTTGTATTTTCTTATATATTCTGCTAAAATGGAATAGTGCACAAATGTAAGGTTTGTAAACAAGTGAGAAAATCTTTCACAGAAGAAATGGGCATCTAATTATGGAACATTTTTAAATAAATGGAATGATATTGTCTAAAAATCATAGATAATAATTTTCTAAAAAACCCTGCTGTGATAGTTCATCATGTTACACTCATGGATAAATAAAATTTGGGAAGACTAACAAAATAGCTACCAATTTGTAAATCCTTTAATATTGTATGCTATTTATACTTTAAAACCCGTGTTGACAGGGCCGAAACAATGGTAGGAGAAAGAGTTCACTAAGGGGATCTCTCTAAGGAGATGTCAAGTGGAGACAAGTACACTACAGCTTTGCCGGCTGTCACTTTATTTCTGCCAACAAGAAAAAATTTTTAAGTGAGGAGAAGATAGTGACAGATGAAAAAACCTAATTGGTAAGAAGGTGAAGGGGATATGTATGTCTTTTTATGGCTCTGTGTATTGAAAATACCAAATCTAAAATTAGTATAGGGTGGTATAGTCTTAGAACATCACACTAGCTTTTCTTAAATGATCCTTCTAGAGGTTTACATCTGCAGCAGTGTAAATATCTGTGGTTTTGCTTTATGGAAATGGTAATAAATAGAGAATGTGCAACATGGCTATCCAAAACATATATCTTTTATTTTATTTTTTTGGGTAGCCCAAATAGAATTTAGAATATTTTTCCTTACCACCAAAGTCTATAACTAGTTGAGTTAATGCTTGTACGCAACAAGCAGTAGTTGTGTAATAGTCCTGCTTTCAATAGAGAAAGGAACTATGGAGATATTTGTAGCTCATTTACTTCTTCTTTCCTGGAAAGATATATCCATTTGCTGGAAATATGATTATAACCTGTACTGGAATAAAAAAATAATACAGTCATTGATCATTGTAAATCATTCTCGGTTTTTATTTTAAACTCAGGAATTTTGTATTTGAATTCATAGTAATAGTTTTCAAGACACAGTAATTCAATAATGGTAATTTTCTGTAAGCACATTTCAGGAAGAAGAAAATCATGTTCATGAACAGTATAATGACTTACTATCCAAAAAAGGTGTCTGTTCAACGGACCTGACAGAACAGCCTCAAAATGAGCTCCAATAGTATTAGAATAGAATTGGTCTGTAACTGACCATTTTTCATCCACAAGTCAGAAAGCTTCCTCCTTCAATAAGATTTCAGTGATTCGTTTTGTTGTCTTTCACACTCCTCCAACCTTCTTAGCATGCAATAGCTAACATGTCAGACTTATGCATTTAGATTGTTACTTAGCATGACCAGGAAGATGTCCTTTTTTTTTTTTTTTTTTTTCCCGATGGAGGCAATCAATTTACCACTTATAGTTTCTGAACTTTAGCTATGTGTCTCAGAATTTTCACAAAATACTGTCATTGCTTGCTTTACTAGATAGGTAATGTTAACCTAGATTCCTCCTTGTCATGTCAAAAATACTAGAAGACTAAGGCAGAAAATACAGCCCTTTCAGGAGGAAGGCAAGGTACCACTGCTGATTTCTTTTAGCTTTATTCCAGGCTATTGGCTTCTGCCACTTGCGAAGATCAGTACAGATCTCACAGCTACATAAGAAGTCTTTGCAAAGTACAGCAAGGGAAATACATTCCCTTTTAGCTTCAAGAAGAATACAGTCTGAAGGCTACACAGGTAATAAATAGTTTTCCAGGTTTTTTACTTCCTTTCCTCTCCTCTGTTTCATAATTCTGCTCATGGATTACACAAATTTGTCTCACAGTATCCTGCTATTTTCTTTCCTGATTTGGGGGCCAATGTGTCAGTATTTATTTTACTTTTATTACAATTTTAGCACCACCTTTGTTGAATGAATAGCCTATATTTAGTAAAACATCTCCTAATTTTTAAGTAATGGAAATCCATGTAAATTAGTGAGACACTGAGTGCCTACCATGAATTAATCTCCAGAATAGAGTGCAAATTCTGTAGATTATAAAGGATGTGAAGGAAAGCAGGATAAGGCCAGAACTTTCAATGATGTTGTGTACTTCAACAATTTGCAATCCTAGTCTTAAATTAGACAACTGAAAGCTCAAAATTACTTTGGCTATTATGTCCAGAGCCATATAACATGCAAATAGACTATATTTTTTTTTTGCCTTTATATTCCAAACATCTTGTCTTTCCATATTTTATATTTGAATTTAATTTCCCAGTAGGACTTGCCTTAAGTTTATGTTAGAAATTCTGCCTAACAGAGGAGGCAGATGTACAGAGACTACATTTTTTAAATTAAGAAATACAACTGCATATGATAAAAAAGAACATAAGTGTATGGATGAATAGACAGACAGACAGATTGATAAATAAATAAATACAAATCTCTCTTAGAGATCTCTATCTGTTTTTATTACTAGTGTTTTAAAAAAAATATGTATCAGGTTTACATAGCAAGGTTTTGCTAGCAGGAGGGCTGCATTGGTGGCTTCTGTCAGAAGACACCAACAGCTGCCCCCTTGCCAGACAGAACCAGTTCCAGTTGGCTTCAGGATGGACCCACCACTGGCCAAAGCTGAGCCAAACAGTAACATTGGTAACACCTCTGGGTTAACATACTGAAGAAGGGGTTAAAAAAAACCAGCAGCTGAAAGTCATGAATGAGAGTGTGAGAGAAACAGTCCTGCAGACACCAATGTTGGTGAGGAAGGAGGAGGTGGAAGTGCTCCAGAACTAGAATAGAGATTGTCCTGCAGCCCGTGGTGAAGACAATGGTGATACCAGTTGTATCCCTGCAGCCCACACAGGTCTATGGTGGGGCAGATATCCACCCAGCAGCTTATGGAGGACCTCATGCTGTAGTAGGTGAATGTGCCCTGAAGGAAGCTGGAGCCCACAGAAAGCCCACACTGAAGAAGGCTCTTGACAGGAACTGTGGCCTGTGGAGAGAAACCTACACAGGAGCAGGTTTTCTGGCAGGAGTTGTGACCTGTGGGAGACCCAGGATGGAACAGTCTATTTCTGATGGAGTGAACCCTCCATGGAGAGGACACATGGTGTAAAATTTCTTGAAGAAGTGCAGCCTGTGGGAGGGACCCACTTTGGAGCAGTATGTGAAGATCAGTATCATGCGAGTATGACCTCATGCTGGAGTAGGGCAGTGGCATGAGGACAAAGGAGTAGCAGAGATTAAGTGTCATGAACTGACCACAACCCCTGTTCCCTGTTCACCTGCACTGCTTGGGGAGGAGATAGGAGAGTTAGGAGTGAAGATGACCCTGAGAAGATGAGAAGGGTGGGGGGGAAGGTGTTTTTTAGTTTTGTTCTTATTTCTCACTATCCTGTGCTGTTATTAATTGGCAATAAAGTAAATTAATTTCCTCAAGTTGAGTCTATTTTGTCCCTGACAGTAACTGATAGGTAATCTCCCTGTCCTTATCTCAACCCATGAGATTTATTGTAGTTTCTCTGTTTTATAGGTTGGTCAGCATCAGGTGGCCAGCCAAGGTCAACACACCACAAACTGTTAGATATCCCAAAGACAGACTTTCTGTAAAATGAAGAATTGGAGACTGTATAATTAGATACTGTGGAATTTTATTAAAATATCCGAAATGAAGGCATTATTTATGGGCCATTATTTTAAGCAGATAAGGGCCAATCATTGTTACGGATGTTTAGTTAACTATCATAGAGAGCATAAAACTGTGTTCTGATATTACTAGTATTTTTACGATGAGAAGAATTGTCAAAATGCATTAAGTAATCTGCTTATGATTACATTTATTGAACACATCTCTTAAAATGTGAGACCATATTCTGGGTTGAGCAGTGATTTGGACCCACTCTTTTTGGACCCCTAGTTTGATTTGAAGGACAGAGTTAACCCTTTTTGTCCTGAAGTCAGGTCAGGTTTGAGTTCCACACTTCTGTTCTGTGACTGAGGGAGTCACAGGAAGACTGTATACAACAGTCTGTTAATAGTTGTGCACAAAGAAAATTGGTCCCCATTTAAATGGAGGTACATAATGCACCAGGAAAAAAAGATTAAATGTATCTATCTTATTCAAAGTATTGTCATACTTATTGTTTTCTAAGAAGACTAACTTCTTCAGAGACTATGGATTTTTGTGTTTACCACAAAAAAATTTTGTCACATTTTCAAGTTTGCTTATATTCTCTGGGTTTCAGCCCTTAAGGCATGTATTAATCCACAATCCTTATAGACTATTCTTACTGACTTTTTAGCATTGCACATTGATGCTTAGGTCCTTCATCCTGTTGGGGACACAAGTTGACACCTACAAAACAATTCAGAAAGAAAATTCTCTCTTTCTTGCTGCATAAAGAAATTATGTCAATAGCAGATATGAAAACATGCATGTCAACTACCACAAGACAGCTCAACTTCAACTACAAATATGTATGTCGTAGAATAAATTTATGCATCTGTAAGAAAGAGAGCATATTAGTACTGATCAGACCACTGTACACTGAGGAGTTAACGGTCCAGCTAAAAGTTAATGTGAGTACACCCAAGCCTGTGTTGAGCTTGCAATGTACTGCACTGTGCTGCAAACACATTTTCTTATAAGAACATCCTATAGTAGCTGAAATGACTGAAATGGGGGAATCTGTACTGAGGATGGGGTCTGCCCAGAGTGATGTATCTGGATTGGAGAGCCATGAGATACAAAAATACTTGGAGCTTCCATCATCTATAAGGATGATAAATTATCCTTATTATTCTGTCTTTGTGGTGCTAGCTCTAATAAATTTCCTTTTAAATGACACCTTAGAGAGTCTGAGTTCCTTTCTTAATGACATCATAACAGGTCAGCACCTCCTGGTGCAAAAAAGGGAGTTAAGCTTGGGATTAGTCTCTCTAGTCAGAAAACATTGTTCAACTTTGACTGGAAAGTTCCTTGACAGGTAATGCTGAACTTAGCAGACTGTCCTTGATAATTAATGGTTACAGGGCATTACAGCTGGTATTTACAGTTCTCAGGAAACAGAAATGTTTTTTCTTGCATGCCTCTAAATGTACCTTTCCTTTGATGTGAAAATCTACAGAGCTCCTGAGTGCATTTTTCCTTTTTTTGTGATTTTTGTGCAACGGGAAACTATTTGGCCTGAAGAAAATACAGTAGCCAAGCAGCAGCTGCTTGAAGTATTTTCCCATTAAATACAATGACACTAAAGTGGAAGTGCCAAGAGCTATTATGCACTGACAGTATAGTCAAGAAAAGTACTCATCTGCAGCAAGGTAGAAACAGAGCAATGAAATAACCATGAAAGCAGTTGGAGCCTGAGGACAAGAAAAACAAGGGGCTTGTGGCAATGCTCAACAACAAAAAGAGAGATATGAACAGTTATTTGGGCTTTAGTGGTTGAAAATACTGTAAGGAGTGAACAACATTGCCTTTGGCTCAAACTCTTTTCACCATTGTAATATTTACTTCCTCTCTAGAAAGCCACGTCTCCACATGTACAATTATAGCCTCATCATGGGAAATAAAACTCAACCACAGCTCTTAGTGTAACATTAGAACTCTTTAAAAGGAGTTAAATCAGAAAAGGCAATGTGCAAGCTCAGAATGCCAGAAGTTTTATCTTTAGAACAATGCTGCATTGAAACGGTCTTTGAAAGCAGAGGCCTGATTAAACAAATGTTCTAACTCCTGGTTTGCATACCATATTAGCAATACCTGTGTGCAGACCAGCACTTCAGTAGCTAAATCTGAGATGTTTTTGTTCACTAACACATCGGTTAGACAAAGAAGGATAGCTTGCTTTTGGTTGTGCCTTTCTTAGTGTATTCAACATCTATTTGTCATTATCTTGTTGATTTGCTATGAGAAAGTGTCATACATGGTCAAGCACTGGGCTGCAAAAGGGAAAAACAGAATAAATAGTAGTTTAGAATATCACTGAAGAGGAAAAAAGAAGTTTTGTATTTTTAAATCTTCTCCGAAAGTGAAAATGCTGGTGGGATAAAGTAACAGAAGTCACATGAATAATTGTTTACTGAAACTGAGACTAAATTATGCTCAGTCTTGTGTAGAGCAATAACAGATTATCTTTTTGTCTTAGCTATGGCACAGTGCATTCATAGAATTTTACCGCATCAATCATAGTCTTCTTCCAGTTTGAATTTCCTAATGATTTTATTGCCACCATTTGAGTCACACGGTAGGCTTCTTTAGCATCAGTGAGGGATGTGGTTAATTGGACCCAAAACCTATCACTATGTCAAAAAATGGTGAAGTTAAGTACCTCACACTGGTTCAACTAAAAAAAAAATTGCATGCATCTTTCTAACCTCTCTCTTCAGCTTTTCTTCAGTAAGTTTTTAAAATGTGAATGTTGAATTCATCAGATGCTCCACAAGTCGATGAAAAGGTGCTTCTAATTTTCTTGATCAGCTAAAGAACTGCTTTCAACAGTGTAGTTCGCACAATCAGAACCACAATGTCCCATCATTAGTCTCATTGCTGTGAGGTAACTATTGTTTTCCTACTCAATGTAGACATTCTCTCTCCTCTTAAACTCTGGTCTTTCTCTGTGGTCTATACACTGCTGTGCTCCTCCTTGAGATTCTTTATCTAAGCTGCAGCTCACTCATCCATACCTGTGAAGCAAGCCTCAATGATCTCTAGTGTCTACTCAGATTAATACTGTTCCATCATCTTGTTTGATTCTCCCCAGCTCTCCATCATGTTTCTTCCTCTTGGTCTTTTACTCTTTCAGAAAAAAAAGATAAAAAGATATAAAAGATCACTAGTGGGAAAAAAAATAAATGTGCAAGTGAAAGATTGTGCATTAACTGAAACACAGATGTCTATTCATACAAATGAATTGTGGGGAGAGAAAATTGAAACTAATCAGAAATACATGTTTTTAGCAATACTTTGATGCAATACCAATGGACCAAAAAGCAATTTGTCAGAAAGTGCAAGCTCTGGTGCAAAATATTTCCATGGTTAATGTTTAAGTTTACAAAATGCATTAAAATATTCATGTGCATTAATTATAATAATTCAGTGCATTTTGAGTATTACTGTGTGCTTTGTTTCAATAAGCAATGAGAGTATTTGATTAGTCGATTATAAAGCAAGGAGTAGGATTACAAAGCAGTGTAAATAAATCTTAATCCCTATCATGGCTCTCAAGAAAATAATTTAAAAAAGCAGCTGAAACTTGGGATTTTTTTTTGGAGAAAACTACTCAAGTGTCTGTTGAACTAAAGACAGTAATACACATTTAAAGCCCATTGTACTGTGTGTATGCTCATGTGATCTAAAGATAGCAGGTATGACTCAGAAACCTTTTGACTTTGTCTCCAGCTGGTGAGGCTGCTCCTGGATCCAAGTGATTTGCAGTTAATGGAGCTCAGGTACTAAAGATGATATCTCACTTTGTGATCCCTGCCTTGGATTTGAACTGCTCTCAGGAACACTTCCACCAAAGGAAATCCTGTGCTATAACTACTTTTTTGTTCTCCCTTTTTTCAGTTCACCGGTAATGCTACATGAGACAAGCAGGGGCACTGCTTTGAACCAGTGAGTAACCCACTCCTGTCCGATGAAACATTATGTTACACTCAGTTAGAGAATCGAGATTTCTGAAAAATAACATGTTGTCTGTTGATTCTTCATTTCAGTTTAATATTTTTAAACTTAAATTTCTGAAATCTGACTGATTGCACAATTAATGGTTGTACTGTTTAGCAATATAGAGGATAAACTGCAAAATAGAAAGCATGATCTAATCTCACACAGAACTATTATGTTTGAATGATTTTAAGGAAGATGAGAACTAGGCAGAACTTTTCCATTTACAAGAATGTCTAATTGTCTCTAACTTTTCGTTCATCAGCACAGTGAAAACATTTTTATACACTTAAACCATAATTCAGCATTATATTCAAGCATATGATTAATATAAATTCTTATGAAAGGATTATATGTGTGCTTAAAGTTAAGTATATTATTAAGTAGTTTGCCCGATCCCACAAACAAAAGGAACAAACCCCCCGAACAAATACAAACAAAAAACCCCAGTATTTTTAACAAAATATATACTAAACAGTGAAACCTTCTACCACAAGATGTTACGCTTCATATTTCTTTAAACAGATTTTCAAAGAGGGACTAGAAAAGCAATCTAATAAGAAGCTATATAAGTTTTTAAAAATGTTTTAATCAAAATAGCTGGTAAAAATACTGTTGAATGTTAATTTTATGGAATAAATATTTATATGCATTAAGGAATTTCTGTTCTATGTTTGCCTTGTTCTTGCATTCTACCCTGAGTGTCTTTCGGCCACAGACAAAAGCTGTAGAGCTAGAGGATAATTTTTTAGTGAGGTATTCGGCCTTCAGATGGAAACAACACTAGAGTTTGTACTTTTGTTGTATTCGTGCTTTAATTATAGTCACCTGCACAGAGATCTACAGAGATTAAAGACCTCAGTCACTGCCTACAGGAGATACTTAATTTACACTCTTCTCTTAGTCACTGTTTTTACTCCTTGGGTTTTAGAAAGCAACATAACACCTGATCTTACTTTGGGTATTACTGCATTATTTTTTGTTCATTGGTACATTTTGCCTTTTATAGATTATTTTGATATTTACTGTGTTCAGGTAACTGTGAAGTATTCTTCATCAGCAGGGAAAAATATTACTTGTCTGTAATCATGTAGATTTGTTTTCCCTTAAATGCTTAGTGTTATGGATAATAAAGTATTTTAAATTTAAAAATGCCTTTTCTAAGGTTTATTGTCTGTTGTAATTTTCACTGAGCTTCATTTGCAATCCCAAGCACAATTACAGGCTGGACAGAGAATGGATTGAGAGCAGCTCTGAAGTGGACTTGGAGGTCCTGGTGGATGAGAAGCTCGACATGAGCCAGCAATGTGCGCTTGCAGCCCAGAAAGCCAACTGTATCCTGGGCTGCATCAGAAGAAGTGTAACCAGCAGGGTGAAGGAGGTGATTCATACCATCACAGAATCAGAGAATAGTTTGCGTTGGAAGGGACCTTTAAGATCACCTAGTTCCAACCCCCCTGCCATGGGCAGGGACACCTCCCAATAGATCAGACTGCCAAAAGGCCCATCCAACCTGGTCTTGACCACCTCCAGGGATGGGGCATCCACAACTCCCCTGGGAAACCTGTTCCAGTGGCTCACCACCCTCATAGTGAAGAAACCCCTCACTATGTTTAGTCTAAATCTACCCATCTCCAGTTTATAGCCATTCCTGCCAGTTCTATCACTACATGCCTTTGTAAAGAGTCCCTTCCCAGCTTTCCTGTAGGTCCCCTGCAGGTACTGGAAGGTCGCTATAAGGACTTCTCAGTGCCTTCTCTTCTTTAGGCTGAACAAGCCCAACTCTCTCAGCCTGTTGTTATAGCAGAGGTGTTCCAGCCCTCTGATCATCTTTGTAGCCCTCCTCTGGACCTGTTCCAACAGTTCCATATCCTTTTTATGTTCAGGATTCCAGAACTGCACACAACACTCCAGATGAAGTCTCACAAGTGAGAAATAGAGGGGGAGAACCTCCCAGAGGAGGGCCATGAAGATGATCAGAGAGCTGGAACACCTCCCATATGATGACAGGCTGAGAGAGTTGGGCTTGTTCAGGCTAGAGAGGAGAAGGCTCTGGGAAGACCGTATAGCAGCCTTCCAGTACTTAAATGAGACCTACAAGAAAGCTGGGAAGGGGCTCTTTATCAGGGAGTGTAGTGATAGGTAATGGGATAATGTTTTTAAGCTGGAAGAGGGAAGATTTAGATTAGATACTAGGAAATTTTTTTTTTTACTGTGAGGGTATTTAAGCTCTGGCACAGGTTGCCCAGAGAAGCAGTGGATGCCCTGTCCCTGGAGGTGTTCATCACCAGGCTGGATGAGGCTTTGAGCAACCTCACCCAGTGGGAGATGTCCCTGCCCATGGCAGGAGGGTTTGAATGATCTTCAAGGTCCCTTAGGTGATATTTAAGGTCCCTTCCGTGATCTTTACGGTCCCTTCCAACCCAAACCACTTCATGATTCTATGATTTTGTGTGTTTCTGAGCAGTGTAAACAGAATCACAGGATGGCTGAGATTGGAAGGGACCCCCGGGGGTCATCTAACACCTGTGCTCAAGCAGAGCCACCTAGAGCCAGTTGCCCAGGACCATGTCTATACATTATTTAATATCTCCAGGGAGGGAGACTTCACAATTACTCTAGGCAACCTGTGCTGGGGTTTAGTCACCCACTCAGTAGAAAGTGTTTCCTGATGTTCAGAGGGAACCTCTGTGCCTGTCATAGGTAATATTTTCTTTCCTATAAGATAATTATATATTTTTTCTATCTTCATAGTTTTGGTGTAATGTGGTTTCTTAATACCAGTAATAGTTATACAATAGACCTTCCTAGTTGGTTTTACGTTAGCATAATCAGCTAAGAAAATATTTGTTAGTGAAATTACTGAAAAGCCTCTGTGCCCATTTTAAAGCAGTGGTTAACTACCTGAAGATCTGACAGATGTTTTGATCTAAATTTAAGAACAAAATTCTGAACTTGAATGGTGTGTATGAGAGTTGAATAATTTTTCTCACAAATTATTTTCTTGACTTGAAAAATGTATGTGTTTTTCTAGACATTTATATCTTTATTTAAAAGATGCCCTCTCCTTCAGAATTCCTACATAACTATTAAATACTAGAGTGACTAGCTGTCGTACTTTTACAGGTCATCCTTTATTATTTAGTGGAATTAAGATTATTGGCAGAATGAGAGAGGACTTAAACCACCTGTCATGTCCAGTCAAGAATGTTTTCTGTTATCCATTTTTTCTTGAAATACCACCAGATGTCCAGATTTCCTTTTCTTTTTTTTAATCAAAGCTCATGCACTAAGCTAATGGTATCAGAACTACTTCTTCCAGCTGACAATGCTGGCTGAATATAGCAACATGGTAAAAAGCTGTATTTGTTCATTTCTGTCATATTTTTCTAGTTTCAATTCTTTCCATGCCTATACATTGAAATGGGTTTTTTTTTCCTTGTTCCTGATGTTACTATAACTATTTCATCTCTACAGGTTTACTTGTGTTTGGTTTTTTTAAGAATTATTTCTTTAGTTGTGCTAAAATACAAGCCAATTCTTTGAAGAGATCTCTCCATATCTCCAAATCTATGCATTGATTCTTCAGGTACTTTGCCTTTATTTCCTGTCCTAAGTCCATCTCCTCTGTGTTTCATCACTGCTTAATATTTAATTGTGAAAGGATGTACAAGTGTTCTGGTTAAACAGAAACACAAAAGTTTAGTGTATAGGACATTAGAAAAATGTTTTCATCATAGTATTTTACAGTACCTCTTGTAAATTCAATTGTGTATGTGGATGAACAAGAATGATTGGAGCAGTGTCTTATTCCAACCTGTATCATCTCAAAGTTCTTCATCCAAAAGGTTGAGATTTTCCTTGTTATTACAAGAATATTCTTCTCAGTTTAGCAGCTCTAAATAGCGCATCATTTATGGAACACTTTAAGTACCATATTTTATAGGAAAACAGGCATTTTTCTGTGTATATTTTTATTTTTAATTAGATTGAGTTTAGTAGAATTTGTCACGTTTTTTGTACTAAACCTGTTACCTACATCAAAGCTTTCTGTTCACTGTCTTCTGAAGACCTCTTAAATTTTTTTCTTTCTGCAATTTGCTATGACTGTCAGTAAAACTTGGCATCTGATAGTAATTTATTGAGGTATAAAGTCTTCAAAACAGAATTGTGATTTGTTTAATTTGGTTTTAAATGTTTTGGGGGGAGGTTCCACACTTTTTAAGGTTTTTATGATAGTTATTTTAAGGGTTTATTGCATGCTTAACAATTTGCTCTTTGACTGTAAAAAGATGCAATGCCTTTCTTAAATGTTTTCCTAGCAGTATAAGAGAGAAAATGTTTGTTAAGTGATTTGTCTTTAAATGTCCCAACTAAATGGATAAACTTGAAAAATCCATTGGAAACTACCCCGAGATTGCATTTATTACTTGTACATCAACTTGAAAGATTTGCTTTTAAAACAGACCTTGTAAATCAAGAGATACAAAGAATGTATTGGTTATCTGTTTAGTTTCATGGTTTTTGCATGTTCCTGGAAACATTTAACAAAGAAGTGATGGTAAATTATATGGATACATTTATTGTTAATTTATATTGAGGAAGTTTTACAGTTCAAGTTAATTCATGCAGTTTGGAAATCATCACAGATATGTGCATTATACTATTTTTTTTTTACGTATGAATCGCATTGAGTATAATTTATGTATTCCTAAGAGACGCAGTGGTTGATACATATGCTTTTCTCCAAAATATTCCTGTAGAATCATAGAATCATAGAATTGTTTGGGTTGGAAGGGACCTTAAAATCTACACTAATACAGCCAGAAACAGCTGTCCATCGAAACCAGAGAAACTAGATTTGCCAAAAACAGTATGCTAAAAGAAACTTCAAGCTAGTGACAGTTTCTCTGTGTTTTCTGAGTTTGAATCGCATCCCAAGTTTGAAGCATTTACTGTTTCTAGCATTGATTGTACTATAAGCTAGGAGGTTAAGAGATCTACACTCATGATTGTGGCAACATTCTAGAAAGCTTTAGTTAATTTTTATGTGAGAACATAACTATTTTATTAGAGATCAAGTTTTGAAGTAATTGCCCATGCTGAGGATTACAAAATATTAAGCAGTTCTTACAAGAGCAGTGAAACAATGCACTGCAGTGTATCATGTGTACAATACAGACATTTTATTGTATGGTATTTCAAGTTAGTGGTACAAGTTTCCTTTCACATCTGACATAAGCTGCATTATAAAATAACTTGGGGAATGTGTTTGCTGCAATAAAGCAAAATCATATACCTTCCACTTCATTACTGTTGTTATAATATAGTCTTGCCAGAGAGGAGACTCTTTTTTTCTCCAGTATCATGCTAAGCATAGCTATACTGTAATTTCATCAGCTTGATTCAGAAAAAACTGTCAAACCTGTTTCATCAGCAGGAACAATACAATACTTTCTGTGGATAACAAATTAACATTTCATTTCTGCAAAGAACGTAAAGAACAGAGTGAAAAGAAAGTGAGTATTTACAGACCTCAGCACTCTTGATTTTAAAGAGAATTCAGACTTCTTCCTTCATGGACTGCTGCTTATATAGTTGGGCCGAAGCAAAGCATATGGGCTATTCAAACACCAACATCAGACCAGGCTCCGTTAACAGACAAGATCTGAATAATCTGTGTGCAGTAGGTTAAGAAGCGACAACACTAGTTGTCTGCCTCCCAGTCTTTCCTAGTTCAGCCATTGTGATAACCACCCGAGGGGGCAACTTCTTAAGGGAGCCCTGGTTGGCAAAATGCAGCTGCTGTGGCTCAGACAGGTGTTTGCTCCTGACAGCTGGAATTGAGACAGTGGGGCTTTGTGCAGAGAGGCAACCAGTAAGGGAGTGACAAAGTTTTAAACCACTGCAGCCATTTGCCTCAATGGATGAGAACTAGCACTTTTATATTCCCTTTCAGAGAATGCGTCACAATTCCTAGCTAAAATAGGTGTGAAAACAGCTGTGATATGAATTTTAAATTTTCATTATGTTCTAGGAAGGAGGAAAAAACCCCAAAACAACACAGCATTTGAAAAATAATGTCAAAATTTAGGAAACAAACAAAAGAAAAACAAAATGGATAGACAATAAGTGCTAAGCTATTACACGCCAGTCACTCTGATTTTTAGAAAAGATATATCACTTTTAAAAAAATATTATTATCGCATTAAGGTGTCATTAAAATTTAAATTATTGTATTAGAAACAACATAAGAAAATATCTCTCTTCATTGAAAATCTTAAAAAAACCAGTTGTTTCATTTAGAATATGCATATGTTAAATATTTACTGTTAAAAATGAAATAAAAACAAATACAAGAATGATGCTTGCTAGGGGAAAGGCATGATGGTACAAGACTATGTGGGTACCGACCTGGTTTTTTTTTGCAGATGCTAAACAAGATGGGAGAAGAAGCCCGCATCTGTGAATTTAATATCTGCCAACACAAACTTCCAACAGCAATCAAAGTGTTGGATAACTATATATCTTTCTATGATGTAGCAACTAATCAGTTTGTAGTTTATTTCCTAAAGAGTGTGCGTTGGAAAAAGAAAAATGAAAAATACATTGATATGCTGGAAGTGATGGTTTTATTAGTCTTACTTTGGTGCACTATTTAAGATCATTAGTAATGCATAAAAATTTCTAAGTAGGGTGTCTCATAAATGACACATTTAAAGGAATTGTTTTTTTCTGTCTGAAAAGAGCTTGTCATAGTCAAAATACTTTCCCAATAACATTGAAACTGTAGAAGGGTACAAAAATTCTTTTAGGTGGTTCAATATGTAATATATTTTAATGTTTACTCTGTATTTAACATTTTAAAACTCGTCAGAACATTGTCATAATTATTTTCCATTATATTTTTATGTCTCATGTCTTAAGTATTTTTAGACTTTATTTATACCCTTTAATTCCACTTTCACAGAACATTTCAAAATATTAGAATTACTGAAAGGAGAAAAATGACCAGCTCTATTACCTCTTACCATAGCCTTTCAGGCAGGAGGGCTTACAAGTTACAGCTAATAATGTTGACTACAGCTGCTAATTGTGTGAAATGTTCCATTTCTTGGAATAAAGACATTGCATTTATTGTCATCTGCTCTGTTGGATCACAAAGTGAGGCTATTCTCTTTTTAAAGGCACTATATCTGTAGAATAATTTCTTTCACCATGAATGAGAGTACTCTAAAATTATAAATTGATTTGCACTCCTAAACGGCTTTAGGGAGGAATTTTTACTGCTTTTATGATGAAAGAGAAAATTGTGTTGTTCCATGGAAGTAACCAATTTCAATAAAACTTATATGAGTCAACCTCTTTATTTGGAATACAAGATTTAGCATTTCAAGATCAACGCAAGAGAAATTGTTTCTTAAATTCATAACTGATTATTTTTATTGCGTTAGAGGGTTCTCAAAATATGTGGAAGATGGAAAATCAAAGAACAGGTTTTGGGGAGTTTATTTTTTTTTCCCCTGAGATACAAAAATAAAAGAAATAGTAGAATCGGAATTGCATGGAGGAAAATAAAGTTTAACATTGAAAATTTAGACAGAATAGTTCACATTGTGAAATTAAATTGTAATTTAATCTAACTATATCTCAATGTAAACTTATGGATGGTAGGGAAGGAAAGAGACCAAATAAGGAAACTTGAATCTCAGATGTTTCTTCTAAATAATATTTTTTCATAGTGTAAATAGAGTTGTTTCAAAATTTTATGATTTCTGACAATTAAGCTTTAATTACAAATAACAGCTTGAATTAGATACACCATTAGATACATCATGAATCCAAGCTGCACAGTCTGTTTTATAAACTGATTTGGCAGACTCTGCCAAGCATGGTGTTTTTCACCATGAGCCAATGGGATGGCTTACAGGAGGCTGTAAATACTTATTTGCTGGTCCTAACAATACTTGCTTAAAAACCAAAGTTTTGTAGTTGCAGCAGCCAACTGGCTTTGGAATATAACTTCTTCCTATAGTATCATTAAAATATGCTTAAGTTAAATATGGCATCCATCCAGCTGGCATCTAATTCCTGGGGTCCTCTCTCAGACATGCTTGAAGTAGTGGGAGTGTAGAGACTGCTTCTGATGCAAATAGTCTACAAGCTGCAGAAAAACACTGCTGTCTGGAGAAATACAATTGCTGTCATAATACGCAAAATGAATTGGCTGGGAATGAGTCACTTCAGAGTGGCTGATTGCTACAAAGTGTGGTACTAACCAAGCATTACTAATATTCTGCGTATAATAAACATGTCTGTTAGTTTATATTAAGTATTTTTTTAATATACAAATTGTTACAGACTGTGAAGTTCAGCTTTTCTCAATAAAGAATACCAAGTCTTTCACTTAAGGAGAAAAAGAAAGCCTGAAAACAGTCCAAGGAAGAACTCCCGCTACAACAAGGTGACACCTATGGAAGTGAAACACTCTCATTCCTCATTCAGGAGAAAATATGATGGTTGTGGAATGAAAGTAGCTGAATAGCCTCCCTGGCGGGCACTGTAAAGAAGACTGCCAATAAGAGAAAATAGGTTTCTTGAAGAAGGAGGAGGAGGAGGAGTGTGTGAATCCTCAGTCTTTGACTACTACCTCACTACAAAGAGGCAGAATAAGGGAACTAGTAAGAGAGGTGAATGAAGCCTTCCTTGCTTAACTTCAGTTTACAGTCTCCAGTGTTATGTAAGCAAATATTTCTCATCTATGAGATTTACAATTTGCAGCTGGATTGACTACTCTGGATATTATGTATAAAAGCTTGCATTTTATTCTCACTCACGTTAAGTATGATTTTAAAATATCTGACTAACAGGAATCTGCTAAACTGAAGACTCATAACACCTTAGTAAGTAACAAACTCACCTAAAATAAAATTACTCTATCGTATTCTAAAAGGCAGCAGATTGAGTACCTGCCATTTGAGCCAGGAGCAAAGAATTGTCTTTCACTAGCTGGTGACATTGAAGGTTTTCTAGTGTGCAGTGAAATATATTTTTAAATCTGCATGATCACAAACAAAAAAGTGTAGAAACCGAATAAATTCTTTCTGTTCATCACAGCAATGGCAATCACTAGGAATATAATAATATTTGAATAATTATTTATGCTGTTAGTGACAGCCTGGTGCTGATTTATACATCTCTTTTTATACAGATGCAATGAAAACTGATGTAGTGGTCATTTTGTTAAAACAAATCTAAGCCAAGCAGTGCTTAGAAGGCAAAAACTCAACTAGGCTATGAGATTAGAAATATGCCAAGGGTATGCCGAGAAACCATAACAATCATGCAACCATAGAATGTCCTGAGTTGGAAAGGACCCACAAGCTTCATTGAGTCCAGCTCCTGTCCCAGCATAAGACAGCTCCAAAATTCACACTACGTATCTGAGGGGGTTGTCCAAGTGCTTCTTGAATATTGTCAGGTTTGGCACCATGACTGCTTCCGTGGAGATCCTGATCCAGTGCTCAACCACCCTTTGAATGAAGAATCTTTTCCTAGTGTCCAGCCTAAACCTTCCCTGGCACATCTTCCTACCATTTCCTTGGGTCCTATCAATGGTTGCCAGGGAGAAAAGATTAGTGCCTGCTCCTCCTTCTCCCCTTGTGAGGAAAGCTGCAGACCGCAATGAGATCTCCACTCAGTCTCTTCTCTAGGCTGAACAAATAAAGTGATTTTATTTGCTTCTCATACAGCTTCCTCCCTAAACCCTCCTCCAACTTTGTGACCTTCCTTTGGACACTGTCCAGTAGCTTAATATCCTTTTTATACTGTGGTGCTCAAAACTGCATACAATACTCAAGGTAGAACCATAACAGTGCAGAGGAGAGCAGGACAATCACCTCTCTTGACTGGATAATAATGCACTGCTTGATGCACCCCAGGACATGGTTGGCCCTCTTGGCTGCCAGTGCAAACTGCTGGCTCATATTCAACTTGCCATTGATTGGAATGTCCAGATCCCTTTCCACCAGGCTAATTTCCAGCTTCTCATTCCCCAGTCTATATGTGCATTTAGGGTTGCTGTGTCCCAGGTACAAAATCTGGCACTTGCCCTTGTCAAATTTCATGAGATGAATTGCATAGTATCTTATCTGGGATCAACTGTGTCTTATAAGAAAACTAGGTTTTAGAAATATGAATGACCATTATTACTAGAAAATAAGTGGGAAAATGGAATGCAAAGATTTTTTTTTCTGTTTAAAATGTGTTTTAAATTCTGTTGAGTGTTTATTCTACTGAGAAACCCTCCTTGATAATAAAATAGCCCATTACGACATTCCCAGGTTGCATTATAAATGCCTCTCATCTGTTTACAGATGCAGTCACCAAGATAAAGAAAAAGCTGTTGCCTGAGAATCCTCCTCCCTTCTCCAGATAGCAGAATAAAACAGAGTTTTGAAAAATCTTTGAGGAGCACCTTATCCTTCGAATAGAAGGGAAAACTTCAAACAAGAAAATCCCAGAAATACAAACACCTTTAAAATGTATCTCTTTGAAGGGCTGCAGAAAGATTGCTCTTATGCCATTAAAGTCAATATTTTTATTATTAGTTGAATAAAAGTATGTTTTTCCCCCTCGTGTGTATTCAAAATAAATACCAAGAATGAATCACATACCTAAATGCACTAATCATAGGATCACAGGGTGATTTATGTTGGAAGAGACCTCAAAGGTCACCCAGTTCCACTCCCCTTGCCATGGGCAGAGATACCTTCATCTAGACCTAGTTGCTCAAAGCACCATCCAACTTGCCCTTCAACACTTCCAGGATGAGGCATCCCTTTTTCTCAGCAATGTATTCCAGTACCTTATGGCCCTCATAGTAAAGGCCTTTTTCCTTATACCTAATCCAAATCTATCTTCTTTCAATTTAAAGCCATTACCTTTTTTTCCCATCAATACATGCCCTTGTAAAAAGACCCCCTCCAAGTTTCTTGTAGGCCCCCTTTTGTTACCTTAGGAAAGGCTGCTATTAGAACTCCCTGGAGCCTACTTTTCTCCAAACTGAACAACCTAAAGTCTCTCAGCCTGTCTTGATATGAGAAGAGCTCCAGTCCTCTGGTCGTCATCATGGTCCCCTTCTGGACCCACTCCAATATGTAATATAAGGGGATTGAAATGTTAATTCCTTGCCTTTGATTTCCTAAGATAGCAAGAGCGCAACACATACTGTCAGATATAAAACAGAATATTAGAAAAAATGTCTTAACTTTTGTAACACAAAAATTTCAAAAAGTAAAAGCTGTCACCATGGTTGGTGTGTTCTATCTGTGGGGCAGTAACCATGACAACCCAGCTAGCTTTTCTTTTAATTTATAAAGCAAATATAAGCATTTGTAGAAACAGATGTAAAATGCTCTCATACAATCTCGATAACATTCCTAGTTTTAAAAAAAACTTTGTCAGTGTCCCATTTTTCCTCATATTTTATGCATTCACATTCTTCACAGTTGTCAGGACTTTTAAAATTTTATTCTTGTCATTTTGATATTTTGCCAGAATTAAACTGAGTGCTTTTGATTTTCTTTCAGGATTTTTTATTGCATTGCTTTGTTTGTCTAATTTTTTTCCACTACATTTTTTTAATTCCTCGTGTCCCTATATTTTTCTGTAATGTTAATAGTTTTCATTTAAAACCAACTCTAACAGTTTATTGATTTGGTTGTGCAAGTTGTCCTGCCAGATCCATGGAGCATTTCAGAACAGAAGCTTCCTGATGAGTTAGGATCCAAAATAATTTAGCCTGAATCTCTTGGCAGCATCTCTGTTTCTTCACAGCAATGCTGTACAATGTAGGGTACAAAGCTGACATTTCTAATAGGCAGAATTTTTAATATCTGGCAATCTGAAGAAAAATGAATAGAAAAATATATGCCTTAAAATCCCACAAATTCTGCGTTGTCTTTTCGCTAACTAGGCTTTTCCATCACAGTGTCATATTAAGAGCCAAATTCTGCTCAATTTATAAATATAATCATTCCCAGCATGCATTTACTTGGAAGAGTGAAACACCATGGTTTGAATTTAAAGCTTGAATTTTCTTAAACTGATGCTGGATTTTCAGGCCAACAACCCTTTGTGTTAATATCGTCATTCAAGAGAAACTGACTTACGCGTTTCCAATGAGAAAAAACGTCTGAAAACCTGCCTCTGACCTCCATTACTCTGATATAACTGAGTAAGTGAGCAAGTCAGGCCTAAACAAGATGACCGATATCCTCTAGTTCCAGAAAAAATGTTGGTGATATTGCTCTAGTACTGCTGTTGTTCATTGTTTTTATTTTTCTTCTTCTTTTGTGTTGTGTTTTAATGCTAGCTGGCAACTAAGCACCACATCACCACATTCTCACTCCCTCTCTGGTGGAATGGGGGAGAAAATCAGAAGAGTAACAGTGAGAAAACTTGTGGGTTGAAGTAAAGACAGTTTAATAAATAAAACGCAAGCCATGCATGCAAGCAAAGCAAAACAAGGAATTCATTCACTGCTTCCCATGGGCAGGCAAACATTCAGCCATCTCTAGGGAAACGGGACTCTATCATTCATAATGGTTACTTAGAAAGACAAAATTCTGTCACTCTGCTTGTCCTTCCCTTCATTTCTCTTCCCTCAGCTTTATATGCTGAGCATTGTGTCATATGGTGTGGAATATTCTTAGCTGGAGTCGGCTATCCTGGCTGTATCCACTCTCAACTTCTTGTGCACGCCCAGCCTGCAGGCTGGTGGGGCAGTGTGTGAGACAGACAACGCCTTGACTCTGTGTAAGCGCTGCTCAGCAGTAAATAAAGCATCCCTGAATTATCAACACTGTTTCCAGCACAAATCCAAAATATAGCCCCATGCTAGCTACTACGAAGAAAACTAGCTGTGTCTCAGCAAAATGAACACACTTTGAAAATCCTCCCAAAACTTCATGTGTCTTTTTTTTATTCCCTGTTGTCTTTGCTTGTCCCTCAAGTGTTCTCATTTTACCAATTTCTCTACATCTCAGATTAATAGTTTTGCATTTCCTGAACGGTAAGGACCACAGAATAATCAGTTCATTTAACTGTTGTAGACTATATTTGAAAAACATTCTACCATAACACATTTAAAACTTGAGAACTCAGTTTTCCAGTTGACATTTTTCATTGGCTATTTATTTGAAAATCATCTGAAATATAAGACTCATCCTCTGTTTAGGGAAATTGGTGAAACGAAGCATGAAGTTTGAGAAGAAAGGATGCTATATCACAGAAGCGATTTCCCTCTGTATCTGGTCAGCAGATTAAAAGTTAAAAAGTATCATTCCATTTTACATTCAACTTACAAATCTATGCAGAACTCAGTTGACATTACCACCTAACTCAATTTTCAGTCGTTCAAACAAGCCATGATAGTTGCTTAGGTTAAAGAAAATTTGCAAGTTACCTGCTAAAGATAGTAAAACCGTAGCCACAATAAATGTCTTCATGAACATCTCACATGATTCCTCTGATGTTGAGACTAGTATCTTTCTTTCGATTCTCCCTTGTAAATAGAAAGAGATCTTCACTGCAGTCCATTATAAGATGTTTTTAATGAAGGCAGCAGCAACAGAAATATAGAGACATGTTTTATTCCACTGATCATTTTAGGTAAAGTGGAAGAATAAACAAATAGCTAAAACAAGGTACATAGTTTTAAGAGGGCTAAAAGAGAGAGAACTCCTAAGTAACTCAGTCTTACTTTCCTTTCTGTCTCATATCCCGCGTCCTGTAAAACTGGGTAACAATCCATTTGCAACAATGTGATATGAATCAACAAAAAACACTCAGTATTTTTAAACATTCATCCCAGTATCAAGACTGGATAAGAGATATTTTTTTCTGAGCAATCATTGTAAGCCTGTTTTTATTTTTATGGAAAAATTCATTGTGGTAGGTTGGTACACAAACTACTTGAAAAAGACTTAGGTAGGCAGTAGGAAATAATTTATTTTGATGACAAGAGAGAAAATTCAGCTATTCATGTTTTACATGGTGTTCCTATAACCTCTTGTCAGTATGAAGTAGACAGAAGTAATTAATCATTAGGAATCCTTAGAAGCTCTTAGATAAAGCTTGTGGAGACGTAAAGCTATCATTTTTATTTGATTTAAACAACACAAAAGATAAAAAGAAAAAGCCAAACCCTAATACAGTTTACTCAGCACCGCTACTTGACTGCAGGTGAGGATATATGACAAATATAATTAATTTCTGCATTGTAATGTTATCATAGCTCTTGCAGCTTTACATCACCACAGGTAACAGTAACACAATTCTTATTCTTGTTTTTCCTATTACCAGGCTGTATTACTTCTTCTAATCTTGTATGTTAGCATCATTGAAATATACTTAAATAACCTTTAGTTTGGACCTCAGCTGACTCTTCAGAACTACTATACTGTTGCTTAAAAGTTATTTCAAAAAACGGAAATAACAAATATTTCTACCACTGAAAAAGATTTTGTCTTGGATAGTCAGTGCATAGCAGGTAAATTTTTTCTCCTGTGCAATTTCTCACAGCACAAGCATGGAAAAGAATAAAGGCATCAATTGCTGAAATGTTTCAAAAGCAAATAAATGTATTTCCATACTTGTCTTTCAACTCCCGAGTCCATTCTACTTGGAAAAGCTGTGAAAAATTAAGAAGAAAAACAAGATTTTTTTTTTTTTTTATGAGAGATTTAAAATGAATTGGAAAATTAGTCAGGTGAAGATACACTAAAAGGTTGCTGAAAATAGAAGAGATGGAAGAAGAAAAACTGTGCTACAGAAAGGTAACAGAGGGTGGAAAGTAGTTTCTGCAAGAGCGCAGAGAATGGAAAAAGCATAATAAAGTGTATATAGCAGTGGTATAAATTTAAATCTTGAATTAGTCATCTAAAAATAGCCTAGGCTAGATTTGTCTACATTCCTTCTACAGCCAATGCATAGAAAGAAGTGCCCCAGAGAATAATTTGTTCCATTTGTCTTTGACAGCTCAATAGATTGTATAAATACAAAGGGATAAATTCATTTTTGAAAGTGCCTGCTTTCTTCTGCTGCTGACAGGGGTAACCTAGAGAACTATGGCAAGATAAAACAGGTCTTACTAGGATTTGAGAAATATTCATGTTTTAAATTTACTGGTTTAAATTGAATGCTGAAACACATGAGAATTCTCTCTAACAGCATTCTTTGAGAGTGAGAATGTTAACTTTATATGTTCAATGAATTTGTTCCTATTGATTCCAATATGAATTTCAGAGTAGCAAATGTAAGTCAGTTGGGCAAGATATAAAAGAGACAGGACTCTATTTAAAAGTTGCTACTGTTATAATATCTTACAAGAGTTAAAGCTGTTCTTGATCTATGTGCTCAAGCGGAATCAATATAAAAATATTGCTCTTTTCTGGTTTATGAATTTCAGTGCTGGAATTTGATCCTAAGTCTACTGAAATCACTGGAAAAAAAATATCCTTTCTTCAAAGAATAAGCCTTATGCTTGACTGAATGTTCTGCAGTGATAAAACCCATTAAGTCCTAACATGAGCTTGACTTTGTAAGTTGCACTAGTGTTATACCATCTCTGCTGGAAGAGTAGCAGTCAAGCTGCTTACTGACCTCCACGTAAATGTCCTTTATGCCTAAGAAGAAATTAAAGGTGGCTTTTTTCACAACTGAAAATACTTCCTCTACAACATAAAAACCTGAAGAAACTTACAGAGTAATTTTAGAACTAATCTTTATCAATATAGTAAGAAATGGAGTATTTGAGTGACTAAGGTTGTGAGTTCAGCAGTTTTCATGAGTGTTTTCTTGAATTCCTGTACACATTCATAAATGTTTATGCGCATGTCACCTTTATGGGAGTTTTGTGTTTTTGCTTTTTTTTCCCTAAAATATTTCTGTTATCAAAATATCTGAACTTAATTCAGCTTTATGTATTCCATGATGGTAGTGTTAAGTGTGTATTAGTAGGTCTAGACCATTTTGAAATATACAAATTGTTCCTCAACTCTAAATAAGAAATGAGGAAAGTTTGAGTGTAAAAAACAAATCTTTCTTCCAAGAAGAGTTAAAGTAACCATCGTTAACATCAGCTGTAGATTGATTCCAGTACTAATGTTATTTATAGCATAGAAACACATTATACAAAATTTGCTGTTAACTTTCAGGGTTTTGGTACTCCCATTGCTGCAGATACTAATTTTGTAAAACTTTCTGTATACTGATACTTGAATACTTATGAAATTTCTTTTATAGCAAATTACTATACATATAAAAATTAAACTTCCCTCTACTGCTACCTTATAGGTTATATTATAGTTAAAGGCTATACTATTAGATGCTATTGTCCCTAACAGACTATCTTTTTCATAATAACAATGTCTGAGATAAAGCAGAAAATATGTTTCCCTTTAGTGAAAACAGAGAACAGTCATAAGAATATTATTTTTTGAGGTTAATTCACAGCTAGAGCATTTGATACTAGCAAATTCTCACAGAATTCATAGAAACATACAATCATAGAAGACTGTGGGTTGCAAGGGACTTCCAGAGGTCATCTAGTTCGACCTCCCTGTAGTAAGCAGGAACATCTTCAGCTAGATCAGGTTGCTTGGAGCTTTGTTTAACCTAACTTTGGATGTTTCCAGGAATGAGACATCTACCACATATCTGGGTAATCTGTTCCAGTGTTTCACCACCCTCACTGTAAAAAATTTTTTCTTTATTCTAGCCTGAATATGCCCTCTTCTAGTTTAAAACCATTGCCTCCTGTCATAACACATCAGGCCCTGCTAAAAAGTTTGTCCTCATCTTCCTTATAGGCACCCTTTAAGACCTTTAAGATCTCAATAAGGTCTCCCCTTCTCTTCTCTAGGCTGAACAACCCCAACTCTCCCAGCCTTTCCTCACAGGAGAGGTGTTCCACCCCTCTGATCATTTTTGTCACCCTCCTCTGGGCCCGCTCCCACAGGTCCAGCTCTTTCCTGTAGTGAGGACTCCAGACCTGGACACAGTAGTCCAAGTGTGGTCTCAGCAGAGTGAATTTTAGGGACAGAATGAACCCTGCCTTGACTTGAGGGCCATGCTTCTTTTGATGCAGCCAAGGATGCAATTGATCTTCTGGGCTGTGAATACAGATTGTCAGCTCATGTTCAGCTTTTCATCCACCACAATCTCCAAGTTCCTCTCAGCAGGGCTGCTCTTAGTCTCTTCATCCCTCAATCTACATTGATGCTGGAGGTTGCCCTGACCCATGTGTAGAACCCTGCACATGGCCTTCTTGAACCTCACGGGATTCACAGACGCCCTCTTCTTGAGCTTGTCCAGTTCCCTCAGGTATGTCAACCACACCACTCAGCTTGGTGTCATCTGCAAATTTGCTGAGGATGCACTCAATCCCACCGTCTATGTCAGTGATGAAGCTGAAGAGAACATTTCTCTTCAGTAAGCTTTCCACAGCCAAATCTCCGTAGTGGACAACATTTTGTGGGACAACTCTCTGCAGGACAACTCTATGTGGCCAACTCCCTACAGGGACAGCTCTATGCAGGGAAGGTTGGGGTTAAGGTTAGGGTCAGATTTAGTTTAGGTTTAGGTTTAGGTTTAGGTTTAGGATTAGGAATAGGGTTAGGACTAGCATTAGAGCTCATGTTGGGGTTAGGGTTTGGGTTTTCTAGTATAGAGTTGTCCTCCAAAGAGCTGGCCACAGAGAATTGGCTGTGTAGGCTTGTTCCGTGGAGAATTTTCCATGGAGAGTTGTCCTAGACTCTTGGTGAAGATATTAAACAGTGCCGTTCCCAATATAGACCCCTGAGGGACACCACTTCTCTCTGATTTCAACTACTATCTTCAAGCCCTTCTTGGGAGGGCTTCTCTTAGTCCCATCATCTGCCAGACTGTACTGACATAGGGAATTGCCCTGACCCAGATTCAGGATCTTGCACTTGGCCTTGTTAAACCTCAGGAATTCACACCAATTCACTTCTCCAGCTTGTTCAGGTCCCTCTGGACTGCACCCTGTCCTTCAGGCATGTCAATTGCACCACTCAGCTTTGTGCATCCTTCAAACTTGATGAAGTTGCACTTGATTCCACTGTTTCTGTCACTGATGAAAATATTAAACAGTACTGGTTGCAATACAGACATGTGAGGGACACTTCTTGTCACTGATCTCCATCAGATCATTGGGTCATTGACCATTACCCTCCTTATTCTACCATACAACTAATTCCTCATCCAGTGAACAGTCAACTCAAATCCATACTTCCATATGAGAGAAAGGTGCTGTGCGTGAACCTCTCAAAGGTCTTACAGAAGTTCAGGTGGATGACATCCATAGCTCTTGTCTACTGATGTAGTCACTCCATCTTAGAAGTCTACTAGGTTGGTCAGGAGACTTTCCCTTGGTGAAGCCATGCTAGCTGCTTCAAAACACCTCTCTGACCCTCTAAACAACTTCTGAGAGTGTTTTCTGACCTTCCCAGGCACAGTTGTGAGGCTGACAAGTTTCCCATGATCTTCCTTTCTACCATTTTTAAAAATGTACGTGCTGTTTTGCTTTTGTCAGTCACCAGGGTCTTCACCTGACTGCCATGACTTTTCAAGTACCGTGGCTACACACCTTCATCAGCCCGTTCCCTCAGGACTCCGAATTGCATCTTGTCAGGTATTATAAAACTTGCGTATGTTCAGGTTCCTAAGGTGGTCATGAACTCAATCTTCTCTTACAGTAGGTGGGACTTCCCCTAGTCACCGTTTTGCACTCAAGAGGTTTGGGAAGAGATGTTGCAAGAGAAGGCTGAGGCAAAAAAAGTTGTTCAATACCTCGTCCTTTTCTTTGTCTGTTGTTACCAGTTTGCTAGTTGTGTTCATTGGAGAGGTATGCTTTCTTTGACCTTCCTTTTCTGACTGACATGCCTGTTCAAACCCTCCTTATCATACTTTGCAGCCCTTCTCAGGTTCAGTTCAAGCTGTGCTTTGGCCCTCCTGACCTCCATCCCTAAACAAACAGACAACATCTCTGTACTTTTCCCAGGACACCTGTCCCTGCTTCCACTGCCTGTGCATTTCTAATCTTGACAACATCAGTTGGCTCCCTTGTGTTGGTGACCATTAGGTCCAGTGTCATGTCCTCTCTGGTTGGTCTGCTTATTATCTGGCTTGAGAAGTTATCCTCAATGCACTCCAGGAGCCACCTGGTTTGCCTACAGCACTTGCTGTGTTACTTTTGTAGCAGATGTTGGGGTGGTTAAAGTCCTCCAGCATGACAAGATCCTGCAAGTGTGATGCCTCCTGTAGCTGGGGTAAAAAGCCTTCATCAGTAGGCTCCCCTTTATCTTAATGGTCCTAGAGAATTTTGCAGGATATTTTTGCATCTGGTATTGTAAATAGTAATACTTGAAAATTTGTGATTGCTACCTCTTATGACATAACATGAAGAGCTATTTTTCCTGCATTGCTATTCTTGTGTTCTCAGATCTAAAATTAGATTTCTACAAAACACGTATAACTTGACCAAATTGAGGGTAACATATGTTGTGTACAAAGTCACATTGAAGATGACTTCAGATTTTTCCCAGCTCCTGACACCTGTTACTTTGTTTTCTCTTTTCCAATAGCAAACTTCCTCCTGATTCATCATCTGCCTCTGAATGAGGTAAAGATTTTCTTTTAAGTGTGATTATGTTAAGAGAGGCATAAATACAAAAAATGCAGTAATTAGTTTCTACTATTTTAGTTTAATCATAAGTTCCAGACAGATACAGGAACCACTATCGCCATGAACTCCACTGCATGACATATTTCACGCACAGTGGACCTGTAACTCCATGCAAAAGTGATCATATTTGTGTAAATTATTTCCAGTGGAGACGGTTCAAATTGTGTAATGTCATGACTGTGTATCCTGACAAAATTTTATCATATCTAAATTTTCAAAAGATATTTCTGGGACAGAATGTAAACTACTATATAAAAGTTGGGTTTTTTAAGTGCTGTATAATAAATAAATAAAGAGTATAAGTAAACCAGCAGATTTTTGCTGGTAAGAAAAAATGGCTTTGCAGCATCTTATATTTATAATGTAAGAAGTTACCTAACACTCATATGAACATGGAAATGATTCAGAAAAGTGATAAAACTGTGAGGATGACAACAGTATCCTTATAGTACTGATAGAGTGGTAACTGATTTCAAATTACCAGTTCCTTTTATGGGTATGTTGGTTCCCTCCCAAAACAATACGTGAAAGTGGTTTGACTTCTATTCCAAATGCCAAGGACTTGTTTAGAGATATCATTTAAGATTTTAGATCTTACTGCCTTGTATTTAAGGGTAATTAAAACATTGCACAGTTTGACAGCAACTTGATTTTATCTTGGTTCGTTCTTGTGCATATTCTAAATTAGGTTCAACCTCAGTTTGATTTCTGTTTACTTCAGATAGAAGAGAGTTGTTGCACTGTGATCTCAAAATTCAATGTTCGTTATCTAGATCAGTACACAGAATCATAGATTTTGCTTTCTGTTGATCTCAAAGCAGTCCATTCTATGTGCTGTATTTCTTCCACTAGATTGCACCAAAACACAGTTTACCCTCATTTTGATGAAGAATTCTATCAATAATTGACTGGACAGCTCATCCAATAGAATCAATAAATAAGGAGAAACAGCGAATGTGAGTGATAACTTGAAATTTTCCAGTGAAAAAAAAAGAAGCCAAACCAGCTCCCTACAATGTTTAATCTTTTAAAATTGTAATGAATAATGGGGGAAGGGATGTAACTAAAAGCCTGTATGTCTTCAGAATCTTTATTGTGAGACTAGGTATAACAATAGCTCAGCAATAATACCGAAATAATGACAATTCATTAAAACATCCCACAGGGGTGGAACTGAAACTTTAGTTATTTTGACAATGAATAGCAGAAGATAGTCCATGTATCTTTAGAATCGAAGGAGAAGGCAGAAAGGAAAAAGATACCCATAGAGTTAGAAAATAGACCCAGGCCTTCTGTGCCCTTCTTTAAACAACCTTTTTTGATCCCATGAAAGACGAATCAAAAAATTGTGCAAATAATGTTATGTGGAAACAGCTATAACAAGTAGAGCATATAGTACTGCTTATGCCTAAGATTTTAAATGCTCCTTCTCATTGGGTCCTCTATGTAGATGTTGATATCTTTCTTTTCAGAGTCCAATAACCTGATGGGCTGATCGCATACTGTACTCCATGGACTTTATCCCATATCCAAATTTAATGCCATTATGTTCCTGTTGCTCTAAATATATAGTCACATACCTACTTCCCACTTAACTCCTTGGTTATACATGGTGTGATATGTGTCCAACTTTTGCCTTCTATATGTATTAAAATAGCTAGAACTGTATTTTCATTGATGCCTTATCAATAGCCTCTTCCATGCAGTCTTTTTTCTGAGTATTTAATTTCTGATGTTTTCTCATAAGTTGACACTAAGAAGTGACATAAAACACCTCATTCAAAAGGCTGAATAAAAAATTGTTCTGCCATAGCTGTCTTGAGGGTTCATAACATCACTACATGATTCAGATAACATCCTACACAGCTTGATGGTCTTTTAATGCCAAAAAAGATGTCTTAATCTCAAAATCATTTATTCCACTTCAATCTTTCCTATGAGCTCTGTAGGTGATAGTTAACCCAATTTAGCAGACTTCCCAGTTGTTCAGATTTTTTCACATCAGATGCTTGTTGACACTCACTTTAATGTGTGTTTAGTAGAAGATTTTGAAAAGCCTTGGATAAGATTATTTTAGTGCCGTGATGACGACAATAATAAACAGACACCTATTTGAAATGTGAGCTGCATTGCTTAGGAAATTGCAGCTGGCTTGCTTTGATAGCTACATGAGCATGACATTTCCAAAATCTCCAAAATCATAAGGAATCTGACAGGGAACTCAATACTAGAGTCAGAATACAAGGTCAGAAAGTTCTGCCTCTCATATTATGACCACCTCCACAAGAAAGAAAAGAAAGAACAGACAGATTATGCTTGTAGGCAATGCCTACAAGTAGGAAGAAGGTCCAGAGGACAAAAATGATTAGAGGGGTGGAACATCTCTCCTGTGAGGTAAGGCTGAGAGAGTTGGGGTTGTTCCGCTTAGAGAAGAGAAGGGGAGACCTTATTGCATGCTTCCATCATTTAAAGGGGTCTTAGAAGAAAAATGGGGGCAGATTTTTTAGCAGGGCCTGTTGTGACAGGAAGAGGAGTAATGGTTTTAAACTAAAAGAGAGTAGATTCAGACTAGATATAAGGAATAAATTATGCACAATGAGGGTGGTGAAACACTGGAACATGTTACCCCGAGATGTGGTAGGCATCCTAGAAATATTCAAGGTCAGGTTGGACAGCATTCAAGAAACCTGATGTAGTTGATGTCCCTGCTCACTGCAGGCATGCCGGAATAGATGACCTCTGGAGGTCCCTTCGAATCCAAGTTATTCTATGCTTTTGTGATTCTAAGACCACTGATTCATGTAAAAACCGCTCCCTACTGCAGTCCCAATAGTTTGGAGTTTTTTTTATTGTGTTTGTTTTTTTTTTAATGTAAAATTGTGTGCAAGTTAAAGCCTTTCCAGTGTGTTACATATTTTTACTTGCCTAGAAGCAGATATTTGCACACAGACATGCAAAGATGTATGGGATGATATTTATGTGATGGCTTTAAGTAATGGTTGAATACAATGAGATGTTACATTCACGATTTGCACAAGAATACTTATCCAATATCTACATATGGATACAGACAACATCCATAAAACAGCAGATAGAACAAAGGAATGTAAGCATTTTCCCACATTTAGTGGCAAGTGGTTTTATTAAAAGACACATTTGGTCAAAGTATGAATTCACTTTTCAGTTCCATTCTACTGCTGGAGTTGAGTTTAGGTCAGCAGGATCTGTAAAACATTAAAATGAATAAAGTCAAATACTTAAAAAAAATACTTCAAATTATTCAGAATTTTACATGTGTGCGATTGATGTGTGTATTTGAGTGGAAACTCTAGTTCTGCACAGGCTTGCAGTGTAGCTAGAAGGATATAAAATGTACAAGAAATGTACATATGAAATATGTTACTGTGTTACTCAGCAAAATTAAAATTTAGTGAATGACAGAAATAGGAAATGTTAATTGTTGCCTTAAATTCCTTGAAATGATGGAGAAAGACTGGAGCCAAATTTATGCTTGTTGTGGAGAAAACATCTTTTCAATATACTCCTTCATATGAGCCTTGTGCATTATATTCTGTTTCTTGAGAAGAAAACCTGTCTTGTCCTTCACATCCAGGGCTTTGTCTGTTTAGTCAGGTTGATGGTCATCTTCTTCTTTAACATGATCAGTTCGGGGCAAATGCCCATCTAGCCTCCTTCATGTATTATTTGATGTGCACTGACACACTGCACTCACGTTCTCACATGGGGGTGTTTGCTCAGGGCACGTGGTGCAGGTAACTCACCTAGGGCCAGCAGAATAAACCCCAGCATAATCTGCTTCTGATGAGATGTCTAGAATTGTAAAACTTTATTTTTAAAAGATCATTAAGTGCTTGAAGAATAGCTGCCTGATATCATAGTGCTTAAGTGGGAGACTAGTGACACAGAACTATAAAATGCCTGGGCCAAGTGGGAAGTCCAGGTGACCAACGATGGCCAAAGGGAATGAATGATCTGGGAGTCCTTCACAAGCATGAAAGTAGCTAGTGGCAGATTTTCTTTCTCCAGTATCATAAATATGTGGAGCTCCAAGAAAAGCACCTCTGCTGCAGAGTTAGCTCACTATGCACTGTGAACCGTTGTTTATCTTTTTACTATATCCACTCATGAGAGTTGAAAAAAAAAGGAAGAATAGAATTTAGCCACCTGAATAGGTGATACATCTTCTTGCTCACTGAAATTATTATTTCAAGTGCAGAGACCTCCTCGGTGAACTTCAGCATCCCACATTTTTCCCTCTACTCCGTGAGTAATAAATCAAGTTATCTGGAAAGAAAAAGCACACTTTCAGTGAGAAACTCCTTAGTATTCTGTACCATGTTAATGAAATCTTAATAAATTAGTTAATGTTTACATATCTAAGACGATCACAGGCTACAGGACTTGCACTTTGTATTCCAAGTATTATTTCAGTATAAAAAATATTATACTAATATTTAACTTTTCATATTTAGAACTGTTTTAAGAGAAAAATAAAAATAAACAATTTGTAAGTGAAATTAGCAATAACAGTATATCAAAATATATTTATGGGTAAATTTATGGTTCTGCTGAGCTGGAGGTCACTGATTTTTACAGGAGTGCTAATAATCCTGATGAGACAAATTCAGTGCACACAATAATATCATAGAAGTATGAAAAATATCAAATTTGCACTTAAAGCACAACTTCAGATTTTTTAATCTCTTTCTTCTATGTCTGTCTTTCTATATGTCTATCAATAAATCAATCTATAAATCACAGAATGTAGAATTTATACAAAGAAATGGAGGAATTCAGATAGGACTCAGAAAAGGTCAGTCTGATATTTGTGAAGCAGCAACTGTGGCTTCTAAAGCATGAAGGCTCTAGTTGTTACTCAGCTATTAATTTTTTCTTCCTTTTCTTAACTTTTTTTGCTATGTGGATGAAAATATTTTAAACAAGTATACTTATATTGGTATGTGCTGCTTTGTTTGCTGTGGTATAGTAGAAATAACCAGTAGTATTGAGTTATGTTCAGTTCTGAGAAAAAAATTACCATTAGTTTTTATTTGTCTATTAATTGGAGAGAAATATACAAAAAAGAAAGATTTTTTTTTCCCTGTAAATTAAGCTATGCTGTAATTGTATGTTAATTTCCTTCAACTGATATTTTCACTTAACGTTAATTACAAATTGTCTGTGGGTGTTCCACCTGACAGTTAACTCTACACTTCGTCATGAAGAAACACTGCAACAGCCTCTATTTTTCAGCTTTTCACTAACTTGTTGTGAAAAAATAAGGTAGTATAGATGTATCTCTCTAGTCAATATTGTGACTTTTTTTTTCCTGAGCCTATTCTAGATTTCTCTAAGTCACTCCTCTCTCCTTTCAGTGAAACCTGATTCTTGTCACTGTTTCGTCGTCTAGACTTGCAAAAAAAAAAAAAAAAAGGAAGGAAGAGTGCCATCTGCTTCCCCAGACAAAGTACTGGCTTACTTGCATAGTTAAGCATTATAATAAATTGACTCTCTAACGTATGTAGATGTTTCACATCATATGTATGTAAAACATTTTCTCTTTCTCCAGACAAGGTGTACGTGTGCATATATTTACATTAAAACTACTACATTATTTCATTTGTTAATAGTTAGGAGTATCAGTGCATCTTATATTATTTACCCTGTCACTGCTCACTGAGTTCCACAACAGATGGAGATGCCATCCTACACAAATAACTTCTTAGCTGGGCACAACTAGCAGATTTTTCAGTAGATTGATGTAGTAGGTGTATTGGAAGAGATATTCTTATAAGTCGCTTGAAATGGCCTTTTCTCTACTAGTCTTATGTATAGAATGAATTTATGTCCTACCCCAAAGACATAAGAAATAGTACGCATAAAGGAATCTATTACGAAGAAAAGGTTTACAGACAGTGGCGAAAGACCTTCTTTATAAGTATGGTATTAAGAGGCATCTATAGTGCTCAAGATAAGACTTTGATAAGAACTATTCAGAGCAGTGTCAGAAGCACAGACCAGTGTCATTCCAAGACGTTATGCAAATGTTTTTTGAAGACAGAAAGAAGAGCCTGTGATAGGTAAAGGGAAAAAAAAACCCCAAATGCATATTTCAGAGTAAGTAAAAAAAACCCCTAAGACTATAAATATAGAACAAGAAGAGCTATCAGTGTCTCCTTTTGTGACACTATGAGACTGTGAAATTAAAACAGGATAATATGCTTCATTAGCTATTCAATTCAGATTTAACATACATTTATTTAAAAAACTAATTTTCGCTCCAGGACACTGGCTTTTCTTTCTCAAAACTCATATGACAGGGATATGGAATGTGTAGCTGAAGAAAACCTCTCGCAATAAGCACTTTAGCAAATATGAGCTGCCCAGAAATCCTGCAAACAATATGCAGAGCAGTAGACCTGGACAGCCAGCTGGCATCACCAGTGCAACTTTTATATGGAATTGCATTTCCCACAAAAATCGTTGCAGTGATTTATGCATTCCCTTCTTAAATGTACTAAATGGTTTGGGAAACTAACCATGTGACTAGCAGGAATAAAAATCACTTCCAAATCCTCGCAAACACAAAACAGAAGGCCCAGAAGGTGAAGAAGAAGGCAGTTCTATGCTTCACTGCCTCACACCTGGCTATGAGGGGAGAGAAACAGATGAGCAGTTCCAAAAAAAAAGAAAAGAGGATACAATTGGGACTTCCAAATCTCTGGTAAGTCTTTAGTGATTAGCGGCAAATATCTTGTTGTTAAATGAAAGGTCCAGTTCCCCAAAAACGTAGACATTAAAATACCTCATTTTCTCAGAGCTTCTTCAGTTTCTCTACAACAACTTTTTTTCCATCTCATTAATTAAGGTATTCAGATTTTATTATGTGTGCCTAGCGTGGGATACCAATTATTTAAAAAAATAAAAATAATACATAATACGTGATATATTTGTCTGCTTAATCAGTGAGCTTTGCACTCCACTAATTTATAGACTTAATATAGGATTTCCTGGTTTTGTTTTCTCTCCATTCATATAGCATCTGATTAGAATCACAGAATCACAGAATCACAAGGTTGGAAAGGACCCACTGGATCATCGAGTCCAACCATTCCTAACACTCCCTAAACCATGTCCCTAAGTACTTGATCCACCCGTTCCTTAAACACCTCCAGGGAAGGCGACTCGACCACCTCCCTGGGCAGCCTGTTCCAGTGCCCAATGACTCTTACTGTGAAGAATTTTTTTCTGATATCCAACCTGAACCTCCCCTGACGGAGCTTCAGGCCATTCCCTCTTGTCCTGTCCTCTGTCACTTGGGAGAAGAGGCCAGCTCCCTCCTCTCCACAACCTCCTTTCAGGTAGTTGTAGAGAGTAATAAGGTCTCCCCTCAGCCTCCTCTTCTCCAGGCTAAACAACCCCAGCTCTCTCAGCCGCTCCTCAAGACTTGTTCTCCAGCCCCCTCACCAGCTTCGTTGCTCTTCTCTGGACACGCTCCAGAGCCTCAACATCCTTCTTGTGGTGGGGGGCACAGAACTGAACACAGTACTCAAGGTGCAGTCTCAGC
Source organism: Cuculus canorus (assembly GCF_017976375.1). NCBI lineage: Eukaryota > Metazoa > Chordata > Aves > Cuculiformes > Cuculidae > Cuculus > Cuculus canorus. The sequence goes on from NC_071401.1 coordinate 84,515,949, forward strand.
AGTGTTGAGTACAGAGGGAGAATAACCTCCCTGGACTTGCTGGTCACACTGTTTCTGATACAAGCCAAGATGCCATTGGCCTTCTTGGCCACCTGGGCACACTGCTGGCTCATGGTTCATACCCCCAGGTCCTTCTCCTCTAGGCAGCTTTCTAGGTAGCACTACATAGGGTTGTTATGCCCCAACTGCAGGACCGGGCATTTGGCCTTGTTAAACCTTATGCCATTGGTCTCAGCCCAGCGGTCCAGCCTGCTCAGATCTCTTTGCAGAGCCTCCCTACCCTCCAGTAGATCTACGCTTCCACCCAGATTACTGTCATGTGCAAACTTGCTAAGGGTGCACTCAATGCCTTCATCCAGGTCATTGATAAAGACATTGAACTGAGCTGGACCCAGTACTGAGTATTCTCCTACTCATCTCATCTTTTCTGCTTTCTATTTGCCTCTACAGGTCCACATTTTTTCCATCTGCCTCCATGCCTCCTATTTCTCCTCTCTCATATTTTCTGTTTTTATTAGAGTTGAGCCATACTTTTACTTTATTTGTAATCAAGAGCAAATTCTCTCCAGAATGAAATATTTAGACAATTCCTGAAAGCAGATCCACTTCCACAAAGAACTGCATATTGAAAGAATGATAGAAGGGAATTGTGTTAAAAAGCTGCATTCCAATTTCCTAAATGGGACTTTTTTATTTTTGGTGGGGTATTTTTTTTTTTTTTTTTTTTTTTTTTGCTTTAGAGGTGTTCCCTATGAGTTAAACATTAAGGACTGTGAGTGTAAACAAAAGTGACATATCAGTGGAAAACTTCTTCTTCTTCTTCTTCTTCTTCTTCTTCTTCTTCTTCTTCTCCTTCTCCTTCTCCTTCTTCTTTTTCTTCTCCTTCTCCTTCTTCTTTTTCTTCTCCTTCTCCTTCTCCTTCTCCTTCTCCTTCTCCTTCTCCTTCTCCTTCTCCTTCTCCATCTTAAATTAATGCATGTATTTGTGTTTAGTATAAAATTAATAAAGAGTTAAATTACATATAAAACAAAATTTTATGAGGATTCATTATAACAGCGTAACAGTTAATTTTTTTTCTAAAATTGTAGCATTTTGCTTTGGCCAAATCCCATGTTTTACTTTCAATTTGGTAAATAATATGTTCTGAAATATGTAGTACCTGTTTTCCAGTCTTCAAAACAACCTTGATAGTGCTAGGTCTGGTTGCATGATTGTGTCTCAAAGGAGATGAGGTTTGTTTAGTTAATACATAACACCTCAATGAAGATTGTTTTTACTTAGAAATTAATTCTTCAGATAACAAGAAGGTGCACTGTCTTCCACTGTACTTTCTTCTTCTTGTGGGTGAAATCTCAAGAAAAAAAAATATCTGGAAACTATTAGCAGGAATGCAGTATGGTAGGTCATAAGGAAACAAAATAAAAACTCCTCCGCCTGAAGTGTATTTTGGCATTCGTCAGAGCTTCGATATACTAGTACAAACATTTTTGCTGTTCAGCTAGTGAATCTGGGAGAAAGAGGTCCCTAAGGAATGTGAAACCGAGTAAACAGACTCTGAAAGAACATAATCACTGTCAACAGCATCTAAAAACCAGTGATCCCGGAGAAGATAAAATGTGTGCATTTTCTCCGCTGGTTTATTTGAAGAGCTTCTTTGTAATATGAGGTTCATACTGTGATGGCAGATGCTCCAGCATTCTCTGTACTAGATTGGGAAAGTTCTAATGAGTGTTGTCTGTAAGCAAGCAGTGCTACTGAACAGCTATGAAAGAGTAGTGCTCACCTCCAGTACCCTTGGCTCCGTTGGCTTGGAATCTACTCCAAGAGCTCCAAAGCTCTGCTTCTTAGACATGAACCTTGTGAAGTCAGAAGCAATCTTCAAGGCAATGATTAAAGTAACTCTGATCCTTATTACCTGTACAACTTGTGGGCAAAACCATCAAAGGTAGGTTCGTAATGGAATGACACCTTGAAACAAAAATCCCTTAGAACAATATGCAATGGAATATTGGAGTGTAGACCCAATGCAACACGCAGAGGTGACACAAATCTTGCTGCAACTTGCAATTAATTATTATTTAGGAATTATTTGAGTTCTGGGTTGAAGACTTAAACGTTACACTAAACATTGTTTACTTTTCTGTTATGGATTTGGAATCAGAGTAAAACAAGTTTAATTTGGCTGCCTGCCTCAAGTTTCCAACACTGCCCCAGATCTTCCTCTAGGAATTATGTTTTTCATTTTGTTCCACAGAGATACAAGTACTTCTCTCTTTGTAAAGCATTTCAATATATTTGATTCAAGTTTATAAATGGAATTCTGCTTATTCCCTTAGCTCCTCTTCTGGTCTCTAATCTATTTTTATTCTGAATAAACATTTCTACCAAAATTTTGCCATTGTACAGACACGCGTTATTTCAACGGTTCCTTTACTTTTATGAACCTGAGATCAGGCACACAAAAGAGACAATGATAGTCAAAGGTCACCAGTGCTGACACAACCAGCATTCTCTAGAAGGGTGTAGCCCTTAGCAAATGGAGATAAGCCAACAGAGGCCATCTGGCTTCAGGGCCAAGACTGTTCTCTGACCTTCCTTCTTTCAACAGTACAGACATAATGATGCATACGCCAAACTGCTATGCTAGATCAGTACCTGCACACTGAAGCGTATTCAGTATTAATCTCTATTATCATGACTGCTTTGAGAATTTTTCTATGATCTATTGTAATAAAAAAAATAAAGGGTTTGGATAATCTGAAAAAAAAATCAGTCTAGTGATTTTTTTACTTTCTTATTTTGTTCGAAAAATTGAAAAGTTACAGAAACAATCTACATTAAAAACATATACTTAGTTGGACACTAAAACCTTTTTTTAAATCTATTTTACTGGGTCACTTATGAAATATAAAGAAAGTAATAGAATAGTTTAAAGACAAATAACAAGGGGGTTTTTAGGTGTTTGTAAAAAGTGGAGCTCAGGCCCTCAATATATTTTAATCAAAGTTTTGGAAATTAAAGTGTGCACTAAATGCAATAAATATACTACAGTGTTATGGCTATTCAATTGCTGTCAAAACATTTTTGACTGAGATTATTCAACCTCTGATTTCACAAGTTCATCAACAATCTATCCTCCTTTCCAATACACTATAATAACAATTCCCTGAAAAAGATTGCACATCTCTTATCACAGTAGTTAGAAGCAGTTGCACCAAGTTACACATTGGCAAGTCAGTGTAAGTAGCAGAATTTGTATGTTGAGAAGATGAAACTAAGCAATTTGTCTCCTGTATGTGTAATTTGGAGTAAATCTTTGAATGCTTTTAAATAAATATCATTTTGCGAAAACTGCCTATGAACCTACTTCCAACTAAGTAGCTGTTAGTGAAAGACTTAAAGTAAAGATGTATTTCTATGCCTTTTACCTTCCAACTTTTTCCCTGGTTTAGACAACATTCATCCAGAAAAAAATGTTTATTTTACAGGAAACATGAAAATATGGTCCAATAATTTGGCCCATTGTCTTATTTTTCCGGCAGTCTATATGTCATATTTAAAAGGTTGTATCTCACTCAACCCTCTCCATCCAAACATCAGAAAGAAAACCTAATTAAAAATCTGTGTTCTCTCTAGAGTCACAGGAACTAGACAGTGGTTGTATCCAGTATACCTATTGATGGTTAACCCTAAACCTCCTGGCCACCTGGCATCTGTTGCATGTCCCAGATATTGCACAAGAATATAAGACCGTTTGAAAGCACAAGACTCTGTAAAAATGATGGGAATTCAACCACAGCTGTAACAAACTGCCTCCTGGAGACATCTGGATTTTTCCTCACAGAAGCCTAGTAGGTTTGATTCAGCAGAGGCTCTGGCAGCAACCAAAAGCTCAAGAAGTATCCAGAATCCAGTAGACTCCAGACTCAACCCAGAGTTTGGTTTGAGAGGTAGCAGCATACACGTACAAGCATTTCTCCCTTTAGCAACTCTAGAAATACCTCAGATTACATGTGCAAAGTGCCATGGAATAAGCCTCACACCAAATGACAGCAACTTAGTAAAAATGTAGATTGTTTCACATATTGCGTCAGCATTTGGCATTGATAAAAAAATGGAGTGAATCTTCTGTTGACATTAGTGGTAAAGTACACAAATTAAATTTAATTTTTTTAATATTTAAATCTAAAAATATAATGTAAATTACATAGGTCAGAATGAAAATATAATTTCCTGTCACTGGGGATAGAACACCTGTGAAATATCACTATAAGGGTAATTCATATTACTGCAGTGCAGAACTCTATTCACTTTTGTTCTTGAATAGTTATATTGAAAATGTCATTTTGCCCTTATTATTATTGGTCTATATATTTCCTTTATACTGAGGCTGATAGTTCAGAGCAAGAGAGCAAAGAATATCACATGTTTCTACTGTAAGTATTGTACATGTTATTTCTCTTCTCTGGAGACTTTGCCTCTGCTCAAAAGCCATTTGAGCTAAGCTGCTTGATCTGTGATTTATGCACAACTGTATCATTAAAGTACACATTCAATTATACAGCAGTGGTCACATCTCTTAAAAAACAGTTGAGCCTACAAACTTATCAACCGACTTTTGTCTTTACCCAGCCATTTACTGAGAGCCAAAGCTGAGAAACTCTATGAACTTCCAAAGTTATTTGTTATATTTTTTTGGAGTGGAGGGGATTTGAGGTGATTCAAAGTTTTCACTAAAAGAAGCTAATTATGTAAAGTCCTTGGATTTTCTGACAGTATAAAGTAGTATTTAAATGAAAACAGTTACTTCATATTGTCTGGTATAAGTCATTCATTTTATACAGATGACATATGGTTTGTTATTCTTAGCATGAGCTCTATGGGCTTTACCTTACTTGAATTTATAACTATTGACTGGTACATACATATATCCATTTTATCCACAGGTCTTGTAGTGGTAGAATGATTAAATTTTTATTAGATAAAGCAGCAAAATATAATTTACTTTTTGTTGTTTCTATGGACATGTAAAATGATTGTAGGAGAATAAGCATAAGGAAAAATATTAAGCACTGTGCAAACTTTCTTTTATTAATAAGCATTCATTACAATAGACTTGTATTGTTTATTATTATTTGATTTATTAATAAACATTCATTACAATAGACTCCATTCAGTATTGCAATAGGGAATACCTGCAAGAATAAACAGATTTTAAGGAGAAAAATTAACAATAACAAGAATAATTAGGAGACATCCACTTGATCTTGTAGATTTTTAAGACAATACCATTTTAGAAATGGTCTTTATTTTTTATAAGAGAAGGCTTTGATTATTTAAATAAAGATTTTGTGATTTTGACATTTTGTTCTACTACTGGCTGCCTGATCAAGGGGAGCCTACTGATGAAGTCTTTCTACTTCAGCTACGGGAGGCATCACACTTGCAGGATCTTGTCATGCTGGAGGACTTCAACCACCCCAACATCTGCTACAAAAGTAGCACAGCAAGTGCTGTAGGCAAACCAGGTGGCTCCTGGAGTGCACTGAGGATAACTTCTCAAGCCAGATAATAAGCAGACCAACCAGAGAGGACATGACACTGGACCTGATGGTCACCAACACAAGAGAGCCAACTGATGTTGTCAAGATTAGAAGCAGCTTGAGCTGCAGTGATCATTCACTGGTGGAGTTCGTTGTCCTGAGGGATATGAGTCAGACAAAGAGGAAAATCAAGACCCTGAATTTCAGGAAAGAAAATTTACAGCTCTTCAAGGACTTAGTCGATAGGACCCCTTGGAAACCCCTCAGGGACAAGGGAGCAGAGCAGGCAGACCTCTAGGCATATTTTCAATACAGTGCAAGATCTCTCGATCCCCAGGTGTAAGAAATTAGGAAAAGAAGGCAAGAGACTGTCATGGTTGAATTAAGACCTGCTGGTCGAACTAAAGGGCAAGAAAAAAAGGGAAAAAAGGCACAGGCAGTGGAAGCAGGGATAGGTGTCCTGGGAGAAGTACAGAGATATTGTCTGGTTGTTTAGGAACGGAGGTCAGGAGGGCCAAGGAACAGCTGGAGCTGAACTCCTCAAAAGATGCAAGGAAGGTCAAAGAAAGCATAACTCCCTTAAGAACAGAACTGGCAAACTGGTAACGACAGACAAGCAGAGTTGGCAGAGATACTCATCAACAACCATTTAGTCTCAGTCTTCTCTTGCAATATCTCTTCTTTATATCTCAGACATTTTGGCAGGGCTTTTTGTAATATGAGAAGGATTAATGGTTTTAAACTAGAAGAGGGCAGATTCAGACTAGATGTAAGAAGGAAATTTGTTACAGTGAGTGTGGTGAAACACTGCCCAGAGAGGTGGCAGAACCTCCATCTGCGGAAAAGTTCAAAGTCAGGTTGGATGAGGCTCTGAGCAACCTAATCTAATTGAAGATCTCTCTGTTTATTACAGAGGGTTTGACTAGATGACTTTTAAAGGTCCCTTCTAACCCAAACTCTTATGATTCTATGGTCTTTCACAATAAGCCTTCCCAGGAGCCTTCTCTTCTCAATGAGAAAAAAAAATAAATTAGAAGTTCTATTTTTTATATCTGGATATGGCTTTCATCATTTGACTGGAAAATTTACAGTGCAGGGCAGACAGCCCTTCTAAGAAATATTTTCCCTAATAGTTCTAGATAATTTATTTGGGCTAGGGTGTGGTCCATGACAATGTTAAACCTCTGTGGTGGGTTCGCCAAGCCGCTTGTTCACTCGTCCTCGATTAACAGGAGAGGAAGAGAAAATATGACAAAATATTCATCAGATACTGTAAGGACAAAAAGAAGATAATGAGAGACATCACTGACCAATCACATTTATGACTCCTTAGGACTTCAGAAGCTTGTTAATCTAAATATGGCTTGGCTGGCACGTCTTCATTAAAAAGAAGAGCCAATAAAGAGAAAGGGTTTTGAGTTGCAGTGAATAAAAATTTTCTATTAAGTTATAAAAAATACTAAGCTCTTGGTTTATATTATTTAATAATGTATTACAGCCAGAAAACTCTAAAGAAAGCACACTGGAAATAAAGCAGCACCAAAATCAATTTATAACTGTGGCATAGGACAAAGATGTCTACTCCTATTGGGTATACAGTTAGATTTTTAGGAAAAGCAGGATCAGCTAAGAAGGAAAATGCTCTGACACAAGACTCATTTAGAATTTGAATTTTTCATAGGGCTTAAACGATACTACCTCAGAAAATTAACAAATTTAGTAGTTATGGGTACTTCTTCTAAAAACCTGTTCTTTCATCGTTCAACTGAAGATACCCTTCAGACTCCAGTCCTCCCAGTCAGGTAGGAATCTATCCTTTATTTCAACTGTAACTCTTTTTTTGTTACTCAGTATCGCTGAGCTGTATCATAAAGGTTGTACTACCCAACCTTCATACTGGACTGGGAAGTGCAGTGATATTTGCTTAATAAATTATAGCTAGACTAAAGATATTCATAAAGCTATCACTGTGATGACTCTTGTGTATGTTCCTGGAGTCTTCAGTGCTGAGATTGGGGTAAATTGACAACAGCAGATACCGAGATACAATAAGTGTTACTCTTCCTGCAGTAAGTGCTAACTTCTGCACTCACTATTTTTTATTTGCATCTGCTATAGCTCTGATATAATCTCTTTTATGAGTATATATATCAACGATCTGTAGGCAATTTCTTCATGTTCCTTAAATGTCTGTGCTGGTGGTATCACAGGACATCTCCATGGAAACAATTGTGATACTACAGTGAGTAATGACATCACTAAGTGAAGCAACCAGGAAGAGGAATGTTTGTAAATAGAAAACAAACTTCTATAAAACAATTCAGTAAATTATACTGAAAAATGGATAATATTGTTTATGTAGTAGATCTATGAAGTAGCATTTGAGGTCTTTTTTCTGTCAAGAAATTTAATTTTTTAGAAGTTTGCTGGAATACGATGGTAGCTCTTTAAATTAAATCACTCTCAATCTCTTTCAGCTGACAGTATGAGCATATTTAAATAGCTTTATCGCTACAGTACCATATGTTTCAGTTAGTACAAAAAAGCAAATTCCTCAATAAAAACCCTGTTCTGACTACAAATAAATTATTTTTCTCATATTCTTCTGAACATCAGCAGAATCTTCTATGGGCATGTATACATGCGCTTACTCTTCACTTAGTTAACCAGGGTTTTCTTTAGAAATTACTGTTTAAACCCTTAGGCATTTTAGAATTGGACACTTAGAAAAATATTCTTCACTTCAACAGTCATGTCATACATTTATTACTGTCTTGCACATTCTAAGTCTCTTATCTATTTGTACTTGATATATAAGATATTTGTCAGTCCCATTTGAAAGAATAGCTTCTACTTGCAGTGGCAAAGAATGTAAAATTTTCTTCTATTTAATTGTTTAGTCAAAGCATAGTCTAATAAAGATTTTAGTAACAAACTGATTTCAAACCTGTTTGAAATTCTACTCCAAAGCTGTTTGTCTGAATGTCCAGGATTATTCATATGTGCTTTTTAATTAGCTTCTATTGCCACATCTCTCAAAAAGGCCCAGAACAGAATTATTGGATTGCCTTTTGCTATAAGCTTCATCCTCTAGCTTATTCCATGAAGCTGTCTGACATGTGTTGCTGTATAACTCATCGAAATACTCACAAGGTCCTTAAATCCCTTATATTTGTTATTTATATCTCTAGAAAGGGTATTTAGAACTGCCACAGGAATTAGCAAAGAATTTTATTTTGAGAGTTGCGTTACAGTTGTTCATTGTGGCATGGTCGTTTCTGTACCTGACAATCGAAAGACAAGAATTGTGAAGAACTGTAAAGCCAACATAAGTAGCATCAGAATTCCGGTAAGTACCTGTTGTAAAGTGTTTGAAAGCAGTGAGATGCAGACTGAAAATTAGTATGTTCTGAAAAAACATGTCAAGTGAAATATTCCTGTACATGTAACCCATCGATATTAGTTTAAGCTGTACAGAAGATATTTTTCCAACAGTTGGGAAACATCCTTTAGAAATTATTGGAATACTTGGAATATTGCCATAGGATACCAATATAGGAGTTTGATGAGGAGGAGAATTTATTCTGAGAGAATAAACATGTGGTGAACAGGATCATCCAGACACTTAAACAGAATGTACGAGAAGTTGCAAATTGCATTAAACGCATCCAGACATGCATTGAACAGTGGATGGTGAGCTGTGTATTAAAGGAGTTAGTGATATTGAACAGACTATGTCTGCCTGCTACTCAGGGCTTGAAAAGCCTTTATGTTAGTAGTACAATCTGTAATCTATAATATCTTCGGGAAAGGTAAACTCTATGTTGAACAAGAACTTGGATGTTTTGACCTTGACTGGGAGACCACTGCACACCAAGGAGTCATTTAACAACCCTGACCTGCGCTGGGCTATGCTGTGCTGTGCATCCAGCCTGTCCTTCAGGCTGTGCTGTGCAGTGATTAAATCTTTGTTTCACTTTTCTAGCAAAATAAATGAAGAAGGTAAGAAATGGAGGATCACAAATAAACCCAAAATATCAGACACTGCTAATACTTTAAGTTCTGCAGCCTAGATAATTTCATCAACAATTGTTTCTGTGTTTTATTACTGGAGCTGGCCTCAAAATTCATGCCTTTCTAACAGTTTCTCCAGAGGATAAACACATATTTGGAGTGCTACCGGAGATGTTGAAAGAAAGTGCTATTATCTCACATGGACATTTGAAAACTAAAATGTACAAAATTTGAAGAATACATAAAATAAATCTTGAAATTACTGGAAATCACTTGGGATTTTCCAAAATGCCAATAACAAAATGGCTTCATCAGATGATGAAAAGAAACCCAAGATATCAAAGCATGTTTGTTGGTTTTTTTTCACAACAGGTTTTATTCAGTAGTCTTTGGACAATGACTAATAGATGATATTCGAACTTATCAAAACCCTCTAAGCTTAGACATTGTTTAGGTTTCCTTCCTCATTGTTTTGCCATATGCTACATTAAAAATATCCATATTTTTCCAAATATCCAATTTAATTTCTCTTTATGCAAGATAAACTTGTTTTTCTTGTCCTCTCCTGAACAAATGAGTTAAAAAGATTAACATCATGTTTTAGTCATGTTTTATTTGCTAAAAGATAAGTATCATGGTTCCCTTTTTTCCAAGATAAATTACATTCATATAGCCTTTCTGAAATGTCTTATTTTCTGAACACATTTATTTTGGTTTTTTCCTCTTCTGTGGACTTCCATCGGGTTTTTTTTTCTGATAATACCACAGTCTAAAGGAGAAGCATTATGTGACTAGAAGTCTTATATTGGACAAATAGAAGAAAATACACTTTCTGTGCTTCTTTTTCAACCCTCCTACTCATTACACTCAGATAAGATCTGCCTTTTTGCATGATCTGATCTTACATAAACTTGTCTCATATGTGGTTTGCAATCCACTTGAAGCCTCATTTCATTTCAACTTCTACTGTCAGGTCAGATCTACATTTATATTTGTCATTCTAACTGTAACTTCCATGATCTAGTTCTTTTTACTTATGTTTACTAAATTTCATATCATTGACATTGTTAATTTTCTCCAATTAATTTAGATGGTTTTTGATTTCAATGTTTCCCTTCAGTGTTTGTAAGTCATTAACAACAGATGTAATATGTGCATTGTCTATTCTGTCAGCCTGGTCAGTAAAAAAAATACATAGAGTTTGACTCTTTGATGAACCTTTCAAAGATGTAATTTTCCCAGGTTGATTGCAAACTACATGTAGATCGTGACTGAGTGTGATTTTTCACATAATTACATACCTACTCTGGTGATTTCGGCCATTCTCCCCCCTTTTCGTCACGAGCTTGTCATATATTACAGTGTCAATAGCCTTTCTGAAGTGCTGATACAACCCTTCTAATGATTATTCTTTATCCAACAGCATAGTCATCCTGCCAAAGGAATAAATGAGATGGTTTTCTACTATTTGATCTAGATACTTCAATTTGTGGTCTCCCTTCCCCCTTCTCCTCCACCCCACTCCGTCCCTTATTTTCTATAAGCATATAATTTGTTTCATAATTTATTCAAGTATTTTTGCTGAAAAGAATATCAGATTCAGTGGTCTATAATTCTACTGACCCTGTTTTCCTGCTCTTTTAAATATAAATATCATGTCTGCCTTTCTCCAGTCCTCTGGGACCTTCCTCATGTCATAGGGAGTCTCAGTGCTGATCACTAACACTTCATACACTGCATCAGCTTGTTACTTCAATGCTCCAGGAAGAATCTCATTAGAATTGGCCAAGTAGAATTTCTCTAACTTTCCCCTGACTATTCATTCCCTATTTTATCTAATAGTCAGCTTTTGATAGCAACAAATTTTGACAGATTTCTGATTGCTGTTGTTTTTTATTTGAGAAGAAAGAGTAATTTGCATGCTCATATTTCTTTTTTCGTCTGTTATTTGCTTGTGTTTGATATGTAATAGCTCATTTAGTAGTGAATTATCTGAGAAGATTAACATTCCCAGTGTTTTCAGGATGTCCTGTTTGAATATTAATATTTATATGAAGATTGGGTTAGATTATAACAATAAAGCAGGACTTAAAAAATACTCTCAACACAATAAATATTTTTACGTCCATTAAATAGCATCTATTATAGCACTTTGGGCTACCTATTAATTGAAAGCTTCACCAAAGAAAACAGAGAATCAAGGAACTGTGTAACTAACTGGTTATGATTTTTCTCTTTGGTCTGAGACAGTATTCTTGGTTGTGGATGGCAAATAAACTCTTAATATGTGGTGGAGAGGGTTGCTTTTTGTGGTCATGGGAGAAAGGCTGATGGCATGCAGAACCAGTACATGGAGACAAAATAATATGCTTGAAAAGGGAAAGTGGGAATACCTGAGGTCACAGTGTAAATCTTGAGTAGACATGAAAGAGGAACAAAGTGGTGAAACCTCTTGTTTTGAACTAAGTCTTCACTGATCCGTAAAGTGCTTTATAGAACGATAGAATCATAGTATGAGTTAGGTTAGAAAAGACCTTTGAGATCATCAAGTCAAATCATTAACCTCACACTGCCAAGTTCACGACTAAACCATGTCCCTAAGCACCACATCCTCTAGGGATGGTGACTCAACCACTTTGCTTGGCAGTCTGTTCAGTGCTTGACAACCCTTTCAGTGAAGTGTTTCACTTACCAAAGAGCTTTTTCCAGTTGTTCCCTGAAAACTGTTCTCAATGTCAGTGCGAAATCTCAGGAGAAAAAAAAAAATCCTTGCTCCTTTCTGAGAGAAATGGTTTTCCAAGCATTGGACACAGCTTGTGTACAGAAGAGTACTTTATGCATTCGCTTGGAAGAGATAAAGAGAGGGGAGGAATGGTACCTGTGCTGGCTCCCCAGTTGCCTCCACCAAATGGCATCTTCGATCTATTTTTACAGCCTTAAGGTCATAATGGTCCTTTGACTTCTTCCTACAAATCTGATTAGCATGTAAATTATATTTTCTTTATGTTTCCTATGGAGCCATTGGCAGGAACTAAAGTTTTGAATGCTGTGGCTTTAATTTTTAGAATGTGTTCTGTTACTAAGGTTACCTTAATAACAAAGTGTTGATCATAAAAAACATTCAGGTTTTGAATTTTGAGCCAATAAGGGAACAAAATATATGGCTGTATTTGTGCACTGGGAGGAGACTGAAGATCCAGCTTGAACACGAACCTAATACTGTAAATGCATTCTATCACTCTTTTCAGTAGCATATATAACCAAAAGAAGTCTGAGGACAAGAAGATCGGGAATCATTGTTGGTAGCTTAAACTGTCATTCCACTTGCAATTCTTTATCTTTTGCCAGCATCCACTGCCAAGGCTTCTAGTCAGTCCTTGCATACCTACAAATGTTTCTGTATCATCATTCAGTTGCAATTATCTCTATTAGCTCTAGTAGCTAGCACCTCCAAACAACATAGGAAAACTGCAAGAGAGATTCCGGAAACTGTTTTGAACTGCTAAGCTTTGTAATGTGTTCAAATATCTTAAAAGTTTAAGGCTCTCAGGAAAACCAAATAAAAGGTAGCACTTTAAGAAATATATTTTCTTGTTCCTGTTTGTCTATAATGTTTCAAACATTCATTGCATAGTAATGAATGTAATTAGTGAAGTGCAGTTCACACTGCAGACAGGTTTGCATTATGGGGACAAAATTAAATGATTAATAATATTGTCATCTTGGCTTATTTAAACATAACTCATGTTCTATTTAGTGAAAGTGGACTGGAAATTTACAGAGTGTAATAGAAGTGAAGGTGTCCTGGTTTCAGCTGGTATAGTCTCCCTGGGAGCTGCTGTGTTTTGGAGTTCGTATGACAATACTGTTGTAACGCATATTGCTTTAGTTGTTGCTAAGTATGTTTTATGCTCGGCTGGAACAGAATTAGTTTTCTTCCCAGCAGCTGCTGTTTTTCTAAATTTTAGTATGAGGAGAATGCTGAAAAATACATTGATAATTTGATTGTTACTAGGAAATCAAGTACTTTTTCAGTTTCTCATGGTTTAAGAGTAATCATGTATGCAAATCTGTGAGGAGAAGAGCCAGGACAGCTGATCCAAACTAGTCAATAGAAGTATTCCATATAGTGAACATCATACTCCATTTACAAGAGGGAATTTTGCAGAAGGGGATTGATCCCCTCCTCTTGGTCCCTGATTATCAGTGTCGCATTTTCAGTGCTCCACGTTTCGTGTTACAGGTTCAGTGGTCTCTGTGCTGGCTGTGATCTCTGCATTCACTGGAACTGTGGCTCTCACCATATTTGCTCTTTGGTGTTCACTGTTTGAAGGATGCATTCCATGATCATTACTCAGGACAGCCTGACTATTGCTTTATATATTCTAGTATTAATGGTAGCATCATCATCATTATTAATTATTTGTTGTTATTATTTCTTCTTTTATTGTTCAGTTATTATTTTTTTTTATCTCAAGGCATGAGTTTTCCTTTCCTTTTCCAAGTCTCCTCTCCATGTGGGGAGGGGTGAAAAAGCAACTGTGAACTGTTTAGCTGCCAGCTACACCACAACAGAGAGAAGGAAAGAAATGCTGAAGGTGGTGTTAACGGTCTATCAGGAAGCTCTAGCAATTATTCTTAGCTGTAAAGATTTTTAGTACTTGGTGAGTATACTCCTTGCTGCTATAAAGTAAAATGAACAAGTAGGCCCTAAAGATATGCTGAAAAGTGAAGTAAAAAAATGCAGATTCTCTTTTCAGCAACTCATTAAAAAAACTGAAGTTGTTTTAAGAATTTTTCCCTAGATACACATGAGGAAAAACAGACCTTCATGTAAATGAGATTCCCTAGAGTTATCATCACTAACAGAGCTAGAGACAGGTTTTTTGGGTTATCAACGTTCAGAGAAACTCGTATAACAATATGCTGAGTCATGACTTTAAGCTATGTAGTTTTCATCACTTGCACTACAATAGAAAAGGCTACAGTCTATAGGATAAAGACTACAGTGAAAAATGATAAGTTATGATGCTAAGACCCTTCTTTGTTTTTGTAACCGGTTTGCTCTCACTATATTCTCTAAAATTTTTAACAAAAACTGTTCATAAAACAAGCTTCATTACTTATAATACAGATTATAACTTTTTAGTTTGTAATTCTTACTTTCTTTCAATGTGATATCACTAAATGAGTTTGCCCAGTCCACCTCAGGTTGGAAAAACTTCTCAGGCCACAAAATTTAAACCAGATCAGGATTTAAACAATTTCTTCATGTATTTACAACGTGTTTATTCAGCAATCACTGAACTATATATACAGGGTCAATACTGATAATAAAACAGAATAGTTGCAATTCTCGGGGCAGGATCTTAAACATCTACAAGCTTATAAACACCATTTATCTTATGCCAAATTTATCCCCAAAGGTTCTAATCATACCAACGCACTCATGCATGCATATGTAGATGGACAGACACAGTTACAAGTGTGCCTCCCCTCTAGCAGAACATGTGGATTGCCAGTAAATCCTCAGCCTCCTGACGGAGAAGTGGGAGCTGCAGCTCTGTGCATGTACTTGCTGTCCCTATGCTATGGTGACCAACTACTCACCAGGGCAGGATTCTCACGGCATTGGGAAGGGAGTCTGCTTCCTCGGGCCTGGGCAGGTGCTGTGATGCAGCAGAGAGACTTCTGGCAGTGCCAAATGAGGTTTCACTTCTGTTGTTTCTGCTTCAAGATCTCTTCCTCCTGTTTTTATAGTTCTCTGGCTAAGTCCTTCTTTTTGTCAAAACCCTCATAATTCTCTGATTGCTTTCCAATCATGCTGATGGGTGTTTTCCTCTTTAAAATGACCAGTTTTAGACAAATACATTCAGACAGTTTTGAGTATACAACGCAGAGACGCATAGTGTTTCTGTCCAGGGGTAGGCCATGAAACTACTGAACAGAATTTAGTCTTAAAATGTTAACTTCTAAGAAGTAATGAAAGAAAAAGAAGAAGGATAAGAGAAAATTGGATGTTTAAGATCTGCTGAAAATAAAAGCAAAAGCATTAAGAAACATTTGCCTGCAAACTCTCAATATTTAGTCTATATCCACTGAAATGAATGAAGATATACTTATGTATCTCTCTAGCAGAGGTCATCCAAGGAATACTTCACAGAAAGTGTGCATGCAATTTCAGAACTATGAAATATATGACTCTTTCATCTCCCAACAGAATTTGAGGAAAAAGCATGGTTGTTGCTCAGCCAGTTTCCACAATGAACTGTTTTAGATAGATCCTTCTATTCTCACCCTGAATGTAATGGAGACCTTTTAAATCCTTTGGCTGAGACACCGAGACACTCCCAAATTTGCTGTCTAGCAAAGCAGAGAGATAAATTATCCACTCAAGCACTAGCTGTAAAATTTTGACAAATCTGACAGACCTACAGAGAAAACAGATTTTGTGGCTTCCAAAAGAAGCTTTTAATACTTCTGGAATCAAGGGCTGGCTGCGGGATATTTAAGTGTTTTAAAGCTGAACTTCCTCCCCATCCAGAACAGACTTCAGGTCCTGTCAGGACAGGAACTTTATCACTGTCTCAGTAAAGAGTAAGGTATGCTTGGGAGGAGTTGCCTTTCCTTTCGACAGTGGATTCATACTAATCCTCTCTTAAGTCAATACATTATACAAAATATATGAACAGTAATTCTCCCTGGGAAACTAGACCTGCAAGATCATACCTATCAGAGAACAAAAGTTACTGCTAGGTATAAAACAGATATGTAAGAGATTCCAAGGTAGAAACTTCCTAGGAAGAAACTGATTTTAACACTGATATTGCGGCTGCCATATGGGATAAATCTGCTTAACGGAATATCCCGACTTGTTCAGATCAGAGAAGCCAATGGAAGGTCTTTTCCTTTTAGAGGGCTGTTAGAAGCACTACACTACTCAAGAGGTGTTTAATGCATATACTCTGGACAGGACTAGGAGATTATAGTCAGTCTAAAATCTTCAATTCAACACATAGATTATTCCCTGAACAAAGGATTTACGAATTTTCTAAACATTTCTTTAATTCTCACCATTTCACAGAAGTTTTTTTAGGCTCTTTTGTTTTCTTTTAGACCCATATATATTAATTGCCAGTTGACACACTCGCATTCAGGAAGCAAGGAGGCTATCTGAATGCCGTTCCTTTTATACTGCATTGCTCTCCATTGTTTTCTTTGTTAACCAGTGTCAACCACTCTGCCAGAACTTGCTTTGCTGAGATCACACAA
The DNA here is from genome assembly GCF_017976375.1 of Cuculus canorus. NCBI lineage: Eukaryota > Metazoa > Chordata > Aves > Cuculiformes > Cuculidae > Cuculus > Cuculus canorus. The sequence goes on from NC_071401.1 coordinate 84,532,778, forward strand.
CCTAATTTGCCCATTTTTTGTTCTAATATTATAGTCATTATTTCTCAGCTAGCCCACTGCACTTAAAATAACTAATCAACTGTGCTACTTTACAATTAAGTAAACGACTAACCCTTCTACATCAGTCATGGGCAATAAAACAGCCTTGTGTCAAGTTGATATTTTATTCCTTGTTTATTCTCCCTTCTTTGTATGTGTTTGTTTATCTCACTGTATTTTAAGATTCTTATTTTGCTGTTTACAAATGATTTGGGGTTTTAATCTTCTAACACTTAGACCCCTCTTCCTTTGAAAAGGAAAAAAAAGAATCTATTGGATTTTTTTCAAGAAAATTGGATTCTGAACCCCAATAACTTCACAGCTCTCATGACAGAAGTCAGTTATTTCTTACAGGAAGCATTTCTATTTGTATGTAATAGACTTGTAATACTGTCAACAAAAGTTAACAATTGCTGTATTTGTTTCCCTTTGAAGAAATGTCACGTAAGGAAAAGAGTATACTATAAAAATTCAAAGCAAAAACCTGTTATAGCCTCATATTAGAAGGTGAACAAATACTGCAACAGGATTTTGGGCATTAGCATACACAGACTCAGTATTACAAGCCTGTAAGCATCCTCCTTCATTCACCATTCTAACAGAAAAGGCAAGAGCTCATTACAGGAACTCTGGGAATCCAGTTGAAAACCAAAATGAAACACTCACGGAAATAAACTAAACTGAGAACCTAACAATTTCAAGGCACAAAGAAAAAGACAAATTAAAATATTTTCAAAGTGTTTCTGATCTGTAGAGGAAGAATTTTGACTTACAAACTTCATGTTGGAACACTAGAGTAATGATTTAGCCACAGTTCCTCTCAGCTTTACATCTCTTTGTACAACGTTATTTCAATCAACTTTTGCATGGAGATAGGTGACAACAAACAAGCATCTGTGTTTCAATGAAAAAAAGACCACTTAAACTAAAGTGTTTTTTAAATGAAAATCCAAGCCAACAACATAATCTACATCGTACATGAATTATTGAAGTGTCTGATTTGATAACTTTTCTTATAAGGTCATGCCTTTCTTTTTGAAATTAGTTGATCACACACCAATGGTAATTCTTTTTCCTGGGGAAAAAAAACCCTAATATTTCATGTATTCTTGAATGTTCAGAAAATTTGACTCACATAGAAATCCAATGGAGTAATCCTGTGATGGATGCTTTCTACCCACTCCCATCCCTACCTCTTAACCAAACCAGCAGCAGTTTTGTTCAGGCTCCAGAGGAATGCAGGGCCAAGAACTCCTCTAAGAAACCCACTAGAAGCAGACCAACACAGTGAACACTGATAAGAAGCCTAGTGCACAGCTTTATTATGTATAGTTGGACTACAACCCAACCAATATATCCCATAAATATGACAGCCAAAGCCAGCCTTTGTTGAGCATTCCCTGCAAGGCAGTGTTGCATGGCAATGGTTGCATGGCAATGATCTCTCCTGGGAGTGGGGCATCTCTCAGGGTTGCTCCTTTGTTTTTGATTTCATATATTCTATCGACAAAAACATGGGTTCTTTTGAGCACTGACTTGATATTTAGGAAGAGGGAGCCAGGTCTGGCAAATAGTGTGGGTGCTCAAGCACGGTGATGTTGTTATTAACTAAAAACTGCATCACAGACAAAGCATTGTGGGATGTGCACACTGATATTTTCCAATGGAGGGCAAGAAAATATCTGCGTTTGAACACACTTCTACTCGTACTAAGTGATGTGATTGAGTTGAGCCTTGTCTCACTCTGACAGGTTAGAACATGGTTCAATAACCATCTCTTTGTCTCTTCCCTCCCACTCTTTGTTCCCTAGATATAGAGTTAGTCTCATTTGTTTTTTTTTTTCTTTAAAGTCAGAGTTTGTATAATCCTTTGGTTACAGGCACATATAATTCTTTAGCTATAAACACATCTAACCCAATTTTCTGTCATATATTTCTGTCATACAGTAAGTAATGGTGTGACCTTATCATTGAACTCCATTAAGTCACACTTTTACTTAAATAGAATTTTTATCTAAAAATCTCATACGCAACAAGCTCCTACATCATTACACCAGTTTCTGATTTTAAGGATAGTAACTAAACTTTCATGTGTCTAATTCATTAGATTAGGTTAATTCCCCTGTAATTTCCTGCTTTTTGGTATGGGTATTTTGGTGACGTTTTACCACTGTATTCCTAGTCAACTTGAGGTGGATGCATTTATCTATTACTAGAGAGAAAAAGATATTAAAAGAAACTATGGACTACATATGGTCATACCTCCCATTTAAAAAGTGGGATTTCTTTATGCCATCCATTTTAAAACACTGTCTTTCTGTGACACAAGTTGTAAGTAAGTTGTGTTAGAGAGCTCGTTTTACACACGTGCCTCAGGTACGTAAACTTAGTCTCCAGGCACCAACTGATTTTCTGTGAAACTCTTGTTCTGCAGGCAGTAGTCTATCAAAGCCCTTTGTATTGTGATGTAGCATGCAAGAAGAGCTGCTTCTGAGAGGATGGAAAAGAAACTGAGAAGAATATATCTTGTCTTAGGTTATTAAAAACTCTCTTCATCTCTGGCAGAAAATCATATGAATGAAAGATGGTTTTGAAATGTGGATAAATGTATGAATGTTAGAGGCTGACTGCCTGTGGTAAAAGCACAGACTTCTATAAAGAATCTTGTGTATAGAAACCAGACTTATTTTTTACCTCATCTCTCTTTTCTTTCTATCCTTTTGTATAAAAATAGAAGTGTAGAACTATAGCCTAATGATTTTTTTGTCTTTGCTGGCTAATTTCCAGGCGTTTGTTTAAAATAAAAGAAAATAACAGGAAAATTTCACAGCATGAAGGGGATGACTTCTTTTTCTTACCAAGAGAATGATAAACGTACTTGCTATTTATGCCTGGTAAAGTTTGTTTTAATTATAAGTGCCACAAATACAATTTTGAGGAACAAAAAGAATAATAATCATGGTCACTGTACTTGAGGTTACTTCATGGTATTAAAATACATATTTATAGATGATTTTTGACAAGTCAAAACTGCAAAAAAATAAAGAGTAGAAGTATGGATATCTTTACAATGCAATTATTTCATTCCATATTCTCTTCCTTTCATGCCTTTCCCCGTGAATTATAAACAGTGAAATATTGCGTTGCTGTCAAAGGAAAATAACTAATGTAATGTTGGAGTGAAGCAACTTACATCTGCAAGGACAGCCAAGAACACTCGGAAGCAGTCTTTTTCTTCCTGCTTTGTAGAAGACCCTCTATAATAATACTTTCTCACCTGCCTCACAGAATGACATACAAGTACAAAGCTGGCACCATTTAGAAACAGAAAGACAAGCTAGGACTACAAATAAGTACACATATAATAATTATTAGCTAAGGAAAGACAAATTTGTGTTCTCAGAACATGTTTATCAAGAGAATGAAGAGTTGATGTATTGTTCCTATTTCAGTAATATCTATCATTATCAGCTGTTCTTGGAATAGACTAAAGAACTGTCTCATCGGGGCAGACAGAAGGTGCAAATTTTGATGCGCTCAAAGACAAAATTACACATTTTTTTTCTAAAATAAAAATACAAGCTCTTTGTTCAAACACAAATTACTCTATTTTATTTTACTGCTTATTTTAAAAGCTGCCTAAAGATTCATTAAGAGCTTAAATAAAAATTAAGATAATGTAAATATGTTAATAGACAAAATATTTACTCATTATTGCAATACTCTGCTGAATCTTCTAGAGCAGATAACCTTATTCATACACATTCCTGACAAGAACAGCATTCAGCAGCTGAAATTTACATGATTTTTTATGTGTGTCCTAAAGGAATACTTAAGTAGAGATCAGCATTGGCTATTATGGAAAGTGAGCAATATGTTACCTTCGGCTTAATATTGTTAGCAACTCAGCTGGAGACCGACTGTGTTAGATTTACAACATAGTATCTGAATAATTTTGATAGTAGCACAACCTCTTTCAAAGCTCTTGAGGCAACTGTCATAGGTGTCAAATGTGTCATATTTTGCTGAGAGGGGAGGAGGAAATTCTGTTACCTATCATCCTAACGTTACCTCCAGGAAGGAAACGGGTTTATTTTTATTGTTTGTGAAGACTTGAATAAGTTTCTTCCCCTTCCAGGTTTTTTAAATCTGCATCTGTAAACAATATGCCATAATTGAATTGCGTTTATACCTTGCAAGCAGAAAACTCTGCATGTGTACTTGGTTTAGATCACAGTGTGAGTGTTCAGCACTCATATCATGCAGGTAATAATGCTTCTAATAGCTGAATGTGAAGTATTTTTTTCTAATTTCCAAGTAACAAAAGTACATGTGATGGGGTTAACCAGTCTACTTTAGTATTACAAATTAACACTGAATGAAGAGCACAACACGTGTCCCTTAATTGCAACCCTTGACCCTGTTCACTATATCTATGAATTGTTATAAATATTTCTTCCTATTGGGTTATACCTGGTGAACAGTTCTTCCAAAAGATAGCCGTTCTAAAGTTTATTATAAATATGTTGCAATATTTGTGTATTTCTAGGACTCTTCCATCTTTTCCTTAGCCCTTATTCTTATGGTTCAGGTTCACTGTACCTTTGAGTCTCTTGGCTACATTTTGATTTAATTCAGTTCCTAACAGTTCAGAAGCCTGTGTTTCCTTTCATGCAGACTAGAAACAAAGAGAACAGAGTTACCTTCAGGTAGCTATTATGTGCTGAGGTTTTTTTAGATGTAAACTCAGCATGCAACAACGGTATGCACCCAGCTTCAGCCACTCTGAATTTCACCCAGGTTCACCTATGGACCTCATTGCCCTTACTGACCTTTCAGGTTTATATTCCTCAAGTAACAGACCTTTAACCTTCAGCTGTTCTGGGACTGATCTCATTAATTTCAAACTTTAGACTATATCTCAGGCAACTTGTTCACTCAACAGCCTCACCCAGAAAGCTTACTAAAGAAAGATACACACAGTCTTCTTCTGGGGACCTGCAGTGCACTGGTTAGAGAAGCTTTTTATTTCCTTCTTCATACGTTCATGCCTTTTCATATTAAAACAAACTGAAAGTCTAAAATCATAGCATAGTCTAGGTGCATCATCCTTTTTTTGGCTGCATATTTCACGGTCTAACTGCTTTTAACTATTTTAATTCTCTTCAAAACATATACATTATTTTTAGTCTTAGTAATATATGCACTGGACAGAGCCTGCGAACAGCTAGAAAGGTGTTAACTCAGGTATTCTTCCTTCACATCTCAGCTTATTGAACAGGTCTGTGTTATGTAGAAATATGATATATGCATTCATTGTTATTATGTTCCCTGCTTAATATGACTGTCTTGTTACAATCTAAACATTTTTATGTGCATTATGAAGGTTACAAAGCAATGGCAGAATATACATCATCCAAGGCCAAGTGTAGCTCACAAATTATTGAGTGTCCCCTCTTTGCACTGACTGTTAATTATATGTCCTCTAAGTGTCATACTCTAATTATAATTTCTTCTGATTTTAATATGTTTTTACTTAACTTGTAATAAATACTTTCTGTAAGTAAAGGTGAAATGTCCAGGGAGTAGCAAATAATTTAAAAGGACAGTTAAATAGAATACAAAATAATTGTAAGCCAAAAATTCCTGTGGGAATATTTCACAACTGAGGATTTAGTTAAGAAAAGTTTTTGAGAGAGCAAATCACAGCAGATACAAATGGAAAAATCAAAAGGCTTTATAAAACTCAGTTCAGTTTTATAAATGAATCTAAGAATTTCACAAATGAATCTAAGAATTCCAAATCTACAACACAACAAAAAAACTCAAGTTCCAAAGTTTCATCATCAGAAATGCATCAAGAATCTGCATAGGCTACAGTGACAAAAAGACTTTGTATTTTGTTATGGAAATAAATGATTCTCATATATTTTTGCCTACCACTACATCACTGGAATATTCAGAGGTGAAAAAGTGATAGGAAAGGCATTTCCTAATTATTCTATTTTTTTTTTTTTTATCATGTGTGTAATTTTGCCCTCTAACACAAGATGGAGTGTGGCTGTAGTTAAGAAATCAGTGGACGTGAATAAATGCCACATTCCTTACTCTTGGAAAAATTAGTGTCTCTTCTGGTTACATCTCCTCATAGCTCATCTAGTTTATGTACTTTTCACACACCCATTTTAGAGCTAGGACAGAGCTAGAAAGATACCCAGTACAGGTCTACAGTATGTCTGACCTGCTCAGAATCAGAAATGGGTTGAAGCTAAGGTCACTGCAATAATCTGAGTCTGCACATCCATATTTTCCTTGCAAGGTACATTTGAACTTTGTTTCAGTATACTTGCAGGGTTTTTTTATAGTTGTTGTTTCCTTACCCTATCCTTAAAAGAAAAAAAAATTTCATTTAAGGTTTTCGAAAGTTTACAGTAAAGATATCTTGACAGATAATATATTTGAATATATGATGAAAAAATAAAACATTTTTAAACTAGAATGACCTTAAATATAAAGAAAATATAGCAATATATATAATAAAACTTACAGAAATGGAAGAGTTCTAAAGAATGTTTGGATGCAAAGGGGCAAATGCAATAGCTTCAAAAAGAAAGAACCAGAAAAACTCCAAGTAATATCATACTCTCATTTGACTTGTTGTCTCAGATGATGCTAAATGGCATAATTTCAGCAAAATCCACAAGGCTGCGTAGATCTGCATCATTTCAGCTGAATGGAACTATAACAATTCACACCAACTGGGAGACCAGGATGCTCCAGCAATGGTTTCAGTAATTTACTGTCAGCAGAGGTGCTTCAAGTTATGGTCATTCCAAGAAAGATATTAGTTCACTTATGAAATGAGGGCCAGAACAGTTTAATACAGAAAGATGTATGGAAGTGCTCTGTGGCACGTATCTGTTAGAAGATTTGCATGCATAATTGAAAAGTAGAAATGTTAACATGATGGAAATAACTTGAGATAAAGAATATATAGCAAAAATGGAGTAATATGACACGACAGTGATAATACAGAAGACAAAGGCCAACTGAATATCTGCCAGAAAACACTGATCATTCATTGCATAATTTCAGGATTTCTGGGAAGCAAATGCTCTTCAGTAGATATACTCAGAAATGGATTGTAATTACTCTTGAGTAAACAGAATGTAGGAAAATGTCAGAAGATGTCACAGTGATGCATTGTCTTTCAGCATGAACTTTCAGTTTTGTTTATTTATTAAAACTTCTTCATGTTATAGAGAATCCTATTATTTGACAGGAGCATTAGATTTAATTAATCAGGATTTGCACGTGCCTGTTTAGTATTTCAGCTGTTCTGGTACACTGAAGCCTAGGAACTGATTGTTTTTGCTAAAACACTGGTAATCCAATCTATCTCCTGACTTGGCACTGACTTTAAATGTAGCTCTCAGCAGGAGAAGTCACTGGGCATGTTTTCAGAGAAGTTACTCCTATTATTTGGCCTTAGACCTCCCCTAAGGAACTATTCAGAACATAATTAGTTACTGAAACAAAGTCTTTTCAATTGCTTTCAAAACAAATGCCAGTTTGGTGACTGAAAGGAATATGAGAATTAAGGGAAAACTGACAGTAGTAAACCACTTTAATTAGGGGGAAAAAAACCTAGAGGAGGCCTTGAGCCATGTCTATGCTTACTGTGTTCTAAAACTTGTTCTAAAGTTTGTTTGCATAATGTGCTTCATTTGGTTTGGATCACATATGTGTTTAAATTAGGTACGTATTTAAATACAACCACAAAAATAAATAATTTATTCTTAGCATTCAGCCCTCTGTGGCCTGATTTGAGGACTCCATGATCCTTGTGTGTCCCTTCCAACTCAGGACATTCTATGATGCTCATCCTTGTTCACATTCAAGAGTTCTTAACCAAGCATCTCTGAAAGCAATCTTGATTACAAGTGCTGATTTATATATTTGAAAAGAGGTTCCCATATACATCTACTTTCTGTTTATAGATAAGATTGCCTATACAACAAAGAAAAGACTTTAATTGGAATACTCATCTCCTAATTATTTCATGACCAAGCATAAAATTTGAACCTTTGCATTGTATGCCAAGGAAAATACTAGATTAAATGCAGAGTAGTATTTTGTTAGTCCTGACTACACGTAAGAGAACATCTGGCTGAATTATATTTTCTATTTCTAATACTGGTTATGCAAAGGTGTAAGTTCTACATCTCTTCTTGAGACATAACACCCAAGGCTTCCTGTAAATGGAACAACAGAACTTCAAGGACAGTGAGTATTTAGTACTGTTTATTGTGGGAACTGTTACAGACTTTGAAGAAAGGTTATTTGTTTTATAGCAACAAGCACCCTAGAGCTAACAGTGTTGTTTCTCTTTTTTTTTTTTCACTTTTGAAATAACAGCCAAATATTATCAGAAAATATGTGCACAGAAATGTGAGTGAATATAACCAAGCTGCCTAATCAGATATGTATTTTGGAAAGTCCTGTCAGGAGGCAGAATGGGGCCTTCATCACTGCATTATTTGCTCAGAAAAACATGGTCCTTAGTTAGTAAGAAGGACTGCATACCTCATGCATCATCTTCCAGGCATGCTTTGGGAAAAGGATATATGGAGAAGTCCCGGAACTTTACCATAGTCGTTACCATCAGATAAGAAATATGCAGTCACTCAAAATCAGCTTACATAAAAGCTAATTTCTCCTCTGTAAGCCATAAAAGGAGAAAGGAATTGGGAGTGTTACCACCCAAGGCAAACCCTTCTGTTTCTAACTGCTTCCTAATACAATGAGGCAGGTTTTTATTTTCCTTCCTAATATACTTATTCATACACTGAGTGTTTCTCTTTGTGGAGAATTGAATTGGCTTCTGGAGTAGAATGATCATGATGGAAAGTACTGGTGGTCTTCAAATTTCTGTAGCTAAGCCTGCCTCCATTTTGTGGATCAGAACTGCCTTTAAATATAAGTTATGAAATACCCTGAATAGTGACAAAAGCTGTTTGTAAGTGATCTGTGAGTGACTATGATCTGCTAGTGACTATGTTCTAGAGCATTAGACAAGTTTTCTTAAATATTGTTTGGCTTTTAAGAATGGCTTTTACATTAGATTTTGACTTCCATTTATGATAAGGTGGTTGTATACAGGAATACATGCAAAAAACTTTCTGCTTCTGTAGCTGAGCTTTGGCTGTCCACAGGATAGACCAGGTGGTGCAAAGATCTCTCAGCAGGAATGATGGATCCAGCAAGCTTTTAGGATTCCATCCTCATCTTTAATCATTCTCCTGCTAATAAATATCAAAGACACAGGTCAAGGTTTATTTCTTGTCCTGTTTTAGATCACATCTAAGAAAAACTCAACTATGACCTGAAGAATTGCTTTAGGTTGTCAGACCTCAGGACAGAATCTTGTTGAAGTTGTACCTGCAGCTCGTTCGATTTTGTGAAACACGCCAAGTTAACATTTGGCCAGAGAGGTAAGTACAAAGCAGTTTCGCGCAACTGATGTCAATGGAGTAGCAGAAATTGGCTGAGTGCTACATTAAATTGGTTTCCCACTTTGAGTGACATCAAAGGAAAAAAGCTAATTCTTTCTTGGTGTTTTTTTCAAATAAAATATTATAATGAAAGTAGACAGAAGGAAAATTGGCTTATGATTGTGTCTCTGGAAAGGTAAATAAAAGGCTTTGCACCGAAATACCAGCCCTAAAGATGCAACACTGTTATTTGAACATCACAAACCAGCACATTGAAATTCTAAGTTGAATATGTTTGCACTGAAAAGCAATATGGTATTTCTTCTCCCTTGCAGTGAGAAGTAATTATTTTAATATGCATTGTACCTGTGTAAATTCAGATTTTACCCTACAAAAGGAGAGGAGAGGAGAGGAGAGGAGAGGAGAGGAGAGGAGAGGAGAGGAGAGGAGAGGAGAGGAGACGAGACGAGACGAGACGAGACGAGACCTTGGCTATCTTCCACCAGAATGGTTATAAATGTACATTTTCCATGTACACCTAAGCAAGAATTAACAAACAAAAAAAACCCAAACCCAAAACCAAACAAAACCAACCAAACAAACCCCACAAAACCAAAACCAAAAAATGTCTCAGAAGTATTCTGGTAGAGTTTAAATTTCCCCTAATACATAATTATCAGAAACCAAACAACTATAACTTGACCAGAAGAGTGAAAAAGAACCTAGAAAAGAAGGAATAAGAGGTGGCCCTAAGCTGTCACTTGCTGCAAATGGTTGGGACAAGCGTGGAACAGCACAAGCGCATCCATTGGTGAGGAATCCTGACTGATCAGCCTGTGCTTCCAGGGCCCTCCAGGAGCCACCCTGTCAACTAGCCAGATGGTCAGAATGGCAGGTGAGAGGCCACCAGGACTCCAGGTCTTTATCTGCTGACTGCTCTTCAGCAAAAATTAATGAATCTGAGATATTTTACTTTAAGAAAAATCTTAGGGCTTCAGAATCTTGCATTTTCCAATGAAGCTTCATTTCTGGTGGAGAAATTTCAGCTGGCTGCAGATTGTTGTTCAGTACCTTTTCAAGCTGAAACTACTATGTAATCTGAATTTAACTCAGTATGATTTGAAGTTGCAGCATTTGCCTATTTGTTTGTTTGTTAATCTACATGTTTTTTCTCACTTTCTTTGCTAATTACCTGAATTAGTTTACACACGCTAGAAAATATATATATTTAGTACCAGAAAAGTAGTGAAGACTCCCTGACATCTACTCCTCTGCAAACACCCTTTGTTATTAGAAAATTTATTTTTATTCCCCTGCCATTCAAAGTAAAATAACTGTATTGTCACAAAAGAAAATACACATTATTGGAAGTTTCTGCAGATCTATTTTACAATTAACAACAAGAGAATCCCCCTATTTTTGTGTATTGCAAGAAAATATGTAGGATTTTGAAACTCTTAGCTGTATGCTGATGAGGTTGGAATTTTTTTAACCAGAATAGGATTCTGACACATGGAGTAAAATAATCTTCTCTAGAACAAAACAAATATTTCACGTTATGTGAAATTTCACAAATAACTCCATAATGTAAATAAACTCATTGTGCCTCTTTGAATAAAAAACGGACTGTATCTCAGAGATTTAAATTCAGTGAAACTTAACAATATAGTTCCATTTCGTAGTTGCACCATGGTGAAGATTGTGTCAGATAAAACCCCACAATATCTGTTACAAACATAGCTGGTGGTACTTGGTTACACTTCCCCTGCAGCAGTCAATAAAAATGAACACAGACCCAGCAGCATAGATTCAGAGTTCCTAGCTTCAGCTGCTGCTAGACAGTGTACGTGATCTAACATGCTGGACATCAGGGCCAGTCAACACTTGTTCCTTTCTTCTGACTGCACTGCAAGGGCACTGACCTCTGTCAGAAAGGCAAGACAGAAACTCAGGGTTCACAACATCTTAAACTGCTGCTATAAGATTTGATGGTGTTCATCTGTCACAGCCTGAATCTTGTTTTCACTTTAACAACAGCTCAGCTGTCCAACAGTACCGAAAGACTGAGCCTGAAGCTGTCTACTCCAGTCACTGGCACAGTGGGACTAAAGAACTAATATTTTATCTCACCGGAAGAACTCATAAATTTGTGAAAAATTAATAGATCTGAACAGAGCAACATATTAACCACTTAAACTCATCTTTATTCTCTTTTTTAAGACAAACTGTCAATATATTACTGAAAAGTTCGTATACCTCTGGATCAGAAGTCTCTATCAATGAATCTCACCTCTCTCTTCCTGTGATTTCTCACCAATTGTCTTTGACGACAAATGCTTTGAGTGAGCTTTCATCTAAGAATTAGGTGGGATTGTTCCTCTGAATTTATGATTTCTTATTTTGTTGTACATTGATTGTTTTTCTGTTCAAATGGATTTTATCATTTAGGTACAACATGAGTAAGAATATGGTTTAATTTGCATCTCCAAGAATAAAGATAATTTCCAATTTATCATTTTTGCAGCCACAGTATAAATCCAGGAAAATATCTTCTTCTTCTGCACCTTAAAATAACATTGATCTAGAATACCTATGCTACTCTTTTCAGAATATATTACCCACAATATTGGTTCTTAGAGAACAAAAAAAACATTTTTAATAGGCACAACTGCAATACCATTGATTTAAACCAGTTATTTCTTTTATTTTTGTCATGTATTACTCTCTGAGAAGCAATGGTTGAAGCAAAAGATTTTGATTTTCTGGTAAATATAATTATGTATTCATCTGTATATTTTGGGGGCTGCTAAGTAAATGAAAGTTCAGTCTTCAAAAGTTCTGTGTTGTGGAACATAATGTAACATTTAAAGATATATTGAACCAAAGAACAATTAAGATTGATCCTTCTCCCTCAAGTTATTATGTTCACACGTAGTTCACAAATGGTGATCCTGACAAGAGAATTTCTGTAGGAGAATCAAGGTGGGAGTCAACCTCTCCAGCTTTATCAGATTTCCTGTATTATGTATAATGCCATAGACAATTTCATAATGTCTATTTTTATTAGAATGAAAATATACATATATCCTTGCCTAGCTAAAATGCTCACATTCTCATTAAATATTCTTCTGTCTGGATTACTTTCCCTGTGTTCTTTTATTACCTTCATTCCTTTTGTCTCCATTTGCATTCAGCTTGTGCAAAATGTTATATAGATAGCTGCATGCCACTGCTTCCCTTTTATGTGCTTGATTTCATAGCTTTCTAGCTTGATTTTAACTTCTCTTTGAAGAAATTCCTAATAATATATTTATATTTATATTTATATTTATATTTATATTTATATTTATATTTATAGTTATAGTTATAGTTATAGTTATAGTTATAGTTACAGTTACAGTTATAGTTATATACAATATATACCCTAGGAGTTCAAAGGTAAACATGTGCAAAAATTCTTTCTGTACCAAACGTAATGTCTCTTAGCATATCCAAAGTCAATCATGTCAATGAAAATATAGGTTGTTGAGTTTCAGATAACTTCATGTCCTTAGTGAGGTGTCTTGTAGTTATACTGACAACTAAAAGTTCTGACTACTGTCAGATGGTCCCCCTGCCTTTAGCCAAATGTGAAATGCCCACTTGAAGAGGCCTCGAAGACTTAGTTTCAAAGGATTGAGGAAAGAATCTTTGAAAATCAGATACTTTAAAAAATGCTGCATCCACACGATAGAAATCACTCATGAAAATGTTTATTTTGCTGTTGTGTGTTGTTGGATTTGTTAGACAAGACAATTGAAGGAGACTTTGTTTTGAGACATGTTCTACTCCTAATAAATGTACAAATGTGAATGCTCTGTTACCGAGGTTGGTGGAAGTTTTGCCACCCAGTGAAAGGACCATAAACCACATTCATATATATATATATATATACACACACATACATATATAATACCTACATATATATGTATGTGTATATATATATATATAAAATGCAGACATATTTGCCCTTCAAGAATGAATCTTCAGTGATTTGAAATTCTAATATAATGAAGGACTTAAATGAATACATATCAATATCTTAGTTACTTCCCCTCTGCCTTAAAAACTAATGAAATTCATTATGCTGTACATCAGGTTAGAAGTTCAAAGTATGGACTTCACCTTGAGGCTTTCGCTGCAGTTCTATTATAATTGTGCTTAGTCATAAACAGATGTGACCTACATATGACAGACCTGCCCTGTCTTTTGTAGGATTGCTTCTCAGGTTGGTAGGAATGAGAGAGATATTTTTTGTTTATTGAAAGCTCTTCTCTATTTGTCATTTACATATAACGTGAATGTTTTAGTTGTTCATGAGCTTAACAAGGAGGATATATGCCTCAAAACCCAAACAACCTAACAAACATCAATGAAGTTAATATTGCTGTAGAAGTATGTAGAAAAATTGCAAAAGATGCCAAAATACTTCTCTTAAAAGGTTGCGAGCTTCGAATATCCTGGAATCCACAGAGATTTGCATTCACCGTGAAGAAAAGAGACTGGGAACTTTGGCTGTAATACAGCAGAAGTAGTGATTTGATTCTATTTTGAGCATCACGTGGAAGTAATAGCATTTATAAATGTAAAAATTATAGTGTACAAATTTTGCACAACTGAGATATATTACTATATAACCATTTAATTTAACTGAATAAGACGTTTTTATGCTTAAAATAAACAAACAAATCCTCAAAAACCAGAATCTTGGGAAAAAAAATTAGGATTTTTAGTCATCCATGGGTCATAAAACAGTGTTTCTCCTTTCCATTACTATAACTATCTTTACCATAGCCACCGGAAAAAAATGCAAGAAGACAATGGAATATGTAATCATCTGAGGTTGGTTTTCCAGTAGAATATTTTCTTATGTCTTAATCTTGCCCATATGTGGTTTTGTTCAGAAAATATTTTTTCTGCTTGTCCTCGTGGTACTTTAAGTAAATCTGTCTTAATAAGAATTGGAGCTACTTGATGCCACAGCAATAATAATTAACTAACTTACAATAACTTTAAAGTATATGGAAGAGTTAAAAGGGATATCAATAATTTCTGTAAATCCACAGATGTATGTCAAAGTAATGTCTATGAAGTGTCATTCATTTTGTACCATTTAAAGTTTATACAATGTTTTTATTAAATTCACGTGGGGTTTTAATGCACAGGATTAGCATATGAAATAAACAATATGCTTAACATGATAAAAGTCTGCTTTTTATTTTTTTTACTATTTCCCTATTTAATCCATATTAACTCCCTCTAAGACTTTTTTTATATTTTTAGTTATTAAAAAGAAATATTAAAACATAAAGTTCTTCAGACCTACCTTCACACTCTATATGGCATAATAACACAACGGTGCATGAATCTGTTTTAAGGAAACCCTTGAATTGTCATAGATTGGATGGGGCTTTGTACAACCTTATCTAGCAAAATATGTCCCTGCCCATGGCAAGGGAGTTAGACTAGATGACCTTTAAACGTTCCTTAAAACCCAAACAATTCTATGATTCTATGATTCTATGATTCTATGATTCTACAAAGACATACCTCCAAGCCACGTCAAACTCTGGAATCAACTATGCCAAATGTGTATCGAATCTTACATGTAATGAATGAGAGCTGAAGTTAAGCAAGTCAAAGAGGAGATATTCTTTTCTTAAAAACCCTTTCACTTTTCTGCCTTTAGCTTTTTTTGACAAGACCTCATTTTAGTCTTTTTACCATTAATATTATAAAAACCAAATAATTTTTAAACAGTGAGGCTTTAGAAGAGCCTGAGTCTGCAACCATCTCTGAAGAATATTAATTCGGTAGACATGAAACTGTCCCAGAGCTGTGGGCCAGTTGCAGTCCACAATTTCCTTTGTAAACTGCCTTTCCCATTTTTACAGGCTGGAAGATCATTCGAGCATTATGCCTAGCAGTGGAAATCAGGACATTTGGTGGAGGGTCTAATCCTAAGCATTTGAGTCATGCTCTGAGAGTCATAGAGGCAGTAATAGGGGTACTAATTGGGAGAGTCTCCAACATTCCCCAGTTTAAAGCTGTAAGGGTAATTCTAGACATCGTGTAATGTACAGAGAAACCTATAAGTGCTTAGCAATCCTAAAAATTTGAAAAATCTAAGGAAAAGAAATATTGAAAATACTGAACATGGAATTTTCCCTTACAAGAAATATCACACACATTAAAAAACCAACCAAACAAACAAAAAAACCCCAAAGAACAAAAAAAAACCCAAAAACAAAACAAGAAAAAGGAAAAAAAAAAAGAGCTTAATTCTGCTTTATCTTCAATATTGACATTCCAGGTCACAGCTCTGCTGAGCAAGATGCAGCAAAACACTGAGTTGGCTTAAGGTAGTGGTGGAAGCAAAATCTTCTTCACCTTGATTGCCCCACTGTACTGATGCAGCTTTACCACTTGTGGCCTTTCTGCTTTGACCTTGAGCACTAGTATGACCAGGTTACTGCCTATTTCGACAGATGTACACAATTCCCTACTCTGTTATAGATATGCCTTCAGGCTATAGTCTAAAGTTGATGAAATGGCAGGCTTAAACAATAATGATTTTTAGTCATTCCTTGATTCATAATGGCCTTATTTAAATCAATTCTCTCTTCTTTTAGTTTTCCTTGGCATTCAGAAGAAGATAGTAATACTTAACCTGGCATTTTACAAAAAAAAAAAAAAAAAACAACACCAAAATTAAAAAAGTAGGTGGATGATATGAAAGTGAAAAGATCAGCATACAAGCTTGATATTAGAATTGTTTAAGATTATGGTACTGATATGTAGATGGTTGGGGGCAGCTCATGCAAATAGAAAACAAACTAGTTGTTATTTCAGCAGTATGAATTGTCACAACGAAAGAAAAAACTACTTAAGATAACAGATGATTACTAATATAACTATAATTTTCTCCTCCATGAAAGTCTGGTGTATTACCTCAGAGAACTTACATAAAGAAAATGGCAGTACAGTTCATCAATAGATTTTTGTCAGTATTATGACTGCAAGGTCAGGTGCATTACCAGACAAGGAAACATTTTGTTTACAACAGTCTTCTACAAATCACTATAGCCATCCCATAAGTAACAGAAATCTAGTTAATATTTCATTTGACCTCTGTTATTTTGGGGACAATATTTTGGTTTGACAGTGCAATACATGCATAAGGTCATTGGATTGTTGCCATTTTTTTTCCTAGAGCAGAAAACTTAAGACACAATTCATACAACAAGATATTCCTGAGTTATATTTGTTTAGTAGTCATAATATTTGTTCAAGATAAGAGTGTCACAGTCACTGATCAGATTGTGCTATTGTGTATGATATCAGTACCACATTTTCAAAAGAGAGTCAGAATAATGGTTATGCATTGAAGACTTTCACACCTGATATGATAATAGATGTGAATTTCAAGACATTTATGTTTCTATATCACTTAGTAACTTACTTGTTGATCCAATTATTGTTGAAATCTGCTAGGCAGAAGATCGTTTATCAATGGAAATTGCCTTAAGAAGGATCCTGGGGAATTTCCTATAACCTATATTTTCCAGGAAAAAAAAATAGCAAAATGTTTGAGATTCAATTAGAGTCATAACTAGAATTTTGTAGATTTAATCTGGGGTTGACAGTCTGAAAACTGGTGAAATACAGTGCTGAGAAAAAGAGTATTGAAATTTTAATACGTGGCCTGTTTATAAGTTTTACATGATCAAATAACTGGACAGCATCTTTTAAGAGTCCACAAAACTAAACCAGAAAACTAATATTCCAACTCAAACCTGAATGCCCTCCTAGCTAATATTTTAAATCACTGCATACGTGATGTGTAGAATCTGCTTTTAGAAACATACAGATAAAAAGAGATACTAATGCTTTCTTCTGTGGAATCTCACCAAAATACCAAGAACCCTATCACATGTAGCATATGATCGCAGCATAGCTCACTGAGTGAAGCCTTGTAGTGGTGAGAATATGTCTCCCATCCGGTGAAAAAGGTGCATATATGTATAGTATGAAGATTGTGAGTGATTACAATGTGACTGTGTACGTCACACATCAAATGATGTTATAGGCAAAAAGAAATACACCATAAATATATGGGAGCAAAGAATTTATTGTTAGTTCAAATTATGTTGTAGCAGTTTTCTAATCCAAACCACACTATTAATATAAAAATAGCCCGACTGAGCATACAGCTGAAATAGATACACAAGAAAAAACACTAGTATCTGCTCTTCCTCTCCGGCATTGTGTTCACCCTTCATGGGTTCTTCAGGGTCCAAACACGGACTTTCATTCCTCAAAAAGTCTGGGGAACAGGTGTTCCTGAGGAGTCATCAGCATCCATACTGAGGTCTCTGACAGGCGGCATATGATATTTATGTTGGGACGTGTTCCTTGCTTTCCCCAGCCTGGAGTCTTCTTGGGTTTACTTTGCTTTCTTTTCACAGTCAAACCTTTTCAGTGGTTTCTAACTAAAGCTGAAAAATTGCAGGGGCTTCCCCTCTATCTGCTAGCACAATTTGTCATCAGAGTTCTTAAGACTTTTTTTGTATCTTGTAGTCACAGAACTTAAACTAACCCACGCTGGGCAACCGTCACCTGACCACTAGACAAATGCTAAAACAAATTAAAATCATCTCAGGTGCAGACAAGCTCAGACAAGTTCTAAGACCCTGCACTGCCAGGTCAATGCAAAACCAGTGGCCTTTTGCTAGTAATAGCAAAGTTGTGTTTACTGGGCTGCTAGTGCTATGACTTACTGTAGGAAATGTTTATTTTTATATAACTTTTCAGTTTTCAACTATAAGGCATTAGATTGTGGGTGGATATTTAAACAAATGAAAAAAACATACTAAGAGTATTTACTTAATCTGAATCATTGTTTTAATGTTCGTGCAAGAAAGACGGGGTAGGAAATCTGATTTTTTATATTGTTTCATTGTTAAAATAGCCATGATATTATTTATTTACACTCCTAGAAACTGGAGAAGAGTTAACACAGACTTCATCACTGGAATATCTTTCCACAGATCCAAAAAGGTAATAATTTTATATAAAGTAGAAGTTTTCTGAAGACGTGAACAGTGCGGTTGGGTAAAACTTCATTTTATATTTCAATTGAACACTTTAGTGGAGATTTACGAGCTAAATATATTTTAAAATGTTTTAGCTTTATATTAATACAGCTATTTTTGTTCTTCTTCCAGACTCTTAAAAGCTTGTACAAGTACAGTGAAAGTAAGGATTCAACTAGAGTATTCTTCATTATCTTTATATTTTGAAATAACACAAAAGACCTCTATAAGGAATCTTTTTCGACAGGCTGAGAGAGTTAGGGTTGTTCCGCCTGGGGAATAGAAGGCTGCGGGGAGACCTTATAACAGCCTTTCAGTACAAGAAGGGGGCTACAGGAAAGCTCTCTGAGAGGGACTTTTTAGAAAGACATGTAGTGATAGGAGGAGGAGTAGTGGCTTTAAATTGGAAGGTGGAAGATTGGAAGAAGACTAGACATAAGGAAGAAATTCTTCACAATGAGGGTGGTGAGCCACTGGCACAGGTTGCCCAGTGAAGCCGTGGGTGCCCCACCCTGGAAGCATTAAAGGCTTGGATGGGGCCTTGGGCAGCCTGATCTAGTGGGAGGTGTCCCTTCCCATGGCAGGGGAGTTGGAACTGGGTGATCTTAAAGGTCCCTTCCAACCAAAACCATTCTATGATTCTATGAAGATTTTAAAATAAACTACAGTTCTGTGTAGCCAGGTTCATCTACTTACAAATTGTGTTTGTCCTATCACCATTTACCCATGTGTCATGTTTGTTAGCATTAAGTTTAAAAATAATCAAGGATAGTGACAGAGAAGACATTACCACCTCTACATAAAAGCACTTGAATTCTGTTTTAAAAAAGTTTGAAATTGTCTCAGTTTCAACAAATTGCACATCTTACGTTGAACCCTAAAATACATAAGTATTTGGAGGTCCATTTGCTTGAAGAAACAACTCAAATTAATAAATCTTTCAAAATTCATAGCATTTAAACTGTTCCTAGATTCCTTTTTTTGTTTAAAAATCTTATATCATTATTGGTGTTACAGTGTTCAAATTTTTCTATTATTTTTAAATTAACAGGAAAATTTTAATGCACCTAGACACATGCTCTTAACTCTATGGGTAAACTGAATTATGTGTAAGGAATGGAAAAGTATTACTTTAAGTAATTTTCTTACTGCTTAACCCACTAAGGTGTAGCACTGAAATAACAGAATAAATCTTGATTACCAAGACAGTGACCTGCTATTTAATAAATATCTGAACAGGAAAAAGTATCTAGATCAGTTTCAGCTGATGTTGGCCAGTGTTAATATCCAGGAAAGTAACAAGATCAGGTTACTTTTGAAATGTCTTGAGGTTTGAAAAAATAAGTAAATCAATAATGGAAAGAGAAAGACAGGAAAGAATGAAGCTACGACAAGAATGAAAAATAAAATTTGCATTGTGAGGTTAACACATGCATACACAAAGTAGCTGATATGGTACAATGTGATAAGACTTGACAATAATTTCAAAAAAGGGTTTAATAAAATATTTAATTATAATTCTTTCTGATGTTCTTTTTCTCAGCTTTTTACTAGGGCTTGGAGTAAGCAAAATATGTTAGTTGCAAGTCTGATTACAGCTGTGAGAACAGCTAGCTTGTCAAATGGAGCAGCAAATCAGACTGTAGCATAAAACTCTGGGTTGAGCAGAATAACGTAATGACTTAAGGGAAAGCAAAACTGTGAACATACTATCACTAATATCTATTACATAAACTAAGGGGCTTGGATCATATTTGAAAGAAATGTAGCACTGTTACTAACCACACCCAACAGTTTTCACGAACAGGTTATCTGATTTGTGGAGACCATCAAACAATGTATGAAATAGTGACATAAGTACAACTCATATTCATAACTTAAGAATCATTGAAAAGATTTACAGAAAGGCATAATTTATGAAACTATCATACAATTTAGTATAGGTGGCAGTCCATTATAAAGAAAATTTGAGATGTAATTATATCTTTTCTTAAGATCAGCTTTTAAAATGTTCTTTGAGTGGACACAACCATATTACACAGAACAGCAATATTAATACCCGTTCCCATCCTAGACTGTGGAAATTGTGCAAAGCTCTCATCTACAGAAACAGTTCCAGTTACTGTAAGAATAAGCTAATTTGATAATGTAGATGGTGAGGTTCATGTTATTTCTCTAAGTCTTCTTTGAAAGTGTTCCTCTTCAAAAATTAAAATTTAGCAAAATGTGTTATAGTCAAGGTAGGACTGCCATCCAGAGGGACTCAAGCAGGCTAGAAAAAGGGACCAACAGGAACCTTATGAAACAGAAAGGAAAACTGCCAAGTGCTTCATTTGAACAGACTAATTCCCTGCAATGATACAGACTGCCTGGTTAGGCAGCAACTCTTACAAAAGGATTTATTTGATAGTCTTGGTGGACCATAGGCTACATTAGTCACCTTCTTCTGTAGCGATGAAGGCAAATAGCATGCTGGGCTATATCAACAGGGGTGCAGCCAGTAGGTTGAAGGAAGTTATTATTCTCATTTACTTGGTGCTTTCTGTATTCGGAATGCTGTGCCCAGTTTGGGGTCCTCCAGGCTAGTGAAGTTGATGAATTTGAGTGAGTTCAACAGAGATGAACCATCAGCCAAGATGGTCAGGAACTGGAGTACTTGCACTATGTTGAGAGTCTGAGTGCGACTTGCACAGGCTGGAGAAGAGATGACTCTTGGTGACAGGGGGTGGAGGTGTTAACAGCCACCTGTTAGTACCTATGACAGAATTATCAAGAAGACAAAGGCAAGATTTGTGTTGAGGAGCACAGCTGGAAAACAAGAGACAACAGTCGCAAGTTGAAACAGGTGAATATCTGAGTTTATATAAGAGAAAATAAAAGCCCACACTATGAGAATGCCTAGGCATTGCTACAGGTTTCTTAAAGAGGTTGTTGAATGTTCATGCCTGGAAATTTTCAAGACCCAGAAGCCCTAAGCATCTTGCTGTGAATTAAGAGACATCTCTGCTTTGACTGTGTAACAGGACATGCTTTAACTATGTAACAGGACAAAAGAACTCCCAATGGTGCTTAAAAAACTCAGTGTTTTCATGACCTGTGATTGTATGCTTTTTCTTTGTTTTGAAATGTTTCAGTATTCAGCATTTGTTCTGCAGCAGAGTAGAAATTGAAGTGTAATTTCAGAGAGGTGAATAGACCTATAGTTAGGCACTATACCATCTCCAGGCTCTTTGGTGTGCAACACCACTTTAGGTCTTGGGATCTGTTATGCCTGAGCTGAAACAAGAATTAGAGTTAGAAATGGCAGTGATATTTTAGTAAAGATATGTAAATAGACCAGTTTGATGATCCAAAAATAACTAGTGAAAAATGTGTAAACTCTTTAACCCAAACTAAAGGAATGAAAATACAGTAACTTACATATATTCTTCACTGCAACACTAGAGATTAATCAGGTATTAGTGACTACAGATTATTAAAAAGTAATTAAAAAGCAATTATGACCTAAGACTGTAGATTGGACCAGGCATAACAAAAAGTTAACTCTGCAACTGATGGCTTTGGCTGGAATTGGATTCTGACAAGTAGAGGTCAGTGAGTTATGTTTAGTTTTTGATTCAGCAGAGATCATCAAGGAAAGATAGAGTCATGAGCTCATAGTCTAAGTGTATGTTTGAGACAGAGGTCATAGGGTCTGTAGTAATTCTCAGTCTCTCTGGGTCCATCAGTCTACCTTAATCGACGGCTGATGTAAACAAGGAGCATAAGAGTAGTTTAGAGGTATTTCTGGTTTGAATGAAACCAGTGGAAAGTTATGTGATCAGGATAAATATGATTTTGGAGTTCTGTTTAGAGTATAGGCCAACAGGAATAGATGAGATGGATTTATTGCTTTTTGAAGGCTAAATAGGGTACTGACCCAAACAGAAATAATCCATAACAATGCAGTTCTGGAGGGGGCAGAATTTCTCTTTATCAGATTTCTAAGATGGTACTAGGAAATGAAGCCAAGAAATCTGACCTTGGTACAGACAAATTGACAGGAAATACAATGAAGACTGTAACTAATAAATATGTAGAAAAACATAATATTTTGTAGATTCAAGTAATACAGAATTCTTTTTCAAAGGGCTTTCAACAAAGTATTTTTTCTGAAGTTCCTTAAAGAAACTAAACTGACATGGTGTAAAAAAGAAAAGGAAGTATAGAAAGGAGAGCTACATTGGAACGCTGTTTTTCAAAATCTGAAAGAAAGACAGCCTTAAGCGTAAAGTCTCTGAAGGCACAATGGAGACTACTTAAAGACATTATATTGGGCATTCTGAAGAATACACACCACCTATCAAAGAAAGACTTGAGAAAGTCCAGAAGGAACATGGCAAGCATAAGACAGGTCAATAGAAGCAAGAAAGCTTTCAGAAAACCTTCTTTCTGTCCAAATAAGAAAAATGGAAAAATTAAGAAGCTTTATTTGGAAAAAATAAGACGAACAATAAAATTTCACTGGTCTTGTTCAGATTATGTAGCAGACACTCATGCTAGCATATGATTCTCTACAGCCAAGACATATGGTTAAACTTTGCCTAGATTCTGCTTGAAATCACTGTTGCATCATTGCAATATCTTCTGAAGTCACCTACATCTGGCAATGGCAAAGACTGTGTTTATTGTTAAATACACTGAACTACTCTTTACAGTGCATAATAGTTTTTTAATGTCTCCCAATCAGTGGGGAGTAGAAAGTAAATCTGGTGACTTGGATCTTTTTATTTTTATTACTATTTTTTTTGTGAAGGACTCAAGGGATGGTACAAGGAACTGTTACACAAAATAAAAGAAGAACTTGAAGAAACTCTTTTTAAGAAGAGAACAAAATATAAATCTTACCTGTTTGGAAAGAAACAACACAGTGTTTGGAAAACAAAAACTTGCTTCACAATTGATTTGGGTTCTTGAAAGAATGTTCTTATATTTCTAAAGTCCTTTGTGGATTATTAATAATCTAAATTGAAAGAGAGAGGAAATAAGAATCAACAGAGAGCTTGCACAAAGGACAGATTTTGCAAGAATAATGAGAGGTTTTTAGCACATTGATTTAGAGAAGTTTGGAGTGTGAGATAAAAAGTTTGCTGATGACAGGAAGTTATTCTGAAAATGTTAAATCTGAAGAATAAGATTTGATAATGCAGCACATCTGAAAGATAGAATGCTAGGCAGAATTCCAAATTGATACATGCAAAGCTAATACAATCAGTTTTCTTTTTAACTGCTAAGTAAGAAAAATGTTAAGTATTCAGAAAGGATGACAGGTTCTAAAGAAGTTATATGTACTCAGGAAAGACATAAAAATGCAATTGCAGATATTTATTTTCCTGAAAACATTACCTCCCTCGTAAAAAGAGACTAAAATGGAAAATAGAATTCTGGCAATGATTAAGGAAGAAATGAAGAATAAAGATCAATATGACATAATATTCCTGTATTTTGAATATGATATGCAGTTATAATTATATCGTTATAATATCATATTTTAAGATTCAGACTAAGAAAGCAGGATGATCAGATGTGTGCAACGTCATCATTACATGAAAAGAACTCTTCAGCTTCGAAAAAGACATAATTGAATGGTGGCACGAAATAGGCGATAAAATGAGGTTT
This sequence comes from Cuculus canorus, assembly GCF_017976375.1. Taxonomy (NCBI): domain Eukaryota; kingdom Metazoa; phylum Chordata; class Aves; order Cuculiformes; family Cuculidae; genus Cuculus; species Cuculus canorus. Next base: position 84,557,103 of record NC_071401.1, read on the forward strand.
TACTTAAAAAGTAAAAGGATGAAACTTCTCTGTAAAAGAAAGTTAGCACCTAATTAATTTATGTAGCAGCATATTTAGAATTAAAAAAGAGCATTTTATTTCACACTATGCTAACTATATCTTGGAACTCTGTTAATATATGCTCTCACAGTTAAAGTATAAATCCCATTAATGGTCTACCAGCAACTTTCAGAATAGGAAGTTAATAATCTGTTATTTGACAAAAGGTAGGAAGGCGTAGTAGAAGTATCTCACTTAATATTCTGTTAACAACCATGAACCGTGATAGGATTTTCGATCTTTAGACAAAGGCTTGAGCTAGAAAGATATTATTTCCTTAGCATAGATTGGTAGTCCAAATTCCATAGTAGTTTCATGGGAAAAAGTGTCAAAACAAAGCTCGGCAGAACAAGTAGAAGATTTCACATAAGCTACATTTAAGCATTTAAAAGCTATATAATGGTTTAACCTAAGCATCTAGATTCTTTGTGGAGTCACTTGGGAGAAAAACTACCGGCATACTAGAGGAAGCTATGTTACTTTACTTACTGTGAGTGTGCACCTTGGAAACTGATTAATTCAATTAATTAATCTCCCTTTCTTTTAATTTTTTTGTTGTGATGAATTGAATATTTTTTAATACCTAAAATATTTTTAAAGTCATCTTCAGTTTTTGAGAGGACTTGATATTCTTGGCACAAAGAAATTTCAATCGTTGATGTCATCCCATCAATAACAGACTGTGATCAATATACTTTCCAGTACTTTATCTAGTAACAACAGAATTTTATTTTTAATGCAAATGCAACAAGAGCAAACAACATTTGCAAAAGCTTGGGATTTGACTAACAATGGCTGCGGTGTTCTTCAAGCAATATTTTGCTATTGTTCTGAAAGCTTTTTTTTCTGGCATAAAGAGCTGATCGCTAAACTAAGCTACTTCCAAATGATTCACAGTAATTAACGTGTACTGACACCTATTTGGCTACTGTATTAAACAGTTGTTCAGCAGCTGAAGATGTTTTTTCCTGTATTTCAGGAAGTGTTTTTGCATTTTCATTAGACAATGACTGAATGGAAAACAAAATTTTTACTTAGCTTGAAACCATGAACAGTAGATTTCCACTATCATTTCCATCCAGATTAATATCTAATTCCACATAAATTTTTCTTTAGCATCCAATTTTTTTTTATTCATTTGTTTTTAGTCTCATCTTTTTTTTTTCTCTCTCAAACTTCAATTAGATAGTTCTATTTTATGTGCTTAATCTTAGCTTTAAATTAATCATGAACTGAGAAATATAAGCATTGCTGTTTTACAGACAGACCGTCAGAAAGGAGTGTTTTCACTTGTGCAATGATCCTCATGCAGCTATCTCTCTCTCACATCCCAAGGTAATGATTGAAATAATCTTTTATTCATTCTTTTTAGGTAAGCCTGTAAAAGCTTCAGTTCATCAAAACATGTGAATGACTGGCCCTTTTCAATTATACAATAATCTGAAACAGTGTTAAAGGCCAGTTTTGATCAACGAAGAGATATATTCCTTTAAAGGCTTTTAGGAACTGATTTGAGTATAACTGCAATATATTGTGGGTGAATCAGCTTATTTGACAGAAATAAGTATTTTAAATGAAAATCTTTACACTGTAATGTTACAATACTACTGATATTCCTGATGTTTTAAACTATAGTTCCTCACAGATGCATTGTTTAAGCCAGAAGTTGTACTCTGTTCTGGGTCTGATTTTGCTAAAGTGTAGAAGTATTATATAACTGGTTTATGTTCCTAAAAAGTCTCCCAGAGTAACATTTTTTAGAAAAAAAATTATTCTTTTGCCCTTATTCTATGAATGCCTTTTGTGGTAGTTCTTCTAATTATCAATTCTAGTTTATCACTGCAATCAGTATGCCTGGATTCATTTGGAATATTTTTTGGCACTTTTTTAAAGTATATTTTAAGAATGAATGACCTTCCTTATGTTACCTTGCAAAAAATAGAACTGTTTGATCGCTTTTTCTTAAGCTGTTGATCCTAGAAGCATATGGAGAAATTACACAGTGCAAACTTTGTACTTCATCACCTCATCAGAATAATGAAATAGTGCATTAGGCATTCAATCAGCATCAACAGCTACATCTCGGGTGTGCTGACTCAACTTCTGTACTGAAGCATGGAAGCAGAAGATGATAACTTATATATTTAAATCAGAACACAGTCCAATTAGTGGAGAACAGTCAAAATAAATAATTTCTTTCCAGTTTAAAAAATGTACACAATTTCAAAAGAAAAGAATGAAAGATCATGCAACTGAGCTGTTAATGAAAGAATTAGTTATGCCATCAGAATTTCAAGTTAAACTTAAGAAACATTATTTTTAAAATACAACTTGATTTCAAGTTTTCTGTTTAACATTGTCCTGATGGGAAAACACAGGAGAGAATGTGAATAAAGGGAACATGCTGCTGCAGAAAATGAAAGAACAGTCATAGGTTTTTCTTACTGTAAGTAAGATGTTTGTTATGTTTTTACTTGTTTGTTTGTTCTGTCTTAAGATTTCATTGTCTACACTAGTAAAATGTTTTTAATTTAAGGCCTTACCGTCTCACTGTTAGATAGTTTAATGAGTGCCCATGTACCTAAGCGTAGTTTCAGTGGAGGAAAATTTATCCCAGATGATCATCAAACTATGAGACTGTTACATTGAGGGTACATTCTAAGGTTTCCCCACTCAGCTTTATTTGACTTCAATTAGTTAATGTCTTAGAAATTTTGGAATCTTACTGATTCCCAGCAGTGGATAAATTAAACTGTCATTTAGATACTGATTTTACCTTGGATTGTTTTTTCAATAAGGTTTTATAGGGTTATGTTAATCAATGAACCAAATTCCCATGTTACTTTGCTATCCAGGTTTACATCTGGCTAAACTCATGACCTCTAGCCTAGATGAATCTTTTGGGAACTCATTAGCCTGTGCATCTAGAAATGCCTTTTATAGCAAATGTGACTGATTTGTACATGCTGTCATTTTCCGTATTCTTCTTTTAAAATACCAGAAGTTACTGGCAAAGAAATTACCAGCAAGGACTCATGTGATTGATATTTTCAGTCACTGATATTTTTGTTCTCAAAGATAAGCAGATGGGAATTATATAATTCCGTGGAAATCAGGGAACTGTATGCTTCAGAGGAGTATAACCTTGAATAGCTAATTGTGTATTAATGAGTTAACATATTGTTTTTCATGGTGTAGGGGACTAAAGAGCACAGGGATCAAGTAACAGTTTTATGTACTTGTTAATTAGTGTCTTGATCAATAAACTAGTTAAGCTGAATCTAGACTGTTTCTTGAAATATTACTAAGCAAATAATTCTTAACTGTCAAGATTAAAAAAATTATTTGACCACTAGTTTTCATATTTAGTCACTAAATGAAAATTTCAGGAAATTACACGACACTTGGATACCAGAACAAATTTATTAGTGCTGTATTTTACTCTATTAAAATCAGTAAGACTTTGTAAATTCAGTAAGATTAATGGACCTGGACATAAGTACAAGGAAAAGTAGAAAGAAATCTTTTACTTTATGATTAAAACAAATAATAAAACCACAGAAACTTCACATGAAAGCAGTTTATTCTGTTTCATAGGATAAAATGAATCATTATAAGTGTTAGTAAGCAAGAAATTAAAGTTTGTTGAAATCAAAGTAAGCTTTACTTGCCTTTTATTGAGGAAAAAAAATTATTCCTAAGTCACAGCTAACACTTGTGAGTGTGTTTATTTGCTCATGGGAGCAGGTTTGTTTAAAATCTTGCCATTCTTTTCAGAATCCAGTGAGGCAGTTCTCATGGCTAATAAGCACTCACCCGCTCTTACTTTCAGTGTTACTCAGAAGCATAGATTTCTTCTTTTCATCTATCTAATTCTAATGAATGTGATTGCTTCATGTTCTGCTTTCTAGATATAATGGAAAGGAAGAAATTTAATTAAGTTACCAATTACATGTTCTGCCTATTTTGTTGTTTTCAGTTTTTCATTTCTATTTTTTTTAAAAGAATTTTTTTCATGATACTACAAAAATACTACTACTACCACTACTTTTACTAGACTGTGAAAATAGTAAGTTTCAATTCAAGAAAACACAGAACTTCAGAGAAGGCATAATACAATGTGCATTCTTGCAAAAAATAATTTCTAGTTTTTGATCACTAGTTTTCTTAATTACCTTAGGACTCCAGTCTTCCACTGGGGAAGTGAATGTTGGACATGTTAAGTGTGTCTAATAGCTTTTTTCAAGATAAAATGTATAAGAGATACAATGGGTGCTTTTACTCCACACCTTTCTTAGGAGTAGAAAAGGCAGAATTTACAGCACATTGATCTTGCTGTCACCATAAGTCATATAAAATACATTCCTCACAAGCCAGTAGACAGGGAGGAAGAGCAAAACAGAACTCCCTTGATCCAAGAGGAAATGGTTAGAGACCTGCTAGGCAAATTAGACATTCATAAATCTATGGGGCCGGATGGGATCCACCCAACTGTTTAAGAAGGCTGGCAGAGGTGCTTGCCAAACCTCTTTCCATCATCTACCAGCAGCCCTGGCTGACTGAGGAAGTTGCATTGGACTGGAGGCTGGCAAATATACCCATTTACAAGAAAGGCTACTGAGAGAATCCAGGAAACTACAGGCCTATCAGTCTGACCTCAGTGCCAGGGAAGGTCATGGAGCAGGTCATCTTGAGTGCCATCTCATGGCATACATAGGACAAGCAGGTGATCAGGCCCACTCAACACAGGTTTCTGAAATGCAGGTCCTCCCAAACTAACCCTACTGCCTTCTATGACAAGGTGGCCTGCTTGATGAGTGAGAGAAAAGCTGGATATAGTGTTCCTGGACTTTAGTAAAGCCTTTGACAACATTTCTCACAGTATTCTGCTTGAGAAACTGGTTGCCAGTGGCCTAGACAGGTGCACCCTCTGATAGGTTAAAAACTGGTTGGACAGCCGGGCCCAAATAGTGGTGGTGATTGGAGTTAACTCCAGCTGGAGGCCATTCACAAGTGGTGTTCCCCAGGGCTCAGTGCTGGGTCCAGTTCTGTTCAATGTCTTTATCAATGACCTGGATGAGGGGATTGAGTGTAAGCTTAGAAAGTTTGCAAATGACAGTAGAGGTGTCTACAGTGGGATCTGAAAAAGCTGGATTGATGGGCTGAGGCCAATGGGATGAGGTTTAACAAGGCCAAGTGCAGAGTCCTGCACTTGGGACACAACAACCTCGTGTAGCGCTACAGACTTGGGGAAGGGTGGCTGAAAAGCTGCCTGGCAGAGAAAGATCTGGGGGCGTTGGTCGACAGGCAACTGAACATGAGCTAGTAGTGTGCCCAGGTGGCCAAGAAAGCCAATAGAGTCTTGACTTGTATCAGAAAGAGTGACCAGGAGGATCAGCAAAGCGAATCTGTCCTGTACTCAGCACTGCTGTGGCCACATCTCAAATGCTATGTTCAGTTTGGGACCCCTCACTACCAGAAAGACTTTGAGGTCCTGGAGTTCATCCAGAGAAGAGTAATGCATCACAGAATCATAGAATCACCAGGTTGGAAAAGACCTCTTGGATCATCGAGTCCAGCCATTCCTATCAACCACTAAACCATATCCCTCAGCACCTCATCTACCCATCTTTTAAATACCTCCAGGAATGGTGACTTTGGTACCTACTTTTTGGCCTGAGAAGCTGAAAAATAGGGAAAATACTGTGTGCAGCGTGCACTGTTAGAGGCGTTCTTGAGCCCAGGGATGACAGTCTGCATGTATTATTGGAGATAACAGAATGATGACTCAGCAGCACTTGTGCTAGCCTGCTCTGAAAGTGGGATCAGTCTCACATAAATCAAAATCTTTTGACACTCTTTTGAACCCAATAAAGCTTTAAAGGCCTGAGATTTTATGGCTTTAAATCCACTTGCCAATATGTATTATGTCAGAATTCTGGAGACTTGAAAAAGTCTAAACCTCCAACTGAATTGACAGTTAATTCCCTTTCTCTTCTGTTCACTCATGAATGGATGATTATTTAAAGTAATGAACGATGGAGAAAAAGTTGTGCTGTCAAAACTTGCAAAAAACTTGAAAAAAATCATTCAACATTATTATGGTTTCTACCTTTCCCAATATCAAAAAGTTTGATGTGGCATTAATCCACATATTGGTAATAGTAGATATTGACAGTCTTTTTTATGACAGTCTGTGAAAGAAATCAGCAGAATCATAACAATCTGAGTACTGTGTTCTTGTGTCCACAGCATGTGTGACTACTTTGAATTTTACTTTAGAGGAAAGCCTAAGTAATGAAACTTACTTACTCAAAAGGAATTAAAACTCTTGATTTTATCATAAGAGGGGAGGCGGAAGGAAAACCTATTTTGTCTATATAATGTACAGCTGGGAAGAAAAAGATCCAGGGTTATCACTTTCAAGTTAATATTTTATCAAGTGAATGTAACTTTCTGGATATTAAACAGAGATGTCAAATCACTCCTAAATTGTATGAAACCTAACTAAGTTCAAATATTGAAACTATTCAAAATCCAAAAGGTTGTGTAAAACATAACATAAGTCATTGGGGTGAGTCTATAACCTAATGTTGTTGAGAATTGCCTGACATACTTGTCTATTTTTTTATTTAAAGTTGGCAGTAACTTAGCTTATTTGAATATTCCAGTTTGTGATAGAAATCTTACCACTAGAAGTATGATCGTCCTAGATGTATTGGAAATGTGTATTTGAACAAGGCAAGTTGTGAAACTGTGCTGTCACATCGTTGGTACATTTATCCTCTTATACCCTGCTTGTGCACTGCAGAGGCCCAAAATTACAAATGTATAATATGAAGGAATTTAGTTTTAAAGTACTCACTTTAAAGTGAGGTATTTGTGCTAAGCCATTACCGATTTCAGATTCTGTCTTTGGAAAATTCCAAATGCTTCATAAACCACTAAAACTTAATCATTTTCTCGACAATAAAGAAGGAAATCAATAAGACAGATTTAGTAAATGAATTCTAAGCCCCAGAAATGTTTCTTTCAAGTCACTTAAAACGTGTAGAGTCACAGGATCACGTGACAGGTCCAACCTACCATTCAAAGCAATTCTTTAAATCAGGATGTTCATGGCACTCTCCAACTGTCCGTACCAAAGGAAGAAATTACTTGGCCCACAGTCTAAGTGCCTGTAATTAATTCTGAATGTTCATTACAAATTTACTCGTACAGATAATATAGGATGTTCAAAACAATCAATGTAGCTCAGAGTCCTGACAATAATGCAAACACTAGTTGAAAGGCCATGTGCAGTTATGTAACAATTTATAATTGGATCATAGTAGAGAGTGCTCAGCATTTTCTTCTGTAATGATCTCTGAGCAGAAGATATCTTTATTATTTCACATTTTCTTTGAGGAAAATAAGGTTATCAGATAATCTAGCAGAAAGCAAACAGGAAGCTGGAAAATACTGATTCTGAAATGTGTTTTCTTGTAACATCCTTTCCACCAAAAAAAGAATAAATAAAATATGCTTGAATTCTTTCTGTCATTTAAGATTGTTATTGTAATATCTAACTGGTAGAAAATAGAACCATATGACTGTCTCTAATAGTTTAGGATGAACATCACTTTCTTAGTGGAAAACTCTATTCATTGTCTACGCATTGCTAGTATTCTTCAAACATGTTTTAATACCTTCGTCTCTTAATTTCTATTTGGTTTGGGTTTTTTTTTTTTCCTCTGAATTGTCATTATAACTTCATATGTGGTGACAAAAAAATTTATTTTAGAAAAAGATTCTGGTCTTGATAATAGCTTACTTAGAGTATGCTTTGCACTTTTCTTTCATTCTGAGCCAGGTTGCACTAGTGTAGAAGAACCAGATTTTTTTCCACCAATATGTCTTGAGGCAAATCAGTTTCTGGATAAGAGAAATGGATGTTTCTGATCTAACAAAATAGAGCTGGTTTTTTTTTTTTTCAGAGAAGTGAGGATGAGTATCTCAATAACTGTGAAGGAATAACTGTAGGGCAAAGGGCAAGATCCTCTCATTATTTCCAGTCCTTAGGGAATACTAGTCTCACTTAGATGAACAGTTTGGACAAGCTCTGTGTAGCAACTTTGGGAATAAAACAAAAGGGAAAATAATTTACTCCCAAGAAGTTTGGAGCATAGGTATTTAATACAGTAGTAAGAAAGGATGTATTATACTTTTCAGAAAAACACAATTATTTTTAGTTCAAGATGTAATATATAAGGTACATGTTGTCTTTTCTCACTCTGACTATTATACTGTACCAGAAATGTGCAAGACAGCTCCACTGTTATCCTGATTGCTGACAAGTTTTATTTACTCATTTGACTTTGCAGCAGTATTCACCATATTGTTCTTTTTGGAGACCAAAATGAACGTTCTAATAACAAGACTTTGGGGTCATGCATCATCCCTTACTTCTAACTTACATGATATTTTCATGTATTTTGAACATATCACTGAGGTATAAAATCAAATTAAGTGATAAATGAAGCCAAATGCTAACATCCAAGATACACCACCATACTGTATATTATTTATAATGTAACATCAAACTAGTTGTCATAAACCTAACAGACTCTTAAAGAACATGGAATGCAACAGGTATCTGTATTGCACAAGGAAAAAACTGCAAATGCTAACTGTAATAACTTCTGAAAAGACAGAGAGGTTGGGTTTTTTTTATATTATGTTTTCATATATTGCAGACTGTTGCATGTGACAGTACAGACGCTAAAGATTTTCTTTCTAACTAACAAAAAAACAGCTTTGGAATTTAGAATTTTTCATATTCTTTTCATGGGTTTTGTGGTTTTGACTGCTTTACCATAATAAATGCTTTCAAAAAAAGTAAATGGAACACAACGAAAGATTGCTATGGTTAATGTGGGGACAATACTTCTTTCCAGAGAATGAAAGCCACTGAAGCAGTTAGTTTTAGACCTAAATCCTACTAATAGGAAAGAGCTGGTTGAGACTTGAGTGTGGAACTTAGTACTAGTGAAAATATCCTCTTCTAAGAATAGGAAAGTGTGAGAGAAACATTGTTAGGAAACTGGGTTCCTGACAAGCTTCAGGAAACTCAGGTATTGAACATAATACCTGGATTACCAGGAAACCTGCTCCCCCCACCCAGACAATTAACCCCCACATAGCCCTCAGAAATAAATATGAAACGCTGCAGGTAGAACCTATTCCCCAGGAAGAAGCAGTGGAAGAAGGAGATGGTCCCCACAGCCTGGAAACATTCCCTAGGCTCCAGCATCCTCAGAGGGCCCTAAAAACATCCTCTGTCAAGAAAAAGAGGAGAGTGATCGTCTTAGGGGATTCCCTTCTTAAAGGAATGGAGGGTCCCATCTGCAGACCGGACCTGCTCCACAGGGAGGTCTGCTGCTTGCCGGGGGCATCAGTGAGGGATATCAATAGAAAACTCCCTTCCTTGGTGAAGGAAACGGATTACTATCCCCTGTTAGTATTTCAAATAGGTAATGATGACTTACAGCGCAGAAAGCTGAAAGCCATCAAAAGAGACTTCAGGGCTTTAGGGAAGATGATTGAGGGCTCTGGAGCGCAAGTGGTGTTTAGCTCCATCCCAATACTAAGGAATATGGAACAGGAGGTCAGGAACGTACAGATGATTAATGCCTGGTTCCGAGCCTGGTGTGAGGAGAGAGGCTTTGGCTTCTTTGATCATGGGGTGACCCACCCACCCCCAGGTTTTCTTACTAGGGATGGGTCATACTTGTCTCCAAGGGGGACTAAAGTTATCTCTAAAAATCTAGTTAGGCTCTTAAATAGAGCTTTAAACTAGATGTGAAGGGGGAAGGGGAGGAGACCAGGCTAGTTGGGAATGAGCCTGGAAGTGGGAAACAGGCGGCTGAGAAATGGTGTGCTGGAGAGGACCACCAGTACACCACAAGAGGGCAAGTGAGGGCGAGTACAAGTGGGGACAGTAAGGATGAAACTGGGTCTGTGGAATTAGTTATTCCAAGGACTAGTCAATCGAGAATAAACTCTCTTCCCTTTACGAGGGCTGAAGGTTCATCAGCCCAGCTGAAGTGCATTTACACCAATGCACGCAGCATGGGCAATAAGAAGGATGAGCTGGAAGCTGTTGTAGGGCAAGGTGACTATGATGTCATTGCCATCACAGAAACGTGGTGGGATGACTCACATAACTGGACTACAGCTATGTTGGGATATAAACTCTTCAGACGGGACAGGAAGGGTAGGAAAGGAGGCGGGGTAGCCCTCTATGTCAAAGAGTGCTTTGATACTCTTGAACTGGATTACGGTGAGGACGGGATCGAGTGCCTATGGGTTAAAATCAGAGGAGCCCACAAGAAAGGGGACTTTGTGATAGGAGTCTGTTACAGACCACCCAGCCAAGAAGAAGCTGCTGATGAACTCTTCTATAAACAGCTGGGGACAGTCTCTAAATCTCTGCCTCTTGTCCTTGTGGGAGACTTTAACTTTCCCGATGTCTGCTGGGAGTACAATACAGCAGAAAGGAAACAGTCTAGGAGGTTCCTGGAGTGCATCGAAGACAACTTCCTTGCACAACTGGTTAGCGAACCAACAAGGGAGGGTGCCTTCCTAGACCTGCTGTTTGTGAATAGAGAAGGTCTTGTTGGGGATTTGACGGTTGGAGGACGCCTGGGATTAAGCGATCATGAGATGATAGGGTTTTCAGTTCTAGGTGGGATTAAGAAGGGGGTTAGCAAAACAGTCACATTAAACTTCCAGAGGGCAGACTTTGGCCTGTTCAGAAGGTTGATTAGCAAAGTCCCGTGGGAAACAGTCCTTCAGGGCAAGGGAGCCCATGAGGGTTGGGCGCTCTTGAAAAATGAAATCCTATCAGCTCAAGAGCAGGCCATCCCTGTGTTCCGGAAAAGGAGCCGGAGGGGGGAAAAGCCAGCTTGGTGGAGCAGGGAGATCTCAAGATGCGTCAATAAGAAGAAGAAGCTCTGTGTGCTCTGGAGGAAAGAACAGGCATCTTGGGTGGACTACAGGGACGAAGTGAGATCGTGCAGGGAAAAAATCAGGAGGGCCAAGGCCCAACTAGAATTAAAACTCGCTAAGTCTGTGAAAGACAACAAAAAGTCTTTCTACAAGTACATTAACAGGAAAAGGAGGACGAGGGAGAATATCCAGTCTCTAGTGGATGCAGAAGGAATAACAGTGACAGGGGATAAGGACAAGGCTGAGGTACTTAATGCCTTCTTCGCCTCAGTCTTTAATAGCAAAGAAAGTTGTTCCTTCTGTTTACAAATCCAAGAGTTAGAGGGGCAGATTGAGGCTCCTGTGATCCAAGAGGAGGCGGTTAGAGACTTGCTTGCCCAGCTAGACGCCCACAAGTCTATGGGGCCGGATGGGATCCACCCAAGAGTATTGAAGGAGCTGGCAGATGTCCTTTCCAAACCCCTATCCATCATCTTCCAGAGGTCCTGGCTGACTGGGGAAGTTCCACTAGACTGGAGGCTGGCTGATGTTGTGCCCATATACAAGAAGGGTTGCAGAGAGGATCCGGGGAACTACAGGCCTGTCAGTCTCACCTCAGTGCCAGGGAAAGTCATGGAACAGGTAATCTTGAGTGCTATCATGAAGCACATGCAAGAGAACCGGGTGATCAGGCCCAGTCAACATGGGTTTACAAAAGGCAGATCTTGCCAAACTAACCTGATCACCTTCTATGACAAAATCACTCAATTACTGGATGGGGGAAAGGCTGTGGATGTAGTCTTCTTGGACTTCAGTAAAGCCATTGACACAGTTTCTCACAGCATTCTGCTGCAGAAACTGTCAGCCTCTGGCCTGGACAGGCGCACACTCTCCTGGGTTGAAAACTGGTTGGATGGCCGGGCCCAGAGAGTGGTGGTCAATGGAGTTAACTCCAGCTGGAGGCCAGTCACAAGTGGAGTTCCTCAGGGCTCAGTACTGGGTCCAGACCTGTTCAATGTCTTTATCAATGACCTGGATGAAGGCATCGAGTGCACCCTTAGCAAGTTTGCAGATGACACTAAGCTGGGAGGAAGTGTCGATCTGCTGGAGGGTAGGGAGGCTCTGCAAAGGGATCTGAACAGGCTGGACTGCTGGGCCGAGACCAATGGGATGAGGTTTAACAAGGCCAAATGCCGGGTCCTGCACTTGGGACACAACAACCCTATGCAGCGCTACAGACTGTGGGAAGAATGGCTGGAGAGCTGCACGGAAGAGAAGGACCTGGGGGTGCTGGTTGACAGCCGACTGAACATGAGCCAGCAGTGTGCCCAGGTGGCCAAGAAGGCCAATGGCATCTTGGCTTGTATCAGAAATGGGGTCACCAGCAGGTCCAGGGAGGTTATTCTCCCTCTGTACTCAGCACTGGTGAGACCGCACCTTGAATACTGTGTTCAGTTCTGGGCCCCTCCCCACAAGAAGGATGTTGAGGCTCTGGAGCGTGTCCAGAGAAGAGCAACAAAGCTGGTGAGGGGGCTGGAGAACAAGTCTTATGAGGAGCGGCTGAGAGAGCTGGGGTTGTTTAGCCTGGAGAAGAGGAGGCTGAGGGGAGACCTTATTACTCTCTACAACTACCTGAAAGGAGGTTGTGGAGAGGAGGGAGCTGGCCTCTTCTCCCAAGTGACAGGGGACAGGACTAGAGGGAATGGCCTGAAGCTCCATCAGGGGAGGTTCAGGTTGGATATCAGAAAAAAAATCTTCACAGTAAGAGTCATTGGGTACTGGAACAGGCTGCCCAGGGAGGTGGTCGAGTCGCCTTCCCTGGAGGTGTTTAAGGAATGGGTGGATGAAGTGCTTAGGGACATGGTTTAGGGAGTGTTAGGAATGGTTGGACTTGATGATCCAATGGGTCCTTTCCAACCTTGTGATTCTGTGATTCTGTGATAATCTAAGGAACTTATTGCAGTGTAATTAATTTGAATTCAAAGCACAACACTAAACTAGCCTGGTGTCACAAAAAGGCAGCTACACTGAGAAAGACTCCTACATCAGAAAGGAATTGCAGGAATACTGGAAGCTGGTACATGTCTAAGAATAATTCTGCAAAAGAATAGAAAAAATTAATAGAGATAAAATTAGAAAGAGTAGGGAGTAAATTACTTAAATCTAGCAAGAGATATGAAAAGCACCTAAGAAAAAGTTCTGTAAGTGCATCAGAGATGAGAGAAATTCTGTTCTCATTTCTGACTGAGTTTAGAAATGTCCTTTAAGGCTGTGTGAGCAGGTATTTGTATGTATATTAGAAGAAGAATATAATTTGTTCACTAGCAAATTGGAAGTCCTTCAGTGAACTAGCTCTAGTAGGAGCTGCAACTGTAGATTTTTTTTCCATTTAGGCCTATCGTATTACTGAAGATCTTATGTAATGAACTTCTAAAGCCAAAGCAAATCATAGAATAACTAAGGGAAGAATGGCTTTTCCAAAGAGTGAAACAACTCTGACTGGATGGTCTTATAATTTGTGTACAATCAGATGTTATATAATATTATTGAGGAATACTGAAGTGTAAAAGGCAGTTGTGTAAATGTAAACACTTAAAAATATCTGCTTCTATCACATCAGAATTGCACTTTGTCAGGACAATGGGTGCAGAAGAGGGCAAAAAAATCATTCTCCCACAAAGAACCTTTTACCTTCTTTTTGTCCACAATAGCCTTAGAACATCTAGTCACATGGCAAAATACCTTCTTCAAGCATTGGCAGTTAATAGCTGGCTCATGCCCCAAAGAACAGGATTTTAAGTGCCTTATAAACATTAAATCCTACTTAATGTAAGTATAGATACATTTAAAATCCATGTAACTGTCTGATCTTATTCTGAACCTTTTTTTGTTTATTTTATTTCTCTCACTATTTTTATCTTTGAATCTTCTCATTTCTGGTAAAGTCATTAGAAGTAAAGCACAGATCCAAATATGAACTGTTGAAAGTGTGTTTGAGCTTGTAGTGACTTTTTATACATTTGACAATAGGATTTAAATGCATAGTATACACTTGGATTTTACTATGATATTTCACTTGTATATTGCCTCACAGATAAGGAAAAAATATTGTAGACCTCTCCAAAGTCTTCCCTTCTCATTTGTCTCTGTGCTCACTGCTAGTGACTAATTACTTGTTCAGACTCCTGTTCTTCTCTCTGCCTGTTCCATCTCTGCCTTCTTGAGGTTTTCATGTCCAGTATATGCTTAGCTTCCCCTCAGGAAGGCTTGTGCTGCTAAAAGTTACCACTATATCCAGAGAGAGGCAGTCAGAACAGGATGATCAGCAGCTTCATCCACTGATGGCCAGCCACATCCTCTCAGAAGAACATACCATGAGAAAATGAGAACATATGCCATCCATCAAAGTTTGCATTTCTACCCCTCCAGACATCAGTGGTATTTCAAATATTCAGTGATTTCATGTGATATAAACAGCTCTTCCCTGTGTAAGCAGAAGCAGCATCTTCAGACCAAATTTAAATCCACCGAGAATTGCAAAAGGCTTGCAGTACTGCTGTTCAGACTTTCAAATATATTCATAGACTGATACACTTCATTCCAATCTCATCTAGGTTACTTGTTTTGCCTACAGCAGGGTTAGGTTAGCCGTTTGGTTGACAGAACCATTGTTTTAGGCTTTTATAAGCCAGCTTATCAAGAAATATATTTTTATAATAACTTTCCCTCACAAATTTTACTGAATCATTAAGGTTTTTCTCTGCAAGTTGAAACAAATGAAAATTTTCTTTTCATATAATAGCTGTAATGAGAATCCTGCTCTGTCATATCACTATTAGGAGAGCAATAATTACAAGATTGCTAACAACATCGGTGTTTGAAGCAAATCACTTTCTAAGGGGGAAACAAGGTTAGATGGAGCTCTGCTGGAAGTCCTTTTATTTGCTATGATGCTGATCATCAAACTGTGAAATAATTTTATTCTCATTATTAACTTTTGCAAGAGCTGTACTGCTTTCCATTGAGTTGTTTTCAAGTCAGTGGGGAAAAAAATAGATGACTTTATAAGAGGAGGAGGAGATGAAGAGAATTAAAGAAAATTTGGTGAGATGTAAACAAAGCAGCAGCTTGAGCTGGAGGATGAACTGTAAATCGCAACATGTTTCTGAGAAAAAGAACAATCTGCAAAAAAAGATTTAAAATTTAACATCAAAGAAAACAATAATTTTTAAAGTGTATTTAAGCAATAAGTTAAAATAGTATTTAAATGAAGGTAAAAAATGAAAATGCTTCAGCTTTAAGGCACAGTACAGTTACTTCCCCACATTGCTCTCACACTGCTTCAGGGTTAATTCTAGCATTGTGCCAGAGCTTTTACGCCATCTTCTAAAGTGTAAAAAAGGAGCTTATATATTTTAAGTGGCCTCATTTCGATTGTGAGTTATTAAAATATGATTGCAAACAAATTGCTTGATTGGCTTTCAGTATGTTATAATTTTTTTTAGTTTTTTGATGGAGCATCAATTGTAATAGCTTAAGTAGATGATTTTCTTTGGTATATGTGGGTGTGATATTCATTAAAAATTCCAAAGTAAACCAAAATTCAACACAGATAATTGTAAGTACTTTTAAAGCTGAAAAGTATTTTATACTTCTGTATCATTTTTTTTTCCTAAGTCAGTTTAAGTCTTGAAAAGCACACCATCCTGTAACTTCCTTTCCTCTTTACTACAAAATGGCTGACAACATTATATGCAATTAACTTCGTATCTATTAAAAAAATAAAGTATACAAAAATGCTTTCATTGTAGATACTCTTATGTGTAATATGAGCCTGGAGAAGTGAGGTAATATGTGTAAGTCTTGGCCTAAAGGTTCTTGGTTTTGAAATGAGCTACAGATTCAGCTCATGCTGACACTAGGGTAGAAACTCTTTACTCACTGGAGAGGGAAGTAACTCTGTGCTCTTAAAAATGTCTTTTAAATGTGATTGATATAGGATACTTTGTATGTTTAACTTGAAAATCTGGAAGAATATCATGTGTTTGTACCAGTCAGAGGGAACTCTCTTCTGGAGTGGAGTATCTGTGATTTCTGTGAAAAGCAACAACTATGGAATTGTCACCTTCATTAATTGGTATTTCAATGCTGTAAAATTTAAAGGATTCAGTATGATACAATTTGAAAAGGTTCATACGGATACAAAAAAACATAGTTAAGGGGACAATCTCATTTAGACATGAAAAGCAGGTAATTTTTGTTCGAATTAAGTGTCACTTATACAGCCACCTCTTTAAGAGTCATATTACTCCTCTTTTTCCAACAGAAGCCCAGGCATTGTCTGTTGTATGTGAGCCATAGTTTTTCCAATATGTCTCAAAATCAGGAGCAACTATGTTAAAACATTCAGATTTCTCTTCAATGACTCTTCTTATTCTGTAGCTATAAGCCACTATACATTTTCCCCTTTTCCCCCAGAACTTTAGTATGTCTACTTCTGAAAAAAAAAATCATGTGTTCAAAATGAGAATAACATAAACTACTGTGAGAATACTGATTTAAAACTGTATTTAGGTAATTAAATACCAATATCTAAAGAAATAAATATAGAAGAAATTCTACATATGAAAGACAATAGTATATAAGAAACCCCATTCATTTTCATGTCTTATTTTTAATATACTGGAATTTACGAAAGAATTTATACCATTCACTGGAGGAAAATATATATAAAACATTGTAAAACCTAGAGTTAAGACTTTACAGCTCCTCTGAACCTTACTAAAAATTAATAATAATGTGATATTGTTCACATTCCCTAAGTATTTTAGCTTCACAAGTTATGTTAAATATATGTTAAATATTTTTCTGTTATCATCAATTATTCTTTCTCTTTGTTATGTAGAATATACAGAATAATGGGTGGAATCTTGAGGTTGCTTTGCAGAATAGGATGTTTTGTTGTATCTCCACACAGAACATGTGGAACTAGGTGAAATCAAGGCAAAGTATTTTGAAAAGTACTGAGTTCACAGTCTGAGGAATTTAGAGATGTTACGATTTTTCAGACTGGATAGTTACACAATATATAAACAGTTGAATTAGGAAGATTTTTTTACTTGTTTTTTTTCTTCCTGAGTGCAATGATCTGGATAAGCTTGAAGTTTGTCTCCTCTTAATTCACTTAAGTTCAGCTCAGAGAAGATGTCACAATTTTCACTTTCACGTAGGGGCAAGAGTGAAAAAGCTGAAAGGTCTTGTTGTAAAGGATATTCAATAGCTCTTTTTTTAAACTGTGTCAAGAAAAGAAATAGTTATGATGTTTCCACCTATCAGGCATGATTAAGAGTCCATTTTTTTCAAATTCACCATGGTCAGGTGTAACTTCTAGTGACAGCTGCAATGTAGTAGGAGCTACAGGTATGTCCAATAGCAGTGTCAATTGATAAAAACACTGATAAGGTAGCAGGAGCTTAAACTCCATGGCAACTTGCATGAGGTGACACGAGGTTAATCTTTGTATCTTCCTCAAGCTACACACCTCAGTCTCCCAAACGAGGATCCTAAGCTTCTGCTTTTCCCTGTCCTCACCTTTCTATTGTGGACCACCTCAACCTATGCTACTTATGAGCCCTCTACCTGTTCCTCAGCTGTTTCATGTATCCAGCCATACTGGTTTTGATGGAATGAATGGCCTAGGTAGGGAGTAGATAATTCAATTCCCCACACTTTCTTGAGAAGTGAGACACCTATTTTCTTTCCTTATTTAAGATTATGCTTCGGTTCTTACCCAATGCCTCGTCTAACTTGGTGGAATGAGGAGTGGCACATGTTCTCTGTCAATCTGATTCCATAACATTGTGTTGAAAATCATTCAAGATTTATTGAGAAAGACAGGACAGAGAAGATTTCTTAGTCTAACACTGAAGGCGCTCAGCCATGAAGGGGGCAATTGTAACTATTGTTTCTGCTCACAGGCTTGTATTTAACCCAGAGACTGAATAATTTCAGTATAGGTAGAGCTTATAAACAAGACCTCTTTCTCACAGTGAAGGCAGTGAGAAAAATCACACTTCACCTCTATCTCTGTTCAGTTTGTAACATCAGATTTGTCCTTGCACAGCAGCACAGCTTGGAGAACTTTGGTACAGTCTATATATTGATGACAGGGTGCTTTTGAGAGATATGTGGGCTGGATCTCTGTTAGGTTTTTGATTGAACTGAACTCCTACTCTTAGAGAAATTCTCTGAGGTATTACATAAAAGAAAGATGGTGGCACAATGACACGTTTTTAGAAAAGATCGGCGTCCATGCCTGCATTTTATATGAGGCCTGAATGTGTTCAACAGTCTTGCAGCTCACCAGACTGGGCTTCTCAAGATGCTTTGGCAGAATAATGCCAAATTTTCAAAGTCACATCAGGACTATATATGAAATACAGATTGACTTTTTTGGTAATTATGCACAAGCACAGAGGCAGAACTCAGAACATAGACCAAACTTTAAAGTTTCATCCTAGATACTTTTGAGTAGGATCTATTAAATTATTTCATTTAATTCCTGATTTACATACTTAAAAAGCAGATGTGCAAAGGTGTTTAAGAGTCTAATATACCTTTGAGAGACTGATTTCCCTTTGATTTAAATTAGAATTGTGATATATAGACATAAGTATAGAGCCTGCAAAAGTCCTTGCGGATTTGGTCCTTTTGTCCATTGTAACATGACTTTTTAAGTGTAAATACCAGTGTTTCTTTGTAATAAACTACTGTAAAAAGTTTCAAGTTTAAATTTCCTCACTGAGACAGGATCCAGTGTTTTCATATTACAGTTGAAAGGGTGTTTTAATAGCTACCAGCTCAGTTTATTCAGTCCTGGCTCTGAGAAGCAGCTGAATCTTTCTGCACATTACTAAGAAGCTCAGCATTTGGAGACCTCACAGCAAAGCCTGACAGTACATTAACAAAAGAAATCTTGAGGAGGAACCTATTTTACAAGATCTTGGTAGATCTTGTCTCCCTAATGACTTTCTGCAGTGTAACTCCCTCTCCTTTCAGAGTATGCCTTTGCCTCTTTTATAATAACCAGCTACTTCAAATGGTTATCAGTGTTTTTCCACTGCCTGCAGTCCTGCAGAGGTATGTGGTCTTGAAAGTAACTGAATGCTTTCTCTCTTCAGCGCCTAGGTAGTGTCGCTTAGACAAGACTGAAACTGCTATTTGGCAGTGAATTAGAGGTATGATTCAGAACAAAACGAGAAGCAGATGAGTAAGTGTATGCCAATTTTTCATAGCCCTTTTTCTGAGAACCACACTTTCAAGTGTCAAGTGGGTGAAACCACATAAAGGTGTTCTGCTTTTTTATAAGGGTCAAGTATTTCAATATGGGCTTGTCTTTGGAATTAATTTAGTTTAACACGTGCTCTGTTTCCCTCCCCTTTCCAGCATTCCAGTTCCTGAAATATATATGATGATAAATGCAGCACAAATAACGTGTTACCATAGGAACAACTGCAATAGTGAGCCCAAAGCAGAGTCGGGGTTTTTTTCCGGGTTTTTTCTTTTTTTTTATTTTTAATACCATACTTTGCACTTACATAAAAGTCTTTGCCTTCTTTCATTTGCAAATCATTGTGGAAAAAATGCTCTTATTTAACATGATTTGTAAATCTACCAAAATTTTCAACGTTTGCACTTGCCTTCTTGCTTTTTGCAATTTTTTCTACTAGAAAGATGAACATTAAAAAAATTTCAGGAAAGATATTTGACATCCATGGCATAGTAAATGACAGCCTTACGATAAGCATTACTGGTCTATACATTGTCATGTTTACTTACCTAAGCAAATTGTTTATTATATATTTCTCTTTTACCTCTTCTTATTTTGCCCTCTTAAAACATCCTGACATGCAAGCGTAAGAAACCACAAATATATGTAAGTATAAGTAATGCAAAATAGCAAGTAACTTTTGATTCTTCTAAATCTAACTCTTATTATCTAGGTCTGCATACGTCTTGTTCATCAGAGCCACCAACTGGCTTTCAGGCATGCACTAACATATTGCCACAGCCCTATGCATAGGTTTGTAGGAAAGTGATCATGGATAAGTATACCTTGCAAATGCTCCTCTCCTCAGTGTTCCTGGGGAGCACTGTTTTCCAACAACATTCAAATTTCTAGAGCATTGGTGAGGACATTGTGAGAATGATCTACTCCACTTGGGAAATGGAGACAAGGTGAAAGCCTGTTCTAAAGCCCGTTGTCATCTCTGAGGTGTTCTTATCTTTGAGTTGTTTCATGTTTTAGATAGTAAACTTACAATTTACACTTGTGAGGTCATCACAAAAGTTCTATATCAAATTCATTTAAAGGCTTGTATCTTTAATCTATCACCAGCTTACCTACTTTTTGGGTAGCACCAATGAGAAGGAGAAACATAGGGTAATGCTGTATAGGGCTTCCTAAGAGACCAAGAATTTCAGTTAAAAACAAATAAGACCTTTCTTTTGATCATGCATATTATAAAGCACAGCTTAAAAAAATAATTGGAAGAAGCTGTAAAATAGCTATTGATAGAGAACTTGAACTAGGTGTGATTGAAGAGATCTGTGGCATTTGTGGTATTTGAATATTCAGTTCTACGCGTGTCCCAGGTGTTGCATGAGTGATGAGATGTTAGGGTACATTCATACTGCAGCCAAAGGAGGTATCCTGAGATTTAAGTTGCTACGAGACTACTGTTAGCAGTAGATCTGGATAAGTAAACATTAGCTGTACACTTCACTGCAGTCACCAAAATAGCTGAAGCATTGACCTACAAGTTTTGACAAGTTGCATTTTTCTGACCGAAACCATATTTAAGGAAAAATTCTACATCAAATACATTCCAAAACTCTCTTATTCTGGATAACAAAAATTAAGGATCTCATTCAGCCTACATGGTTTGAGGAAATAGTTGCTGTTACAAACTTTCACTTTACAGAACTGAAGGTTTTTCACAGTCAGTAGGACTGTATCACTTTGTATCAGCTGTGAAAATAAATCATAGCAGAAGGGGTCTCTGTTCCACAACTTGGCCTTTCTGAAGTGATACCTCATGTAATTTTAAGTAATTATGAAGTTTACTGAGGATTTCCATTCCACTGAAATAGCTACAGTAAGATTCTCATTACAGAGTGCTTTTAAGGGTTGTTTTTTTCCATGCAAACTATTTAATTTAGTTTCAAAGCAGATCTACACCACAATTTTTTTTCCATGTGACATATAGAATTTAATTATAGTAAACATTTGACACTAATTAGATGTTAGCTTTAGAGAATCTGATGTAACTTATTAGATTTGGACATTTAACTGCAGTGTAGTTAGTGGGTAACCATGTTTAGGGATATACATTCTGTAAAGCAGTAATTAATTTACATATATGTGCTGCTTCATTAATCTATGTGCTTAGATATCTAAAAATGTAAGGTGTGGTATATATTTTATTAGGCTGTGAAGAGGAACAAAATTCTTTTCATGCAAGAGAGAATAGAGCTTTTGCCAAGGATTCAAAACACTATGATATTCTGAAGACAAGAAGTCCCTAAGGGTGGTCCTTCTATTTTTCTTTTATCACTTTACGTACTCTGTTATTC
This sequence comes from Cuculus canorus, assembly GCF_017976375.1. Lineage (NCBI taxonomy): Eukaryota > Metazoa > Chordata > Aves > Cuculiformes > Cuculidae > Cuculus > Cuculus canorus. Next base: position 84,578,766 of record NC_071401.1, read on the forward strand.
TTTAGTGGGTGTATCTCATGTTACAAAGGTAGCATGTGAAGTGTAATTTTACTGGTTAAGTAGTAGTGAAGGCTATGAGGTTGTGGTCATTGCCTCACATCATCAAGTCAGTTTCTACCTCCATCAGCACACTTGCACATGTGGCTCTCCTAATCTAATCTGTCAAAATGATGCAGCCAAAGAAAGCACTTAAGCTACTATTTCAGAAACAACCTGGGAAGAGCTGTGCCTATGTAGCAACCTCTAGCCAGCAGGAGGGGAAATGACAGTCAGTAAGGTTGTGCAGAGCCAAAGCCCTGTGTGCAAAGTGGTAAGATAATGGAGAACTACAGCATGTCATCAATATCTGAACAAGCACCCTGATAAACCCTGCTCAAAAATGATCTCAGTGCAGCAATTCACAATATTAAATACGTTAGCGTTTGTTTACTTCAGCAGCACTGTTTCCACTGTCCCCTGGTGACACTGAATCACTTAGACAAATGATAGGAAAAAGGTAAATACAACACTCTCAAGAACTCACAGCCCTTTTCTGTGATTTATTCTGCCAAAGGTGTGCTAATTTTTGGAGATAAGTAGGAATTTTTCACTAACCTCTCCTTTTGTTGGAAAATTACTGCTGCTGAAACATTAATAAAGAAACAAAAAAAAACTTTTCAAATTTGTGAAGTAAAATATTAAATAAAGAAAACACCTTGGGATAATCCCGAACATAGATTACAGGGTGGACTACGAGTGGATTGGGAGCAGTCCAGCAGAGAAGGACTTGGGGATACTTGGATGAAAAGCTGGACATGACCCAGCAATTGGTACTCAGCCCAGAAAGCCAGTTGCATCTTGGGTTGCATCAAAAGAAATGCAGACAGCAGTGTGAGGGAGGTAATGATCCTTCTCTACTCCTCTCTGGGGAGACTCCTCTTAGGTACTGCATTTAACTGTGAGCCCTTCAGTGTAAATAAAACATGGTCCTGCTCAGACTGTTACAGATGAGGGCCATGAATGTGACCATAGTGCTGGAGCACCTCCTCTATGAGGATAGGTTGAAAGAGTGAGGGTTTTTCAGCCTAGGGAAGAGGAACCTCCAGGGACGAATTTTAGCAACCTTTCAGTATGTAAAGGGAACATACAGAAAAGATGAAGAGGGACTGTATCACAGAGCGTAGTGACAGAATGAATGGTAATGATTGTAAACTGGAAGAGGGAAGATTTAGATTAGATATCGGGAAAAAATTTTTTACTTTGTTGGTGGTGAGACACTCATACAAGTCGCCCGGAGAAGCAGTGGATGTTCCCTCCCTGGGAGTGTTCAAGGCCAGGTTGGTTGAGGCCTTGAGCGACCTGAACTAGTGCCCACGGCAGAGGGGTTAGAATGAGATGATCTTCAAGGTCATTTCTAACCCAAACTATTCTATGAAAATGCTTGTAATATATATATCCTTCAGCACTACATTTTTTATGGAAAGGATCATTGGGCACTGGAACAGGCTGCCCAGGGAGGTGGTTGAGTCACCTTCCCTGGAGGTGTTTAAGGGACGGGTGGACGAGGTGCTGAGGGGCATAGTTTAGGGATTGTTGGGAATGGTTGGACTCGATGACCCAGTGGGTCCCTTCCAACCTAGTGATTCTATGATTCTATGAAATGAATATGGGCAGAAGTAAGGAGAATTTTTGAATTGTGAATGTATGTGTGTCAGCTTGCAATGATTTTTGATTCATGCATCACTGAACAGATTTTATAAATATTTAACTTTTTCATATTTTTGTCATAAAATATGGGTTTATTGATATCTTCTAATTTTTTTCTCTTTTTTTTATGGAAAAAATAAGATAAATTTAAAGCATTTATGATCAAGAACATCTCTGAAATGCATTTTTTTTGACTGATCTAGATTAAAGCAGCAAAAGGAAATCACCTCTCACAACACCGTTCAGAATTGATTAAATTTAGATTGGTCTCAGGATTCTTATTAAATGCCAAATATTTCTTCCTGAACCTTCCATTTTGCAATGTGCAAGTCGATCAGCACAAAGAAGCAGAGACAAGTATAAGTGTACAGAATTCACATAGCAACAGAAATGGATTTTAATAGATGTGATTATGAAGTAGATTGGGAGGTGTGTGTTGGGTGAGAGCTGCAATTATTTTTAATTCAGAATGAAAAGCCAAGAATTTTCAAGAAGAGGAAAAAAATAGATGATCAAGATATAAAAAGAACTGGAAATGAGAGTAGTAGATGAAATAAAACTCACTTGTCACTTCTGTCCTATGCATACAGTTAACACAGATTTTGTGTCTCCTGTAGATTTAATGAAGCTCTAATGGTTTCAATATCCTCTTAGATAGTCATACATTCCATTTTGCAGGTTCATAAAGAGGCTGTAAGTTTTTGTAAGCACCTAGAGAATAAAAAGTCTCGTTAGGGGATCTATGCGTGCTGAAAAGCAAACTGTTGAATGCAGTTATACAGAAGTGCAGTCACCGGGACTGCAAAATAACATAACTTCGGTAGACTTTTGAGTATTATATTTGAGGATGCCAGTGCAGAGATCGAGCCTGTGGTCTAAACCTTCTGCATCTTCTCTGTACCTCTGTACGTTGAGTGGGAAACTCAAGCTCTTGTCTTAATAATGTGTGATACTGATTTGCATTTGATTTATTTGTGTTCTATGTTTATTTGTTTATAAAAATGCCCTGCCTCTTCACGGTAGTCCAAATCCTATGTTGGTTTCCATGGCAACAATCCATTTTATATGAAATAAAGAATTACGTAAACCAAAACGATACATAAATTATCAACGCATACATTGTTCCTATCCTGGTTTCCCAATCCACTTCTCTATAGTTTGTATGTCGGAAAGGAAGAAAGATCGTAAATCAACTTTTCTTAAACCAGGCATATTACAGCAATATATAGAAAATGAAAACCAGAGGGTTTCAGTCAACCTTATATTCAATAACATTATTGAGCCAAATATCTGTTTAGAAATTCCAATAATATCTGACTCAAAACATTCAGAAATCATGTCATTCACTTAAAGTCATGAGTCTGGTTTTTAAGATCTTGAGATTAAAAAAAAACCACTAAACTCCCAAATCCCCACATTTTATTTGTTTTGTATTGTGGGAGTATGTTTTCAACTTTGAAGGATTCTTTTTGTAGCCTAGTTGAGCTACAAAGCATATATGTTAAGGATGGAAATTTAGACTCTGAATTATTTTTTGTATTCCAATAACATGTCCATCCTGGCAATAAGTAACAGTTCTGATCTCAGTCATCTTAAAACCTAAAATGTGTATTCAAACATTCAAGCCTCTACCTCTTTAATTAGTTTTCTTTATTAACTTCCATTAATTTATTCTGGCTATGTAAAACAGCACCCAAAATCTCATTTGCAGTGATATGTGGTTGAAATCAAGGCACTCTAGATAAAATTTCAGCTTTAAATTTCTAGATGCCAACTGAAAAGTCAAAATCTTGGAATCTTTCATTACATTAAAAAAAAGGTGGGGGGAAGAGAAATTCCTCCAAATCCTACTGCAATATTTAAATTTTGAGAATGAAAATGTTGAAATAAAACATTTTGACATTTGCTGGAATTTAATGTTTTGAGACTTCCATTTAAAAATATTTGAAATGTTGCTCCTGTGAATCAGAAGAAAATTACTCTGTTAGTAAAATTTTTGGCCAAAATTACAAATTCTTTCATAACAGCTGCCAGACTTTCTGAGACAGCTAGCAAGATCTGAGCTCAGGATTTCTCATGCATGTGACTATATTGAGCATAACTTGTCAATAAAAATCCACAATTTATTCCTCATTATTCCTGATTTCCCACATTCTTGCCTATTTATATCATTGGTTTTGTCTGCATAGGGTCAATTAAGAACAGGTCTTTCCAACTGAGTAACAACTTACCAAACATGAATAAAATCTGCACTGTTTTTAATATGAGACCAAAAGAATGTACATTGGACAACAATGTTGTCTCCATGAGAAATTTTGATTATCTATGTGTTATTTTTCTTCATGAAGTCATATAATAACTTTTATTTGTGAAAGCAATGTAGTATCCAAAATAACATAACATATAATTGTTACTATTCAAGTCTTTGACTAAGAAACAGATATTTGCCATCATGTTTAATCTCATTATTTGAGTAGTTTATTTTTCTTCATGAAGTCATATAATAACTTTTATTTGTGAAAGCAATGTAGTATCCAAAATAACATAACATATAACTGTTACTATTCAAGTCTTTGACTAAGAAACAGATATTTGCCATCATGTTTAATCTCATTATTTGAGTAGTTTATTTAGTATGTATGTTTTAAGTTTTTCTTGAAGCTTTCCGAAGAGAGAAGGCTAAACAAAAACTAGTCACATACCATATTTAAAGCATTAGATACAATTCGAGGAAAGACTGTGTCACAATCTATTTGATGACTTATTTTGTCTATTTAGTAATACATTTTGTCTATTCAAGAAATTGATGCAGAAGGATAATACTCAATTCAGCTTTAAATCTTCTTGGATTTTTTTTAGAGTTGAAATTAATCCTCAGTGTATTATTTTTAAAATTTAATATGAAAATATTATGCAAGTACATAACTCTTCTGGATGACTTTGAATGTCTTTCCAAGTGGAGGTATTAGTAAAATCTGAAGGAGAGTTAAAAATGTTTTATTTGTATTATATTGCCAGAAGAGAAGAAATGCAATCATTGCTTCCAACAGATAAGTAACTCCTATGCTACATCCCCCCTGACAAGCAGTCTGAAAATATTTAGTGTGCCAAACACTAGGAAAAAAAACATTATTCTGTGTAGCTCAGTGGATATGCTGTTTTGGAAGTCCAAATTAAATATGTTACCTCATAAAATATCCCTTTATTGTTAATCCTTAATATACCATGAGATAATTGTAAGAAATACTCTAACTCCAAACAAAAGAAAAAGATACATTTACTTAAAATGTAAAAACCTCTCTACTCTTAGGTTTTGAGTCAAAAAGTATTATGACACATTGTAGAACTTTGTATAGGAAAAGTCTTTGGCATCTATTGTGGACTTTGCCAAAAAGACATACCTTACTCTGCTGAAAATACATGAAGTAATTATTTTTTGCTTTTTTATATTTTTTATAATGTCATTAATTTCCTCTTTTCAGAAAACATAAACTGATTCAACACAGTGCTGTAAATTTAAAGTATTTTCCTTTTATTCACAAACTGAAAAAAGCAGAATGATATTTGAGTTCCTTACTTCTTGTTCCTGTTTAAGCATGAGCAGAAAGGCGTTGCATTTTCTCCTAAATTTTTCTTCTTTCTCTTTAACTTGTTAGTGCTGAATGCCTTGATTATCTTATTAATCCAAAAATTAAGATGGCTAAGATGTATATTGTAAACTAGGCATTAGAAAGAACATTTTACCAATCAGAAGTTCAAAGTAGAAGTGAAAATACAATAGGTCATCTCTCAGTTAATATCTTACCAAGAACACGGTCTGTCCAATGTCTTTGCATAGGTTCAATTCCAGCAGAAGGATAAGGGATGGTTTCCTTGCCTTTATCTTCCGAACAGGCTTTGGTAACAGAGACAGAAATGCAGTCTGTGGCTACTGAAGATCAAGAATGACGTTCCACTAGCTCAGCCTTTGGATGCATGTCACCTGTAGATGTATTAATGTCCCTAAAATGGTTCTTCAGATTGTGTGCTTTCTCTGACTTACTGTCAATGGCAGAAGCTGGCATGTAGCTAACTCAAAACAGGGGAAGTTTCAGAGCCTAATCAAATTCACTATAAACCCTTTTTTCTCCCTCCAGTATTTCCTTTACATCCAAATGAAGTTACATGCTACCAATGACGTGCTACTAAAACCAAATATAAGTTGTTCTTACCTAGGTGCAAAGAATGTTGACTACATTGAAGATAGGAGAGAAGATAGACAAGGAAATCCACATAAAAGAGGATCATAGAATCATAGGATTGTTTGGGTTGGAAAGGACTACCCATCAAATCTATGTCTCTCCCTTTTCAGACTTAAGGATATTGTGCAGGACGGCATAAAATGCTTTGCACGAATCCAGGTAGATTATTTCAATCACTGTTGTCTTATCCTCTCTGCTTCTCTCCTATCCTCCCCTGTCCTGCCCTGTCTTTCTTTGCACTTTTCTTCAACAGAAAATAAATTTTAAACCAGATTTTGTATTAACTACTAAGCGCACACTTGCAATAAAACTATTCTTTTTGTTTGTTTGTTTGTTTGTTGGTGACCAATGAAAACATCTGAACATGTAGTAAAATGCTTTTGAGTCACGAAGCTATTCAGTTCCAAAATTTCCTCATGTATAAACCAATGAATATTTCTCATGAAATATTTTCATATTTACTTTTGGTAGAGTTGAAACTGCAACATCGCTGACTTTAGTTATTCCCCTGGATCAGCTGGGGAAAACAGCCTAATTTGCCTGAAAAAGAAAGAATTTTCCTGTGATTACAGTACAAATTTTAGCAGAGGAAGGATTCATTGTTTGAAGAGGTTATATTTATTGTATTCAACATGGTCTTGGTAAATGCAAACAACTGTTTTTTTCCTATGTTTATTTTTGTTGCTCTTCTTAAAAGGAATGAAGAACCTGAATATATGAATATCATCTGTGAGTAAATCACTTAAATAACTCAGCCTTATGAAACAATTTGTACTTTTTCCATGTGTTCACTGATTAGATTAAAGTCAATCTTCCTGTTACATGAATGGTTCCCTAGATGACAGTACTCTACGTTTCAATTTTATTAACAATGTCTGTTCATCTGATAACAACTCCATAGCTCAAACCTAGGGGATTAATAATAACAGATACTTCAAGTACTGACTACTCTTATCAGCATTTTTAGCAGCAACTTCCATTTTTCTTTTCTTTTTCCTCTTTAAGCTCTAACTAGTGTCTAAGTTATTTGTGCAAACTCAGATTCAGCGTCTCCGTAATATGACTGAATAGATTGAGGTACACAGAAGCTCAGAATGACCTTTATGCACAGTTTTACAATATTTTCAGAATACTTTCAAAATAGCTTAGCTGTTGCTATGCATTGGAAATAAAACCAAACTCTGTTTTAATTTTCTTTTTGTTAAAAGCATATACAAAGAATTGAAAATACACTAAAATTTACACTAAGTAGAATATTCCCATGTTACTATACTTAAAAAACAGCAACAATCAGAACCCAACCTTTTATATTTTAATGGTGGATCCTGACCTCAGGGAAGCCACAGAGAAAAACTTTTCTTTTTTAAACTGGAAGCTTCTTTTTGAGGGCTGAGCAATGGTGAGATATTTGGATCCGTTTAGAATTAACTTGCAAACTCTTTAATGTCTCACTGAACACATTCAGTTTATTTCTTCATTTCTCTAAAAACAGAAGCTGTTGTTTCGCTTATATGAAATACCGGTTACTCCCTTTCATGACACAGATACAGTAAGGTCTTGATTTCCTACTAGTGCAACCCACAGGACTTTTTAGCAGTGTTGGAGAGAGTAGAATCAAGACCACTGGCTGAATATTTAAAAGTAGCATTCATGGAAAGCTTTTAAAAGCTATTTATATCATTCATCTTATGAAAACTGAAGTCAGGCGCATAAGCATTCTTGCTAACAGGTCTTTTTCTTCTTCTTTAGGAGTCCAAATACCTTTGAAAACCTGAAACGCTGGTGGATTCAGGTGTGTTAATGGTTGATTGTTTATTGTTTGATTTATTCTTGTATACAGGCAGCAACAGGTTACTCAATTGTGAGGTGACCTTAGCTCTACTTCTCAAAAGAATACATGACTACTAGAAGGTAGTCAAATGTTGTTCATCATGCACTGTGAATACTAGAAATAGATCTGTGTTTGAAGACTAGGGATATTTTGGACAGCAACCCTGTCTTATGCAAGAATTTGAGTTCAAGAATGACTTTAAAGGATCCTGAAGTCATAGAGTTGAATGAAATATTTCAGAGTTCCTCATAAGACCTAGGGATATCTCTTTATCTTAATATGCTGGATATAAGTTGGCAATCTTGTATTCTTAATGGATTTTTTCATGACCAGTGCTGTGTCTTATGAAATAGCGCAGTGGTCCAAGTTATGTCTTTAAGCAGTGCTGTAATATAAAGTACGATGAATAATCATAACAAATTAAGTACTTATATTGACACAATGCCTAGATATCTGAAAAAAAGTTTGCTGCAGTTCATACTTCTATTTTTAGCTAAATGTATTGTCTTTTAAAAATTACCCGAGAAATATTTGTAAGTATTATATCGGGTCAGATTGAAATCCATGGTTAACCTTTTCAGGTCAGATTGAAATCTATGGTTAACCTTTCAGGATTTCATCATAACTATTATGATAAGAAGTACAAATCACAAAGCATATAAGTATATCTCTTTCATTTGGATATAGAGTGTGGACCATAGACATGCTACCTTCATGTATTCCTTTGAGGCACATTAATCACAAGCCCAGAAAAAAAAAAAAAGTAACTTACATTTCATTTTCTTCATTACTTTGCTATTAATACAATGCCATCCTAACTTCTCTGCTAAAATCTGCAGAATTTGCCTTTCATTGTGTCGTGTGTAACATTAGAGCTAAGTGAGAGATGTGGTTGCATCTGCACCGTCACTGTTTCTCTCTTTTACATAGTTCTTATTCAATTTATGCAACTCTCACTCCATAAGACATTAAATAGCTACATTCTGAGACTTCATATGTGGTGTCCTTCAGTTTAATCACCAAGTAGTTTCGGTTGAATCAGGCATAAAGGAGATGGTCTGGTACCACTGATGTGCTCTAATCTTGTTATTGCAGTGACCAGGCTCTCAGCAGTCCTCATTGCAGTTTCTCCTGGATGTCAGTTCTGTATCATAAATTCGTAGTTACAAAAAAACCTCCATCTAACTATTCTTGGAGCAGATTTGACCTTTCTTCTCTCTACTGCTCCAATATTGAGAGAAATACTAATAAATCTGCACTTCAGCACTCATTGAAACACAGGTCAAATTGGTAAGCACCAACACAGAAACAAATAAGCCCTGTATGGCTGTTAGTAAAGGAGGGCAATTGCTGACACGAGTTACAGCATTTAATTTCACCAAAGTAGTAGCTGAATGGTTTGCTTTCTGTAATGTGATGATTTTCTCTCTAGCATTTTAAAGCATCATGGCTCATGCTTTATAAATAGGCAAATCCTGTTTTCAAGTGATAAACAAATAAATAAATACCCCCTTTCCTCCCAACAATCCTCCTCTCCTTCCCAGCAACACATTGAAAAGACCTCTTGTTTACAAAAAACTGCATACATATAAATAGAAGATTGGAAGATGACATCTAACAATTTGAAAGACACACCACAGTACCAGTCTTTGACTGAATAAATACATGTTTCTTCCTCTAAGAAGCATATGTTTTGTGGTTCTTTTTCTTCAAGAAACAGTTTGCTAATCTGCTTAGAGATAATTGTGAAAGAGCATAAAAATTAAAGCATGATAATCTAACAAGATAAATGAAAAACAGCTTGATGAGTCAGTAGCCCACACTGTTTGTCAGGAAGATATAAGTTTACCTTTATTCTTACTTAAGTTCACTGCTGTCATTGCAAAGTTAACTTCTCCAGGCACTGCTCCATTTCCTTACCAAAGACATAAACTCAGTTTCCAATGACTGCGGTTCAAGAGAAAGTCTTCTTTCTACACTGCCAAAATATTACATTATATCCAATCGATCATGTGGAGTTAGGAAGGTACAGGTATGATCAGGAAATAATGGGTGACCATCAAGGTATTTTTGGGTGCTATATGCACAAACTAAGAAATAATAGTGAAAAAAATGATGATTACCATGCCATTAAAATAGGAAGAATGTTTTGTGGTTTGGCCTTTTTTGCTGCTGAGATTGACTTGATGGATTAGAGTGGGAAAAAAATAGGCTTACACAGAAATGGGTATAAGGAGATTAAAATAGCACGATTTCTTCACGTGTCATAGATTTTAAGAAGTGGAAACATCTAACTTGTCCTTTCAGAGTGCCGAACTTCAGATGTATGTTCCAGCCCTGGCCTCACTCACTTCCCTACTCCATAACATGTTTTTGTATGAGTCCTATTATCTTCTCTTTCTATCTTTGACTTGGAATGATAAGGTTTAATTATGTTTTTCCCCAGAAATCTTCTATATCAAGCACTCAGTGACAAAGAAAGAAATATGTCCATCATCTCTTTATTTTTCAAACTGCATATTCGAAGGAACTGGAAATAAATGTACCATGTGCTTGATTTACCTCAAATCATTTCACAGAAACGTCAGATCAGGTATACCAGAAGATTATAGTAGTATCCAAGCCATGGTCTCAAAGGGTCATCAAGAGAAAATGTACCTGTTGCAAACAATTATATTCTATTCTTAGAGCCTTTGACTTGTCCTGTAAAGGAAAGATACACATTTAGTTTCAGGTTTTCCTTACCTTGATTACCATTTAATATTCATTTTTGTTTTCCAAAAGATATGGTTCTACATGGGCTTCGTGTAAGGCTGGTCAGAATTAAGCAGGCTGGGCTTCAGGACTTCTGGGGAAATAAAGGACAACAAGGTCAAAGATGACTGCATGTCAATGCTGATTCAGACTATTCAGCTTGCATAGACACTACTCCAGGAGATATTTGCAGCTTGGACCACTAAAAAAAGTTTGCACATTTCAGATTATTCTCTTGGCAAGAAATGCTATTGTAGTACTAAAAAAAAAAAGACTATGTTTGAATTCATTAAAATGCCTATCACTTAAATGGAAGTCTGAAAGGGTACAAATCCATATTATTTTTGTTTCTTGGATCACTGAATCTAGTCCCAAAGAGTCGATTTAGTAGATATAAAACTTAAAAGGAGTTTCATTAATTTAAAATATTCGGTTATTTTTGTGGATAAACATACTGAAACAGACTACTTTGAGTGAAAATAATTCTGCTTCCTTAAGAATAAAATATAATGCCTAATGAATAATATAATATATATAATATTATGTAACATTGCTTCCTCAAGAATAAAATACAGTGCCTAATAGGACTTTTTTATAAATTTGTGGGTTTGTTGGAATTCCTTATCTATACTTTCAGAGAAAGAATGAGAATTTGGGAGGCAATATAATATATTTATATTAAAAATTCCCATGCTGTGTCAATTTTATAAAGAAGAAGATCCCTTTTGCCAAAAAGCACATGGTGTTCTGTTTATGAATAAAACATTTCAATTACAGGAAAAAATGAGTCATAAGCTTTCACTATTTGTTTAACTTGAATAATATGTTATTCAAGATGACCTGCAAAATCACAAGTACTTTGTGGAAAACCTGTTCAATTTATTTATTGGTTAAAAATATGTGTATTGGTCTGAATAGTACCCATAGGAGCTCTTTCAAATTTTATATCTACGATCATTTCCTTATATTCACACAATAGATGTTTACCTTATTATAGCAATCGGAAATATTTCATGTCATGAGTAAACCATTACAATAATTTTAGTGCTTTTGTGCAGCATGTACATATAAGACAGTGCTGGAGTCATAGTTCATCATGATTTGGCTGGCATGCACTCACCTAATAAGAATGAAACAGATGAAATTTTATACCTCTCTCTTGTACCCGAATACCAGGAATTATCACAAGGTGTGTTACACTCTTATAGGGCAGACTGTTTCAATGTATTAATGAGATTGTTGTTGAATTATTTCTAAACTCCCAACAGAAATGTAAGTACAGTTTATTTTTATTTTATCCATTGTTTTCAGATCTGATAGAGTGAACAGATCTTTCACAATTCTCTAGGATGATGTAATACCCCTGTAAAAGCTCTAGCAATAAATTCCATAGAATTTGTGAGTTTTGGGCAACATGATGCAGGGGCTTTGGGCAACCTGACGTAGTGGAAGATGTCCCTGCCCATGGCAGCAGAGGTGGACTAAATGTTCTTGAAAGATCCTTACCATCTCAAAGCGTTCAATAGGAAAAAAGGTCCCTGACTGTGGATTTTAACTGAAATATTGGTTCAGGTCCTACTGGATAAATAAGCAAGTCCAGTTACTGACTTGGCTTAGTTGCAAAATAGGCTAGGAGCTGCTTAGTTGAGGAAAGTGGCTGTACCACTGTAGAGTGAAATTAAAGATTGCTTAGTTTGATATGGAAACTATGAGTTTGGTTAAAAGGAAACCTGGTAGGCATAATATGATGTGTGTGAGGATTTTTTAACTTTGCTATGAAGTCTGTAACAACAGGTTTATATCTTCTACAGAAATCGTAATATAAAAAGGATCTTAAATACTCTCAGAAATGACACATCGCTCTGTCTCAATCTCTTTTCAGCCTGATGCAACGCCTTAAATCTAAGACAATAATTAGAAAACTGAAAAATTACCAAGCAATGAAAGGGTTCACATTAGTTAAGCTTAAGATAATACCAGAAGTTTTTAGTGAAGTTGTTGCTTCATGTTGCTTCCTAGCTTTTCTTCACCTGGCTTCCTTTTGGTGTTTGGAACACGACTTTGGATCTTCTAACACAGTGAAAGGCTGTGTGCCATTATACACAGACATTTGATACCCTGCAGTCTGTCTCCTTTGATTCTTTTTAGTACTTTGGAGTACATTGGAAATACTGCAGAGCGTCTAACAGTAGTAAGATGAAAGTTCTGAACTTCTTGAGAAGTGATAATGATTGTCTGTTTCTAAGGGTGAGCAGGTATGGATCTACCCTTTCTGTCAAGGGAGAGTTATAGCTGTTGAGTTGCTCACTGCTTTGTATTACTGAAAAAGTAAAGCATTACTGAACAGTAAAGACACTGTTTGCTATCTTCTACCATGGGACACTATATTTTCACTTATCTTCCTTGCGCACAAAATTCATGTCTTACTCTGGACAGCCCATTATCTTCCCTCTGTCTCACTTAAATACACAAAACCTAGAATTCATTGCAGCTGGGTTGACATATTCAATAATTCAGACTTATACATTTCTTTTAATATATACTACATGAAAAATTTCATTTCTCATGTCAAATGCCTGTTTAAATAATGTATAACTACTGTCAGATGTCCCCTTTTGATCTTACACATACAATGTTTCTTTTCTCTGTGTTTTGTATTTGTATGCAGATACCTCTCCTGAAACAAATCAGAATGGATGCTGGAGCACTCAGGATCTTGAAAGAACTTGTGATTCATAGTCTAGTCGTGGCCACTACTGTTGCAGGATGTGCGCCACCTTGGAGTTGGATGAGCGCCACAACTCACTTGGTCCTTCTGCTGCTGCATTCTGTAGAGGAGTCCCACCCTGTGGACGTGGGGCAGGGACAGAGCTGATGGTTCTGGGGGACATTCAGCTGAGTCCTTTGTCTTTGAAACATCTAAAAGAAGTTTGGGAATAGCTGTATCCTAATGGAACTTATGTCCAACATTGGTCTTGGAGATCATGCATTTGTGATGATCATTCAGGGTGTAACTTGCACAATCTGTTGTAATATTTTCATTATGGAGCCAGACGTAAAATATCAAGTATACATTTTTATACATCAAAGATAACAGAAATCTAAACCTGTCATGAATTGTGCACTCATAATTCAAGCTACAATAATTAACATTCATTCTTACTAACAGAAATGCACAGAAAGCAGAAACTCATTTCAGATAAACCTGCATAATTACAAGGTTTTGAAACATCAGTAATAAAGTAGGAAATATCAATGTATAGTAACATAATCCAAAACAGAACTGAATATTCATTGTCTTGGATATTTTCACCACATTTACCTAACAGATAAACAATATTCTCACTGAACACAGATGGCTATTCGTAGCTTTTATATTAAGGATAAATTCCACTACTGAGTTATGAACTACAGAGAAAGGAATTTAATCTCTCATAGGATCATAGAATCATTAGGTCGGAAAAGACCTCTTGGATCATGGAGTCCAACCATTCATATCTGTCACTAAATCAAATCCCTGAGTACCTCATCTACCCACCTTTTAAACACCTCCAGGGATGGTGACTCAACCACCTCTGTGGGCAGCCTCTGCCAGTGTCTGATGATCCTTCCTGTGAAAAATCATTTTTCCTGATACCCAGTCTGAACCTCCCCTGGTGGAGTTTGAGGCCATTCCCCCTTGTCCTATCCCCTGTCACTTGGGAGAAGAGGCCAGCTCCCTCCTCTCTACAATCTCCTTTCAGGTAGTTGTAGAGAGCAATAAGGTCTCCCCTCAGCCTCCTCTTCTCCAGGCTAAACAACTCCAGCTCTCTCAGCCACTCCTCATAAGACTTGTTCTCCAGCCCCCTCACCAGCTTCATTGCTCTTCTCTGGACATGTTCCAGAGCCTCAACATCCTTCTTGTGGTGAGGGGCTCAGAACTAAACACAATGTTTGAGGTGCGGTCTCACCAGTGCTAAGTACAGAGGGAGAATATCCTCCCTGGACCTGCTGGTCACTCGATTTCTGGTGCAAGCTAAGATGCCATTGGCCTTCTTGGCAACCTGGGCACACTGCTGGCTCATGTTCAGTCGGCTGTCAACCAACACCCCCAGGTCCTTCTCCAGGCAGCTTCCTAGCCACTCTTCTCCTAGTCTTCGTAACAAGGCAAAACTATTTAATTTGACCTGTGGTTGGAGAAACAGTTGAATGTATTGAGAAAAATTAGAAAAGTTCTGTTCTTAAATCTTCTACAAACCATTCACAGTTTTTTTTCAAGAAAGAGGAGTGAAAGAAAAACTTAGGTAGAATTTAAATAAATGTTTAAAAGTAGCATTAGTAATTTAAACACAGGGAAAAATAGTTTGAAGAAAACCACCAATGGCAGAAGCACGATTCTTTCCATAGATAGGGGTATGAAACTAAACTATTTGATACTTTTTTGCTTTATTTAGTGTTTATAGGTCATTACTACGTTTGAATTCTTCAGATACATCAACACTGGATGTAATTGAAAGCATTTCAGTAATAGAAAATCATCCTTTTAGCCTCCTTTTGTTTTATTCTCTTTCTTATCATTGTTTCTGTTTTCTATTTAAACCATCAATAAATACAAATTAACCTAAAACAATATTCAGTGTTCGAGCACCTCAAAGGTTCCCACAGTAAATACTTTACAATTTTACCAATTGTTTGGCATAAATTTAGAATTTCAGCTAGTAAAGCGTCATGGAATAAACTGTCCCTTTCTATAATCTTATATCATGAACAGTTTATGTTGGGATATGTTCTTCAGAAAAAAAAATCTATTTATCTTTTCAATACTTTAAAATATGATGAAATTTCATACCACTTTGTTATATTTAGAAATCAGCAACACTGTTCAAATCAAATATCGATCTTTCTTCCAAGTTCTCCTTTTCTCTAGTTAAACTTTCACCAGTGAATACTTATATCTTTGCTTGAATAAATTCTTGGCTATTGATATATGTCCCGTGCCTCTGGTATGCCTAAAATTGTAATGAAATCACCTTTCAGCCTCCTATTAAAATTATATTATTTTAATCTTGAATCATTATTGTAGTTCATCTCTGAACCCCCCACTGTGTTTCAACATCCTTTAGAAGGGTATATATAAATGAAATAATATTTTAGTAGGCGTGTTACCAAAATTACTTCTATATTCACTTCCATTATTGCAGTCTGCAGAATGCAATATGGATGGGACCCCATACATAACTGCAGACAGAGATTTGTAACCACTTTTCAGGATCATTTTCAAAACAAATAAGAAATATGCTTGTGTTCTGCATTCCCTATGTATATCTGTAAGGCCCCGCCTCTGTATGATTTAAATCTTAACCCTCAGACAAATATTAGCAAGTCAAGACAGATCTGTACCCCTAGTCTATTCTTCACCATTGTTGCCTTTATGTCTTGGAGATTCTGTATGAAAGCACACATATTCAAGTAAAATACATAAGCATTTCTCCAGGAAATGTCAAGAACTTAGTTAAATAAGAATGCAGTTATCATATTGACTTACAGACAAAATGTAAAGAAGTTTCTTTAATATCAACATGGTTAGCATGGGGAATATTTCTTATTTCAGAATAAAGGAATGTCTGTTTTCATTTGACTTCTGTATCACACTCGTGAAATCAGAGTATTTCTTGTCAACTTTAAAATTCCATATATGTTATATTAGCATACTCAAATAGTAAACATTTCCATACAGTTTTAAATAAACAAATACTACTAGAAATATTCATGTGTCATGTTTCTACATGCAGTCAATGTCAGATACCTTTGAAATATCCCAAAATTAATTTCAAAAGGTGTCTCATATTGATGGGGAAGCAATAGAATTCATTTTATGTTTGTCAGAGAACTTATTATAGCTTTATACTTTGAAATAAGTATATTTTTCACTTATGTCCCAGTTATAAACTTTATTTAAATGCCATTCTTAAAACATCATTTGAAAGAGGAAAAAAAAAGAAGAGAGTGTAACAAAATGGTGGTTTGATTATTAGTGTGTGTAAGAAGAAAGCAGATCTTTAATAATACTGACATGAATTTATTGGCTTCATGTTGTGATAAATGAGAGCACAGGAAAGAGCAGAGCTATCCAAATATGCTTCAAGAAGCTAATCTGCTTTACAGAAAAGGAGGAAAATTAGGTTTCTCTAGAAGACAGTTCACAGCAGCTGAGTCAAATAACTCGCATTGAACAGTTGCTTTGTGGATCCTCTCTTTCTCTCCATGGATAATAATGAACACATCGCTTGCATAGGTATTTACACAGGTATAACCTTTGTGAATGCTTCTTATTTTTCACCGTAAGTCTTCAATTTCCTGTCAGTATGAACAATTTAAGTGCTATCCAATTACATTGCTCTCAAAAACCCAAAATTTAATGAACTTCATAGCTCTGCTGTATCCTTGGCTGTTTTATCATAACACATAGGAATTTATTCCTATCCGGTTGTCATAAAAACTATTAATCTTAAAAAAAAATATTTTTAACATCTGGATCTAATTAACAGGATTATATTGTCATTTCTGTTTTATAATTATGTATTTTTCCTAAAAATATCTATTTAATTATATAATTCTCACTTAAATTTCATAAGCTGTTTTGGAAAACACATCTTGATCTCAAAGTAATTAAGGGGTATGCTAAGATACATCAATGCTTAAATCATTGTAATTAAGTGAAAACATGAACAATGGAGGCAAAGAAAATGTTAAGACTGATGGTAACAGGAGTCAGGCAAGGTATATTTCTCATAGGAAGAACAATATGAATTTAAATCTGGATAATTTAAATCTCTAAAGCAAGTACCTTACGGGTAAAAACTCATCTTTGGGGGTTTGGGAGTATACAGTATAGACAAAGATAAAGCCCTGTCATTCGATAGAGGCTGTTGCTATACATATAGTAACAGGTAAAGTACAAAAAACATAAGGAAAAAATGAGTTCACTAATTTAGGCGTTTCCATACTTAAGGAGATTCTGAAGGCATGGAGTTTTAAGGGCTCTTCTTCAGTCTACATTGAGTGCCTGTTCCTTCTTACAAGGTTTTTAAAATGGTGTTAAATACAGTTTAGGATCTGGTCTATTTTACCCTCTTCTAAGGATAACATAATAGCTATGTAACCGTGTCCAGAACAGTGACCCAGTAACAGAGTACCTTGTGCTCCAGGGTCCTCTCAAACTGGCATGGACTGATTTTTTTATACCCAGGAGATAACTGCAAAGTTATGAGCAATCTTGAGTTTGCACCCTATTAGTAGTTCTCTTGCAGCTGGACTATATTGCACCCTATTAGTAATTCTCTTGCAGCTGGACTATTGATCAGATGAGCAAGTAGAAATCAAGGGTCCAGGCAGAGTCCAGTGCTTGCCTAGTGAATAAGGCTCATGGTAAGCTGAAATGAGATTTCTGGCTAGCTTCTTAGATGATGCGTATAGTTTACAGTTATATTTTACACTATATTTTAGAAAAAAAGTTCTGCATTTAATAACACATATCCTTAGACTGCTCTGCTTCCTACCTAACCCTGTTACACCAGGTCATTTGTACAATTACTTAGCTTCAGAGACATGGTGTGTGTTTTTATTTATAAGTAGGTAGGTGGTAGATCAATCGACAGATAAAACTGACAGGAACCTCTGAGACAGAGGTCAGATTGCAAGGAACTCAGGAGCATACCATATGTTGACAACCTGTTTTAACCACAAGACAAAACTGGGATCCACCCTGACATATGATATTGAATTAATCAGAGTAGTGACCACATTTAATATGCCAAGAATGATGAACTGAAATCCGATATCTGAACACCTAAACCTGAGCTACAAAAAGCCAAGTGAAGTCATCTAACAAGAGCAGAATGTCTGAGTGATTGAGGGAGACTAAACTAAATGCACAGAGTTCTTTCAGTCTAACTATTGAAGCAACTAATAATATGGATGCTTGCAAAGCTACACGGTTTAGGAATATCTTATTCTCAGCATAGAAACGATCAATTGCAGTTCTTCTACTTACCCTTCAGTACATTCTTCAGTATTGTGACACAGGAAATTGGAGAGGTTGTTGATTAGAAAAAATAGTAGAAAACTCTGAGAAACTTTGTTAAAAGCTTATAGATTAGAGAAAGAAAACATTAAGTTTAAGGAAATTTACTCATAAATTCTCTTAAATGTCAATTTCAGAAGTGATTTTGTCCAATGTTCTTATTTTGGCCAAAAAAAATTGTGACTGTGCTAAATCGAAGTTTGGGAACTGATATTTAAAGGGATTAATCACGTTTGTTCATTATACCCTTATAGTTAGGAAAGGTAAATTCATATTGCATATGTGTTCAGAGAGCAGCCACTGTAGTGATGAGAAGAAAGAAGAAATTATATAAACTTTGCTCTTGGAATTCAACAAAGTGAAAGCTTAGATGTGCTATTGTCTGAGATGTAGCACATCTGAGGTGCATGATAAAGAAATATCAAAGAGGAAGAATTATTTAAATTAAAGAATACTTCACCAAAGAACAAAGAATTATGGACTGTTCATAGATAAACTGACTTAGACTTAGAAGATGGTTCCTAATTATTCTTAATGGACGCTGAAGAATCAATGAAAGAGTTGAGGAAAAGACCTAACTAGTCTGAAGTAAGACCTGGATGCAATAGAGGATAAAACTGTTTTAGTGTTGCTCATGAGAGTATCGTGTCAATTTAATAATTCAGACGGAAACTTCAAGTTCTCTTGAAACTGAATGTTATTGTTTTTAGAAGATAAGCAAACCTTTTCTTATAGATGTCCCAATTCAGCTATAGAGAACTGAATGTGCCAAAAATTCAAGAGAAGGGTTTTTACTGTCCTGAAGACTTAAGCACAATGGTTTAGGTCTGTTAGAAGATTCAGAAAATATTGAATCTGTCTCTAAAATAAAATGTTTCTCCTCTCAGTCTGTCTTTTGTTCATGTGGAATGTAATGCACTATATTCGGTTTTAGAATATATTTTTTTTATATTCTTCATCAATGCCTTATTTAAAACAAGTAATTTTTTTAAAATCTGCCATGTCAGATTTAAACTGAGCCTCAGTTAATTTGAGCACAATCCAGAGTGTGGTTCATTGATCCTGAATTTATTGAAATTCAAGTCCAGTTCATGTAGATAGTCAGAGTCACTCACAGTATTTAGAAAAAGCCTGATGGAAAAAATTTTCAATGATGATTAACATATTTCTGCTCTTAAATGCATAAAATCTGCTATGCAGCTGTGGGGCTCATATGGCATCTGTTGATCCAGAATATTAATAAAAGTCTTCAGAGTATTGCAAACAATAAAAGCTTTGAATGGGTCACAAATGATGCAAGGATTTAAAAAGAAGTATTAACTATGAGAACAATCTAGTAAGGGGGTTTGAGTTTTTTTGTTTGCTTAAATGTATAGAAAATTATGGTCATCCAATCCTTCTGTTAGAACCCTTTGAATTCAACCCACACAGCTAAACACTTATTCCCTATTTTTGATAACATATTACTGCAAGATAAATCTTCATATACTACTGGATATAATATCAAGAGGAGTTACAAATTATGAGATCATTCTTTTTTTACTAATTTTACAAATAAAGGATAATTAGTGAATGCTTTATTAGGTTATAATAATAATACTACTAACAACAACAACAATAATAATAATGAAGTGCAATAATGAACTGCAGAGAACTATTAATCATGGGTGTAAACCAATATCAATGAGAAGAATCTCATCATGGATAGATCAGGGTTTAGGAGAATTCATTGCACTTAATGAGTGCAAATTTACACTAGCCATTGCAGAAACAGTGAAAAGTACAAGCATATGCAACTTTCAGAATATTGAAAATAACTATAAAGTTCTATAAACTATGTGATTTGGACAGAATGGAAGTTACATTAACTGGCAATTTCATTAATATTGGGAAACAAGTCTGTGGAATTGCAAGAAGTCAGAGGAGGTGCTGTACTCCTAGAGACAGCAGTGCCTGTAGGTCTAGCAATGGAAGATGTATCTTGGAATATTTTTATGAGTTTTAAAACTTTCTACTTCCAAAGTTTCATGGTAAAAACATCATTAATAGTTTATACGAAGTATTTATTAATAATTTTGATTATCTGAAATGTTATATCTTTCCTCCTTAAGAAGAAAACCTTTGTATTGGGTGTCTGAAATTTTCCTGTTGTATATAATACCCATAGTGAAAAAGTTCAACTATAGCTTATCTACATCACCATGTTCAAGTGGTTGATAATCTTAACTAGTACAAATCAACTTAGATCTCATGGAAGGAAAAACATTGCAAAGCCTAATTTCTGCTGAAGATCAATTCACACAGGTTTGTCCTATTTATAGGAAAATTACTTGCTTTACTAAATTTAGTTGCTTCTCTACTTTACATAAAATAAGCTACAGTAGAATACAGAACAGCTCTAAAAATGAAGTGACATTTCTAAGATAAGAGGTAATACTTGTAAATATTTTCTCGAGATAACTTATATTTGTAAACTGGTTGGACAATTATCCTACAAGCACTAATTGCTGATTGACTCCTTTCCACCTTTCCTTACTTGAAAAATCCTGTTGAAATAATCTTTCCCTGATGGGAAGCTCAGACCTATGGAGCCACTCACTCACTTGGTTACAATGAGATGGGTAGAGAACTAGAATGGTAAAAAGGAGAAACCCTACAAGTTGAGATAAAGACAGTTTAATAGGTAAAGTAAAACTGCACCAAAAAAATAAAACCCAGCATCTATAGAAAAGCAGAAGTTCATCACATGTAACTGTGACTTCAGAAGGCAAACACCATCACTTTGAATGTGCTCTCTTCCTCCTTTTCCCCTAGATTTTATTGCTGAGCATGTCATCGTAAGGTATAGAAGATCCCTTTGGTCAGATAGGGTCAGCTGTGCCAACAATGACCTGTAGCAACTTCTTACGCACCTCCAGTCTTGTTGCTTGTGGTGTGGTGTTACAAAGAGATAAGCCCTTGACTCTGTGCAAGCACTGCTCAGCAACAGCTAAAACATTCCTGTGTAACCAGTGATGTTTTGGTTACAAAACCAAAGCTTAGTACCATACAGGCTGATATAAAGAAAATTGACTTTATCCTAGCCAAAATCAGAGCATGAGAGAACATAACAGTTTCCACACGGCATAGCAAGCACAGATGCAATCCCATTGGAACTGATTAGGTTACATTTCTATGCAAGGAATGAAAAGTTTAATGGTTTAGTGAGAGATCATGAAGAGATAGATCTAGAGTTTTAATCAGCAGCTTTGCCAGCACAGAAGAGTCTTAGCAAATGTGAAATGAAAGAAATACCTATTCTTGTATGAGAGTTTAAAACTACAAATTACCAGCAATATTACTTTTTCCCTAATAAGGAATTATTTATAATTCTATAACAGGACATAATTTTCTAGGAAATAGATTTAATATTTTCAGGAAATACAGGAAGTCAGTTTTTCATTCCTGGTGTGTTTGTTAGTATAAATATCTGACAACTAGTTGTCATAACAGGGTTAATAAAGCTGAGCGTATGTTTGTAAGTATATTTTCATGAAATATTTAATATTCTTCCTTGTACCAAATTTATAGAGTAAGATACTTGCATTCCCATCTAATCAATGAGGAAATACATATCCATATTTCAGCAGATCAGGGAGTTTTTAAAGGCACAATACTAAAGCCAAGTAGGAATTACAGGAGAATGGATGTCCTCATCATTTAGAACAAGGAGAGCTTTATTGTGTCTGTAATACACCACCTAACTTTAAACTCAGAGAAAGAGTGGGCATTTTAATAGGAAAATAAAAGAGAGAAAGAATGAAGGTAAATTCCTTTGTAAATACATAATGAAGAATACACTTTTTGAAGCTATGAAGTGATAGAGCCTCCAACCTATTTTTCATTATTTGGAGTAACTTTAATTGTTTACTGTTGAAGTTTTAACTTTAGAATTCAATCAAAATATCTATTTTTTTTTAATTCATTCACTATTTCTAGCAATGTGACTGTGAGATGGGCAGTTACAGTTGCTAAACTCTTCACCAGCTGCTCATCCAAATGTATTTTTTATCAAGATATGGTCTTTGTTTTATGTTATTGAGCAAGATATTCAAAAGCAAATGACCAATCTGTTCCCAGAATGTCCATAAATCAAAATATGATTAAATCACCATATTGCAGTCCTAATTACAGAGAATACTTGATTGTGGGCATATCTTCATTCAGTACAGCACTTAAACACATGCTTAAATATCTATTCATTTTCAGCTTCTTTTAGTTTCTTTAGGGCAAAGCAGATGTTTAAAGTTATTAATGAAATAGAAATCCCATTTAGAAAAGATTTTTCTAAGTTGATTCCTTCTACTCTTTTCTGTGATCAGTGTGATTTCTATGACAAATTCATTCTGTAAAATCTTCATTAAATTAACCTATATTTATAAAATTATTCTTAATATTATTTTTAATATTAGTGATAGTATTAGTAAAAATAATAATGCCTCCCTCTGGTGGCATTCTTATGTTGTTGAAAGTCATTAATTTTTTTAGTCCTAAGCTGGTTCTGAAATCTAAAAGGACTGCTGTAGTCAAATTCACATCTAGAAGATTATTACACCCAGTTCTGTTACAGAATTTTCTTACATACTCAGAAATAGGACAGATGAAAGCTTTAATATGATATGAAGAGCTACAACATTTTTTCTTTTGCAATTTCTTGCATTGACCTGTAAGAGATGCAAAAAGCTTTGCCAAAATGTGTTTCCATCTGCATTGTAATGAACAATTCTCTTCTAAGAGGCAATAGGAGCAAAGATGTTAATGAGTTTTTTGCTCTTGTTTTTTTTAGACAAAATGAATTGGCAGAAATCAGCAACACATTTTCTTAAACACGAAGATAAAGTATGCATTTTATTTTGAGTCTAAGATTGTGCCGTGTATCAGGAGAAAAATTAAGACTATAGCACTTCAATGAGTAGTACAGCAGGTGATTCACTTTCTAATGTTCTAGTTTAGAATACGACTTCTACTTATAGGAATGAATAGTTTGATTTTTCAGTTTACGTTTCTGACAGTATGAGCCTCACATACGGATACACACAAGCATACTTATGTTGTGTGTCTGAAATATAAAACAAATAATATATAAATTATGTATTATATAATATAATATAATATTATAAATATAGTCAATATTAATACAGAGGTATTTTATAATATATGTTATTTATGTAGATATTATATATGGTAATATCCATATGCAGTTGTCAAAAATATTAGTCAATGTAAAGTGACTGAAAATTTAGTTGGCTGACCTAAAAAACTCTGCTTCTGGCACTAAATATTATGTAGAGATGGTAAAGCCAACAAAAGAGTTACAAATAATAAAGATTTTATTTTGTTCAAAATAGTCTTTAATTAGTGCATTAAAGCGGAATAATCCATATTTGCCAACAAGAGAAACACCAATTACTCACATACTCTTAGCACTTGTAGAAGGTTTCATAGACCAGAATTATTGAAGATTAGTTTTTTTGCCATCTTTTGTATCTTCAAAGTTGTTGAAATCCCACACTGGGTTCCAGCATCATATGGAAAGGAAACCATCCTGACCTTGCATCAGTATGAAGATGAATGTTCTTGTGCCAGATTTGCCTGAGAGAAACTAGAAATGACTGATCTTAGTCAGTTACTCTTTGATTTATCTCACTGAAGCAAGGCTACAGACAGCACCTGCTTGACTGTAATGCTCTAACTACATGAAAGTGTCAGTCTTTCTTATGCTAAAATTATTCTGAAATATTTCTTTTGATAAACTCCTAATAATGTGGAAAGGCATTGTCATCTGTTTTAGATAGCCATGGGTACTCTTACATAGTCATTCACTGCATAATAAAAAATAAAACAAACCAATTGTTTGTGATTAATTTCAGCCTTAGTTAATCTTTTAGCTTAGAGGACCTGACTTTACCAAGCATTCAATATTATTCACTCTTCTGAATTCATTAACTCTTGATTAACCGGCTTTTCATTCACTTGATAGCACTCTGATACAGAATAAAATGTAGAGAATAATATCATTTTGGATAGAGAATACACTAATAACGTAGTGATTAAGCTGTCACAGAGAAGAAACCATGCCTCAGAGACATGCAGATGTGTCAATTAAGGGAATTTATTTATCAGTCAATCTAATGGATATTCAGAAAATAAATACTTTTTCTTTTTGATGAATTATAAATACCTCAGCCAGAAGGAATACTAATTATTTAAGGACAATGTAGTTGCACAAAATATTGAATAAAAAGCGCCATAGGATTAGATTCATTAACAGTTACGTTTCTGTGAAAAGCATTGTACATGAAGTGAAAACACAGGTAACATTTTCTCACAGAAGACTCTGTAAACGAGCCAGATCTGTCAGCATTTTCACTAATTTTTGCTTGATGTCGATATCCAAATGAAGTTCAGACAGGAGCTACAGAGCTGAAATTAGCTTTCTTCAACCATTGAGCCCAGTACGCTTTCACTAAATGCAATTACTCTTCTGCGTTCATTTACCTAAGTGGTTGCACTTGCCTGCAGCAAGAAAGGAAGGAATGCAAGACTAGACCTGAAGTGATCATACAAACTGATTTTAAAATTGGTAGTCGAACTTAATGATCTTCAGTGAGTAGAACAGCGAAGACTCTAAATGAAAACTTACAAGAAAGGGAATAAAAAGCTTTATCAAAATACGCTGAAAACCTTTAATTCCTAGAAGTTTAAATCCATTGTTAACAGTGAATTCACAGGACAAATCACTTAAGTTAATAAAATCTCTGGAAATCAAGGATAATTTTTTTTTCGATACTCGGAAAGTACTGTGACTAAGCTATATAATCTACTGCTTATAAAGAGCATTGAAGTCCAATTTATACATTTTTTAATCTGGTATGGTTGGTTATTTTTTTCTCTATACAGCATGACCATTTTTCTCACAAGCATTGAAACTTTATCTTACAAAGGAGTGCTTGGACCTCTTATGTGCAAAGTTCATGTTTCTGGTCTTGTTAAGATATCGTGATTGACTTAAGCTTCATGTAACTGTTTACTTTTAACAGAAAGGCCTCTTGGGTGCAGATCCAAAAAATGTTTGAATTTAATTTGTCTAAAAACACGCAAGACAGTTCTTACTTTCTGTCTACAACTTCCTGCTCAAATACGCATTATTCTGCGTCCTAGCCACCTGTTCTGAAATTCCATAAACACCTTAAAATTTTCAGAATAAAATAGAGAAAAGTTTAGGCTATTGATTTGTTATTTTTTTTCCTAGAATAGATCTTTTCATTTCAAAATATATTTTTCTTCCAGTTTGGATCAAAATTCAGAATACCACCATTTCTCACAAAGTCAACCTCTTCTATAAAATCTACTATAAATTATGCAAACCAGAATAATATAAAAGAAATTTTTAGAACATTATCCCATTGAAAATGTAGCGGAACTCAAAACATTCAAATAAAAAGTTTAGATCTGAGAAAAATGAGTTTTTCTAAGGTAAACTTATTTCATCAGCTATTCTTTGCAACAAGCTCATTTTTAGGCACTTTAACATTCAGCTTGTATACTGTAGGTCATTTGAACTGCCTTTCCAGGTGTTTCTTTAACAGTGATGGGCAATCTGCCCGTGTAGTATTCTGACTGTCTTTTTTTTTCCTCCTAACATTAGGTATCAGAAGCTAATAGAAATTAGGGAAATCAACATTTGTCCATAAATTCTCTCTTCTGTCCTTTACCCCACATTATTATTGTCACAGTTTGTATCCGCTAATTTTTCTTTCTTTTTTTTCTTTAATCTTTCCCCAGTTTAATATAGGTTTCCTTTCTTGTCACTGTTATTTAATTTTTTGGCAATATCGTAAAACTCATATGTATCTTCTTGAACCACTCTTTACATAATTTTGCAAGTTAAACAAAGTACTTCTGAGCAAAGAAGACAAAGAATGAAGAGAGAGGTTCCTTGCCACTTTTAATTTCTTGCTGTTATCTCACTTGCTTCTTTGCTTTAGCAAAAGCTTTCAAAAGAGTTGCTGCAATACTGGGAAGAAGCATCCTCTCAATCCGTCTAGCTTAGTTCATGAATACTAATTTCCTCTGGCATTCTTGGGCTTTCCTTTTTCATGCATAATGTGCAGGTTTTCTGCTTATTCAGTATCACCGGAGGCATACTCTGAAAACGAGCTTCCAGTAGAACCATTGCTGCTGAGTCAAATTTAAGAAGCCTCAAACTCTGAATATTCTCACCCTCTATTGTCTGCCATAATCCTTAAATCTCCTCTTCAGCTAATATATTTCCTGAGTAATATTCATAGAGCAGTTATTGTTCTCTTTTCTGTAGCAGAATAAAGGTGCCTTTGTTTGACTCCACAGAAGCAACACTCTCTTCTCTGTCTGGGCATTTAACAAATGACCATTCTGTCATCTCTGTCCATTTTCTAATTATTGACATACAAATCTTAACACATCCATCTTGCAGTTTTCCACATGAGACTTTCAGATTTTCTTTTCACTTATTTCTCTTGGAATGAAACCACTGAATTGGCAGAAGACTCTGTGCGTGGGAACAGTTGTGTGAGGAATTGTCCATTCTTTGCTACTTTGTTTCAATAAGGCATGCAGAAACCAGATTTAAGAGCACTAGTCTAAAAAAGAGGAACACCAGTTTTAAGTCTCTGGTTGCCCTCATCCAAAGCGTTAGATTCACCTCTGTCGAAAACTTTTGCAATAGTACTAGAAGAGAGATTATACAAATGTACACCCCAAACTAGTTCTCTTCCCTGCTCACCCTCATTCTCTTTCAAAGGGAAAAAGATGCCTCGACACATTACCATGACTGTCAAAAATGCCTAGTCACAAAAATATGAAGACTATTCAGCTATCTCTAACTTTCAAAAGTCAACAGCAGAGTTTTAGGCCCTAAAAAGAGTTTTAGCGGCAGCAGAGTTTAAGGTATACGAAATAAATATTCATTTGGACAATGTCTCATGTATGACAAGAAATTAAAATCAGACAGCTAAACAAGCTTCTGCCTTGAGCCATATACCCTGTTCCTCCAATGGAAGATGATACCTGTGAGATGGAAATGGTAATAATCATTAAATAATTCCTGAATCACTGTAGTATTCAGTTCTGCTCATGAAGGCAAAACAAGCCTGATTTTCAGCTCAGTTTAGTAGACCAAGTGAAAAACTGATGGTTAGGATCCTCTTCAAGTACTCTTTAGGGATGTCATCCAGTGAAAAGTCACAGCAGTCAGTGGAGCAGTGTGCATGGCTAAAAGAAAAAACATATTCAGCCAGTAGATTTTGATTCACAAATCTAGGTAATTCACAGCCCTGGAAGATAATTATACTGAGTCAATATATTCAGGATGATGAATTCTTACATTTATCTTAAAAGCGTTTGCATATTTAAAGGTGAATTACATGCATCATGTAACGTTTTTGTCATGCTTGTATAACTACCATACTCTTGTCCATGGAAAATCAAGCACATTTTCTTTATTAATCACTTTTCAGTGATTTTATAGAACAGAACTATTCCTTTTATCACCTTGGACAGTGAATGAAATGCTTTCTAATGCAATGAGAACTCCTATATCTCTTATTGTTCTCTGCAATACTCTTCGTGTGTGCATTTATGCACAAAGGAAGCTTATGCATAAATTTATGTGCATGAGAAAAACTTCTACCTTGTGTAATTGTGAATAATACACATGGCTTGAACTCAGGGGAAAAAAATGAAAAACAGAAGAATATAGGAAAGGGGAGCCTGGCAAGCCTTTAATTTTCCCACAATTCAAAACCAGAATAGAAGTTCCTGAGCTGGAGTTGTAATTCCTATCAGAAAATTTCTGTTACAAGTATTGGATTTTCTGTTGAATATAAAGGCATTTTGAAGGAGAGGAGTGTTTAACAGCTCACATGACAAGAATGAGTAACAAAGAATGGGCAAAAGGGAAAAAAAATCCTAAAAAACAAAGGTATAAATTATAGTTCAGACAGCAACAGAAACATAAATACATTTATTTATCTGTCTGTCCCGCATATTAATTACAACAGAATTACCACTTAAGTAATGCCTAGTTCTCAAATCTCTACAGACATAAAGCCCTTTAAACATTTAACTCCATATTTTACATAGAATGCTGTTTAAACTTGAGTTATCCAAACAAACAACAGGATTATCCATAGTCTCAAAAAGAGCTGCTCTGACTTCGTCAATGAGGACACTGGAATTTGGGCTTACTTTGAAATTCCCCATAATGAGATTTCTGATTCATGGTTGTTTTATTTATGCTACAAAACTAAACATGACCAAGGCTGTTCCCTGACGTTTTTAAGTGTAAAGTAATGAATCATGTTTATGTTATTCATCTTCTTCTCCAAAACAGGGTCGGTGCACACATCCCAGCTGCCCACTGGGAATCGGTGCTGGACTGTGCTGCTGCCAACATCATACCTTGGAATTGTTTGGGAGAGTATATAACTGCCTTTGCAGTAAATTGTTTCAGGGATCATTCTTAAAATTTTCTGAATTAATAGGCTAAGAAGTAGTTCTATTTCCTGAAAATATTCCTTGATGCTCATTAATTTTTTAGTATAGAAGTACCCGTGATAATTCCTGTTTATGATAAAAATTGTGTCTCCATGGAAAGCATTTTATCTTCTTTTTTAAAAAAAAACCTATCACACAATGTTGCAGTTGTTGTAGCATGCAATATCAATTTCAGTTTACACTAAAAGACATCATTTTTTGTCAAATACTGGACCATGTCAGAGAGGGGAAAACAAATTGTACATGGGATGTATGAAAGAAAGTACTTTGACACTGAATAATATAGAACAAGATTCTGAAACCTTTGTGCATAGTTAATATCTATTTTTTTCAACCACTAAGTAATGCAACTAAATCAATAGACCTATTTTAATACAAGATACTACTCAGAATGAATGTAAGATGAAGGTATGAATGATAAATATTAAAACCGTAAGTTTAGTAGCTTCTACTTTTAAACTGGATGAATAAATTATCAGACAACTGATATTTAGAAAAAATACAGTTTCAAAGGGAATAGAGGTATGTATGACATTGCAATGATTTTGATACCTTTTCAACTGAAGTCTTTTGTACATATATATTGAGTAGACTGCACCTTCAATAAGTTTGCAGGTGATACAAAATTAGGATTAGTTGATGCATCAGACAGTGGTGTTGCCCTTCAGAAGAACTTCAACAAGTTCAACAAAAGCAAATACCAACACCTGCACCTGGAAAGGAATAAACGCAAGCACCATTACACGCTGGCTAAAGAGCAACTTTGCAGACAAAGACCTGGGGAACCAGGGGAGCTCCACAGTGATCATGAGTCAGCACTGTGTTCTTGCAGTAAAGAAGGCTGACAGCATCGTGTATTGCCTTAGGCAGAGTGTTACTGGCAAGTTGAGGGAAGATCCTTCCTCTGAGGAAGGATACTGAGGCTGGTTATACATCTCTTGATCCATCTAGAAATCACTTTAATGGCTGTGTTCTCTAAGGTTAAAATTACAGGCTGATAAAGCTGTGCCTTTCAGACCTTTTCTGATAAAAGAAAGAATGTATCTGGCCTGAACAGTATGTGTAAAAGAAAAGAGCTACTTTCATAGCTACACATTCATGGTTGTATAATAAACTGCACAGTATTTGGATGCAAGACTGGTCAATCACATTGTCAACTCACTGTGATGCACGCAAGCATTATTTTAAGAAGGAAAATGAGCAATTCCTGTGAGAAAAATACATACAGATTACTGTCTGGCCTTTGCAGTTCTCTGAGGATTTTTTAAAAATGCAAATAAGAGCTAATTGTCCAAATTTATCAATAGATATCTAAAGTCACATGAAAGTCTGTCCTCACCTCTGCAAGGTACTATTGGGCAATGAATACAGCTGTTTCTTGCTGAAGTCCTATAACCTAATTTCTACACAGCATCAGTCCAAACTAATTCTGTAGTCACTGTTTTTTTCTACAGCAAAAACAAGTTTTTCAGGAAAGTTCTCAAGTTTGCATCAGTCCATTATGAAGTTGTACTTAAAAATTTCACAAACCATCCATAACTGCTACAATTCCTTTCACTGTTTCACCGTAAACCTAATAAAGAGAAAATCAGAAGCTAAGTATCCTTCTGTGCACTTACATGAAAATGAAAACCATCCATTATTCAGAAGGACGGCGCATTATAATATACTCCATAATACAGCAAGCAAACCAATTGTTTCATTGATTATTGTCAACGATGTCTTAAAATATGTGTTCAGTTTTGCTGGTAATGTGTTATCTGACTTTCTCAGATCTCTAGATGAAGGATGCATTGAACATTTCTTGTCACAGAGATTCATCCTGTAGTGACAAAAGTCTGTGACAGCAATTGAATACAGACAGTAACTTCAAAGCCTATGTCAGCAGGTGCCATTTAGTGAACTTTATTAAAGAATCATAGAATCATAGAATGGTTTAAGTTGGAAGGGATCTTAAAGATCATTTAATTCCAACCCCAATGCCATGGGCAGGGACACCTCCCACAAGACCAGGCTGCATCCAACTTGGCCTTGAACACTTCCAGAAAAGTCTCAACAGACCCTCTTACCAAGCCGCAAGGTTCCAAGTGGACCCCGTTGCTTTCTAAACTACCCCTTGGAGAGGTAGTCTAGGTGCTACAGATTTTGTTTATTTTCATCTCGAGATCAGTGCCTCTGGAGGAGCACACCCTGAACAATGGACTTCTTGGGCAATTATATCCTTACAATCCAAGATCCACCTTATAACAATCTTTTCATGCGCTGTCCAGTCAGTAGCTGGTCCATTGGCATTTCACAGGCTAGGATGTCCCTGCTCGTTATTTGGCTTCCCTGCCTGCTTCCAAGCACAGCATCTCTTTTCTTATCTGTAAGGTTTGCAGCTGGCATAGGTTTCTTATCTTCTGGCTTGGCTTTGGTCTTTTTCTTATGTAATGCTGTGAATGTTCGTCCTCTTGTCTTATCGGTGCCAAGATTCCCTTGTCAATTTATTGCTTTTTTTGGAGACTTTTCCCTTAACTCATAGGTTTTGGTCCTTGTTGTCCTTGCAGGGCAAGCTCTCCTTTTCCTCTTCTTGCCTTATTCTTGCTGAAAACCAAAGTCCACTAATAATAAAACCAAATGTCAAGCTGTCCGCTCAAGCTAAGCGATAAGCAAATTACAATTTAACTTATTAATTCTAACACTGTTGAAGCAAACATTTTAGTTGCCAACAAACTTGGTGCATATAATATTAGGAATCTTTGAATGCACTTGTTGGCCTTACAGTTATGCAAATCCTTAACAAAATAAGCCTTCCATTGCCAGTTATTATTTTATTTCTATAGTTTTAAATACAAATTGTTGAAACAGGGAAAACTCACAAGTAGTCTTAATAAAGAGACTAAAGGATTGAAGTTAAGAAAGCATAGAGAAAAAATTGATGTCCTCTGCATGAGAGTTTGTCTACTCTAAGAGCACAAGGAGGATATTAATTCAGAACACACAAAGTGCTTTGTACACCCTCTTCATGTATACATTTGCCGTGAATGTTCAGGCATAAAAAGCTTCCTGAAGAAAAAAGCAGGTGTTTAAAAATTCGTCTGTTCTTTTTAACTCCGTAATTTATTCTCTGTTCAAATATAGCGTGTTTTATATCTTTCAAGTCATCTCCCCAATGCCACGACCTTTGAAGACAAGACTTAAAAACCCCAAACAGAGATCAGAAGATGGTACAGAACCTGACTTCACACTCTTCCAATTCATCGACTGGCTTTATCTCTGTGATAGTAGCACTCATTTCAATAATTTAAGCCATTTATTTCCCCAAATTCATAATGAGTATATGGCCCTCTTCAGACCCTGCTCTTATAAACCTTGACCCAAGTTCATATTTATCCAGGTTTTTTCTTCAGTCCCTTTGACTTGTATCTGTAAGAATGGATTTTCAGGTGTTAAATTCACATATTCTACTATCAAAAAGTTACTTCCTTTAAGCACCAACTTGATCTTTGGGATCTCTTCACTGTAAGCCTCAGTCAATAACTGAAAACTTTCCCTCATGGATTTCTTCTGTTTCACAACAGACTTGATGTTAACTCACTGTTCACACTTGTACACCAACGAAGGGTAAGAAAACATCTATATTTGAAAACGCGTCCACTCATACTGAGAAAAGCGATTGAGCTGAGCCTTGTCTCACCGTGGTAGGTTGGAACATATTCTATAACCATCTCTTTATCTCTCCCTTCCCACTCTTGGTTCTCGCGCTGTAAAGTTAGTCTGGGTTATTTTGTGTCACACCTCGCACACAGGGTGAATCCAACCTTTTCAAGTCAATGTAGCAATCACAACTTGTGTTTTACAAAGCTAGAAGGGAATCCTCCAGAAAGACATTGGCAAGAAAAAATAAACTAAATCATGCTAATAAACTCTTCAATAAAGTATAATCAAAATTCATGAAAAGTTTAACGTTTATTTTGTCATATCTGTGATTAAATCCAAAATTTTTTTCTAGCACTTTATTAATCTTACAATGGGAATAAGGAGAAAACTATCTTATATCATGACAAAAAACCAAAGTAGTAGTGTAGTTGGTCAAAGGTCATAATGATGTTGCTAGAAGCAACACGAATTAATTGGAATTTCATTTTGAGAAGGGCTCACTCCATTTGATATGGTGTTCAACTATCTCACTGATGATAACAGCAGGAGACAGACCAACACAGTTCTTGAGAACTTCCACTCCGGGGGATCACCAATGTGTTAAAAGCAGGTGAAAGTAATTCAACACATGATGTATTATATTCCAGATGCAATGAGAAGGATTCAATTTCTCCTTAGAACTGTTGTACCTGGAGCTTGCTGACACAGTTTATATTTATATTACTTGAAAACAACAAATAATAGAGCCTGCAAAATGAATTGGATCATATCTAGAAATACATGCTTCTTGTCTTAAGGGGTATTTTAGTCTGATGTAGCAATTTCTTTTTTTCATTTCTTGTGTAACAGTAATAAATTAATTTGGTCCTATTGGTCTTTCTTGTATATTTTCTTCCTTTTTTTTTAAACTTTATGCCTTCCCAACATTTTATTCATTCAGAATCTTGGTTTTCTTATGACAACAAAGCAAATTGCAATGATTTCATTGTTACTACAAGCAGTGAGCATTAGTTGGCTCTTCATTACAAGGTTGCAGGGCATTTCTTTATGTCCAATGCCCAGGACGTTGTTCCTTCAGGGATACTGTAATAACCCCAGTAATAAACCTGTTATTATTATAGCCACACACATAAAAACGCGCACACACAAAAACTTTAATTAAAACAGGAAGACGTATGTTTCATACATTAATAATTGAAAATAAACTATGATTCTCCATATTATCTCTGCCTAAATTCATTTTCCAAAGAACATATGAAATTATGTTATAGGATGATTAATTAGCAGCTTTCAAGACCATCAAAATAGTGGTAGAATTTCTTTCAGTGAAGCTGATGCAGGAAACCAGAACAGCAATTCAGCCTACCACATGCATATTATCATTCTAAAAGCAGTTGCTATATTGATGACACATCTCTAATTCTCTGAAAGAAAGATAATGAAACCATCAACTTCCAAGGGTCTCCTATAAAATAGTTTTTGCATATTTGTGATGCATTCACTGAGACAAGTTATAAAAACATTAAGGGTTTGTTTGATTTTTTAATTTTCTTTTTTAAACCATCATCATAAAATGGATGTTGCTAACTTATTTTTATTTTTAATGTGGTGGTATTTGTTTGTTTATTTCTAAGAAAGAACTTCAGGACAAAATCTTTTAAGCTATTCTGAAGTGAAAATAGTATAATAAGGTTTTATAAAGAATTATGGCTGTCTTTCAGAGGTACAGGTGATATGCATGCTTGGGTTTTGAGGTGAGGTGGTTTGTTTCCATACTGAATTATAAAAATAACTTGAATAAATCAATAGTTTATAAGCATGACTTCAGTAAATTGTCTGATACTATAGATTAGTATATTATTCCTTTTTACCTCTTTTTAGTCTCCTATTCTAACATATACTTTTCATCTAAGGTATTCAAAGCAGAATGGACACATGAAGTATATATAATAGATCAAGGCTTCCACCTCTTTATCTTGACCATGTAGAAAGCCTGCTATATTTCTGAATTCTAGTCCTCATGTATTTCATGACAGATGAATTTGAATCTGATACTACTCTAATTCCTTGTTTCAAATTACTTTTCTGTTACATATGTTTATTTTACAGATAAGTTTACTGGAAAAAATCTACAGATTAATTTGGGGGACAGTTCAGGCTAGTTCTATTCTGTTATTTCTTCTCTATGGCTTTTTTTTTCTCTTAGTATTTGTCTCCAATTTATCTTTAATCACAATCTTAGGATACTTACACATGCCACAATTTTTTCTAGAATTATACAAATTAACACACAATTTCCAGAATCTCTTTGACTTTTCTGTGTATAAATATTCCTTATACTACATTTTGCTAAAGTGAGCATTCTGGCAGAGTTGATTTGAACATTGATTTGTGACAGAAAGTCGGGTTTTTTTCTTTGAATATTTTACACTCTTCTGTTTTAATTAGTTGTCCAGTAAGACTCTTTCTCACTGTAGCCTACACAATCTTGTTGATTACCATGAGTGACCCTTGTTTGGCATTTGACAAACACTTCAGGAAGAAGTAAATGGAGAAGAGGAAGAGAAAGAGGGGGAGGGGAGGAGGAAGAGAAAAAGAAAAAAATTAAGAGAAAAAGAA
This sequence comes from Cuculus canorus, assembly GCF_017976375.1. Classification (NCBI taxonomy): domain Eukaryota; kingdom Metazoa; phylum Chordata; class Aves; order Cuculiformes; family Cuculidae; genus Cuculus; species Cuculus canorus. The sequence continues at coordinate 84,614,176 of NC_071401.1, forward strand.
AATTTAATTTTAAAATTAGAAAGAAAAACAAAAGGAGTTGAACTGGAATGAAAGACAGACATCCTTCTACTTGCTATCAATATTTTAGAAAACATACATCTCCATACTGTCCTCTGTTTTAGCTTTTCGTTATTAATATTTCTAAGACTATGTTCTGTTGTCTTGTCAGACCACTAAAATCCTTTACAATTTCTCAGGATATAGCTAAGAAATTGTTCTTTCCATATGTGTCTGCATCCTGATGTTCCCTGTCTAAATATAAAGAGATCACCTAAACCTGCAAACAAATACATTGAAAGAAGATGCGTTGGAGACATATATTTTAAAGGCAATAATTTGAAAAAATTTTAGTAGAGCTGTGTCAGGGAGTGTCTTGACTTTTAGAACTAAAGAAAGTTACAGCTTACAGCAATACCTTTATCATTTATGAACAGTTGTTTTCAATGCTTCAAAAGTTTGGATTTTCACTAATTGTGATAAAAATTGAATGAGTCCTTTGAGACTGTTGACCTGTTCAGCATCAAGCACCACTATTTTCTTTGTCTTTCATAAACTCAGGCATTGGCAGCCCTGAAGCACTAAGTCTATCAATGAAACCCAGCTGACCTGGAAGATTAGGTAAGTAAAAATGTACAAAGAAAGTTAGGCAGTGAAAATTTGCTTAGAAAGTAGCAAGTAGAACAGCAAAACACTGATTGACAGACTCATGATGCATCACATAGATATACTGAGTCTGAAGAAAATAAAGATTTGTGGACTTCATCATATTTACCTATCCATTTCTCATGTTTTAACAATCAACTGTCCAAATTGTTTATTGCAAATAAATTGTCCCAATATTAAAAACATATAAATATGCAAATAAATTGTTTACAAACATAACTTAATTTAAGCAAAATTTTAATGTGTCCATTTCCGGAATCCTCAGCATAAGAAGGATATGGAACTGATGGCATGGGTCCAGAGAAGGGCTACAGAGATGATCAAAGGGTTGGAGTAACTGCTATGAGGACAGGCTGAGAGAGTTGGGGTTGTTCAGACAGAAGAAAAGAAGGCTCCAAGAAGACCTTATAGCGACCTTCCAGTATCTGAAGGGGGACTACAAGAAAGCTGAGATGGGACTTTTTACAAGGACTTTTTTTGTAGTGATAGGACAAAGAGGAATGTCTTTAAATTGGAAAGGGGAGGATTTAAATTAGACATTAGGAAGAAATTCTTCATTATGAGGGTGGTGAGGCACTGGAACAGGTTTCCCAGGGAAGCTGTGAATGCCCTGGAAATGTTCTATCTGTGTTGTATCTAGTGGAAGTAGATAGTCTTTAAGGTCATTTCCAACTGAAACCATTCTGTGATTCTATGATTCCATGATATATAGCTTCCTCCCATAACGAAGTACTTCCATCAGCATTTTTCAGCAATTAAACCAGAGATGGATGAAACCAAATAATTTTTTATGTAGGATTTCTTCTTCTGTTTCTACCAAGCAATGTTTATTTTGTTATGTATGATGGGACAACTACAGTGGAAAAGTGTGAGTGCTATCACAGAAAATATAATGCAGAGCATTTACCTATCAGCCAATTGGAATTTTAAGTACCTCCATCATAGGAGTGAATGTAACCTTATTTTCCAGGTCCCAGTTGGGCCATGGAAATCCTTACTTAGAAAAATAGCTACTGCTTTGCCTAACAGTGTTGTTGTGAGGTTTATCTTTTGCTTGGTCATTTTGGGGTTGGTTTTTTTTTAATTCATTATTTAACTCCCAAGCCTAATTTTGTGATTCATACAGTAAAAATGTGTGCCAGACTGGGATTTGAGGTGAGAGCTTGTAGATCTTTAGGTAACCATGTACTAAAAGTACAGCCCATAGGCAGCTGCAATCTCCAGGTATCTAAGAAAACTTTTATGAGTGAAAAGACAATTGCCTGCACACTGTAGTTTCCTGAAACAACAAATGACACTTCACTGTGGGTTTTGACCATCTAAATATTGGGGAACCCAGGAAAATTGAGGACGCATAAATCATTTTATGGATATAGTGGTGGCCTTCTTTCATAGAGTGAGCACATTTGGATTCTGATATTGTGTTTGGCCAAAATAAAACAAAGAAGAATATTTAGAGTTGTTCCGTCCATCTTAGATTTTCAGCCTGAAACTCAGCTCAAAGTGTAGTAGCCTGGAGTAGCTTTATTCTTGTATCTGCAAGTTATCCAAAGGGAAAAAACACAGCTCCACAAACCTGTTCAGGGTTGGCCTTTGATATCTTGATGCCTGTTTTCATTCATAGGATCTAAGAAGAGAAGGTATTTTTAAGAGCTGCTGTAGAGAAAGAAAGTAGCTTAGAATTCATGCAGATGCATATCCTTTTCCACAAATGCCAGTCTTTATAAATGGCATTGCAGTATATCAGTTTTCTATGACTGAGTGTTTTCTGTACAAGTCTTGGTAACTGACATACTTGACATCTGGACACTTTCAAAGTAGCACAATCCCTTCAGCCAAATGCATGCATCTGTATTTAGATGTCTCCATTCATTCTGAATACCTGCATAAGCCATTCATTGCAGCAAAGGCATATGTTATGAAAGTATATTATGTATAATTTGCTTTGCAATGTTTTTTACTTGACTAGAGACAGGAGAGGATAGCAAAAGCAAAGCCTTTAAAGAATATTCAGGCCTATGAAGAATTATAAGTTGTACGTTTAACAAGGTATACATTCCAAGATGCATATAGGTATTACTTCAGTCTATTTATTACTATCAATCACAATGCAATAACAATGAAACACTTGCAAATTTAGCATCTAAGCTATCATAGTGCCAGGATGAATTTTTTCTAACAAAATCATGTTTAGCAAGTATGTAGTGTCACAGCTTAAAGAACTAGTAGAGTAACTGAATGTCAAATCTGTTGTTCCTCTGACTTACTGCAAATACATTTTAGTGCTTATAAAAATTTAGTTGTGTGTCATCTGTGTTTGAATTCTCCTTTGCAATGAAGAGTATTTGCCTTCATTGTAGGCAGCACATTATATCTTTTATTCCAGAAAACCGGATCTCTTAAACAAATGTCAGAATTTGATTCCTAGCTGACATTCCTTTCTTACACCTCACTTTCATGAAGTTAATTTTGTACACTGAATGAAGTGTCATATTTCATTTTTATTTTTTAATGCACATGGTTTTTCTTCTAAAAGAGAAAATAATCCACACACAGAAAAGCAAAATTAATTTCATCAAACTCAAGCTGAAGCAGAAAGGTACTCCTTGACAGAGACCTTGATCTAAGGATAATAGGTGGTCTGTTCCTAACTTGAAATATGTGAGTCACTTCCACTGATGAATTTCAGATTTCATAAAGTGCAGTGTCGATTCAAAACCATTATTTTTAAAACCATAATCATTTAAGGCACAATGAGCATCCAACATTACCTGCACATTTAGGTGTGAAGTGAATATAGCTGGCTCACCAACTTAAAGCAGTAATTATATTATACTTTTCCATTATATGACATATATATGTCCATTATATGTCCATATATAGCAGACAATAATAATAAGACAATAATTCATAAGCAAGCAAATAAAGTAGGACAACACCATCACCCTTGTGGTGATTTTAAGTATCTTTTGGTGACTCATTCTATGCTATTTTATGATGAACTTCTTTCATATAATCCTTTCCTTGAATGTGCCATTAAAGGAGAATGACAGAAAGTAGGAGGTGAGAATGACTAGATGAGTATTCAGCACCAGATATGTATTCCATTAACGTGAACTATCATTTCCTCATAAACAAAGACAGAAATTTGCTTGGATATCCATAGCCATAAAATTTTATTTTTACTACTGTCTCACATTAAAATAACACTACATACTAGTATTTTGTTTCTTTAAACTGATAAATGCTTTATTTATTTAGTGTTGGCAGAGATACAAACAGAAACATTAAGTTTTCTCACCAAATGTGCTGTAAAAAGTATATTCCTCTGTCCTGCATGGGATACAGAGTATCCCCTACCCTGCCTTCTCCTTGCTCCAAAAACACGCGACCTGGAAAATAAGACTGCCAAACCCAGTATTGCATTAGCCACATTAAATTTGAATACATAACCAAAAGTGATATTTGTAGCTACAACTACACAGAGAGAAAATAACAGCTAGAATTGTCAGCAATTATAAATTCATGATGAAAATATACCACTAGTGTTTTGTTCTCTATGGTCTGTTTCTGTAAAAACAAGTTTTTTAAAACAAGGGTTCTAACCTGCCCAGGCAATCACACAAAAAAAACCCTTAAAATTATGTTTTTCCATAAAAACTCAGTGAGTATAGTGTCTATGGGGAGAATAGGATATTATACAGAGGGTTTTTTTACCAGATTATATTGCATAGGTTGAAGTAACAGATTCCTTTTGTTAAAATCTTGCCTGGTGAGGTTTGAATGCATTTTCCAGGAAAATTTGTAGAATTATGTGTAGATCAAACAAGAATATTGTTAAGTTGTAACTGATTTGCCTGTTTTTTTACAATTTGGTTTTAATGTTTAAAAAATAATTTTAGATTAAACATTTAACAGATTAATTAGTGGCATCAGGCATTGCTGACTGTGAGGTAAAGACCAGTCTCCAACAATTCAATTTTCCAAGATTCATGTCTGCACAGCAACAACGTTTCTGTTGTTGTCCTCTATCCTTCCCAACGTCCCCTGTTTTCCTAATGCTCTGAAAAGAGTAGATAGGTACCTTTCATTCTGGTTCTGCATATTTGTTTGGTATACTTTCAGCATATTTTAAGCGTGGCATACTTAGACTGCAATCCAATTGCTATCTCCAAGGCAACTGGCCAGTATCCTGGTTGTGTTTATGTTCCTAGAACGGAGAACAAAAGAACACAGAAGAATACTATATGATATTTCTCCTATTTTCTATGGAGAAAGGGAGAGGTATGGTGGAAGAGAAGAGACAAAGGAAAATGGAGGAGGAAAGGAGGATGGGAAGGAGGGAAAGAAAGGATGGAGGAGGGAGTGGAGTACAGCAGAGAGACAAGGTATTTTTCTGTGGTAGTCTGGAAAACAGCATGGATGTTGCTCATGAAAAGTAATTCTGGATTTGGATAGTTCTATGAATTATCTTTGAAAATCTTACTTTTCAAAAAAATAAGCTTCCACTGAGTTATGGCCATCCCAACTAATGCTTTTATTAATAACACTGATTTAAATTTTAATGGATGAATTTTAAAAAATAACCTTGCAAATGCTTAGCTGTTATTCACCATAAGCAGTTGAGCAGTACTTCTTCTGTTTTTTCAAGAATTAAATTGACTGGCAGAACTTGGAATGTGTTTGTAGCAACAGAGACTCTAACCCTTATTGTGCAAGTAATACTACAACCAAATAGGGGTTTATATTCTCCTTGGAGATATACAGAACTATGCCAGCTCCAGAGGGAAAAGGGATCATTTTCTGCATGGCTAACTCCTGCTCACATGAGAAGAGACTGCTGAATGAAGCTCTTGTGCAATTGCTGGCATTTTCAAATCCATCACCGTGTGGTCACGATCCTATACACATTCATGTCCATATGAAGCTGTCGATCAGTCAGCAAACACTTCAGAGTGTGTCATCCTGCTTACTATGCTAAGAAGTTCCTTACGTGCTTGTTCTTCAAATTCAGCCTATTACAGTAAGAAAGATGGAAGGAAAAGATCTGATGTACATCTGAGAGGGGATAAAACAGACAGACCTGATACATTCTCGGGGAGAAGATACATCCTCTTGTGAATAGACTTAAATGTTTAAAAAAGCAAACTTCACACCATTGGATAAGATGACGTTTTAGCAAGGCAGAATTCATAAAGAATCCACTTGTTTCTTTAAAGAGAAAATCCTATGTATTCCTATATAGTTGGTCATTCTTAACTATAAATTAAAATAATTGAAATATAAATTAAAATAATTGAAATATAAATTAAAATAATTGAAATATAAATTGTGTTTTCTCTTTGTCAGTGTTTGTGTACTGTGTACTTTCTCTTTAATTGTAGGACTCTTTAAAAAGAAAATCAGTCATTTTCTGCACTTTTCATTTACCTCTTTGTTTTCCAGATGTACATCTTACCATCAGATCTTTTCTAAATCTAAAGGCAAAAACTTGAGGAACTTCTAATTGTCTGTATTTTGATAGCAGGAGCTGAGGCTTCAGGAAACTGAAATATTCTGATAATAAAAATCAGGATAATTTAAAAAGCAAATATTTACTTTATTTTTAGTGGATTTACTTAGCTTTCCCCTATACTAATGGTAGCAACAGTGACATGAAAATCGAAGTGGCATCAAATTTTGTTTGTTTGATTTGTAAAAGGTTCATCAGTTGTGAATAGAGGTCAGATATTTCCAATGGCACTAGGCAAAATGCCACCTCAATGGGGCTTTAACTTAGAAAAAAACTTAATCTCATTCCCTTTATTAGCATTCTGTGCACAGCACTTTGTGACAGGTGTTACTCAGGTCAAATGCAAAGTTTCATTAGGAAGGAGGCAACAGCTTTGGTTTTATGATAGCCCTTATTCTGTGTTTGATGCAAACTTGCTGAGCACATAGTGGTTTCAAATTGTCTAAGTTTATCCGCATTGCATTTTTTTTAATTCAATGGTGACATTAAACTGCAAGAAGCTATCACCTGAAAGCTGATGGTTGCATTTACAAAGTGTATCAAGCGCCGAAGAGCTGACACAGCACTCTTCACTCTGAGCTTTGCAACTGAGATTATGAAATAATTTGAAAAGTAAACTTTCATTAAAGTATAATGTGGTAGCATAAAAGGAAAATTACCATTTAAGTATTTTAGAATGTACATACATAGAAAATGGCATTTGCAATGGGGTTCATCGCACTTTCAGAAGTGCAAGAGGAGCACAGAACATCTAGAAAAAAGGCTTAGAAAAGATTTCAATCTGAAGTCCATGAAAATTTGCTCATTTACTGCTGTTATTTTTTTTCTAGACTATATATTTAATGTAACTCTAATGTAGTTGTTTTTCATAAACAAGGAAGTCAAATTCCAAGACTGTTCTAAATCTCATGCTGACATCTGTCTTATGATCTGAGAACAGAAATTAAGTTTTGTTTTAAATTCTTAATTAACATAAAATAACTCTTTTTTTCCAAGTAAATTGGGAAAAAAAATGAAGTAGTCCTTTCTTTTAGAAATCCGTTTTGCAGTACTTGCCATTCACAGCATTTGCAAATGCTTATTGATTAAGACTATTCACCGAATATTACTTCATCGGCAGATTAAACATTATGATAATCTAGTTTAATATACACTTAATTTCCTCAGTGTAGTCAACAATAGAAAGACAAGTTTTACCTACATATTTTAAGGTTGAATGATTTGGTGCAAAGAAAGAATGATTTATTTGTCCTTAAATCATTATAATCAGCACAGTTCGGTACCAATGAATTTGCCTAATAGTGTTGTTATAGATCTTCGTCATACATCGTTAAAACTACGGGGACAGGCTCGTACAAGGAATATCAATTATTTATTATTTTTTTTTACTTTGAATGAAGGATTTAACATATATATCATTTTAATATATTTGAATATAGGTTATTATTGGTGAAATTCTGAATCATTGAAATCGGCAGCAAAATATATATTGATTATATGCAGACAATATTTCAGGCTTTTAAAACGAAAAAAGATGTGGAGCTTTTCAGTTCAGTTGCATAGACAGAATATACGTTGCAGATGGAGCTGCTATTCTGTCAACTTACTTTCATGTACCTTGGATACCTACAGCACAGCTGTGGAGCTAGGTGTACGCAGATGTATCTCTGAAAGGAAAATGTGCTTGATATCTACAGATAACTATGGATTTCATGGAAACATACATTATTGCCAATTTTTTAAGTTACTGAAATTATTCTGAAGTGTGTGCAAACCTTTCTTGCTTTGTTAATTTATTTTTCTAATAAGTATGACTCTCAAATTGCATAAGTTAAAGTTGACCCTTTGAAATTATCCAAAATCAGGTAAATAATCAAATTTATGATAAAACACACATTTCAGTGTTCCTAATGCCTTTATAAACTGCATTATATAAAATTGCGGTCTGGAAATATATCATCTGATCAGTAACCTAGATTTGCATCAGAAACCTACCCACACAATTTAATGAAACAGAACTGAATGATCAAAATCTGATTAAAAATAAGATCTGCTGGCTGGATTACTTGAAAACCTTTGGCACTGTCAATCAGTGCTACCAATCAGTGTGCTATGACAGCTGACTTACATTTGCAGTCAGAGTAAGATTCTTCTGAACAAGAATTACCATTTATTTTGATACAAAAGAGAATTATTTTTAATGTCACTTATCTTACATGTAGTCAAATACTTGGAGTAGGGTTAATCACTGCCATTATAAGCCAACAGATGTTGTTGTCTACTGGTAGAGCTCACCCTTTGTCATAGAAATTTCCTCTGCTTTTCACATTAGAGCTCTCTGTCTTAGTATCACATATCCATTGAAAGTCTGAGGATGTTCCACTCCACATTTCTGATTCACTCACACATTAGGTCTACTGAAATTTGTGTTTCTGTGCTTGGTACTACTCAAAACTTTTTTATTATTGTAGGCAAGAAGGCTTCCAGCAAACGTTTTTTAGATCTTAATAATGACTGCTTTTGCAGGAGTGACTCAGAGAGCAGGGCTCTCAAACATTTATTCCCACACTAAATGAAGAATGTTAATCATAACCCTTCAAGTGCTAAGCTAGGGTGCAGTTGGTAGAAGCAGACCTAAGCCCTGTCTATGACTGAAAAAACCACTTCCATCCTTTCATCCCTGCCACAAGTTTTAGTTTCTGAGTGTTCTCCAAAGCAGGATTCAAGATGCAGGATCAGCTCCATGGAATTCCTGGGAGGAAAAAGAAATGTTTTTAAATTCACAGTACATCAGATTAATGGACTCATGGCAGGTTGCGCTCACATTGTTGCTCCAGAATCGGTGACTAAAGAGGGAAGATCTGCTGCGTTTGGTCAGGGCTTGTAGCAAATTCAAGAGAAATTTAAGACACGGATAAATACACTCACACCATCTCAAAAAAAGTAGTTTCCTGCTCAGTCCAGAAACTATTGCATGGACACAACAATAGTATGATATAGAGCACTGCAAAGTTAAGAGTCTGTGCTCAGGATGGGGTACTTCCTCAGCCAAGTGTGTCATGAAGGAAATGTACATGTCACTACCTTTTCTACCATTTCCTGTGCACCCTGGGAACACCTTCTACTGTACTCACAGTCCTACAGCACAGATATATCCCCCTCCATCTGCAGCATGGGGAATGGAGGGTTTCTGTCTGGCATCTTCCTCCCACCTTCCTCAGGTTACAGAATCACAGAATTGTTTAGGTTGGAAAAAAAACTTTAGGATCATCAAATCTAACAATAAATATAACACTACCAAGTTATACACTGTCAAAGTCAAGTTCTTTATGCACTTTCTACCCTGCCTCAGCCCCTGTGAAGATGCTTAAAGAAGATCTGCTATTAGAAGTGTTCAAACACCCTCCAGCTATATTTAGTGGAAATGGAGAAGTGTCTGTTCACGGGAACAACTCATCTGGCAGGTGGGAAGGGAAGGGGTAGTTACTTACACCAGGGAGATCGGAATCATCACCTGGGAGTGAGGTGGCATTGCTCCTCTTCATTTCAGCCAGCACAGCTGCAGCTGAAAGAGAACGTCTTTCTCCATCCGTTATAATTCAATTCAAAGGTAGACTAATTTCAAATCTAATAAGCAGATTCATTACTCTCACAGGATGAATTTGGGGCTTGATGAAGCATGAGTCATACTCCATGAAGGAGGTCAGATATATTCTTATTGATGCTTACTTAATTGGAATTATATGGGAGAGACAAGTTCAGGAACCTTGGTTAAAAATATTTTGCATCTCAGTACTTGTTCTTTTCATACCTCATCTGAGTGAAGAATTCACTGCTTTGTATGGGCTTCTGCAGAGCCACAAATAACAAATAATTTCAGATCGGAAATAAAAATTGTACAGCATTCTCTCTTATTTCTTTTATCCTCTATTGGTAACAAATGGTTTCATACAAGGACAGAGGAAATATATACAGAAAAGTGATTATAAGTCAAATATTCTCTGTCTCTATATTATATTCTCAAGATGGTGCTTGAAATTAGCTCTGCTTTAGATTTAAACATCAACTACTTGAATTTAACATGGAATAATTTCAAATTTCACTTAGTGTTAAGTTAAAAGGAATAATTACTTTTATGATTCCAAGTAAGTCTAAGAAAATATTTTTAATGACTTTTCGTAAAACTGTGTGTAGTTTTAAATAACTGTTTCTGGATTATGTTTAACTCGACTAACCTTCAGCAAAATATGATTTATTTTTCTTTTTCTTTTACTCATTCCTTTTTTTGTCATCATTAAATTCTGTATTGCTCTTCCTAATGCTGTCAAAAGGACTAAGATTGGAAGGAGCAACACTTAATCCAGATTGGGTACAGGCAGCATAATACATGGGATCATAGAATCATAGAATGGTTTGGGTTGGAAGAGAGCTTACAGATCTTCTAGTTCCAACCCCTCCGCCATGGGCAGGGACACCTCACCACTAGATCAGGCTGCCCAAGGCCCCATCTGACTGTGCCTTTAGCATCTGTGGTATTCAGTAGTCTCAGCTGAATAACCACCTACGTATTGACAAAATGCCTGTTTTCACCCTCAGGCGAGATTGAGTATAGTCTGTCCCGCACAGCCTTAGGCAAAAATCTAGCTATTAGGGAGAGAGGGTGGGAATTATGCCTCTCATCTTTATATTGATCACAAATATTTTGAAACATTTTTTGAAGAGTTTAATAATGCCATGTTGTATTTGATGTTGAATTTTACTCAGATATCAGTTGTTCTTTCTCTTTCATGAAGAAATCCTTCTTACTATGCCATTTTTCCAGAATTACCACATTTTTTTTTCAATAACAATAATCAATCACACTTTTAGGAAATATACAACAAAGAAAAAAAAGACAGAGTTATTACAGATATTTTACGTTGCTATTGTCGTAACAGAAGCAAATGTTTACATGCAAAAAATTCCTCGTATAGGCAATATGGGAGCAAAGTGATGGTCAAACAGTAAGGAACAATCTATTAATAGCACATAGATGCAAAATCCAGGGGCATAGTGTGGGCTAGGAATCCTTTTCTGACAGGTGCATTGATAATGCATCTAATTTCATAATAAAAGCATAAAGAAACAATGAATCGAGAAGGTATTTTGATAATATTTTATACTACAAGTTATAAATGAAATTCATATTAGATTGATTGTTAGGTAAATATGACAAATGAAAAGAAGAAAATCTTTAAAAATAATTAAACATTCCATGCAACTAGCAAAAATATCAGATATTTCTGGGAACATACGTATAACATGACTCTTCCATCAACTCTTAGTTTAGGTTTGTCACCATTTTTCACCTGGAGCTGTGCAGAAAAGGATCCAGAGGCTGCAACCCAAACATAGTATAATCTAGTGAGATCAGCCGAAATACTTTTTCTTGGGAATGGCACATCATCCAAGCTTTTAAATAAGCATGTATGGTTTGAGGCCATTTCATTCCAGCTTTCCAAAGGAGGTTTGGAGGGAACAACATATCTTAAACTTCCTAGACTCTGTTGTCTAGGAATTAATACTTTTTCAATAGAACTCCATATTGTTATGGTTTTCTCAGACCTACTCTAACTAGATATGGTTTTGGAGGGGGGAGTACTTTTATTAACGTGTTGGTTTCAGCCTAATGTTATGTTGAATAATACGTTGAGCAATATTTAATAATAGGAATTTTCTTAACTCCTCCTTACAGCTTGTACAAATGCCAGGTAATGTGAAAGTCCTCTTAAAAGTTTGTCATTGGCGTCTGCCCATTTTGCACAGGCCTGTATGGAGTTAATTCATGTGGGATATGTCTCCTTTTTCAGACTATGACTTGGTATTTACAAGTGAAGAGTGTTCTACCCATCTAAACTGATCAGCATACCAGTGCCTGTGCAGAGCACCATGTTGCATTTAGACAAAGCTCAGTCACCTGACTGCTTGTTAAACATGAAATAAATTTCTTCCATGACTTCTTTCCTTTATGAATTTGATCAAACCTAAATAGCCCATCGAACTAAGGATTTATCCTACTTTTACAAATGGATAACACTGAAAAATAAGTTAATCTTTTTGTTAAATACATATGATCTAAGCCCTACTATATCATAAGCTTTTCTTTTATCTTGACACAACCAAAATTATAATATACACTATTTCAACAATGTTATCCCCTTAGCAATTGGGAATTGGCACATCTTTTAACAAACATGATAATTTGTACTTTCAGAAAACAATTTCAGTAAAGAGCTTTTCAGCTGAAGATATGATTTTCAGTTCTTAGTAATTGCTCATTATTCCTTTTAGTCATTGAAATATTATTCATTATGCACTGAAAAAAATTATGTCTGCTGTAACAACAAAAATAGATATTTTAAATATAGTTTGAACTAGGAATGTTATTTTTTTCTTCTGTTGACATAATGCTCAGAAGCTGGTTCTGAGAAGAAAGGGAAAAAAAGGAAACCAGCCTGTTTCTGAGACTTATTCTTGTACTCCAATCCTCTCCCAAATAAAAAGAATGGCTGATGTCAGGTGGGTCAAGTCTCCTGTGAATTAATTGGATTTTCTGCTCAGGGATTCATCTCATAAGAGATTTCTGTCCATCATTATCATGTAAAAATCTTATGTTACTCTATTTATGTAGATCTTTTAAGAGTATACGTAAGAGAGAGGGAAGAGAAAAGGGAAAACCAGTATGGAAAATGAGTAGAGTACTCGCTGCCTTTTGGGCATTATTGTAGGACAGGAGCGTGTTGATGCAAACACAGTGTATAAAAGTGAAATCTCCCTTGGTCCAGAGTTTTGGATGTACACAGTTTTGTCTTCTTTACATTTCAGCTTAGTTGTGTTTCTAAAACAGATCTGGAGTGGAACAAAAAATATTGATACATTAAACCGAATTCCTATGATTTGCTGAGTATGAATTGTGGCAGAAATAGTTTTGATTCTCTTCATAGTAATTAGGCTGCTAAGTTATTTTCTTTTTTTTTACTACCTCAAGATGCACAGCATATTTCATCTTACATAACAATCAGAAATATTCTTTATTTTAACTATTTGAGACTTTGCTTTGTGCAAAGGGTTTTATTCTACATTGCAGAGGTTTGGGTTTTTGTTGGTTTTTTTTTTTTTGTTAGTTTGTTTTAAAAAAGGAACTGCAAATTAAATTCTTAATAATTATAATGATGGTAACAACAACCAGTCTTATATTGTTTCCCACCAGGCTCATGAGGTACATTAAGAGCAGCTGCATCAAAAAAAAAAAAATCTTACAATCCACAAATGTGAGGGGAACATGCTGCTATCACAATCATTAAACACAATTTTGTTCTCAAGCAGCAAATGCAAAAACACAGCAACAGAAAGAGAAAACACTGAGGATACTGTGAGCATCAGATGAGAAAACAACATAATTTGGGTCCCAAAAAGAAACTGCTGCGATGTTGGCAAAGGTAATCACTCTTTAAGCACACAGTAATGTCTCTGTTGCAAGAACAGACAAGCAATGACATTTTTACTGGATGTGAAATGGCTCTTGGACCCACAGGCTCTGGCTTATGAATGCAGAAAAAGGGTGGAAGTGACTGAGCGGTTGCCTCTTCTCTTTCAGTGCACCTTCCTACATGCATCCTATGTCATAGCAATGCTCTGAATCAAGGCAAATTATTCAGTAGTTGCAGGGAGAAGAGAAACAATAGGTGTTGATCAGAGCTGATATTTATCACAAGAGATAGTTTAGAGCCAAAGCTTCATCTGGATTGCTCTGGTTTCCTCAATTTGCAATTGAGTGAGTGTAACACTGATCTTTACTGTGAAAGGATGTCTTCATTAGAAAGAGGTTGTAATTCACTATAATTTTACTAATTACCTCACTTGTGACTTTTAGTGCTCTTCAAGTCCCAGTTTTAATCTTCCTACTAATTGTTGGCTGCAAATGGAATAATGTTATACAGCTTGCATAAGGATTCCCAGAAAGAACAAAGTTTGCTTTGTGTCATAGATACAAACTGGAATCTCCTGTTTTCCTGTGCTGTTATTTGTTTTAAACAATAAGAAAGAATGGAGTAAACTATCTGAATGAAGCAATGATGTTAGGAAAGAATTATTTTTACTCTCTCTATGATAAATCGTTACAGTTTCACATCCTTTGTATTTTCAGTGAACATGTCTTGAAATGCTTTAGATTTTTGAAGTTTTTAACTGTTTCTTTTAATACTAGGGTAAAATTGTCTTCTTAGAGAAAGTCGCTTGCAAATTAATTCCATTCAATTTCTGGATTTTGATAATAGAAATTTCTTCATTTTTTGATATTGGAAATTTCACTTTTTTTAAGTGTCTGTCGTTGGCAACAGCTGCATTGGAGAATTCTTCCGGTATTTGAAATAGCATTTGTTTTCTTGATAATGCCTGGAAAACCTAACACAGTGTGAGCGCTATTTGTTCAGCACTAGGTGTAGGCACAGCTGGAAAGCCCTGGGTCACAGCCTGGGTAGAGCTCCTTAATGAGATCTTGCTACACTATGATTTCCCCATATCCATGTCTCTGAAAGCTTTTCTAGGACAGAATAAATCCACAGTACTTTCTTACTTTGGTCTGCTTTTTTTTTTTTTCCTGGGCATATTATCAGTACTTGTAATCTCATCATGGAAATGGGCTTTATTGCCCCTTCTTAAAGCTTAATAAATAGCACAGGTCACACACAAAGATGTTGAGACACACACACTCTGAACACCAGTAAAACTTTGTATAGCACCTCCCTAATGACAAATAGGAATTTACAGTTTGTCTTTTCAGGATGTATGGCAATTGAAAAAAAATGGATATATTTACTTCATAAAGATGCTAATGCAAGTGTTTCTGAAGATGATAAAAGAAACAGAACAAAATAAAACAAGTATTTTCATTTGTTTGCCTTGTCCTGGTTTGTATCCTTTCTTGAGTGATACTGAGTAAAGGGACCCACACCACAAGCATTCTCTCCTCTTTTAATTAGTTTCTGTCTTCTGTGGTTCACCAGACTCACGCTATAACAACGAAAGCACGTACCACTGTTTTTCTTCCCTCATCAGCTCTTTAACTTTCCTTTCTCCTCAGCATCTCAAAGTTCTGTCTTTTTGTAAAAAATGAGACTTACTTTGCTGGTTCATTTTCTGGAAAATTCCAACTTCCTCTTAGCCAACTCACTTACCCAGACAGTCTTTAAAGATTCAACAACATCATGAGCTAGAGCTGGTTTTCATTTTAAAGATGTAAGTCCTGTACACTTTAGTCACTGCATGTGCGTAAAGGTGTATTATTCTCTAACGTGGTTTCAAAACTAAAAAGAAGTTTGAAATAATTCATTTATGTGTTCTGCAAAGTCTCTTAAAATCCTTTAAGACACTTGTGAAGAAACGGTCATTCCTTTCACAATCTAAAAGCACAAAATAGAGAAGTAAGTAATAAGAACAAACTAGAAATAGATTACCTTTTTTTCCCCTCAGAGGGGTATTTCAGTTCCCATTTAGAAACCTGATATACATTCTGATGACAGAGCGTTATACTCATCACTTGGAAATGTAAATTTTTTCCAAGATACTTTTCCTGAGCTGCTTGTCTCTGTAATTATTCAACTAATATAGTTCCTCAGAAAGAAGGAGCAGATCGATTAAATAAGCAAGCTGATTGAAAGAAATGGATTATATAACAAAGTATAAATTAATGTTGGACTTAAATAATGAGAATAATTTGCTTTAAAATTGCAGTATTTTTTTAATCAAAGATAAAATAAGTCTTTAACACTTCATTTTTCGACATTGTAGATGATCTACAACTGCTCTCTGCAGCAAATCAGATCAAAACAGCACATATTAACCGAGAGGTTAATTTTCACTTAGCAGCTGAAACTGTGGAGTTACGGATTATTTAAACAAATGCATATTCTAATATACACAATAGATACTTTAAACAACTTGTGTACTGTTTGTCTCATTATAAAATAATTACCAAAATATAAGGTGCTACTGAATCTTTTCAAAATATTTTATAAAAAATTCAATTTTATTAAACATTGTTAGTTTGATGAGCTTATAAAAGTGTACTGAAGTGTGAAGGGAATGGAATACGTTAGGGTCATGATACCATTAAGGGACAGTGATCCCTTGAGTGCATCAACAGTTTATTGCTATTTCACTAATATTGAAGTTTGCCCTGGTGTAAAGGTCTATCACTGTATGTATGGATAATTTAATTTGTGTACCCAGACAATTTAGAGTCCCTAGTTCTGACCACAGATTAATATAGAATATTATCAGAAAACTAGCATAAAAACTGTTTCATGGAGTATTTTGCCTGTGAAATAGATTATAAATTAAAACCCCCTCATATTTAGAGGTGTTGACCTGTGAATAAAGAACATATTTCAAAATAACTGACTTTTAAATTATAAGAAATGTCCAGTCTTTTCTGATAAATCCTTTCTCCTCCTCTAAATTAATAGTGCATTATCTACTGCAAAGAGAAAAAAATAAAAAGACAAAAAACCCCAAAAGACACACTTGCTTCTTCTGTTATAAACGTAGGAGGGAAAAACACACTTCCATGTACTCCTACTTTCATACACTGTTATACTACTAGAATTCATTGGAATCAGAATTTCAGACAGAATGTGATATGGTTCTCAGTGCTGCTGTTTCTTAATGTTTCACATTTCCTGAAGTCTCAACTTCATCTTATACATGGAAAAATTTTGGCTGGGTGTTGTGCCTGGGAACTTTTTTTTTTTTTAATCTTAAAACTAATAATATTCTTTCATCATATAAGATTTTGATGTCACTGAACATCAGTGTCAAACTATCCTATTTTATATTCTATTTTATAATCCTAATTTAGTCCTATTTTATAGTTACAAAGAAATGTGCTGCAGTTAATGTGAAATAATTAGTGATTTCACCAGTTTGGACACAAATGAACTACATGATGAAAGTAAGCTAGTTCTTCTACAGGTATCATTGTAATATTCATCTAAAAAAAGTGAATTTTTAATTTATAAGTCTGTTCACCACTTGTTTTTGAAACAACTGTTAAGACCTTTGGAAAAAACATTGTTCTGAAAGTATTTTTTAAGAAATTACTAATATACTAGGTATTATTTAGCTTGAAATTTCTGATTAATGTATGCTGAACTGTCCTAGCATTTCAGTCACATTAGGAGTGGGATGGTGAAGTGGTAAATATTTTAAATATCTTTTAATATTTTCATTTTCCTATTATTGACAGATATTTCTTCTCATATCTTGCTATAGACATTCTATATAATGTACTACAGAAATGGTATGTTTATGTTGAAGGGAAGCATACAGATAAAAAGTGATGTGTAGGAAGTATTTTTTTGTTTCACATTCTGATACACCTAAATATTATTGATATTACTATGGTTTTTTAACTTTGGTATTGACTTTAGACATATTAAAGCACAAAATCTTATTTATTTTCCTCTGAATTCTTATTGATATCTTATTTTATTTTGAAATAATAATACAATTTATAAACACCATAACAGTTGTTTCTTGCAGTTGGAATCAGGTGACAGTAGAGAAAAAGCTTGTTTTCTACATGTTGTCCTTGAAAACAATAAGTAGACACAAGTTTTTCACTGACATGAATTGGAAATGATACAAAAGTTTTACTTTCTATGCAAGCCCACAATATTAGTGTAAGCACCATGAAAATGATCTTACTGCCATTGATTAGGTCTCCTGAGAAGGCAATAATTTTTTTAAAGAAGTAACAACAATTACAGTTATGTATTTCAGGCAAAATTTCTAGCCATCATGCCTTAGCAAAAACTGACAAATTATGTAAATCCAATCTATGGATCAATTTGGTTTTTTACTTAATAATTCTCAAGCCATATTCAGAGGTGTATAGTTGCTTCTTAGATGTAGTCTTCCTTAACAGCTTTCCGTTCAAAGTAAAAATTTATTTAAATCTGTTATCTTCAGTATGTCAGGATATACTCTACCGCTGAATAATTTTTGCAACACTCATTTAAATCAGCAGATTTTCATGTCAAACAACTGAATTTATTGAGCCTGGTGACCTGATTAAGCTCTGTATCTGCTGTATTCACAAAAATCTTGCAAGGGAGAGACAAACAACAAACCGCACATTATTAGAACACAGAAGCCTCAGCTGCAACAGTGACCCTGTGCCTGGTTCCTGTCTAAAGTCATGATCAACAACAATCTTCATCTAAGAGATCAGCAAACACCATTCCTGTGCAACATATAGGATAAATGCTTTCCTGTGGTTTTCCTAACAAGCCACCAGATGTTTCACTAATCATCAATGGCATTTCATTTTCTAGTAATCAGTGTGACACAATAGGTGTTGCACTCCGTGATGATCCTGACCAGAAGAGCCTTGTGCATTGGGAAGTCAGTGATCCATCCAATAGTCAGCCCAAGTACGCCCAGACCTATGCTGAGCTGGGCTGAGCTGGGCTGCTTGCACAGCTTGGTTCTCCAGCTGTGTAGTGCTGCACAGTTTCCTGGCTGTGGGAGAAACTCAGCCAACTCATTTAACAGAGTAACTTGCAGAGACCTCCCGCTTGATACCAGTAATTACACCTCCTGCGTGGCCTTGCCTCTACCTGAAAGCGTGGGAAAAGCTATCAAGTGAGCATCATTTCCGTTTGACAATACAAATGATGACTAGAGTTGTTCCCTTGTGAGAAAACACTGTAGTAGCTAGAATGAGCCAAATGGGTTAACTTTTTCTGTGGATGGGGTCTTCAGAACATGCTGTGCATGGATTTGAGGGACATTTGGTGCAGCACCATTCATGGTTTCCATCCTAGGACTCCAGATTATCTGCATTATCTTCTCTTTCTTTATAGTGTTGTTCTAATAAGTAGCTCTCTAAATGATACGTTACCAAGTCTGAGTTCCCTTCTTACTGGGATTATCATGGACCAGAACCTCTTGGTGCAAAACGTGTCTGTACTAAAAGGAAGAGAAATTTATTACTCTTATAATTAAATAAAACAAGCTGAAAATTTTTTGCTACTTTGATGTTAGTGTAACTATTTCATGACAGTTGCCAGTACTCCTGGACCTGCTCCAAGGTACTGGAGAACCAAGGATCCTGGAGGTAGAGCAATTAAGACACTGGGTTGTATAACCAGAATCTTGAATGCAAATCTCTTTCCAGTTTTGTGCCACCCTATACGTGGCACTGCAGGGAGAGTGATGGAGGAGAAAGGGAAATTCAGGCACTGCAGGGAGAATGATGAAGGAGGGAGGGAAATTTAAACATTCTTGTTGCTTTCTTGCTTCAGTGTGAGTATGATTTACGTTACTAGTGCAGCACTGCAGCTGCTATGTAAGAGGAAAAATGTGCTACCAGGGCAGCAGCAGGGAATAATAGACAAATAATAGCAGCAAGGTCTCCTCCCAGGTCTGCAGAAGAAATGAAGAGAAAATGTAACCTTTTCTGGTTGTGACATTTCATTCAGGCAGCTTTTACTCTGTGCAGACATTTTGCAAGCAGAATACTGCAAGCAGGAGACATCCAGCTTCAAAATATGAAAGAATTGTATATTGGCTGATATACACAATGGAAGTTAAGGAAGAATTAGCTGTCAGGCTAAAAACGAACATGGTTTCCTAAACCTATATTAGCACACAAGGTGTGTTTACTCTCCAGGCATTTGTCACTCAAATAGGGATGGATCAGCATCAACAGTTCCTCTGAATTGCTGTCTTCCAGATCTCTGTTTACTTCTCCAGTGCTATGATTTTTTTCTGTTACTACTTTTCCTTTTGAATCCTTGGCCTGAGAACTGCCCCTTTTTCAATAGTCTGACCTCTGCCTACCACTCTCACTGTCTTTTCTCAACCTTTTCTTGCTCTACTCAGCAGAATTTCTTGCAGGTTTTTTTTTCAAAACTTAAGAGCTCTCTCAGAAATCTAAGCCCTAGCTGCAAAGATGCACTGCATAGAAAACAGGCCTTTGGCTCAGAGAAATTAGAACAGGGGAATATCTTTAAAAAGTATTGCAGTTTTTAATGTAGTATATACTGATTTTTTCCTATGTTTATTATTTTCTAGGAAGACTCTGTCAAATAGTATATGTATCTTTGTAATTTTAATTGTAATAATAGTTATAAAAATAGATAAATTCTGTGAAGTGATCTTGTTCGTGCCCAGTAAATTCAGGAGAGTTTCACTGAGAAAGACTTCTGAATACTCTGTTTAACATTAAATAATTCAGGCACAATAGACTTTTCACTGGTTCTCTTCTGCAAGCTTGTCGAACATCATCACTACAAAATTGTTGTCTGTGTACTCTAAACACTATTTCTTTGATCACTGAAACTTCATCATGCCAGCTTCCTCTTTCAGGATCGCTATTCATCTCACTCTGTGTTTTTGGTACTGTCATTTTCCAATATGAGAGCAAATGTAGTCTCTGTGACTGCTGGTATAAAGAGGCTGCATCCCTCAGCAGTCATTCTTGCTCAGGAGATATTTCTTAGCTCTGGCAGTACCTTGTTCCACCACTTTGAGCAAGTTCCAAGACTTTGTCTGTTTCCTAGTACCACTTGGCTCTGATTTCTGAGCTACATTTGCTCTGAGAAAGATGTTTGTCTCTTTATAGCCTGTGATGTAGAGATACCACTTGCAAGTGGGTTATCTGATGCTGCAAATCCAGTATCAGACACCCCAACAAGGCTATTCAGAACGAAATGCCAAAGTGTCCCATTCTTTTCCTGAGAGAGTCTCTGGGTGCTTATAACCTTGCTTTGTGCTTCTAAAGTCAGGAAGAGAATTGTCATTGATTTCAATGAGAGCCAGATCAGGGTTTAAACGATCACCGATCCCTGCTAATCAAAGTTCAAAAGCAAAAGCAGAATATTAAGAAGGAAAATGTTACCTTAACTTCACTTTTGCTTATATGCACATTTTCCTGTGATCAAGTGGGTTTTTTTTCATTTGTATGTTAACTAGGCTTAATGCCATGATTTTTTTTTCTTTTTCATAATTAAAAGGAAAACAAATCTATACATGCTGAAAAATCAAGTATTTTACTGCAATAAACTTGTCAAGCAAACTATTTTGTTATCGCATATCAAAGGTTGACTGTTGGAGGGTCTTTTTGCCAAATTCTATGTTTTGCTTCAAGACAATTTTTTTTCTCCTTAGCATAAAAAATTTCCACTCCCTACCTAATCTTTTGATTGTTTTGTTTGAACAATCTGAGTCTGTTGGGATAGTATTCCTCATTAGCATTTTTGAACTTTCCTGTAGGATTAATAAAGCTCCGTTATTTTGATGTTTCATGCTGAATTTATATCTTTAAAGTAAGGTGACCTGGTATAAGTTTGTAAGTCTTATCCTTTTGTTTTATTTTATTCATTTACATCTTAAAACTTTAACCTTCTGCTAAAGCTTCAAAAATTTTTCTTTATGTAGGGAGCTAGTAGTTACTGCAACATATTTCATATGATTGGTAATAAATTGAAGGAGTCTGTAAGGGTATCTAGTAACACTGGTCACTTGACATCTGACAAACTACCTTGGAGTCCCTTATGCCAGGCTGCACTTGGTTACATTTATTAGTAAATTTCAAGTTTCAGTATACCATGAGAAGAAAATACTTTTTAAACAGCTCCGCTATCTATTATTCCTTTGTGAAAAGAAGTTAAAGGGATTTTTGTAGCTTTTCAGTACACAGGTCAGCTGTTAGCTCTTAAAAGCTATTGCTGTTATCAGGACAACAGTTAAAGTTGTTTAATTTTCAGTATACATGTAAAATTAACTACCTGTATAGTTGCAAAGAGAGGTCATAAGTCAAGGAGTTAAACCCCTAGGAGTGATCTAAGTAATGTCGTTTCAAAATCCTGATTAACTAAGGAGACAACACTCATTTCTTTTTACAGGTTCGTTGGGAGAGTGACAGATTTTGTTCGCTTTAATAACTCATGGGGTGATTTCTAATCAGACTCCTGTGGTGTCTTTATCCAGTGTGAGGTAACCTAGTAACACAGGATGTTGAAGCAGAGAGTATGACACAAATCTTTCTTGGTAAAGGATTTTATGGAGGAATGTAATGTCTCTAAGGTGTTAAATGGTTATGAGAACTCCTCCAATAGCGATTTCTCATACACAAAATCTATGGTCATTTATGCTCAATTATCCAATAGAAAGGAGATTCAAATTAAAATAGTTTTCAAAATGTAATACCGTACTTCACTAGTATAAAGTTCTTATTTTCTCTTTCTTTTTCTCTTCCCTTTATTTGTGAGTGAACAGATATTTGTCTGAAGGGGAATAAGAGCATGACTACTTAATAACTGTTCTGAGACACAGATGGGGCCCAAAGGTTTTTATTTTTACCAAGCCAACGAAAAAAATACACCAGGTATACTGCATGTGTAATCTTCATTGAAATGAACTTATAATGAATGCTAACTATTAGTTCTGCATATGCCTAATCGAGGCAATAGTTTGAATATTAAATAATAAACCAGGAGTTCTTCACTTCTCTTTAATCCCCTCTGGGAAGCCCAGTTAATTAGAGCTGTTTATTACAACTTGATCAAAAAGCCTAAATTCTATGTGTCCTACATATCTAGCTACTACAATATTCTCTGTCATTGAACCCTCACGAGGCCCTGAAGACTTTGACTTGCTAATGCAGCCATCAAAGAGATAGACTAACTCACTCTTTAGTCAAAGCTGTTTGTTTCAAGGTGCAGGGCAAAACATGCTCTAGGCTTTCCAGTGCTGCACACTATTTCTTCCTTAAATTTAATCCGAAAACCTCCTTGCCATACTTAATTTAACATTTGAATCAAATTAATTATTTTGTAACAAGACTGGTGTTGAGGATCTAAATTCCTCATTTAGCATAGAACATTAATTGATGCAGTGGAATGCTCACTTTGCACTGCTGCTGTTATCATTTACATGTTCCAAATAGATACATAAACGTAGTTCTCACAGCCATACACATGCACATGCACACACTCATGAAACATCAAGATGAAGCAGTGAATTGAGGGGGAGAATTCCCAAGGCAAATAGAAAAGGAAAAATGAGCATTTCTGCCTTTATTATGAGAAAAAAATGCACTAAGAGAGCTTTGCTGTCTCTTCCTTATTCAAAGAGAACTGTGACTGCTGATGAATATTTTCTAACCTGCACTTGGTAAGTATTAACCAAAAACGTTATAATAATAAGCTTATGATTAATTAAAAAAAAAATATTTGCTAGATTTTCTTTGGTTCAACTGACAGCTCACACTGCAAACAGTGCTGATTCAAATCTAAGGATATAAACAAAAATAAAATCATTAGTCTGTGAGAAATTTGGAAACTTTTTGCTACCAGCTCTCTACACTGTATGGAAATCCTGTGTTGAATAATAAATTGGGACAGAGAGTATCCAGAAATGATAATCTAGAGAAGGAGAAATAATCTTACCCTGTGGTGAACTCCCTTTTATCTCACAAAACGCAATCACAAAATACAAAATAGCTAAACACTCAGCAACTCCTCTTCCAAAATTCAAGCCAAGAGAATGTGTGCATTTCTTATATGAATCCCTTTTTAGTTTTAGATAGCTAAAAAAAATGTTTTCATTCAATGTAAGATTCTTGTGGCTTCTGCCTGTATCAAACAGTGTATTGTACCAGACAGTTTTAAATGTCATTTGCTGCCATTTTATATTAAAGATAAAGCTTGCAAATGAAATCTTAATGCCTTTGTTGTTGACAGCCACTGAAAAAGCCAGATTATTTAAGCCATTTTAAGTATCTCTCACAGTAGCTTCCCTTTGCAGAAGGTAAGTGGATTTAATTTCCCGATTTTCACAAAAGCCTAAACCATCATAGTGACACAGCAAGTCCTGTACACATGTTGAAGACTCTGCTACTTTTTTTTTTTTTTCAAACTGAAATTCCTCTAAAATACTAACAAGTAACTTCTCCAGGAAATATAACTATATGGAGGCACATGCAAACATCCCAACTTTAAAAATAAAAATCACTCCTAAATTCAAGGAGGGCAGACACTTGGAATAGTTTTTTCATGCTCTTACATAAGAAGTCTGCTTTCTTCCTAATGATAACATGAGCTGATACCTCCACAAAAGAGCTAAACATACCATAGGTAGACAGTAAAAGCCATTAGACCTGATTCTCACCTTACTGTAAGCTTTTTGCCACCTGGCCAGCAGTGTGTCAATACCAGGGATAGAGAGCTGCTTGTCCCTACTGTACTGTTTTGAAACTTCCACCTTACAATCAGACAAGGAATGTGAATGCATCCACATTTGTCTATGCTAAGGGCTCAATAGCATACCAAGACTTCCTGGGAGAATCCTCTACCTTTCCGCTTCACTGGAATTAATCATACTTCTCAGGGGCTTTTTATGTACCTTTGGCCATATCCTCACTCTGCTCACTTCACCTAAGAACGCCTGAGGCTCTCTCCATACAGCTGATGTGCTTCCTTTGGATATAAGGTGGGGACAATTTTCTCCATGGTTCCATATTATCAGTCTGTAACTGCTAGTGACGGGCTGAAAAGAAGAGTCATTCACTTCCTCACTGGAGCTCAGACTTATGCTTCAACAGACAGGGAAATGTGTTTGTGGACCATCACCATCTTAGGATTAACAGATAGGAAAGGTAGTCTTACATTGTCTTTTTCTTTCATTTCACTTTTCAAGTGTGTTTTTCACATTAGAAACATTAGATTTTTTTTCACATTAGATTTTTTTTCTTGGCATATATTTGTAATATGTTCTGTTAAGACAAATCTCATAACATTGCTATGGTTGCAGTGAGTTTTTCTGTGTTTAAAGTTAATTTTTTGTCCCCTTGTTTTAGTCATATTTAAATAGATAACAGTAAGCTATTTAGTGAATTCGCACAATCCCGAGGAGAGCAAAAATGTCTTGTTCTGTCTCTGACATCCAGTAGATGTACTGATTTACTAATATGTCCCTTGACAAAAGGGTATTTTATTTTCAGAGTTGTCCTTGTAATACTTTTTTTTCAATTTCATTCCCTTGACATTACTTACAAGCCGCATTTAAACAACAAAGCTTTAATTTGTTTCAAAATACTCCATCAAAAAACCCCATGAACATCAGAGAATCTGCACGTTAAGTTACAGTGAATACAATCAAACCATGTTACAATGCATGATTCTACCTTTATTAAAATACACTTTGGGCTAAGTCAATCAGCAAATGTTTTTTAGAATTGCCATTCTGACATATGACATTTGTGCTGGTATGACTGAAGATGGAAGAGGAAGTGAGGATTATCCCCAAAGCCATTAAAGAAATCAATCCTTTTCAATAGCTATCATTGGAAAGCCTGCTGTGGAGACCTATGAATCCATATTCTGACAGATCTAGAAAAAAATACTGTAATCATTGTAATTTGTGCTACATTCAGAGGATAGGAACCTGAACTTTT
Source organism: Cuculus canorus (assembly GCF_017976375.1). NCBI lineage: Eukaryota > Metazoa > Chordata > Aves > Cuculiformes > Cuculidae > Cuculus > Cuculus canorus. The sequence goes on from NC_071401.1 coordinate 84,639,852, forward strand.
AATTAAAGACAATGAGTTATCAATCCTCAATGAAGACTGTTATTTTGTTTTTCTTAAGAGCTGGAGAAGCAGAAAAAGCTTCTGTCTTCTGTAGGACACTCTTTTTATAAAGCAACAAGTTATGTTTATAAAATCCGGATCTCAAAAAATCTATATTTTTTAGTAAAAGACATATTACTTCAATGAATCTGAAGTCTAATGCTGAGATTTTGTGTCAAAAAATACTCTTGAAAGATGAACTTTTATTCCATTTCAAAGAGGAAGATGTGAGGGTTTTTCTGTAAAACAGGGGGAAATGTCTGAATGACTTCCTCTATAAGGTTTTTCATTATCTTAAAACCTGGGTAGCAGGAAATAACATTAATGCTACTTCTGAAAAACTTGCTTACCAAACTCCTACCATGACTATGACTGCTGAATACCTGGTCATGTAGTATTTCTGTCCTTGAACAAAACATTTCTATTCCCTGATTATTTTTGTTTAGTTGTCAAGAGGTAATTGACCCACAAGTGCTTTAGCCCCATCAACCTCTTTGGTTACTACAGCACTCACTCTAGTTTATCAATGTCTTTCTTGTACTAGGGGACTTGAAACAAGTTGCAGTACGAAGATTTGGTCTCAGAAGTGCTGAGTAGTAGAATATGATTATTTCATTTGATCTGCTGGCTGCACTGCTGTTGCTGCTGCTGGTCCTCTTAGCTTGCAGGGCCCTGCTGCTCCAGGGCTTTTTCTGCAGATGATTGGCTTCCCAGACATTCAGTGCCCAAGCAGCAGCACTTGGAGGCAGACTCCGCATTTGTCCTTGTTCAATTGCATAATGTTCCTTTTGGCCTATTCCCATGGCCTGTCTAGGTCCCCCTTAATGACAGATAATTCTCCAAGTCTGTCAATTTGTCCTTCCAATTTGGTGTTGATGATCAAGGAGTCATTGCCTCCCTGTCCTAGTTAAAACTGTTTGAAATGGGACAGGCCCCAGGATAGAGCAGGGTGGTACTCGACTTGCTACTCACCTCCAGACAGAACACAATCTGTTAACCTCTACAGTCTAAGCCTGATCGTTCAAACATTTTCCTCCATTTAGGAGCATTTATGCCTTTTTTTTTTCCTGATTTAAATATAACTGCATCATCTGCATTATATCTATTGGCACTTCTTTTGTCTTCACCTTTGTTTTGCTTCGGTTCCTCTCCTTGGAGATGCACGTTTTCTTTTCTTTGTGATCTTTTGCCCTGTCTTCTCTTCTTTAGCAAGTCTTTTTCACTTGTGGAAGACTACATGTTTCTGTTTCCCTTGAACAATTTCCCAAATATGCAGTGCCAACAACAAACTTTCAACTGTCTGTGGTTGAAAAAAATAACTGGGTCACATAGGAGCATTATTACCACCACATTCTCCCTACTCTTGAACCACATTTTAGGCAAACGTTTTTCTGTTTCAGTTCCAGCCATACTCTATGACTGTCTTTAAGTTTATAGAAGTTCCCAGAAAGTTTTTATTCAGCTGGGAGTACTCACAATGACGTGAAGGTAACTCTCTACATGGGTTCCACGCTGAGTACAAAATGACCTTAAGCAATGCTTGAACACCGCTCCGCTGTCTGCTCTGCTCCAGCACAGCCCTTACTCCAGCACTGACATTTGACTTTTGCCTGGCTGCAGCTCCCAGCTTGAGTTACACATTTGAGCATGCCTGCTGGGACCAGTCTGGTCTGGATTCCAGACCAGATCTTGGACATTGGTCTGGACTCAATCTTCTTTTAAGTACATCATTGATGCACTGACATTTTCCTAAAGCTATCAGCCTTTCCGCTTTGATGTCTAGATTCAGGATTTCCTTATGTGGCAATTGTAATTGCGTATTGTAAATGGGAAGCATTAAAAATGCTCTTATGCTCCATGCCACTGATTTAAAAAGGCAGTGCTTTATCAACTCGATTATTATCTACTTCCCTGTACTCTGAAGTATAATACAAGCAATGAAAAGTGGTAGGGAAAATGAGAAGGAGAGAGCAGGGTGGGGGAAGGAGACAAAGAATTTTATATTTTTACAGTATGAAAATGAAAATCAGAAACATAAGCTCTACTTTGTTTGAAGGCTGCATCTTCATAGTGTTGTAAATTGAGCCTATTTCAGCTAAAAGACTGTTATTCTGTAAATCTCAGTATTTGCAAAATTTTGAATATTTCATATTCAGAGACACGTTTTCTGTAAAGGGAAGCCAATGTATTTTTAAGGAACTCTGCTGTGGAGACTGAGAGTGTTTTGTGGGGCATTGGAGGAAGAGAAACTGCAGCACTATCAGTAGCTCATGAGAATCACAACAGGCAGTAATGTGAGGATGGTTAAAGCTCTGTCTTGTTGCTAGGTAAAGACTGACCATCTTTCTGAAATTATAAAGAACATTGCTTTTAGTTTATATTATTCTGGACTGCATTTTCCTTCAGGCAATTATATTTTAAGAGGAGAAAATATTGCTAGGGTAAATCAGTCACATAACAAACAATATGGTATCCAGCAGGAAATGGATTGTAAACATAAAAGGTTCTGATAAATCAACTAGTCCCAATGTTTAGTTAGACAACATAGTTTAATTTAAAGTGTGCATGGCACAAGTTTGTAGTTTTAAAAGTATTATTTCTATCAAACTTATATACAGGTTAAACGATGACTGGAAAGATAATTTTAGACAGCAGCATGAAAGTCTTAAAACATTATTCATTGCATAGAAAAAATATGCAACTGTCTATTGCTGTTTTTTCCAGGTCTTTGTGATTGAAAAGTTAATCCAACCAATCAATTCATTTTGCTTTATAAATCATGTGCATCAAACCTCTCCGCATGATTTGAGCAGTGCTATATTTGCATGGAAAACAGGGAACATGCATAGGACAAGACACTGCATGTCCAGATTAGATTGCTTTTTGTGTAACGATTTTTACATAAGAAAATAAATTTTCTGGCAGAAATGCATATATGTAGCTGTAGATGACATACTATAATTCACTGTGTTACCTCATGTTACATACTTTAATGTATATTTTCTCTTATTTAGAGGCAACAGGTGCACCATTTAAAAATACAAAAGAAACAGGTTTCCTGAGGTACTTCCCATAAGCTCTTGTCACAGCTAGCAGAGAACTGAGGTGTTTTATGTAACTAGGACAGTAGAGGCAGCACATTATACAGCATGATCATTCACTCTTTACGTGTGGTCAATTCCTACATATTTATTTGCAAAAATTAAACTCAATGAAATCAACAACAATTTAACAAGTTGTGTGGAAGGAAAAATTTATATAGATACCATTTATATAGATATATGTATCTATATACAAAGCAATATCTTAAATACATAATTACTTAGTATTTCCATACAATGTTAAAAATTATTATAGAAGGTAATAATACTAATAATTCTATGTTACTAAAAATAAATGTAATATACCTAGGACTCTTTCAAATTAGCTAAACAAAGGCAGAACTTATATTAATGAGATATTTATTCAAGAGGATATCTGAAAAGACTTTTATAGTTACACAGTTATCTTTGAGACATAATATTCAGTGGTTGCTTTTAATACTGTTGGATTCCCAAGATTTTCAAAATTAGGTTATGAATATCTGAATTAAACGGGTCAATAAGGGATGTGCTTTTCAAAGCTATACATATATTCCATCACTTCAATTAGAAGAGAGCCTTCAGTATCATCAACCATGCTCCTTCTTGTAAGGTCATTTGAATTTAAAAAAAAATGGATTCTCCATTCAAAGAAGAAAAGGCACACAATAATTTCCATTGAAGAAAAAACAGAGTTATTATGAAAATGATATTGATACGCAGATAAAAGTCAATGGTAGCAAGATCGCCATGCCTGTTCTTTATGGTGTGAATGTAGGGGAGAAAAGGGGGTTTGGAGGCTGTATCAGGTGAAGCATCAATGTGTCAGTAAAAGCGGGCTGGAGGAGCGGCCTCTGTGGGAACAGACCATAGGATGCCCTTCACTGGACTCTGAACACTGGTGGTTCCAGCTAGTTTCTAAGTGGATCCAATACAGGACACAGCCGAGTTCATCAGCAAAACTCGTGCCACCTCTCTGAAAAGATGTTGGAGATCAAAACCACCATAGGGAGAGAAAGGCACAAAAAGGAGTGGAGAAAAGCAGAGGGAGGTAACAAAACGTTCAGAGAAAGGAAAAAGAAGTGGTGCTCCATGGCGAAGCTGGTGTCTTTGTGGCCTGTGGAGCACTTTGGTCACAGCAGTTGGATATTCCTGAATGAACTGCCATCCATGGAAAGCCCTTACCAAAGCAGAGGAAAAGTGTGAGGAGTGGAAGAGAGAAACCACTACTTACCAGCCATAACACCCTCTGGTCCTGCATTGTTCATTGCCTCACTGAAGTGACTGAGCTTGATAAAAGGAGGAAGGGAGGAGTCTGGAGTGAAGGAATGAAGTTGAGCCTGGGAAATGGGGCAGAAAGTTGTTTTCCACATGTTTTAATGCTTGCAATTTCCCCCCCTCATTCCCAAATAAGTAATAAATATATATATTAATTGTCAATAAATTTAAGTAATTTCAAATAGTCAGATAATTGATCTCCTGGGGGATTTTTGGCTTGATCTCTGAACTTCCTTGCTTCTGCTCTTTGTATTTTCTCCCCTAACCTTTCTGAGGACAGACAGTGACTATGTAATTGGGTGGGATTTTGTGTGTTAGTTGATGGCAACACACCACAGAGGAAAAGGTAGGCTGGTGCAAACCTGACCTGTGGCAACTCCAGGGACATCCACCTGCTCATGGAAAAATAATAGCTTTCTGTAGTTACCGATAAGGGACTTCAAAGCTGTCATAATTTTTGGTACACTACACTGTCTCGGTGATGGTAAGCTTTCATTATGGACATCATTTTTCCTTAGAAAGGATATAGCCCTTAGCTCTTAAGTCTATTCTGTAATTAACCATTGATGACCCACTCTGTTCCTGACACAAACCAAGATGCTATTGCCCTTCTTGACCACCTGGGCACGCTGCTGGCTCATATTCAGCTGACTCTCAACGACCAACCCCAGATCTTCTCTGCCAGGAGGCTTTCTAGCCACTCTTCCCCAAACCTGTAGCACTGCACAGGATCGTTGTGTCCCAGGTGCAGGATTCAGCACCTGGCCTTGTTGAACCTCATGCCATTAGTCTCAGGCCATCAGTCCAGCCTGTTCAGATACCTCTGTAGAACCTCCTTACATTCCAGCAGATCCACGCTTGCGCCCAGCTTAGTGTCATCTGCAAACTTACTAAGAGTGCACTCAATCCCTTCATCCAAGTCATTGATAAAGAAAATGAACAGAACTGGACTCAACACTGGTGAATACCATTTGCAACCAGCCTCCAACTGGATTTAACTCCATTTACCACCACTTTTTGAGCCCAGCCTCCCGGTTTTTAACCCAGCAGAGGGTATGCCTTTCCAGGCCAACGGCAGTTATTTTCTCAAGCAGAATACTGTGAAAAATGGTGTCAAAGGCTTTTCTAAATCCTTTCAGGATGCCCAGTTGCCTAGTATTAATATCAAATAAACCATTCAGATAACCATGATGACAGAAATAGCTCATTTTCTCATTAGTTTTCTTGTTTTCTTTCTTTTCCTGACTTTATGTTTACCTTTCACAGTAGTAATGTACTTTTAAAATAACTCCTGGTTTATATTTAATAATTTGTCCATTTTTAATTTCGTTGAGTTTTGCAATAATTTTATATGTAAGATTGTGAAGGATTTGAGAATCTTTGCAAAGCTTTTTGAAAGCTGTACGTGACTGCATTTTTCTCTCTTTATTTCTTTTTTTCCAAAATAACAGCAGTATACACCACTTTTTAGTTATTTTGGACCCAAAGTCTTCACTTTGTTCTTGGACTGTAAAAAATCAAGTTTAGCATCCAAATTTTTGTGCTGGTGTCATCAAATTATTAATTTTTAATGATGTCTTTAAAATTATTTCAGTAGAAAATCAAGAATTGAGACAGTGCAACATCTCATGTTATTTATTTTGAAATAAAGTTTCTTTGTCACTGTTCACATATCTTCATCTCTTACAGTAAAATGTTTTAACAGTGGAAGTTGACCTGATTTTTTCCAGTGAGTAGAAGATTAAAAATTGTCTCATCAGAAAAATGTTATGAATGTGAAACACTAATGTATGAAATACTGTGGCTTTTTATTTGTAGCTTTGCTTAGTAGACAGACTTCATCTGGAGGTTACATACAATCTTCACTGTGAGGAATTGCATAAGAGCTGGTGTTATAGCAAAAGAGTGATTTTGGAGCCAGGTGTTTCCATTTAATCTGTGCACTCCAGACCATGCAGGATGATTCAGAGGACTTTAAGACATTGCTTACTCATAGCTGATCTGTAATCAGTAGTAATATAACCATGCCAGCTATGTGAGACTTTTTTTAAATGTTTTAGAAAATGCTATAAGTGTTCATTTCATTTCCTCTCACAGAACACCTTAATAACAGTGTTCTTCTAAATTCTAATTGCTAAGTAAGTATACAGCTGTCTGGAAAAGCAAATAACTATGAGAATAAATGCATACATAATAAGAATAAGAAAAAGTTACTAACTATTTGCAGCAGAAGCATTACATGCCTGCTTAGTGGAACATGCTGTATATCTACCACCTGGATATCAGGCATCTTTCAATCCAAATTGCTTGTTCCTTCTAAAACTCCTAGCCTGTTTGGTGGTGTTGTTTTTTTTTTTTTCTTCCCAGGTGGAAATGTAGCTCTAACAATGTAATTTGTCACTGGCTAAGTACGGCTAGACTGGGCTGACAGCAATAAAGCCAAGAGAGGTGTAAGTTTCCAGCATTAATCTTAGTAGCCTGGTAAATTTTCTGTTTAAGAACCATGACTTTCTGTTTCCTCATAAATGCAATGCATGCCCCAGTATTACCCCAGTGTTTGTCTGAAATGATGTCTGAATTCATATTAGACCATTCAGGAATTAAAATAATATTAAGTTAATAATAAAAAACCCCAGAGTTCTTGATATTGCTTTATTGATTTGTCTCTCCATTCTTTACAGTCTCTGTTCCCAGTGTAGATGTATCCTGACTCCATTTATTTATTAAATATGCCTGACAGTCATGACTGAAATAACATCTGCCTGAATTTACCCACTTCTTCCTGAAGGACCAACGTTCATGCTCTGCTTCCCCTGTATGAGATCCTTGAATGGGAGATAAAGATTCTATTTTAAGTATCAGTATCTATTACTGTTCTGCCCTTGGCATTGTAAGCCACTAACTCTTACTTAAGTTTTGTGAAAAATTAAATTACTTTCTGCACACAGTGCTTCCGTGTATATAAACCCACATTGTAGGTGAATGGGCAACCTAGCTTTCACTGAATTAACCCAGTTAACATCTCCTAAACACCTGAACAAGGGAGGCCTATCCATTGACTTGATTTTAAGCAAGGACTTGATATAAATTTCCTACAATGAGAAGGGAAGAAAAGTAACAGCAATGACATAGTTTAACTGGGAGTTACAAGGGATGGCACCACTTGGAGCAAAGAGAAAGGATATAACTTCTTCCTTTCAGTATGCCCAGTTGCCTAGTATTAACATCAAGTAAACCATTCAGATAACCATGATGACAGAAATAGCTCATTTTCTTGTTAGTTTTCCGGTTTTCTTTGCTTCCCTGTCTCATTTAATGTTTATCATTCACAGTAGCAATGTACATTTAAGATAACTCTTAGGTTATATTGAATAATTTGTCCATTTTTAATTTTGTTGAGTTTTGCAGCAATTTTATATAGAAGTTTGTGAAGGACTTGAAAACCTTTGCAAAGCTTTTCAAGAGCGGTACATGGTCTCATTTTTCTCTTTTCACATAGAGAAATCAGAAAACTGTTCCTTTCATTTTGATCTAACTACAGTACTAACTTTTTGAGGGACATATCTAGGTTCACGGATCTCCTATAGGATTTAGAGATAGGATTTTAAAGCAGTAATCTATACAGTCCCACTGGATTGTAAAGTTTGCTTCATACTTTTCTCCAACTCTACAGTGGAAGCTATTTAATTTAGATACTTAACTATTCAGTAAGACAGAGGAAGGAGAAAAAACAGGTGTGTTTGGGGTGGGGTGAGGTTTAGTAGAGTAATTATGCTCTCTGGTGTTTAAGGCATTTACTTGTAATAGAACAGAGAAGGTTTCCAGTGCTTACCATGATGATATATGATTACTTTGTGCTAGATATAAATTGCTCAAACAGCAAAGATGGGGGTACAGTTTCATCACTACCACTACCATGAAACTGCAGACTGAAAGGGAGCTGCACCTTGGAAGAGCAATAATTTAGTAGTTACGATATTCACCTGAAATTAAACTCTGCTCTAAGCAGCGTAGACCGTGTTATCTGACACTTCCATTTCTGACTGTGCTATTAGTTAATTTTTTCCTCATTAGATGTGCCTTGATCTTTTCTATTGAGCTATACAGAAAAACATCCAGTTTACAAATCTGCTTGAGAATTATTATGAGACAGATGCAAGAAGTTTGGATGCAAATTATGCACCTTATGTAAGTTATTTTTTCTTAGTTACACTCCTTTACTCAAGTCAGATACATATAATTTAAATCAGATGACCAAAACCAATTAATGCAATGTCAAGCATTTCTAGCAGGAAATACTTATAAAGGTAAGATATTTTCATGATATGTCACTTTTCATCCTAAATACTTCACTAGTATATATGAAACAATCACTGAAGAGAAGAAACATTTCTCCACTTCTCCTGTGGGTAGGACATAAAATAAATAGTTTATGCTCTATCAAGGATAAAGTAGGCTAAACATTAGAGAAAAATCCGTTAGTGGTGTAAAAGAGTTATATGCTGGAATGGATTGCTGGGGAGGTTTTTTGTGTCCAGCACAGAAGACTTTTTTAGTTTGATAGACTTTTGCCAGGATCTGTTTCTGTGCAGTTAATACTATCTGGTAAAGCTGAATAGACCAGAAGACCTTGTGGGGTATTTTCTAGTTCTGTGTTATTGTGACTCTATGAAAAGCAGTGAACACTGAGGTGGAGAGTAATAGTTGGATAGATGATCAGTTCAGAGCTTTCCCTTTCAACACAGAAAAGACAGACAATTTTCTGTAGAAAGCCAGAGAAAAAAAGTATCTTGAAAAGAAAGAGCAAGATATTTTTAATATTAATACTTTAATACATAAATACTAGTATTTCCAACTGGGGGCAGAGATTAAAGTTATGTATGATATATACGATTCCTAATGAAGTTCATAGAACTACATGTTGCAACTACACCAGGAAGCTGAAAATTTAAGGTATCATTTCAAAGTACCTGTAATAGCAGAGAAATTAAATGGTTGAGATAGTTCAGACCATTCAAACAAAATCTTAATCACAAATAAACATTATACTTGTTGGAAACAGAGATAATGCATTTATAAGTAATTCTGTGTACAGTTATCTGCTTTGTTTATCTCCCAAATATACTAACATCCTTACTATTCAAGTTATTAAAACTATTTTACTGGGAATGCAGATAAAAAATGTTCTTCATCACAGAAAAGAATAAAATGATACATTATTCAAATCTTGTACCTAACTTACTTAAATAAGTTGAAGTAGCGAGGCATGCATAGATTTTCTCATCCCCTAGCAGTAAGGGATTATATACCGAAAACACTGAAGCTAAGTCTGAAGCGGTGCAAAAGACAGCTGGGACTGATCATTGGATATATTTTATGTCTAGTATTTAGGTGTAGGTCTAGTGTTGAGATATAATACAAAAAGACTTTAAGATAAAGTATATTCTTGTCCTGTGTTCATTTAATCCTCCTGTAATTTCTGCAGCCCTTTCTCACCTAAGTAGGCATGTCTGAAAGTAACAGTATGTTAGCTCTAGATCTTTTCTGTGCGTCAGTTCAAGGACTTGTGCAACTGAAATAACTGAGTTAGATGCAATAGTATCACACTCTTCACAACACAGTGTTGTTGCACAGAAATTCACAAACAGAGGTTGTTAGGATGAAAAAAAAGTTCTTACCATCTTGGCATAAAAAAGATCTTGGCATCAGCTGAAGGTCTTATGTGAAAGCAATCGTTATGGAAGGCTAATTAATGTCCAGATCATGATAAAATTCTGCATCAAAAGGGTTGTTGAGTCATATCTTCAACTTGTTTGCATGAGACTCCCCGAGCCACTCTTCTGTTCAGTTTGTATAACCCAGCTGACCCATGGTGATTTTCTAGAGCTCTTCAAAATGCTTAGCTGGAGATCTTCTTGAAACAATCTGTTGAACACTTCATTTTGTATGTGGCTTAGAGTTCAGTTAATCATCTGGTGTCAGATCTGCCTGCTATTTCAAACTAGTCAATCACCATATCTGTGCACAGAACCATAAGGACATTCCTGGACCATCTAGGGAATTAATGACTTGATACACTGGTTATGCATATAGGCACAGCCTAGATACTGACCTACGCTAACCATAGAATAAACTTAATTTTCACACTTAAATCTCTCTTATAACATGTTTCATAGCTTTTGCTACACTAAACTTGCTCACTTTGAAAATAGAACAATGACACTCTATCAAGAAGTTAATTTACGGCAAGACATTCCCAAACATAATATTTCCATACTTACCCTTCAAATAACTCCCATGGGCTTGTAACTTTATTTTGCTTATAAATACAATCTGTATATGCTGTGATTTTTTGTTACCTTTTAAACAGGTTACTGAAAATCTCGCTGATGCTTTTTAATATCCTTGGAAGGCCTCGATGACATTCTTTTTATATTAGTTCTGTCAACAAATATCTTCCTTTTTTTATCACCATAATGTCTCCTTTTGGATGCTACTGCCAGTTCTGCACTCATCTGCTTGGATACATTTGAATGGAATAATCACGTGCATGTTTTTCTCATTAATGTGTACAATTTTGGATATACCATTTATTTACTTTTACAGTTCTCTATCATCTTACCAGGTATAATAGGACCTCAAAAAGGATATCTGTCTTTGGGGTTTTTTTCTTGCTTTGTTCTTGTTCAATGACATGAACAAATAATATTATGATTGCCCTAAAGAATTCTACAATAGGAAGCATTCAAGCTGCAGAGTAAAATCAGTTCAAGAACACTGCAATTCAATTAATAATGCTGCCAAAAAAGAGTTACATGCTGTATATAAAGAATTCGGTAGATAATATTTAAAAGTCTCAATCTCCTCCAGTGCATATATCCATCAATAGTCTATGCAGCTGGCTTCCTTTGTAAGATAGTCGGAACAGTGCTTCTGAATTCTGAATTGAGTAACCCTCAGTAAATGAAACCTGTGCTTCTCTTTTCTTACATACAGGAATATATCATACCCATCCCTCCCAACCTTCCCCCCTCTGCCTCCCCCCCAAAAAACAACCCAAAAAATGAAAGATCTTGAATTCTCATTAGCTAAAATCTTTGTTAATGGATATTGGCTTTGCTATACCACTCTCTCCATGGATTTTCTTCTTATATACAAGACAAAAATCTCTCAGCTTGGCTGTTTTGATGTTGTGTTTCTTCTTACTTCCTTCATCTGATTTCTCTTTGCTTTTTATTATTTATTCTGCTCTTTTTTTCTATTTCTTTTCACCTTTAGTATCACCTTGCCCATCTCTCTCCACTTTTCCTTGTTATCTTGTAGTTTCTCATATGTGCATTTATTTCATTTATACTACCACATCAATTTATATGTCTATGCCAATGCTATTTGACTGTAGGAGCCTGACCTATATTTTGGGGATGACAGAAAGTTCTTTTTAAAATATTGTGTGATTCATTACTGTCATTATTGCTTTTCTAATCTCTTTACTGCAAGAACTTTGCTAACTCTGTCTTCCAAATGTATATTTAATTAACAGAGTGAGAAAACTCAACTGAATGAGACCTCTTAGAATCCAGAGATTGTTAGCACGGATAGCCAGGTAGCCATGTCACGTAATTTTTGCCATAAGCTTATGTTCTGTGTTCCTCATATAGCCATTTTCAACTTGTTGATATTCATCTTTACTGGTTGTGTCTTTATTACCTCCTGCTAGGAAAAGAGACAAACCACAGATAGCACCTGTTCTTCATTTTAGATAGGGTTCTTAGTAGAGAAAAGTCCCCAAGCCGTCGGGAATTTACTATGCATTTCTTGACTATAAAAAAAACAAACCCAAACACAGAAAACAAACACCTGCTTTTAAATATGTTTTCACTTTTCAATGTTGGGGGTTTTTTTTGCCTGTTTAATGGATGCATCCAGCAGAAATTTTCATTTCAACAAGATACCATGTCTGTTAGGTTTTGCCTAGTGCTGATTTAATGAGTGTGTTACCATCCGCTTATTGCTGTTGTCTTTCACTGCACAAATACTGATTTTAACTTTTTTTTTTGTTTGTTTTCTTTTCCTTTCCATCTTATTTTCATTCTGTTGGTCCCTATCAACACAGCAATTTACACTGATAAGACATTCAACAATACATACTACAAAAGTGTATAAAACATGAAATTATTGGATTTACCAGGTTGTAATACCAAACAACAGTATTTCAACGCAAGTTGAAATGCAAGTTGAAAGTTCACTAAACAAGTTACCTTTTTGAACCAATTTTTCCTTTTCTTTAAGTTTCTATTAATGATTGTTTTATCATATTATTTTTGTGGTTTTATTGGTTATGCATTTTAATTTGAAATGTCGTAAGCTTCTCCTTTTCATTCTGTAATACAGTGGAATAGTATAGTTTATCAATAAAAATACTGCTATTTGCTACACACTTAAGATCATTTGTTTGGTTTTTTTCTTTTCAAAGCCCAAAGGGATTTCCTTTTAAGCGTTCAGTCAAAATGTTTCGTAAACTATAGGAATTTAATAAGTATCTCATTTTGAAAAAAAAGATATATCCATCTCTTATCTCTCTGAGTCATGTGTATTTCTGCTGACTAAGAATTAGACCCAAGTAGACTGATGGAGTTAGAGAAACAGTTTGGACTACAGAGTTGTGTTTTCAAATATTTTCAAATTCACTTAACTAAGAAGAAAGAGCATTTTGGCATTTAAGAATTCAAATCACAAGTAGTTCTTTTACTTATTGAGAGATAACAGTCATTTTTCAGTCGTGTTTTTTAAAATATGATAAAACATTCACACTACATTAAATAATACATACTGGAAAATGTACTACTGTAAAAGACAGACAAGAAAAAATGCGTCATGAATATGTTATTTACAAGTTGTTTTATGGGCTTATTTAGGGAGTAACTTGGAAACATATTTGAGATTTAAGAAATAATATGTAAAGTTCTTAATCTCTAAATCTATCTAGTCTCTTCCCTTCGTTCAAGTTAACAAAATCTCAAAATCACATAATTCAAAGACTGTTCCTTATGCTTTATACTTCGTTGCTGTAGCAGCTAAAAAAAAAGAGTTCCTTATTTAGCTACAACATAAACTTACATAATGTCATAGAATTGTAGAATAGTTTGGGTTGGAAGGGACCTTAAAGATCACCTAGTTCCAATCCCCCTGCTGTGGGCAGGGACACCTCCCACTAGATCATTGTATCCAAGGCCCCACCCAGCTTGGCCTTGAACACTTCCAGGGATGGGACATCCACAACTTCCCTGGGAAACCTGTTCCAGTGGCTCACCATTCTCAACATGAAGAAATTCTTCCTTATGTTTAGTCTAAATCTGCCCCTCTCTGGTTTAAACCCATTGCCCCTGGTCCTATCAGTACAAGCCTTTGTGAACATTCCCTCCCCATCTTTTTTGCAGACCCCTTTCAGGTACTGGTAGGTTGCTATGAGATCTCCTCTGAGCCTTCTCTTCTCCAGGCTGAACAACTCCAACTCTCTCAGTCTGTCCTCATATGGGAGGTGCTCCGATCCTTTAATCATCCTTGTAGCCCTCCTCTGGACCTGTTCCAGCAGTTCCATATCCTTCTTATGTTGATGATTCCAGAACTGGACACAGTACTCCAGGTGGAGTCTCACAAGAGAGGATTAGAGAGGCAGAATCACTTCCCTCGACCTGCTGGCCACGCCTCTTTTCATGCAGCCCAAGATACGGTTGGCCTCCTGAGCTGTGAGCACACATTGCCGGCTCTCATCTATCAGCATCTCCAAGTCCTCCTCCGTAGGGCTGCTCTAAATCACATTATCCCCCATCCTGTATTGAAACCACGGATTGCCCCAACCCAAGTGTAGGACCTTGCATCTGACCTTGTTGAACCTGATGAGGTTTACATAGGCCGGCTTCTCCAACTTGTCCAGGTCCCTCTGGATGACACCACACCCTTCCAGTGTGGCAACTGCACCACTCATCTTGGTGTCATCTGCAAACTTGCTGAGTGTGCACTCAATCTCACTATCTATATCATTGATGAAGACATTAAACAACACTGATCCCAGCACGGACCTCTGAGGGACACCACTTGTCACATATCTCCATCTGGACTTCGAGCCATTGACAACTACTGTCTGAATACGTCCATTCAACCAATTTCTTATCCACCAAACAGTCCATCCATCAAATCCATATCTCTCCAATTTAGAGAGAAGGATGTTGGGGGAGACCGTGTCAAAGACTTTACAGATGTCCAGCTAGATCACATCTGTTGGTTTTCCTGTGTCCACTGCTGTGGCTATCCTATGGTAGAAAGCCACCAAGTTGGTCAGACAGGACTTGCCCCTGGTGAAGCCATGCTGCCTGCCATTAACCACCTCCCTGTTCTCCATGTGCTTTAGCACAGCTTTCAGAAGGATCTGTTCCATGATCTTCCCAGGCACGGAGGTGAGGCTGACATATCGTCTTTTCCAGTGTAGTCTTTTCTACCCTTTTAAAAAATGCGCACAATGTTACCAGGGACTTCTCCTGACTGCCATGACTTTTCAGATATTATGGAAAGTGGCTTGGCAACTACATCAGTCAATTCCCTCAGTACTCTGAGATACATCTCGTCAGGTCCTATGGACTTATATATGTTCAGGTTCCTCAGGTGGTCACGAACCTTATCCTCCTTTACAACAGGAGGGGTTTTGCCTCCCTGGTCACCATCTTGTTATCCATTGCCCAGGAGGGGTGAGGAGAATGGTTGTCAGTGAAGACTGAGGTAAAAAAGTTGTTGAGTACCTCAGTCTTCTCCTTGTCTATTGATATGACGTCACCATTTTCATTCATCAGTTGGGGTATGCTTTCTTTAACCTTCCTTTTCTGGTTGACATACCTATAGAAGCCCTTCTTGGTAGTCTTCTTGGTAGTCTTCTCTTCCCTTGCCAAGTTCAGCTCCAGATGTGCCTTTCATGCATCCCAGGATACTTTCCTGACCCCATCCCTACACAATCGAGCAGCGTCCCTGTACTCTTCCCAGGTTCCCTCTCCCTGCTCGCACTGCCTATGCAGTTGCTTCTTGCTCTTCAGTTTGACCACCGGGTCTCGACTCAGCCACTCTGGTCTCTTGCCTGCCTGATTTCCTATATCTGGGGACTGAGTACTTTTGTGCTTTATGGAAAGCATCCTTAAATATTTGCCAGCTCTATTCTGCTCTATTGTCCCTGAAGACCATGTCCTAGGGGGTCCTATTGAGTAACTCCTTGAAGAGCTGGAAGTAGGTTTTAGTGAAATTTAGGATCCTGACTGTACTCCTCGCTTGCCCCATATCCCTCAGGACCTTGAACTCCTTCAGTGCATGATCACTGCAGCCCAGGCTGCCTTCAGTCCTAATGTCATTGATGAGTTCACTTGTATTAGTGACCATAAGGTCCAGTATTGTATCCCCTTAGGTGGTTGTCTCTATTAGCTGGATTCAGAAATTATCTTAAATGCACTCCAGGACTCTCCTGGATTGCCCACAGCTTGCTGTGCTACTTTTCCAGCATATGTCAGGGTGGTTGAAGTCCCCCAGCATGATGAGTGCTTGTGAGCATGAAGCCTCTTGTAGCTGGAGGAAGAAAGCTTCATTGGTTGGCTCTCCTTCATCAGATGGCCTGTGGTATACATCAATCACAAGGTTCCTGTTGGTTCCTAAGCCTTTTATTCTCACCCAGAAGCTTTCAATCTCTTTGTTTCTATTCTTCAATGACAGCTTTTCACATTCTATCCCTTTCCTGATATAGAGGGCAACACCTCCACCTCTCCTTCCTGGAGGGGTCTTGGAGGTTATTGTAAATTGTTGGGTTTGGAACTCTATTTTTCTCTTTTTCACCCTGGCTACTTTTACGAATGTTGTTATCTATTATGGCATCTGAAAGCCAGATTCATATTTGGAAGAAAATTTCTTGGTCAAATTCTGCGATGTAAAGCAGACAATTTCAGAGAATTTAATTGGCAAACTTTAACAGACCTCTACAGTTTTTTTGAAACATGCATAAAGCAATTTTGGGAAATGAGAAAACTGTGACAAAATGAGGGCATAAAAGATATAATTGACTGGATGATGGCAGGTGTTCCCAAATTAGCACTAGTACAAACACACACTCTGCATAATCCTATGTCTCAAGACACAGTTGTAGCTAGGTGCTTTCCAGTCTTACTCATTTTAGGATCACTCTGCTTCCAGTCATGTCTCTAATCTCTGCCAGACTTAAAGCCATTGACACAAAGCAGGAAAACCAGAATTTGTCACCTAAGCAGTAATACTTCGTAAACAATGTTCCAATCCTTCAGTCTCTTAGAAAAAATCCACAGGTTTTGATGGACACATTTCAAATAATTAAACATAGAACACTAAGGCAATGCAGTTAAATTATGATGAGTTTATGGCAAACAAACTTTGATACTGAAAGTGTTATGGAACTAGAAACACAGGTGTTATTTTAAAGTCTGCATCTCATGCAAGTTATACTGTGATTTCATGTGTAGAATTATATTGGTTATATAAGCCCTTTCTAATATATTCCTGTCAGCCATGAATTCTAAGCATTTTATGCGGTGGTTTTCTATAGTAAGAACTGTGACAGATACTGAATATAATTGAGAGATGAGGATTAGAGAGAAAGTAGGGGAGAAAAAGGAAGAAAAAGAAAGGAAAGTAAGTATTTAGAAATACAACTGACGTACTGATTTGTTAGAACTTCTGTTCTTCCTCTATTCACATGTTGTTTCCTAAGCATCTATGTTTGACCACTGGCAGGGACAGTGCTCAGACCTAGATCAGCCTTGAGCCTGCACAGTCTCAGATGTTTTAGTCTATGCATATCATTATTCAGATTCACCAGGGTGTATTTTCTTGACAAAAGTCTTTGCAGTCAGCCAAGAATGAATTAAATACAACACCACATCGCATGTGCAGTTTTTGACTGATATGCTCACAAGCTACTGCATTTCAGTTGCACACTACTGGAAAGCAGGAAAAGATTGTGGCAGGAAGGGGACTATATATTGCTTCCAGTAGTATAGTTTTCTCTCAGTTCCAATTAGTGGTAATTTAAGAGCCTCCATCTTACTCAAATCTTGGAAAAAGATTGAGGACTCATTAATGGGTGATAGATTACCTTATGGAGATTAGAAATTGTGAACTATAGACTAGAACCTTTTCACCGTACTTTGTCTTCTGGATGATATTTTCATCTGTTCTCCGTCCTTCTTTTTTATCATAGTAATTTCAAAATCTGTTTCTTAGGTTGTCAATATTTGTATAGAGTATGTGACATAGTAATCCAATATAACAAAATTTTAGAATGCACAATTATAGGAATGTATAAAACAACCTTACTGTAATGCAAAGATGATCCTAAAACAAGAACACAGAAAGAGAAGAAAGGAAGGTCAGTGTTCACCACGATATTCAGCCTGGAAAGTTAGTCATCTTGGAAGTTTTAGTCCTTCCACAAACAAGTTGCCTGAAACTATCACCACAGAAAGCTTCTGCTTGATCAATTATCATTTCAGAACTACTCATATAATCAGTCAGCGCTAGTTATAAATTGCTAGTCAAGGAAAATAACTCCTTGACATGCATATAAAAACCCCATCATCCAGTCACAGGATAAATTTCATTTTCATTAGGACATTTGTTCTATTCTTTAGAATAATAGAACTTTGGAATTGTGTGTGTGTGCGTGTTTTAGTTAGATTTTTTCTTTCAAATAAAACTGTCATAATTTTTCCCCTGATCCTAGTAATCTTATATTTACAGAACAATTGTCTGGAAACAAAAGAAGGACTTTCATCAGAATTCTCCTCCTTAGCCCTTTCCAGAGGGTTTTGACAAGAGTAAACTACATCCTGGCTTGACCTGATTATATGCAAGCAGATTGCCACCTGACACACTGCAATGGCAATATCCAGCCTTTAGACTGCACTTTAATCCACATACTGTTTGATGAAGATCTAAGAGATGTCAGAGACACATCACTCAGAACTGAATTGCATGACCAACTCCTTTTAAAAGCTTGGGTCTCTGAAGCAAGGCCCACATTTTCCCACTTGCCATTCACAGTTTCCATTTTGGACTTCTTTTTAGTGAAAAATAGTCATGATGTCACATATTTTGTTACTAATATTCC
This sequence comes from Cuculus canorus, assembly GCF_017976375.1. Classification (NCBI taxonomy): domain Eukaryota; kingdom Metazoa; phylum Chordata; class Aves; order Cuculiformes; family Cuculidae; genus Cuculus; species Cuculus canorus. Next base: position 84,658,416 of record NC_071401.1, read on the forward strand.
TACAAGTCCTCTCGAGTCAACACGATTTACAAAGAAAATTGAGCTCTAAATAGACTAGATCAACTTTAAATAACAGAATTAAATGGATGTGTTCTCTTTCAGTTGAATATATAGAATTAATCAATGCTTCATTTAATTAAGACCATAATTTGAAAGCTTCACCAAAAAGTATTTCTGTAGTGTGCTAGGTATGTTCAGTTTAAGGAGTGTCTACTGTATTTACCAGCCTTTCAAGATAATTATAATGCCCTTTAAGTTCAGCAGTGTTTGAACAGAGAATCTGGACCCAAATGATGAAGACTATTTACTGTCTTTTAAGGTCAGGAACTGAGGAGATAGATGACTAAAAATTTCAGAAAGTGGTAGAGAATAAGAAGCTGGGGGTTCTTCTCTTTTTATGAGTCTTTGTGAAGCATGTTTTTCTGCATTAAAAATGTTAACTCCCGCATCCCTGATTATGATGTTTACATAGTAAGAAAAGAGAAGTTTCTGAAATTTTGAATTTAAAGAAAGATTCTCTTATTTTAGTTTCATAACTTTACTACATAGTGTACTGAGGATTAATAGTCCTAAAAATCATTAAAAAAACATTTTATATCACATTTAAACAATACACCGAAGCAAATCTTCTCTTTACCATTTGAAGATATAGTTAATCAATGTTCTACTTAATAAAATGTCTTCATTTGAAAATGTGATGGAGAAATTGATTTACTGTACACTAATACTGAGCAATTTAAGAGGTCTCCACTCTATTTGCTAATGCTTTATCATAATTCTAATAAAAACTTCCATGCATTGCCCCATTCCAATCTTTTGCTAATTAACTCTGAACAGAGCAACTGACATGGAGTTCAGAAGAGAATATTAAATTACAAAGTAAGAAACTCTCATAACTTTGTAATGCCTTGTGGAACATGAATACCATTTAAATCAAGTCAGATCTGTCAAAGCATCTTTCACTGGCTGCAAAGCAGGAATAAAATATGAACTTCCAACCTTTAAAATACAAAGTATAATTGTAAAATAACACCCTCCAAGTTTTAATATTCATATACTTTCTAATATAGGTGGAATGATACTGTTTTAAGGCAGCCTTTAAAATTACAGAGGGGTGTGCATAGATACTTTTCAAGGGCTTTAAACTTCCCTGCCTTTGCCAATTGCTTTTCCATAAAATCAGACTCAGATTCCTCCTGTAGCTTTATGTTCGAAGGACCTAAAGTTAGCCAGGGGTAATACCTTCTCAACATTTCTGTTGGTTCAAAGTTAGACTGACTGGGAAGGCTGAGGAATGGGGGCAATGTAATCAGTAAAAGTTTTTTATTGCAAAATGGGCATTAAGTATTTCTGTACTTCACTTCTGTAATTTAGATATTCCTTCTCATCATGCCCTTTCTCATGACAGCTCTAAGACTTGTTGTTAAGAATGCTTTTGTACTTTACAATGAATGATTTTTTTTTAATTCTTCCTCTTCTGAATGCTCAAACTGCTACAACATTATTATAGAATATTGTAAAAAAAAGAGCATTTTTTTTCACCATAGGGGCTAATTGTAACAAATTATCTCATTTTATGAACATAAACCACAAATTTTTGTTGTTGTTGTTGTTATTTTTCCTCTGAAACTGAAGAATACCTCTTCCTCTTGGATTGTTCACACTTCCCATTATCACACTTCCAGGAGACTTAGGAGTATCAAACCACGGCATCACTAACAACTATAGCCAGGAAACAGAACTGAGTGGAAATATAATAAAACAAATTTTTACTGTAAAATATGAAAAACATTACTTTATCCTTTTCCCTCCTGCATGTTGCATATCCAAACAAAAAAAGTGTGAAAGACTCTGTTCATCAAGTCAGTTCATCATTTTGGTACAGACTAGATGTGTATGAGAAAGCTTTCCATCTTTGGACAACTGCAATAGATGTTGGCCACAACACCCGAATGGAAAACATGAAATATGGCAGGTGTTTTACCAGTGCAGCATGTCTCTATGAAACATAAGAACCTTTGTCCTGTATTTTCCTTTCTTTAATATATCAGTATCAATACCATGTGTCCAGAGAACAGGCATGATCGTTTTTTCCCCATTGTGATCATAATGCTAGCTTCTAATGGTCAGTGTTGGCATAAAGTTGGTCAAGCCCAATGCAAGAACAGGAAAAAAAGGCAGTCTTTTCCACAAAACTTTATGCCCACAGTACCATTCATAACATAGAATACTGCTACAAAATACTTTGTCTAGAATTGCAAAACACTTTTTTCTCTCCCCCTAAATAGTGAAATAAAAAGTTAATAATTTAGCTTCTGTTATTGTTATTGTTTTGGTTCTTTTTATCATTATCATGATTAACACCGCTACTACTATTTAAGCCTACAGCAGCTCACTAAAATATTGAAATTTACACACAAGCAAGCAAAAGATTATTGTGTTTTCATAGTATCGCATTAGTGATAGCTTGTATCCAACTTATGCAGAGCAGGAAATGTATTTCTTATCTGAAGACTTAAGTTCATGTTTGTACTTCTAGTAGGACAGTTCTGGTAGGCTTATTGAGGTTGCATATTTTTACTTATAATTGATACATTAGCATTTAAGGAGGCATCTCAAACTAAAACCGCAACATGCAGTTGCTCACACATTGCAATATTTTTTGTGTCCAGTTACATTTTAAGTGCACTCTACTCCCTCTGGATCAGGTAGATAGTTTAATTATTCAGCTGTTAGCTTTTCTAACAGATACAAACAGACCTAAAAGTGCATGCTTAATCAATCTTATGGTATCTGTCCAGATACACGATGATGGTTTTTTCACTTCGCTCTGTTCTTCCAGATTTGAGATCATGAACTGATCCTTCCTGAAATGATTCCCAGAAGCAGAAAGATGTGTCCTTATGCCATTATCTAACAAAAGCATTAACGTAACCCATACACTATTCCTGCTTTCAGGTAGTTTAAATTAGCTTGATTACCTGACTGCATTATGTGACTTGTTTATTCTTTTTGCATGGTCTACACTACAGTAAGCAACAGGAAATGTTAATACCTGTTTAAACAAAAATTCCACAGTTTGTTGTAAAAATTACCTAAATACCCTTCTACTTACTGAGGTTAAACTAAGGAACACTGCTTAAAGAATTATACAAAGACCTCAGTGGTACCACTGTTACTTCTTTTCTTAAGATCTTTTGCACCTCCTAAAGAAACAGGTTGGAGAAAAAGACTGCCATCTCAAAGGGGAGATTGTTGCAGTCAGAGGAAAGATTATGAATTAATTTCCTCTCTTACAGAAAAACTGTTGAACTTCTCACAGAGATGTTTTAAAGAATAAACAAGAGCATAGAGAGTAATAATGTTTAAAACAGTAACTTTAAAATCGGTGGAGAAAGTGCTGTAACCTTCTTCCAGATCACATCAAAAGGCAACAAGTGAAATAGAAGCCAATCTCTTAAGAGCTACAACTGACATGACTGAGGCAACCTCTGCACCAAGCCAGGGAATGATTAGAAGGAAGTCAAACCCACAGGATGTTATCAGACCTTCAGTTGGACTAGGTACATTTTTTTTTCAGTCTCCCAGGATTGAGACTAAAGACTCGTAGCAAACAGGCAGGAATGAACTAGGAAAGCAGGAGTAGATGTGGTTTCAGGACAGACAACAGTTTAATGTCTTCACACATGCTGAGGCAGAAACAGGATGTGGTTCCCTCGTGATGAGGCAGTTGTTGAGAAAGACATAGTGAAACATGAAAGGAGAAGTGTTTATGATGAATAAGAGCTTCAGTGAACACACCAATTACTGCACAATTGATGTTGATTGGAACAATAAGAACACTTGTTAGATTTGTGATCATCTGAACAGTAATTTCATAATCACCTAGTTCCAACTCCCCAGTCATGGGCAAGGACACCTTCCACTATATCAGGTTGCTCAACATGGCCTTGAACACCTCCAGGGCTGGGGCATCCATGGCTTCTCTGGGCAAGCTGTGTCAGTCCTCACTACCCTCACAGGAAAAATTTCTACCTAATATCTGCTTTATATCTACCTTCTTTCAGCTTAAAAATGTTAATCCTGATCTCATGCCTGCAATCAATGATAAAGAGCCCCTCCCTATCTTTCCTGTAGACAGATGTCTGAAAACAATCTGAAACAGAAAATATGAGGAATTCCAACAGCCATATGCAAATAAAGAGTTAATTTACTTTATTCATAAATCTTGGAAAATTATGATCTTGCTAAGGATGTTTTAGTAATTACTATGAGACCTGTTTTGACTTCTTTATTTGAAATTAACAATGCTTTACTCTTTGAAGAGGCTAATTGTATGAGATTCAACATAGCCAAGTGCTGGGTTCTGCACATTGTTCACAACAACCAAATGCATGCTGGAGGCCTGGGAAAGAGAGGCTGGAAAGCTGCCCGTTGGAAAAGGATCTGGAGATGCAAAGTTGGCAGCTGGCTGAACATGAGCCAGCAGTGTGCTCAGGTGGCCAAGAAGGCCGATAGAATCCTGGCTTGTATCAACATTGGCGCAGCCAGCAGGAGTAGAGAACAGATTATGACCCTATACTCAGTGCTGGTGCAGCCACACTTTGAATACTGAGTTCAGTTTTGGGCATCTCACTACAAGAAAGACCTTGAGCTACTGGAGCATGTCCAGAGGAGGGTGATGAAGCTGGTGAAGAGTCTAGAGAACAAGCCTGAGGAGGAGTGACTGGGGGAACTAGGTTTTTTTTTTTTTTTTGACTGCAGAAGAAAAGGTTGAAGGGAGTTCTTATTACTCTCTGCAACCATCTGAAAGGAGGTTGTAGCAAGGTGGATTTTGGTCTCTTCTCCCAGATAACAAGTGATAAGACAAGGAGAAATGGCCTCAAGTTGCACTAGGGGAGGTTTAGAATGGATATTAGAAAAAAAATATTCTTTACTAAAAGAGTGGTCAGGCATTGGAACAGGCTGCCCAGGGAAGCAATGAAGCAACGTTCAAAAAGTCTGTAGATGTAGCATTTCATTACATGGTTTAGTAGGCATGGTGGTGCTGGGCTGATGGTTAGACTGGACCATCTTAGACATCTTTTACAACCTTTATGATTCTATGTTTCTATGATTCTAAAAGGGTCCTAGTAAACTTAGGTCCTTCACAGTTCTGTTTTAATATAATTTTATTTTATTTTATTCCGGCTGAAGTAGTGTACAGATGAACTTCAGAAATTTTTCATAAAATATTCCTTTAAACATGGGTTTAAAATTAATTGAGATTTGCATCCACACAAGTAGTCTTGCATAGACTGAAAAGTGAAGAGAAATCTACTATAAAATAACAGAAAGAAAAACCATTAAGACAACAAAGCTACATGGCACAAAATGCAAGGGACAAGGACTTATCACAGCCTTTATTAATAATGTGTAAGACAATATACAGTAATGTCAGCTAAACTCTGAAGTCTCCAGAAATGTATCTATCATTGAGAAGAAACTGCGTTGAAGGGAAACACAACTGTTTGTTTCTGTTCCTATTGAACACCAGTGTTAAATCATAGCATGAAGAACAAAAGCTCTTCAAGAAACCAGGAAAGGCAGGAAGCTTAAAATAAATTGAAATCCTGAAATGAATCAACTGGAGTAATTTAGGTTGAAGGCTAAATAAAACATGCTAGAACATAAAGTATATATTAGAAAACCACAACCTTACTTCCTTAAAATACTGGTAGTATTGACTGGTAGTGCTGTTGTGATAAGTACCTCTCTGCTGACTCCAGAGTTGGTTTTCTGTTGAGTCTGGGCACAAATGCAGCAGGGATGTTGGGATGAGATTCATTCTCAGGTCATGAATGAAAGCTGCAGAGTTTGAGCCTTTTTTAATTCCCTCTCTATTTTTATTTTTCATTTACTTCTTCAGTGTCTCAGAGAAAGCGTAGACAGGTTGTTTACTATATTAAAGCATGATCTGTGTTTTAATAATTACATTGCCTCTTGTAAAATAAATTTACAGATGATTCACTGATACAACTGGTACCAAATTCTGCTTTCAGATGTGCCTGTTACAACTCTTCTGAGCTCCTCCACACAGAGCTGGCACAGGTAGGTGCGAACGGCTCCATATTGCAATGATACCCCCAAGTAACTGCAACAGGGAACGTTAATAACTTTAAGAGTCAAAGCTGCAATACTTTCTTAGACTGGATTGAACATGAAAACCCAAACAAGTCTTTGATCCCGAATTAAAAAAGAGTTTTGCAGACTGAAGGCCAAACCTCACCTGTTCCTCCAGAAATACTGTGTTCCCTGTGAATGGCAGAGTTCACAAGACACAATGTACAGTGACTGTGGGCGTCTTTACAGTCAAATGTAAAGGGCTGATGTTCCTATGTGCTGGCACAGTGTCATTTTTGGAAAAAACTCCACAGATCTGGGTTTACAGTGAGAATTCAATTCTCACTAGGACGTTGTTTTGTGTATATAAGCATGTCTACACTACCTATTTGCTACCTAGGTACAGAAAATCAATGAATTTAGTCACCAAATTATGTCAGCACAGATCATTTCCCAGAGTACTACTCTAGAAATGCTGAACAAATTCATTCTGCAATAAAAGAAAAAAAAATCTTTTGTTTGAAATTATGATCTTTGATATTGCAGTATTTCAGGAATACAGTTACAGGGAGAGATTTTCATATTGCATTTTCTGTCAATTTGCAATCTAAGCATTTATGGAAAAGTGGGATTTATGTATTATGTGCTTGTAAATGAGAAAATCCTAATGCATTTACATTCTTCAAATCTAAAAAAAAATGTAGTCAACGTTTCTACTAGGCTAGATCATTTCACTGACTTGTGCAACGTGAGAAACAGTTTACATCACTAACAATTGAACAGAACGGCAAGGACTGTATAAATCTAAGCAACATCAGAAACATTAATCAACATAATTTCTTTTAAATCTGTTCATAAGAAAAATAGAACTAAAATATGTTACTTTAGCACTAACAGCAGATGTTATGAGGCACATTAAAAACACTTCTAGAAAAAAAGGAAGCAGACTAGAAAAAACCAAACCTATCCAAACCCACAAAACTGTTATCAGCTTAATCATTTCTCCACCTGTCACAGAATTAAGCTATTTTTACAAGTAAAACATGGAAAGATGAGAAATTTATACTTATATAATTAATAAGGACAAAACATGGTCTTCCTAGGAGCATAAGAAGACGTTTTCTTCTTTCTTGTATTCTTTTGATTGGGACAAGATCAACTATATTATTATAATGGCTGCATGTGGAACTATCATTGAGTGTACAGCGTGTTGCATTTTCCCACACAAAACACTCCTATACCACTGTTGCCTCCTAGAGAAGCTATGCATTTCCTTGTCTTCTTCTCTTTAGTGTCAACATAAGATGACAAAGTAGTAATAATAATTGACAAATTATAAATAATAATAGTTAGTAGTCTTTTGAACTGATATCTGTCACAGTTGCTGCATAGGTTTTCCTCTGAGTTTTCCATAAGGACTGGATTTGACTAACTTTCTTAAGCTTTTTATTTTCCTTAAATTATTCTTAAGATTGCTTGGCTTCTTCTGTTTGACTTTATATCTTATAAATGTAAGGAAATTATACATATAAATAATAAATTACTATTTGGATAGGGACAGTGGAGATAACATCACAAAGAACACAGATCCTTGAAAATATCTATTCTGTTAACAAAACAACAGCACAGAAGTCTTGCTGTTGATTGTGTTCTTATAGGATGTTATTCATAAGATATCTAACCAGGACCCCTTAGGTTGTGTTTCTCAGACACCAGTCACCCAGCCAGATTTCTGGCAAGCACTAGGCTGGCTTGTTGGTGTTTATTTTCTAAACTATATGGCACCTAATGCACACACTCAGCATGTTTTTAGGCAATTGTACATAATACTAGCAAACATATCTAAATATACTATTTTTCTGTCAGTGAAATATACTAGTTATTGAACTGACCTTGTAATATTTTCTTGTGCCTTTAAAATTATTTGCCTTGCCTTTAATTCTGTTGGAGAGGGTGGAGGTAAAGAGGTCTCTTCTGGAAAAAAATATTACCTCACAGGCAAATTTCTGCTATAAGACCTTCACTGTTTCTTTTTGAGAAAAATCTGCAGAAAAGTAGTTGCTAGTCAGCTGCTTGCTTTCTCTGTTTTCAGCTTTTCTTCTGCTACAGGTTGGGTACTTTGTCAGACAAAGATAATTTCTTCAATTTTAAAAATTGGATTATAATTTTAATTAATTACAGTAAAAATAATTCAATACATGTTTTTCCTTAGGTCAGATACATTTTTTAAAATGACATTAAAAATTTTGTGCATTAGAGAAATTTAGAAAAGCCAAGAACAACAGTAAAAGGGAGAAAAATCCAACCTTTACATTAGGCATGCAAAGAAAGTGTAGTGAATGTTCCATCCCAGAGAAAAAAACAGAAACATGTCAATTTCTGCTAATAATGCCGCAGGCTTGTGGCTTGCCTGAAATAAGGCTTAAGCAGATTTCATTTGTCTAAATCCGATGCTGTTCGAAAGAAATGCTAAATACAAATAACATCTATATTCTTCCCGCACAATCCAGAAAACATTGGGCTACAGACCGTGTTCTACACCCCTTAACAAATTCCCTAATCAAACGATCTAAATTAAGACATTAGTAGCTCTGGGCTCCATTGCAGACTAGAGGCAGCATAGACTTTTCTGGGACAAACTGCACCATAGACAGATAATAATTTTATATAGCAGATTGTGTATACCAGTCCATCTCAGATTTACCACCTGTTGGGTTTTACTGGGCAAGTGGATATGGATGCTAATATTGCTTTCTGCTTCTTACTCTAGTCTCTAACACAACTGCTTAGCAATGTTGTTGTGGGAGTCTACCATGCAGAGAAGGTAGGAATTTGCATGAATATAAGATTAAGTGCTGAGGTCTTCCCACTGGCTGGCTTCAGTGATTTTTTGCCTTTTACTTTGCTGAGGCACCTAGTACTTCCCACAATCTAGACAGCCCATCATTTTCTCTTTAACATGTCCTGGAGGCCAGACCCTGCGAGTGTGATATTCCAACATATAATTTCTTGGTGTCCTTGTTCATGATCAACATCAGTGCTTGTATGTCAGGATGCATGGTAAGGAAAGTCTAACCATCAAAATTATTTTTCTATGTTTCTGTTGAGATTAACATATTTTAGAGAGGGAATAGAAAACGAGTGTGAATATTTATAGGGATGGTTTGGTGTGCAGTATGGTAGCATGCCAGTCAGTCTGTCTTCTTTTGCTGGAACTGAATGTCCTAGTAGGTTTTTGGTTTGAATTGTTTGGTTGTTGTTGGGTTTTGTTCATTTTTTAAAAACATAGTTTTGCATAAACATTTTCTAACATTTCACAAGAATAGACATTTCACCAGTAATAACAATACAGTCTTGTTAGACTCATACTGAGGAGAACAAAGAGATAAAGCAAAATAAGGGCCTTCTATTTCAGTATTTGAGCTCTCTCCTCCTCATGTTATGTTATGTACTCATGTCTCTTAGAGCATGCTGAGTACAAATGGAGTTTCTTTGAAATGTTTTAGCACAGTATTCCTTTCTAAGTCCCCCTCCCAAAAATGAAGTATCAATACTAACATACTCAACTCAGGTAACTTTGAAGTGTTTTGTGGTTTTTGCCTGCAGAAGAAACATTCATCACACAAATGTAACAGACAGCTAGGTTTACTGGTTTGCTAGGTAAAATTTCTATTCTGAAGGATCTGCTCACAATGAAAAGAAATGCAAATATGAGTTGAAATCAGCAAAAAATAATGGGTATACTGGATGATTGGATCTGATTATGCATAGTTTGTTGTTGTAGGGTTTTTTTTTAAGTTAATTACTGTATTTAATGCTAACTAAGAATCCTCTACCTACCTAGAAATTCTGATTTCCTCCTGGTGAAGTAATCCAAGGAACCTGAAGTGACATTACTCCTAGAACATCTAAACTAATGAGTACTAAGACATTTTCTGATTCACCTGTATTCAGTGGGATGCAAAACTGTCTGTCTTCCATTTGTAACAGCTATTATTAACTTCTTCACTTTTTTCCTTTTCCGAGAAGTTATAAAAGTAAAAAGGTAAAGGAGGATCCTTCCTTTCTTCCTTCTTTAGTCCCTTGCTCCCTTCATTTTGTCCTTTGCTTGCACATCTTAGCTCACTTCCCAGTGACACTGCAAAGGGTGGCTTTGCTTAGCCCTTGTGCCAACTAGACAATGAAAACCGAGAAGCGAACCAAAAGTATCTCCCTTCAAACACTGATGACTGAGTGCAATTTAACAATTTTAGAAGTAAAGGCAATATTTATTTGCTTATTTGCAAAGAACCAAGTTTTTTATTTCCTTGCTGACATTTTTCAAGGAAACTTTGCTTCACAATCTTTATGTTAGAACTAGAGCAGATAGTCCTGTAATTTAACATTGTTTTCACACACTGGACATATTGCATATTTGTTTGTACAAATTTGCCTTTTCTTCTACAAATAAATAGGCATTAGGCCATTGTTAGGAGAACTGATATTGAGGAGTCATGTTTCTGTGGAACAAGATGATATACTTCATGTCCTCTGTGCTTGCAGTTGTAGGGGGTTTTGACACATTTTGAGAAGTAAATGAAAGTTATTAACTGAAATGAATAAATCCCAAAACATGATACAATATTCTAGAATCATTAGGTATCAAATTTCAAGTTTCGACCATGTTTTAAATTATTTATTAAGTATAATAACTATATTGTAGTTATAATTACCTGACCTTGCTATTGACATTTAGAAGTCTAGAATCTTCCTTTCAATGACTATTTATTTGTCATCAGCTTCTCCCTTCTTAATAATTCATATAGTTTATGGATCAAAAATGCAACTGACAATATTGTTTTCAAAACCTCTCATTTTTTTAAGTTACACAATTCCTCTGGGGTAAAGATTAAAGGATGATATTGTTTGAAGAAGAGATTAATCGTAGGTCAGATATTGTAATTCTCATGTAGTTTTGGTGTATTATTTGAATACATAAATAAAATCAAATCTGTTGTTAATTGTTTATAAAAATATGTTTGTGTTTAATTCAGAAGGACAGAAATTATTAACAAGAAGATGGAGAAAAAAGCAACATATCAAACACTACACTTAATATTCTTTATTCTCTTGCCTAACAATAATTTGAGAAACAAAAAAAGTATGATCTGCTAGCCTATAAATAAATCAGTGTTATTGGGGGTAAAAATGAACATGAGGTATTTGGTTTAGATACCCGATAGAAAGAGATATTTTGGTGTGTTGTGAGAAGAATTGTTAAACCCTTTATTTTTTTTTCTTCCATCATGGAATTAACCTATATGCAAGTTATCAGGAACTGATTTGCTTCAATTATTCCTTTGAATATCTAAGAAAGATCAACCATAGACATAAAAAGTTGTTGGATTTTGCATATTCATAATACCTCAGTGAATCACTAGGAATGGCGATACTGCTATCTGAATGCTAATGTAGAGTCAACAGATGAATTGAAGGGCAAAGCAACATAGAAATTAGGCAGATTTTACCACTTGAATTCACCACTTAATTGTGAATATTTTTTGTATTTTTCTTTTGTGACTGTTTCCACTACCTCTTTTACAATATTTCATTAAAAAATATGTATTCTAATGGTTTAATCTACAACAGATATATGTACCTAATGTAAACAATGTTCAGTACAATAGATGTGAATTTATAAGCGAAACAATGATATCCAATGAGTACAGGCTGATGCTTATATCTCAAGGGTTAGTAGATATAGAGAATAATAATGTAACATCCTTTTTTTTCTCAGTCTAGCAAAGAATTCATGACTTATCAGAGTAGCAGATATCTGTTTCCACAATGTTACCTTTGAGGTACATAATCTTAAACATTTCTTAGAATCAGTTTCTACTCGCCCATAAAAGTAATTGACCTTTTAGTTTTGTTGAATATGTCTCATCATTTAATATGATTAAGGTAAAAAATATACTTAGAGCTTCTATAGATCAACATTTTTACACACAGATGGAAAAAATCCCAGACAACCCCAAATCCCAACTCTTTCAATGTTTGGTGTTCACTTGTCTGTGTCTTACTGTAGCTGTCATTTCAGTGATGTTAGTGAGGGACACACATGCAAATTCAGGGTCATACTCTTTGCCATTCATTCCACCAGATAACCTTGCAAATAACTAAGATGTGTTTGGAAGATTTCTCTGGAAAGATAATGAATATTTCAAAAATATGTGGTGAGTGATGTCAATTCCATGCAGGGTACTAATGACACCATTACAACACAGAAAGTAACTGCCTCAGACCCTGTGTAAACAAAGGACCTCAGACAGTGCCTATCATAAATAGAAAACACATTTAATGTCAGGCTAGAAAGCCGTTCATTGGAAAAGACTGTGCTGACAAACAATCACTGAGAGCAGTGCAGTTTGACAGAGAAGAGCATCAATGCAGGTATAAGGTCTCATTTGCCAGCTGTGGAGCACAAGCCTCTTCAAAACACACCAAAATAGTCCCATGGGATTGATGAACAAGATTTTGCAAGTCCAGATCTTCACATCCTCCTTTCCCCAGTGGCATTATAAAAATTAATAACCAGCACTTGCATCATACAAAATTGTGGAATGCTTTACTAAAGTGACTGATATGATTCTTTGAGGTGCTGAGAGACTCCCTGGAAATTTCATCAGCACTGTTGTCAGGCAGAACGAAATTAATTTATTCTGGTGTTTCGTGTCCTGAGGCTGAGTCATCTCAAACTGCTCCTGCTGCCCATTTTAGACCTACTTAGAAATGGACTGACCCGTACCTTGAATCATACTTCTTTCTGGGTATTGGAGGAAATTTTGTTCATCCTTTCTAAGTGTTTGCCTATCAAGAGTGAAATAATCAAAGCAGTTTGTATGAATAAAGTTTTATGTCTATAAGAAGGCGTGCCCCACCAGGCAGAACAAACTAGCTATTGAACCCTGGATTCTCGAAACCTCTGGCAGTGGCAGACAGAGAAGATGAGTAGGAAGAGCATATGTTCTTGGCCGTGTCTACAGTCCATTTCTCATTGCATTCCCCAGCATCTAGAATAGTTTTAGGAGTTTTAGAGAGTAGATCCCTCTAGTTGCTTTAGAATGTCCTTATTCTGTTTTCCAATGAATTTCTCTAATTCGTTTTGCAACTCGTGGTAATGTTTGCCTTTGCAGCAGTCTACAGCAACAAATAACAGAGGTTCACTACACACTGTGAAAAGAACTGCTTTCTTTTACATGTCCAAACTAGAATTTCCATCAGTTTCAGTGAGTACTTGCAGTTCAAGAATTATGTGATGTGGTGAATGAATAGTCTAGCACAAGCTTGTAAACATCCATCACATTGCTCCTTGGTTTTCTCCTGTATAAGCTGAATGTTCACACCCCTGTCTCACTTTGTAGGGCAACTGCTTCACGTGGCATTTTAATTAACATTTTCTACACTTTATTTAATTTAGATTTAGTTGCTACTTCACTGCAAGCAGTAGTGTTATCACAATATCCTTTCTAGGAAACGAAGACACTCCTTGGGAATCCCCAATTACACTTTGAGTTTGGTTTAGCTTTCTGTTTCTGTGAATTTCAAAGTAGATTTACTCTTTCTACTATTCGAAGAATCCTTATTCCAGCTTCCTGTTGGACAAAATGTCAGGTTGGAACAAATCAAACTTTGTCTGTAACTCTGTGCATTACAACTGTGCCAGCTATGAAAGTGAACTCACTCCCCAGCCTTTTCCACACACTTAGAAGTTACAAGCCATTCTGTGTGAGATTCACTGTAGCTAACTATAGACATCTATAGTTTAGTCGTCTAGATCTGGATTAGTCACTTTGGATTCCGTTTATAGCCATCAGAGAGAAAAGTCTCTTTTAGAGCATGATTCATCTGACCTATTTAGATATCTACTTAAGAGTCAGATGAATCATGTCCTATAACATTTTTCCTCTCCCTTAACTATTAAAGTAACTAAAACATTGACTTCTGCAAGTAGATTTCATTATAAAGCTTCTCGTGTCTGTTATTTTGACACTATTTTCCAGCAGAAAGTTAGACTGGGTATCATGGATTACTCACTTGTCATAGCAAACTTTTCAAATGAATTCCAGTTAAACAGTAAGCCATAGCTAACGCTGCTGTGTCAGGTTTGATATGCTTAGTGAAAATGGACCACACAAGTATCATTAATTGGGTGACTTTGGTAAGTCAAAATCCAACTAGAATACATTTTTGCAACCAATGTTAATAGCTATCTTTTTCTCCAGAAGAACACCTTCTTTTATTATGTTGTCAATGAGAGTTCTTTCACAAATGCTTGCCTCCGAATGCCTCAATAGCTTTGACAGAGAAGCTGATCTTCAGAAGTACACATAAGATATCATTTGTCATTGCCTTGGATTTTTCACTCGCTCATGGGAGGTCATGACATATTTTTGACACCACTACTAGAAAAACTCTTATTATTCTTTGAAGATGTTCACTCATTCATTTACTACTTCACATAAGTGCTTAGTGAAGGTAGTTTACTACAGTAAACTTATGATTATATGCATATATTTTTTCCTAATTCTTCTTTCATCATGATTATCTGTGTCTCTAGCATAACTTGGTCTGCATAACTTGGTCCAAATTAAAACTAAGTTCTAAATTATGTGAACAACACAGCAGGACATAATAAATCCAGGAGATTCCTGGTGTGTATTGATGATGGCTTCTTTGTCCAAGTGACAAAGAGACAGATGAAATGAAACACAAATTCCTTCTGAACATTAGGAGAAGCTTTTTGACTGTGAGGATTTCTGAACACTGAAGCAGGTTGCCCAGGGAGGTTGTAGAGATTCCATCATTGGAGTTAGGACTTAGTACTAAATAACTGTCTCTAAGCTGCCCTGCTTGAACAGGCAGGATTAGATCAGATAGCTTCCAGAGGTCCTTCCCGAGGTCAGCCCATCTGTAATTCTGTGCCTTGTGAAGTAGACACAAAAATAAATATTTGGGTTTTATTTCATTCTGACTAAGAATCAGTTAATCACAGAATCACAGAATCACAAGGTTGGAAAGGACCCATTGGATCATCGAGTCCAACCATTCCTAACACTCCCTAAACCATGTCCCTCAGCACTTCATCCATCCGTTCCTTAAACACCTCCAGGGAAGGGGACTCGACCACCTCCCTGGGCAGCCTGTTCCAGTACCCAATGACTCTTACTGTGAAGAATTTTTTTCTGATATCCAACCTGAACCTCCCCTGACGGAGCTTCAGGCCATTCTCTCTTGTCCTGTCCCCTGTCACTTGGGAGAAGAGGCCAGCTCCCTCCTCTCCACAACCTCCTTTCAGGTAGTTGTAGAGAGTAATAAGGTCTCCCCTCAGCCTCCTCTTCTCCAGGCTAAACAACCCCAGCTCTCTCAGCTGCTCCTCATAAGACTTGTTCTCCAGCCCCTTCACCAGCTTTGTTGCTCTTCTCTGGACACACTCCAGAGCCTCAGCATCCTTCTTGTGGTGAGGGGTCCAGAACTGAACACAGTATTCGAGGTGCGGTCTCACCAGTGCCGAGTACAGAGGGAGAATAACCTCCCTGGACCTGCTGGTGACCCCATTTCAGATACAAGCCAAGATGCCATTGGCCTTCTTGGCCACCTGGGCACAGTGCTGGCTCATGTTCAGTCGGCTGTCAACCAGCACCCCCAGGTCCTTCTCTTCCGTGCAGCTCTCCAGCCATTCTTCCCCCAGTCTGTAGCGCTGCATAGGGTTGTTGTGCCCCAAGTGCAGGACCCGGCATTTGGCCTTGTTAAACCTCATCCCATTGGTCTCGGCCCAGCAGTCCAGCCTGTTCAGATCCCTTTGCAGAGCCTCCCTACCCTCCAGCAGATCGACACTTCCTCCCAGCTTAGTGTCATCTGCAAACTTGCTGAGGGTGCACTCGATGCCTTCATCCAGGTCATTGATAAAGACATTGAACAGAGCTGGACCCAGTACTGAGCCCTGAGGAACCCCACTTGTAACTGGCCTCCAGCTGGAGTTAACTCCATTGACCACCACTCTCTGGGCCCAGCCATCCAACCAGTTTTCAACCCAGGAGAGTGTGCGCCTGTCCAGGCCAGAGGCTGACAGTTTCTGAAGCAGAATGCTGTGAGAAACTGTGTCAAAGGCTTTACTGAAGTCCAAGAAGACTACATCCACAGCCTTTCCCCCATCCAGTAGTGGAGTGATTTTGTCATAGAAGGTGATCAGGTTAGTTTGGCAAGATCTGCCTTTTGTAAACCCATGTTGACTGGGCCTGATCACCCGGTTCTCTTGCATGTGCTTCATGATAGCACTCAAGATTACCTGTTCCATGACTTTCCCATGTCATGGGATGACATGGGAAATGTGATGAGTTTCAATGAGTTCTACAAAGAATATTCAGAGCTAGTGGTGATATTGTACTGGTGTCTACGAAGTGATGCAATGTGGGTTAACTCTTGTATCTTTTTTTCCAAATACCAGATTTTCTCTTCACTTGTTATTTGGTTTTAGCATGTGCTGTATATTGTGTTTGTTACAGATATTGCAAGGCAGGTACTGATATGCCTTTCTATTCAAGGAATCTTCTTTCAACAAATTTTAGACTCTTCACTCTGGCAAGACAATCTTAGCACTGCCCATCCAATGTACTGTGGTTTGCTTGTCAAATTCTATTGATTATTTAATATTAGGTTTCAACTTCCTGATAAATCGTTGGTTTATTTTAGTTATTATCACACTTAGAATAGATCTCTTATGTCCAAACTTTGAAAGTCATAAATCAATCATAAACCAATTCTGATTCCTTCCCTTTCTGTAATATGTAATTTTTTAACATATTCTTCATATTTTTACATCGGGTATCACATTTCTCTAAAGGGAGTTTCACGGTTAGCCTACTCTGCCCGAGTTAATTGAAAGCTGTTTAAAAAACATCAAGGACTTCAGAGCCAGGATTAAAGCTTACTTCTGACTACTTCTCCTTTACTTTCATGTATTACTTGCAGTTACTGGATGAAAAATAGTTCAACTCTTCTGTGCTTGTCTTCACATTTCCAGAATTATAGAGCTGGTGAGACTTCCATTCTTCTTTCTAGAATGTCTTAGCAGCTTGCTGTACTCCCAGTTATTATTGTCATACTTAGAATTGTCATTCCAGTAATTTCTGTCCAAAGGCTCCCACCTTTAGGATAAACTTTTCTGCACTGTGGTTCTGCACTGTGACCCATAGACTCCCTGGCAGCCTGTTCCCCTTTTATCTCTGTGTTACCTTTAAAGATCAGTTAGTTATATCCTCTCGTCTTCCTCTGCTGGTTCATGTTTTTTCTATTTCTCTCTTCTTAAGGAACAAAGGCTGTACAATCTGGTCCTAAATCTCTACTGGGGATTCCTCTCCCTTTCTGTCTTGTTAAAACCAGTAATCGGAACAGAGTCTCTGTTTATTATGTAGTCTCATAAAATGCTTTTTTCCTTGTTCTCTCTCGTTTAAGCTTTTCGCCCTTCATTCCTTACTATGTCTTAAAAGTTGATTTTGTATTACTTTAAGACAATTTCTTATTTTGTAATCGACCAAGAGACTTTCTACTATTCTATCAGCTTTCCCATAAAAAGTGGTACCTTTTAAATTTATGTGTATAGCACCTATCACAGTGATCTCTTGCTCTATGACAAAATTTCTTCAATGCAAAAGAAATAACAATGTAAGAATAATCTCCTATTTTAAAACAATCAATATTGCATATTTCCATATTAATATAGTATTGCATTATCAGTAATTAACAGCAATATTTATGTGCTATTTCTGCTGTTGCAAGATTCTCTGTAATATATTGTTTCTTATCAATTATTTTGATAATCAGCTTGGTACAGACTAGCCATTAATGTACAGCCAGATTCATGGCCTATGGAATTAAGCAGATTTTTTTCCCTACCTTCGTGGGAACTCAGTCTGTTATTAAGTAGAACTAATGAAGAATAATTAGTTCACTTTCCCTGCAGAGTCACTGCACAAAGTAAGTGTAAACAAAGATAAAAACTGCCCCTTGTTGAAGATATGAAATATATCTGTGTTATCATACTCATATACAAGAATATGGGAGTTCTAAGTAGTGAAATATTATTCCTTGATAAATGATACTGTATTTCATTGAACTGTCATTATCAGGAGTATTCAAATCACTGGTAACATTTCTTCTTCATCTTTTATCGTGGTTCAATGAAATAGGACACCCATGTCTCCTTCAGAATTTTTTTTACAGATTTGCTCTGATGCCAATATTTAGAATTTCACTTTCTAGCATGGATGAATTTAAGGTAATACAATTAAACACAATGGGGTCAGGCAGAAATTACAGTTTCAGAGAAGTCTTTCTCAATGCCTAATAAGATGCAACTTGAGGTAGACTGAATTGTTATCTCTTGCAGCTAAAAGTGTCCTCATTTAATTCTTTTACAAGACTTTGAAAGACTGGACACTGTTTTTCTCAACTTCTCCTCATTTGCCAGTCAGTCAGGGCACTCATTTATAAATACACAGAATAAATTGTGAAAGGGGACACCTATCCCCAGCAACTGGAAGGTAGCAGGAAAGTATAAGCTGAACAGTAGCTCTGATCACTTCAGCAGGTTGTCTAGAATTTCAGCAGCTTTTGGTGATTGAAATCTGCTAAGAGTCAGGAGAATCTCAGCAAAGATATCAGATCTACCAACAATCATGCTGTCTGTGCTTCTTTCTTCTTGTATTTTTATTGGAAACTTGTCTACCCAAACTAGATTCAAGTGGGCTGTTTTAATTTGTAGAAAGACCACTTCACTAGTAACCACACTTAGAAGGCATTATGGTAGGAATTTGGGTAGTTTGTTTACCTGTGTGGGCTCCTTGGGTTGACGAATGCCCCATTCTACAAGTCTGTCATTACAACTCCTTCCGTCAATTAGTTTTACAATGCAGAATTCCTCTGAAACACAATACAGGATTAGCTTATATTTGGGTAAAAGCCACTTTGGAGCTACTCCCAGAAAAGTCAGAATATTTTAACAAACTTTGTTTAACAGTCACAAAAATATTCCTACATATGTGCAGTCAAAATAGAGATTTTTGAATGTCTTGCACCTCATTTTCAAAGATGTCCCCTGTGGACAATGCTTTCTGTGTTTCCTCAGCCAACTGAAAAAGAACCTCACTAAGATATTTTCCTTGCTGTGATCCCAGTAATTAGTGTTAGCTTACCTAACTTTGTCAGTCAAAAAGCATCCTCCATTTTCAGTGGAAATTAACTTATTACATCATCAGGTAGGTTATGTTTGTTCTATTCTCAGAGAAGCCATAAAATATCCTGTGAGATCCTCTCCATGTGTCAATAAGATCTGTGAAAGTTTGGTGGGCTACTTTGACATCTCGTCTTCTGCCAGTTCTAAATGTGCTTGCAATAACACAATTTAATAAATCTGTTTAATCCTGTGTGTCAATCCTTTGTGCTGATGTAACTTTCTGATGCTCATATTGACAAAAGTTTCAGGGTTTTTTGGAATATTTAGCTGTGAAGAGTCTTTTTGTTTTCCAGTACTTATCAGCATGAAAGTGTTTTCACTATTCCCTTAAAAAGTTAGTTACCCTCTGGGACTTTATCTTCAGAACAGGTGGGTTTCTTTTTTCCCCCTCTAAGCATGATAAAATACATAACCTCTGGAAAAAAAAAAAAAAAGTTTGGTGTATAGGGCAAGAGCAACATCCGCCACCAAGAAAACGTGAGTTGTGACCAGCTTGGAAGAACTTACTAAAATTATTAAACTCACTAAACTCTATAACATGCTGGAAGTGGGAGCATTCTCTTATTCTGTGCTTCTGGGAACACATACTGATGTAACAAAGCCTTTCATTGGAAGGCTTAGCTAGGACCTCCATATTCCATATACTAGTCCTGAAATGAATGTCTATTTTTCCAATTTTTTCATACTACCATATTGAAACTGGGGATCTTTCCACCATCTTTCTTTCCCTCTTTTTTTTCTCATAAGGGAGAGGCTGAAAGAGTCACAGATAACTTTCAACACCATTACTCTATTAATATGCAGAAAAAATGTTTATCAGTAAGTTCCTGGGGATGAAAAAGCTCTTAAGAGCAGCCTTACAGGTAATATCATGCACAATTTTCTATGTTAATTCCATATGAATTACTTACTTTACAAATTTCTGCTTCCTAAAGTTCCATCTACCAAATCATTTTCATGTGAATTTCCATACTGACTTCAGGCCCCTTAAGAAGTCCAACTGCTTAGATGTAAGTTCATCTGGGAGAAATGTCTGTTGGATTTTCAGCTCCTAACTCATTGTGACAGGTTACTTCTGTTTGAATTAGACATCCTCCAGGCTAATAAATTTTGATTGCTTTGCATCGTTAGCCATCTGCTCCCACCCCTTAGGATACCAGCCCAAAACAGAGGTTAAAATACAACAGACCTCAAACAGATATAATGCAATGTATTTTGTACTCAAAATAATAATCAGAGAAGAAGCTGATGCATAGTATTTGATTAAGATATACATGGACATGCACTGGCTTTGCATATCGTGTGTTGACATATTATTGCTGACATGGTACCTATAATTAAACTTTTCTAACACTTCTCACTATAATACACTGTTTTCAATTATTTACTGAGTTACAAAAGTCTAACCAGTGGAAAAACTTACAAGGAATGGACCTTAAAAATCAGAATAAATAAGAATAGGGTAACCTGACAATAAAAGCAAGTGTTTAGGACTGTCATATCAATGGCTGGCAATCTTGAAGCAGTGTATTCCACTGTTATCAGCAATTAAATTGGTGTGAGGGGCAAAATAAATACATCTCGCTCTAAAACCTGATTAGAATAATCCACATTTACAGCTCCCTGTCACTCTTTTAATTGAAATTTATAGATTCCCATGTGATGAAGGTACCAGTCTGAATTTTATTACTTACATATGAAAGTAGCATATCATTAGTTGGTGTCTTTTTTTTTTTTTTCCTTGAAAAAGACACGCAACCAAAATTTTCTGAGCGATCAGCACAAGACATGTTGGATGAAATTTGTATAATTTACAGTAACAGTGGAAGTCAGGTAGAATTCTGTTTTCAGCATGAGACAGTGGTGAAAATAGGTTAAAATGGATATTTATATATATATCTTTAAACTCAATGTATGTTTTAAATAGTGGGTGGTAAATAAGACCTTAGACTATTATAATGATGAAAGCAAATAATTGACAAATGTTTAGCTGCCAAAATATAACTCTTTGGAAAACAGTTGTTAAATCTACAGGTGCAGCAAAATCTTGGCTTTCCTTAGATTCTGGTAGTTAATTTTGTAACCTCAACATTCTCATGATTCAGAATTGTAGATGTAATGTAGTGCAAGCTTGCTGTAAACATGCTTTAATACGATAATTTGGCAACAAAATTTTGTATTGCTATTTTCAAGATAAAGCAATTTGTTTCTTCTATATCATTTGGAAAGAAGCTATATAGTTTTCTAGGAGCTCTGTTTCGCCTGAATTGGAGGGAGATTCAGCCTTAGAGTTGGCTAAACTGTCTCCTTATAGGTTTTATTTTTCACCTCCATGTAATGCCTGAAAGAACATACATACTGAGTACCTTCTTGATGCTCCTAGTTTGATGGTAATTCATAAAATGAATGCCTCTGACATTTAGGTAGGACAACCTTGATTAATTTATGCCAGTCTCTCATGTGGAACTGGAGTCATTCAGTTCTACACAGAGCAGATCTCAAATACTTCCAAAAGGAGAAAGTCTCACCTCTAAATTTCACATTAACAAATTTGAACACTCACATATATTGTGTTTTTCTGTTTGACTCATACAAGTTGTGCTCTTATAATCATACATGGATTCTAGATTAGATCAATATTTCTGTCAGATCTGGAGATTCTGAGTTTCTCTGTTATTTGAACAGGTCAAAAAAGGTTTATCAAGAAAATAAATGATCTAACAAAATGATGATAAAATATATGTTTCCATGAAAAAGAAAGTCACTTTAAGAAATATAGTTTTCATTTTAAGATAAGCATTAAAAAAAATAGCAAAATAATTATAAATTTCATTTTTTTAGGTTAATAGCAAAACATTTTCCATTACACTCTCTCACCCCACATTCAAAATAGGGTGGAATAAAGATGAAAAGTATAGCAAGGTGAATAAAACCCACAAACTCATTACATGAACAAAAAAACTTTTTCTTTTTTCCTTGGAAGTTATTCCCTATCATTTTGTTTTCTTGAATTTACTTTCCTATCTAACGACATTTTATTATGGACATTTATGTTCATCCATCAAACCAAGAATTAATTTATTTTACCTGATATCTATTTGCTCATAAATGAGATAGTTGTATGAACTTTAGTAGACTTTTTTTTTCATAACTGTCAAAGAATCCCCAGGAGATACTATCGTTTATAAATAGTACATTTATTACAGCTTTAGCATACTGTCTTATTTAAAGGAAGAAAGATATATTTCAAAGAAATTAAAAGGTCATTATATGGGCTTCTTTGTTTAATTTTCTAATGTACGCCTTAACTACCTTTTCTTAGATTATCCTGAATTAAGTGGAAAAGATTGAATAGGGCTATGTTTTCATTTGAAACAGCACTAGTTTTCACCAGTGTGTGCGTGACAGCAGATTACATAAGTCTGATATCAAATAATATACTGCTAGCTAAACAAATACAAAAAAGAAAAGCAACAATGATCTTTCATCTTTTTATCATCCTCATGTTCAAGTACATACAGTCTCTGAAGTGATGTTGAGGTAGCACTTGTTCTGCTCTCTGCATGTAAACCTAGGTCATTTAGCAGTGTAGTAGAGGTCAGTCTTAAGGCATATTCTGATAGAGGATCTTTAGCACACTGGGCATTACAGTAGGCTTCTATCCCAGCTACATAGTGATTTTGGAGTGTTAAGCTGCAAATCCAAATATGCAAACACACTATGAAAAGCTAATTTGAATTTTTATACATTTGCAGGCAACTCACCACACAGAGGCTGAAAAGGGGTGGTTTAGAAAGCTCCAGGCATAGGAGTGAAGACTGAGCTACGTTTCAAACTCTGGACTTCTGCTGAATTAAAAAAAAACAAAGGCTAAATTTCATTCAAAACAAAGAAAACATACGGGCATGATTGACCCAAAGATATGTGAACCTTCTTTGTATTCTACTGCTGAAGAAGATGAACTAGTCCCTGAACAGCAGGTAATATTGATCCCCCTGTGAAGAGATCAGCGCCCTCATGTCCATTTAAAAAGCAGTTTAGGCAATCAGACCTCTGCTGGAGTCAGACCCCTGGGTTACAAACGACTGTTTCCACTCAATGTTTCAGATAAAATAATGAGATGGGGTCATGAGCATATTCTTTTCTTGAGCTGACTTGTAGAACTGAAACAGCAGTCGATGGACTTTTAGAAAAAAGAAATTACATTCTTATTTCTCTCCCTCTTCTCAGGTAGTGCCATAAAAAGACATAGAACCAGGGACTTCATAAATTCTCTAAGGAAAATTTGTTGTTGCCTTTACTTTCTCATAAAAATCTTCACATATATTGTTTGTAGATGACATCAAAAAAAATCAGGATGTATAGATAGCTGCTCTGAAATGTCTGACCGAGTCAGCAAAATACTTCACAGACACTTGGAGATGTGGCTACTACTCCAAAAAAAATCTGATTTTAAAGAATTTTGATATCTGTGATATTTTACTCCTGTTATTCAAGAGACAACAAAAATACTAGGATAAGGAATTTTTGATATAAGGTTTTTCTAGCACTAATATTTTTATCATGTATATTATTGATTCTATTTATTTCTAAAATTACCCCTTAGTTTGAGAAACATGTCACACTTACATTTATTATAATATTTGTCTCGTGTGTCATTTTATATGATTTTCTGCTTTTTCTGCTTTGATAATATATGTAGTGTCAATCCTTATACTACTTGTAAGATCCACTCCATTGGCATTTTAATATGATATTGTATGTAAGTTGAGGAAATTTTCACTTTCACTAAACTGGGGCTGCTATCAGTGTTTAAAGTTTAAAAAAAAATAACAGAAATGGTTACATAATATCCACAGATTTATAACTTTTCAGTGAGGAGCTCTGTCATCTTTTTATATTAGGTGTCCATATTCAGAAATGTTGTGTTAAAGTGAGATCTACTGATATAGTTCAATCTACTCAGACATGAATCTCTTAAATAACATTAAATTCAAGTTCAGCAGTTGTTTGTACATTAGGCAAACAATTCCTATAAGACTGAGTAATATCTGTATAATTTTCACAGATTTATTTCAAAAGGCAGCCTTCCTTTGGCCACTCTAACAGGTCCATGTCTTTCTTGTGCAGAGGTCTCCAGAGCTGCGTGCATTACTCCAGGTGGTGTCTCACCAGAGGGGCACAATCACCTCCCATGGCCTGCTGGCTGTTCTTCTTTTTATACAGCCTAGGATACAGTTGGCTTTTTGGGCTAAAATCACACTCTGCTGGCTCATGCCCCGTTTTTCATCCATCAGTTTTATCCATCCTTCTCTGCAGGCCTACTCTCAATCAGCCCAAACCACAGTCTATGTTGATATTGGGGATTGCCCTGATCCAGATGCAGGACCTTGCATTTGCCTTTGTTAATATGACATAGAGCACTTGTATACATTATAAATGTTTTTTCAGTTAGGTGTCACTTTAACATGATTATATTGATTTCTCTGCCTGTTGAAAAAAGTAAAAGGGTGCATGAAAAGATAAAACTGTGATGAAAAGATATTTCCCACCTGGAAGTAAACATACGTGGGGTTGAATCATTTTTCACTAGAACTTCAGTTGTATTGCCTACATGAGTAGTCTTTTGGAAGTCCATCATCTTTTGGTTCAGGAAGAATTATTTAACATATTCAAAACTAATAATTAAAATAAACTGAGTATTGCCACATCATTTAAGTACAGAGTCTTTGATAATTTTCTAGTCACATTCACAGACCTTCAATGGTAGGGTCATAGGTCTAAAGCAATATTTTTTTCTGAAGTTAGTGTTTACTGACAACCAGTTCATTATCTGTATTTCTTGCCTACAGTTCTGTTTCAGTTATAAAAGAATAAATCCAGAAATTACATGTTGTTGCATTTGCTTTCTTTCTGTTTAGCTTTTTAAACCGTTCTGGTGCCAAAACAATTAGAAACAGAAAGTTGAAGATTGACTTTCATTGAGAAGTACCTTTGTTCTTTTGGAAATTGATTTTGCTTTGAGAGAGTTAAGAAATTCTGCAAATTACGCTTTTGAACAGTAGACAGTTCTTTGTGTACAATTTTAATACTTTTTGTCTGAGAGATGTTATTAAAGAAATTAATGACAATTATGACACAGGTCTATCTAAGCTAAAATAGTGAATGCATTTTCTTTATGTTTTTACATCTGTGGTGTCATTGACAGTGATTGACTTATGATTCTGCTATCACATAGTCATTTCTGGTCCTTTGTAGCAGCAGTATAAAACGAGGATAGCAGTTCTTCTCACTTTTATGCAAGATGTACAAAATAAAAATATTTATTTAAATTACATAACTAAAAGAATTATTTTTTTCATCCATCCAATTCAACTCCCTGTCTGTCCATCTGTCCCATGTGTAACAAGAGATACTTCTGCAAATAAGGAAAAAAAAGCCTTCTGGCCTTCTTTTCTTTCGTATTCTTTCATAATTCTTTCATAATTCTCATATTAACTAACATATTAATGAGTGCAAAAGAGAATATAGCCATCTCTGTGTCTAAAATGATATTTGTGTTTTCATTGGTAAATTTTATATTGAACACTGACATAGAGAAGGTGTTTAATAGAAATAAATAATATATTTTAATGAGGAAAAGTACAACATGGATGGCAAAATACAAAATTCTGCACTTTGTCTTCCCACTCTGATTGTCATTGAGATATCAGAGTGGGAATATTGAAATAGACCATGTATTAGAAAGACTAACACTTCTTTTATGTTACTTGAAGTAGTAAAAATAGAAAAAGAGAAATGTAGCAGAGCTGTAGATGTCAATGAGCTTCACTAAGTAAGTTTAACAAGCCCAGAGCTCACCTTGTTGTTAAGGCACTCCTTTTTCAAAGATCAGTTTTGATTTTGTGAATAATTACTTATTTCAGTTTGCTAGAAGCAATTCAGCTCAAGATCCTAAGCACTAAGCATGGTGAGTTTTGACCAGGAGTGATCTGAAGTAAACGAATGAACTAGAAATGATAGTATCATTGCCATTCAGCTGTCTCATCCACATCATTCAAGACGAACATAGATCAAAACTTGATAATTTCAGTACGTATAAGCGGTACTTATAATTCTGTTTTCCATATGTTTATGTTTTGGTGTTATTAGGTTATTAGCTAAAAAACAACTACATCAGAATCTGATTTGAAGGTTTATTAAAACAAGTAATTCTCTATTTTATTCAACACATGAACAGTCAAAGAAGCCTCTGAAAGAGGCTGGTTCATTTTTAATGAGATATCAAGTAAAAGTAAAATTCAAGTGAAAGTAAAATATCAAGTAAAAAGTAAAATAGTGCTTGCATATGACTAATATTTGTATAAGAAATATTTCAGGCTGTTATTCTAAAATACTTTTAATAACATCACTACTTAACACTGAGAACTCAATCAACTCATAAGGAAATATTGTAATTCTTTTCATGTGATTAATGCTTAAAGATATATCTTCCCACTTATGTTTACAAGTACCTCCCTTCTTTCTCATTGACAGAGAAATAAGCTATTAAAAAGTGAAACATCCTGCTAAAGAACATATAGAAAAACACTGGTGGAAGCCGAAATAGGATCATGAATTGGCTTCACTTCAAATACTCGCTCCATCGCAATTAATTTTGTCTTATGTGACTCTTTTCTTTGGTTTTGTTTGTTAATTTGTTTTCAAAAAGCCTTGAATGCCTGTGTTCAAATTATGCAAGTTTAATATTACATAAACTTCCCAGAGCCATTTACTGCACCTGTAGAGAAGAATTCTTCATGTTTTATACAGGAAGTCCACTGGGAGAACATAAGAAACAAGGAATTTACTTGCCAAAACAAAACAAGAAAGAAAGGGAAAAAAAGGAAGGCGGATTGCTTTTTATCATAGAGTGATTTAACATATTGTTAAACTAAAATGTTCTGGAAAGGCCAAAATGAATGAAAAGTCTAAATCAATTAGCAGTCACGGGTAGGTTGGCACAAACATATATGTGCTAGCTAACACCATTCCAGGAATAAAAAGCATAATTAGAATTTATAGAAATTATTAATTAAGAAAACTTTAAAAGTTGAAAAGTCTTCATCTTTTAGATGAAGACCAGTGCAACAAAACAGAAAATTTCTGAAACCACTGTGTAAGATAGAAATTATATTTATTTTAGGTGAAATTATCTCAAAACAACCTTATTTTTTTTAAAGAAAATGCAAGTTATTAGGATTTAGTTTTTATAAAAAAAAAAAGTTTGACATTGTTGGTAGGAATCAAAAGGTCAGATAACAGAACACAAATCATAAATTGATAACTAATAAATATGAGATTGGAAAGCAAGCTCTAAGAGTCTAATGACAAAAAACTTTCATGAAAGTAATAGATGACTTTACAAGTTTCAGTCTTGAAGAGGGAATCTTATACATAGTAATTTCCATTAAGTATCACAGAGTTAAAATAAAAAAAAAAAGAGGATGTTCCTAAACTAAGATGCACGTAAGAAAAACAATTCAAAAAGTAGTGGAGATATTCCCAAAAGCAAAAACCAATCTCCTTTACTGAAGGCATCACGTCCTGCTATCTTCAGACTTGGAAATAGTTTTTCCTAAGGATAGAAATCATGCAATCATTAGAAAACAGAATTCAAAACATGAGTGAAAAAGAATACTGTTTTTTGAATTTTTGCCACAACATTTTACAGAATTAGGGCTTCAGGGGCTACATTTTCATAGCAACTTCTTTATACAAGTAAGATCATTATGGAAAGCTTAAACTGGAAACAAACAAATAAATACATTAAAAAAAACCCAAAACCACAACAACCCTGCAAATTACAAAAAAAAAAAACCAACCCAAAAGCAACAAAACACGAGGGTATTTATTTCATTTTTTTGTAAATCTTATACAGATTTCTTCCCTTGAAGGGAACAAAAGGATCAAAGATCAAAGATCTACCTGTCTAGAAATCAACTTACAAACGCTAGAACAGCACCAATGAGATTTTTCTGATTTGTTGGGATCCAGCAAACCTTTAACTGGAAAGCTCCCAGCTGGAGGTATATCCCAGTACAAGCTGCTTTCTCTAGCAACTCTGATTTCTATTGGAATATTGTAAATTCATACTGCAAATTAGTTCTCTAATATCTGCAAAAGGAAAGGACACTGGTGACACTCTGTGATTTTACTGCTGTTCATATGGAAGGCCGGACCATACCACACGATATTATCTTACCTCAAGCAAAAGCTTCATAGTGTCAAGAATACAAAATGCCTTTGGGTAGCGCAGACTTAGTCTACATGTAGCTGTGGAGGGCAGCACACAGCAAATCATTATAAGGCTAGAAGACCTAATCTTTTCTGATTTACAATAAATTATTGCTCCTGCATACTCAGTCCTTCCATAAAAATGGATTTTCACTACTCCGATATCCAAATTTCATAGTCCAGAAGACTCTCTGATATATTTTAAAAGTACAGGTGTACCTGAAGAGAACAGATGGACCTTGGACAGCTACTTAAGAACAGCACAGATTTTATGACTGTTTCAGAGCTAATTTCAGGGAAGCCATATGAACATCTCTAGCTTGCACCCCATCATTGCTATTTCATCTTTCTCATCCTTTCAGATCTAAGGATCCCAGTCAAACATGCTGGATCCAGATCCATTCTCTACTTACCTTCTTGAAATTTATTTTGATTTCTATGAGATAGATATAATCTATGCTTGTAGTCTCTCATAATACAATACTTGTCTATCGTAATATAAATTTCATTTCAACAATTCCATACTTACACCAATGTAATGGAGAACAGCAGTTTCTCCAACACACATACCTAATTTCACAAATTCATTTTTGTTATTTCTAGTTTTTAAAGATATGCCAATATTTTCTCTCTCCGTCTCTCTCTCTTTCCTATTTTATTACAAGATCCACATTTTTACTGAGCTTTCTGCAGGCTTTGTTACCTCTCCCTTCAGGAAATAATTCCTGGTCTTATGCCCCAATTATTTATTTTAGTATTTCCATGGAATAATTTTGTAGACATTTATTCATGGCCAGTGAAGGCAGTAATGTGTTTTTAACTATTCTATCCACTCCCACCTCAGTGCATCATATTATTAACACCTGTACTTCTAATTACATACATATTTTCTCCACATCAGTTCCATTGCATTTCTCCCTTAAGATCAGTCTAATAAAAGTTTGCAAATTCTAAGAAGCTTTTCTTATGTAGTTTCCCAGTGATAAGCTAAATAATAAATGAGCATGACCTTTACGCATTTGAGTTGGCTGCGTATCCTGAAGGATTCTTATCCTGTTTACTGTGTCCTGATTCCTCATGTCCCTCCAGTTTAAGCTCCAGCAAACATAGCAAAGCCGTACCAACTACAAGAACACCACTAGATAGTGCGTTTCTTATAAATGTCAGGCCAATGAAGATAAAAGTGTGGTTATGCCTTAAACTATGGATTTGAATGAAGCCTTTTACACTAGAGTTTGAAGATGGAATTATTTCTTTTTTCTCTTGGAAGAAACTTTTAGGAAAACAAGAAGGGAGACTTGAATTTTCTGTGTTGCAATTTGTCACTCTAGAAAATTCATAAAAAATAGACTACAAGCCATTGGCTCAGTTCTGATCTTTATTACAAGATCAGTTAGCAATTCCTTATTTCACACGAAGTTTCATAAATGCGTGGTGAATTAATATGCATAATCTGACCATGCCTATAGCTCTATATCTAATTTGCTAAAAACTATAAAACATTTTTTAAACCAAATCTATGCATAAATACGGTTTTTACTTATATAATTTGTGTCTCCCATATGTTTCATCTTGGCAATCTTGTTATTTAATTTTAGACCATGTAGATTCATGGTTACTGACAAGAAATTATACATATAACACTATTTGACTATTTTTTCCAAATACACACATGTATAGTAGAACATTTGCATTTACTATACATTACTTTTAGCAGATAAAATTTTTGATGACTCTAGTTCAGATATAGCACGTATAGTACCATCACTTTAGTAGAAGTCAGCATTTAGTGAAGACAGGTGTACCTTTCAACTCAGTGAAGTGTGAAACACATTGAGAGTTGGCTTTTTTTTTTACTTGCTAAACCTTAGAAGATACACCTCATATGAAATAAAATATTGTGTGATGTTTTTAACTTCCATTAGTAGTGGGTCACACATCAAAAATGCTTCTACCTATATCTATATGTAACTGAAGCCAAAATCCTACGAAACTAGCTAATAGTCCTTAAAATATAATATACTGAAAATAACTTAATCAAACTAAGTAATAATAGTGACGGTTGAGGAAAACACAATTAAAAAAAAACAAGTTAAAGCTTTGTTTCAAGACTTTTTTTTTCTCTTTTGTATAATTTGAGATAGAGCTTCAAAGGATTGACAATCAATGAATCAATAAATAAATAAATAAATAAATTCTCCATGCTTTCATGTTTTCCTCCATGTTCTCCACCTGCCTCAGTGTTACACCTTCTTCTCACAAAAAGTATTTCTTAAACCATTTAAGTTCAGAAACTTTGTCTTTGTTGTTGACTCAGAAAATAAGGCGTAGATGAGACGTCCATAGTCTCTTACCAATCATGATTTATGATTTTTAATTAATCCTTTAATAGATTCTTCTTATTAAAAATAGCTGCATAGTGCAGACATTTCTGAAATGGATATGAGTTAGAAACAAAACACTATCATCAAGCAATGAAATTTGTAGAGAGTTATAATGGCACAGAGAACTCTCAGTTTCTTTTAAATGGATCTTCTTCCAGTATAAATCAAGGTAGGTCTGCTGAGGGCAGTGGCTATGTATGGGTTTATAGCTACTGAAAATACATGCTTTTTAAGAGCAGTAAAGGCCATAGATTAAAAAAAGATTTTCTGAACAGAACGAGTCATAGAATACTACGCAGTAATTATCATACTAACCCCAACAATTTACTGTGGACGCTTTTTTAAGATCTCATCAGATTCTATTCTACTCTATTCTGACTGCAAATGTTAAAAATACGACAACTTTGAGTAAGGGCTCTTTAACTGGAATGTTTCTGCACTACATTGCTGTTCAGTCTTGACCTGGATCAATGTTATTTTCTGGTGACTACCTATTTGTCAATGTTAAATTCACTGATGAGTTTTCATTCCCATCGTTGCTGTGGAAGCATGTAAATCATGGAAAATAAAAACATCTTTGACACTCTGATGAGTTGTATCAGTTTAAAGCTAGTGCTTTTACTGAAAAACAGATCATGGAAAAAATGACCAAAAAAACAAACATCCTTGCTCATTCATACTGCTATGCAACAAAAGAGTGTAATTCTTCAGTTAAGTCAGTAAAAGAATGCTTTTGTCAAAGCTTAGTGTCTGTTGCTTAAAACAGCTAATGTGGCTAAATCATACTGATTCCTTTTATCAAAATGCACATTAGAACACTTTTTACCCTAATGTAGCAAAAGATATCACTTGTGGCAAGTTTTACAAGAACTCGGGTAAAGAAGAACAATCTTCACTCTAATATATGTTGGCAGAGAGATTATTCTCTGAGAACAATCTAGAATCCATTCATGCGCATATGAATGTTCCTATTCATATCCTAAACGTTCAGAAAAAAAATATAAGATTTAACTACATTATAATTCTCATTCAAATAAAAATTGAATTCACAGATGCCTGATTTCAAAAATTATTACAATGTAAAAATAAAGTTAAAATGGTATCAAGCAATTTTGTGCATCGTTTCAGCATTCATCAAATATTCAGCAACAGTCAGTTAGTTGTAATTAGTACATATAATAGAAATTCCCATAGAATTTCTGGAAAATAATATCAAATTATTCAATAACAGCAAATTGTTGAATATATTAGTGAAAGAGATTGCAGATCACATGAAAATTTTGCAGATTACAAATACATATACAAACACATGAAATATTAGACTTTTTGCTTCTATTATTAAATATTTTTATTATATTTTTCCTTCTAAGAATGAGAAAATATATGCTTTATGACATAGGCCAGTCACTTGAAATTACATGCAATCTGACTCAGAGAATGAGACTGCACCAGTCTGTTTATACTCATATAAATTGCATCAAGTAAACACCAAAAAAATATTAAGTGTGATTTTGTTCTTCCTTTAATCAATAAACAACTGGACATCTATTTAAAATTTTAAAGCACAGAATAAATTTTTTAGGCTTTTAAAAATGCCAGCTATTTATCAAACAGAATTACATCTTCTGATGAAGCCTGAATAATTCTTAATTTTTCATGTTCTGTTTTCTTCTTCATTTCTTCTTTTAAATCTACCCTAAACCAGCTGTAACTAGAATCGTGAGTTCAGCCAATATGACATGCTAACATCTTCCTCCTCATGTCCTACAGTGAAATCCACACTGGGTATGGACCACTGGGATTTCAGCAGCACATATGAAAGTGGAGTGTTTTCTAGGAACAAATGTTCACACCTAATGACTTCTTTTCCTTGCAACCCATTTTACATGTTTTTTTCTAAAACAACTCTAGAGCAAACATTGCAAAACATAACTGATAAATTTTAAAAGTACTTGCCAGTTAGTAGAAGCATCTAAGTGATGCATTTTATAAAAACAATCTGCATAAAAATGCATAATAAAATAACAGAAACATTAGGAAATTATCTAAAGAAGAGCAGAGACTCTTCAAAATATTTTATCTTAGGATGCTTCCTTCCGTCACAGCTCAGTAGTGCATCATGATATTTACATAGGTGATCATTGGGCAAATGTCTCTATTGTATTTAGCAAGTTGGTTCCCCAATAAGCAACCCAAGGTCAGAGGTATTATTTCACAACTCACAAATATGCTCTTGACCTTATATTAAATTATTATTTTTGTGGTCAAAGTCACATTACAAACAGCAGACATGAGATTGAAGCAACCAGATTAACAAAACCAGCATTATCTCAAAAGTATTTATCCAAACTATTCAGCCAGCATCTATGAATAACTAACACGTTTTTGAAATCAAGTGTAATTTACACACAGACTGGTAAGCAAAACTAAAACAAAGCAGAGCAAACCAGATTGCAACTCAAGAATAGTTGGAGTCTAAACCTTTGGGACTCTGGTCTGTTTCAGAGTGATTTAAACTCTTACTTTCACTGCTTCCTGCTGAAGATCGACCTGATCTATGATGCTAACAGCTGTTCAAGAATTTTTGAGCTCGTTATTTACCAGTTTAATCAGTTACAACAGTGTAGACTGGACCCTGTCCAGTCCCACATCCCATAATCCTTTCTTTGCTCACCACAAGATTCTCCAAGTGATTCTTTCACGTACTTTGCATAATTTTACCACAGGGCTGAACAGGTACACAGGTCTTCACATTGGCCTACACACTGCAGATTATTGCTGTCTTGAAATAAAAGATTTTTTTAAAGCAGGCTGTTAAGTATTGTCATTCTTTAACCTTCAGTCTCTCTTTATGCTTACACTTCAAAGTCTTGGAGCAGGAGGTCATAAAAGCTTAAGATGATATATTGCCTTAAACTGTTTAAATGAAATTTTTAGTGGCTCATTGCAGTTTCAAATTTGCCATGTACAAAGACTAAAAAAGAAGAAAGAAAAAAAAAATCTCCTTAAAAGAAGCTTGTTTTCTCAGATATGGCTGCTGTTGAAAGATCTAGCCAGGGAGCAGGGTGAAGGAAGTGTCTGAGAAGTGATGGACAGAAATATTTCAGCTGGCACAAAAGTGCCTCCACAATATGGAACAAAAGTGGCTCACTTTAGGATAATTTCCCAGATGAAGAAGAGAGACTGCTATTGTCCTAAGAAAAACAGAATCTTGATACAGTCCTATCAAGAAGCCAAGTTGAACTGTTAATCTTGAATAAAATATTCCCTAAAGCAAAGTGTCCCTTGATGATATAATGTACTTCAAATTTTTCTTTTTCTCCTATTTCAAAGGAGGTCCTGTGAGTCACTTGCATGAAGCCACATCTTTCTAGCTGATTAAGGCTTCATATAAAAAATTCTACTTCAGAACATCTAAATCAAAATCATTATTTTAAGTTGAGTTACATGATAAAAGATAGACTTATTTGCCTGTAAGTAATGAATTCTTCTTCAAGGCTTCTCACATTCATGCTAAGACACAATATTCATTTAATTTACATATTTCTCATTAAAAAAATCTATTTAATCAGAACATGAAAATTTCTTTTTGGTTCTAAATTATTAAATATATTTAAATATATTTCTGTGCATATCAATTGTTTTAATATCCTCATCCTTTCTCATTAAGCTTCTTGTCTAATGACAGAACAACAGGGAAACAATAGTGAAGAAAAAAGTTGAGGGTTTTGTTTGTTTTTTTCAGATCAATTTATCACCCACTCCAAAGAGCAGGTGTTTGGCACATAGCCTTGATTTCCTAAAAGCATCACTAATTTCCACATCTTCTGTGCATACAAAGAAATACTTAATTATTCCAAACAGTTCAAAATCATCTTGTTTGCAGATAGAGGAAGTCTTTCTTTCAGGACAAAAAGACAACAAAAAAATGCTAACACTTTTTAATCATAGTAAGTTTTATATCTCATAGTCTCCATCAATAACAATTGGTTCATATTCATCACAGGTTGTTTTTTTTCTTTCTGTAGCAAAATTCGGCATGGATTGCAGAAAAAAATCTTATGTTATACTTTGTGATCATATTCTAAACTGAGGGTGGGTATAGTTCCAAAGGAGAATCTGCATTATAATTAGGAATTGTAATTGGCCATTTTGACATTCACATCTGGATGGACCTTAAAAAGCTTTGCATAGCTGACTGAATTCAAGGGCATCCTAACACATGCACACACAAAAACTTGTCACTTTTTTCCCTTTAGCTTTAATTACAGATTATAATGTCACACATGCGGTAAATCTCCCTCTACTAGACACTATATGACTCTGTTCGGGCACTACATAGTTACTCTGATGCTCTTTTCCCTTTATGGAATGAAATAAGCTGCAGTTTACAGGAGTAGTTACTTGTATATCTATTTCCTCTCTCTCTCTTCCCCTCCTTACCTTTCTGGCTCTCCCTTTTGCTCTCATTTGACCAAGCTTAAGATGAATGTGGGTCCCTCTGGATAATCAATGTTTTGTTGAACTTCATAGAATTGGTTGGTTGGAAAAGATCTTTGAGATGATCAAGTTTAATCATACCTGTCCACTACTGAACCACATCCCAGAGCAACTCATCTACCCATCTTTTAAATGGTGACTAAATCACTTCTCTGGGCAGCCTGTTCCAGTGCCTGATAAGCCTTTCAGTGAAGATTTTTTTCCCGATACCTAATCTGAACCTCTCCAGTGCAGCTTGAGGCAATTTCCTCTCCTCTTATCACTAGTTACTTGGGAGAATAGGTCAACACACACCTCCCTACAACCTCCTCTCAGGTAGTTGTAGTCAGTGAGAAGATCTCCTCTCAGCCTCCTTTTCTTTAGGCTAAACAGCCCAAGTTTCCTCAGTTGTACCTCATAAGACTTGTTCTCCAGCCACTTCACCAGCTTCACTACACTTCTCTAGATACACTCCAGCACCTCAATGTTCTTCTCATAGTGAAAACAGACTGAAAACAGTATAGGGCACAACCACTTCCCTTGTCCTGTTGGCTATGCTGTTTCTGATAGTAGACCAGGATGCCATTGGGTCTTCTTGGCCTCTAGGACACACTGCTTGTTTATATTCAGCCAGCTGTAAGCAACAACCCCAGCTCCTTCTCTGCCAGGCAGCTTTCCAACCACTCTTCCCCAAGCCTGTAGCACTGCACGGTTTGTTTTATCCCAGGTGCAGGGCCTGGCACTTACCTGTTGAACCTCATACTGTTGGTGGCAGCCCATAAATCCAGCCTGTCCACATCCCTCCATAAAGCCTCCCTGCCCTCAAGCAGATCAACACTTCTGTCCAGCCTTTCCCTCATCAATTAAGTGGGTAACCTTGTCAAAAAAGAGATCAGCTAAGTTTGGTAGGACTCGCCTTTCATAAACCCATCTTGACTGTGCCTGATCATCAGGTTGTCTTATGTGTCTGTGTGATAACACACAAGATGACCTGCTCCAGGACCTTCCCTGACACCGAGGTCAGACCGACAGGCCTGTAGTTCCCTGGATCTTTCCTCTGAACCTTCTTGGAAATGGGTGTAACATTTGCCAGCCTCCAGTCAAGTGGAACATCCCTAGTCAGCCAGCACTGCTGGTAGATGATGGAAAGGGCTTTGGTGAGAACCTCCACCAGTTCCCTCAATACCATTGGGTGGATCCTATCCGGCCCATAGAGTTGTGAATGTCTAATTGCCCAAGCAGGTCTCTAACCATGGATCATGGGAACTTTGTTCTGCTCCCCCTCCCTGTCTTCTGGCTCAGGGGACTCGGTACCTGGAGAAATCTGACCTAACTATTAAAGACTGAGGCAAAGAAGGCATTAAGTACCTCAGTCTTATCTCCATCCTTTGTCATTATGTTTCCCCCTGCATCCAGGGACATTGTCAAGGACAAATTTTTCAGCTTAGTTAAAGAAATATTTCACAATTACATGTAAGTTAAATATAATCATGCTTCCTGTCATTAGCAGATATAATAAATGAGGATATCCTACTTTTGCACATAACACTTTCCTTACTAGATGTGGATTTACGGATATGTAGAATCCAGTTCCAGGCTTTCAGTGTATCTCTGTTTTAGTAAATTTTATGAAAAATATTAGCTGTTTTTGTTGCCTAAATGACTACATTCTGGTAAAAGCCATTGGGAAAATGTCAGTTCATGCCTATTGCAAATTGTGGCATTGTTTAATTTTCTGCTAGGAAGAACAGGAAAAAAGGCTTCTGTTTGATCCACTAGTAATTGCAAAATAAATTCAATGGGGAACTTGTCTACTGACACTGCAAGTGTACTGCAGACTACTCTTCCAACAGAAAGAAAGATAATAAAAATGCATATAGTGAAATGGTCAACACCTTTAGTACAAAACAGGTAAAAACATTCAGTTTCCGTCTATTAAAAAACAGTTTCTAATGGATTTTTAAGACATTAGAATGTAACACCTTCACATTTTTTAAACTGTTAAACATTTGGCAGCATGTTATTAGCTGAGTACATATAAAAAATATGCTTTATCCTTTCCTTCCTGCTTTCGTGCTCAGATATTTGAAATAATCAAAGCATATGTAATAATGATGTAATGGTAAGAGTTTAATATATGATATTGTTAGCATTTCAGCATGTGTACATTTCTGTTACCATTTTACAGCGTAAATGCTGCAAGAGATGGATGTGTATTTTGAAAGAACAATGTAAAAATGATTAAATTAAAATTGTCACATTTTGCATTTGTCTTTGATAACATTTTTCTACATAAGAACCTAAAACTTTGTCTTGAAAATGTACCTGTGTCTTTATTTTTTATTATTTCTCTCTATGTTTGTTTCCATGGATTTAAACAGTTTGTATTTCCTCTAAACTTGGCAATACAGTTTTTACTTAAATTTTGACAACTGATCAGTCATGTTGCTTTTCTGTGATTAAGACCACAAGGAGTCATTGCAGTAAATCCCTACAAAAAAGTCATAGAAGTATCTTTATAGGGCAATGGATTGTGGGACACCACAATAAGAAGAGGACACTAGGTATGTGTGGTGGGTTTTTGTAGACTCCCAACATTGTCTCTATGATAGAAAAATCTTCTACTATGCTGTTTATTTTCCTACTTAGAAAGATATGCATAAGATTGATGTTTTTCAGGCATTGAAGGGAAATGTTCAAGAAACTATTTGAGAATATGTGATATCCACTGCTTCAATCTGAGATATGGTTTGATTATACACAACTAATTATTTGACCAGGTGGTAAAATGACCTCCTTACTATAGATATTCTCTGCAAACCACTACTGCATCCTATATATTTACCTTTTACTATTTTTTTCTGTTGCCTCTAATTATGGGAAACTGGTAACAGGAAGAAAAATTAATAACTGGTTGTAAAATCAATGCTGTAGGAAATGGATTTTAAAAGACAACCCGAATGCAATGTTAGATTCAGTTTACATTTGAATGCTGAATTTTCGTTCCTAAGTGTGAGAAAAAAATGCATTAGTTCATACTATCCTCCACATTATTAGACTATGTTTATTTAGAAATTCTATGAACGAAGTACTCTTGAGGCTTTCCCTTGTTCTTTAAGCCGCTGCAGTTTAGGTGTAATCAGTCACTTGGTGATTCTTTCAGTGCTGAAGAATTTCCTGACCTGTTATTCTTTCCTGTATACCTCTGCCTCAAGGGCTCAGTTTGGCTATGTTTAGGACAGAGCAGGACAAATTCATTCTTCAAGATCTGATTATCCCAGTGGTCAAATTCATTTTGGTGTTGAACTGCTTTGCAGACCTCTTTGTAGTCTCCATAGTTTCCACATGGAGTCAGCTCATTCCTCATTGCAAGTCACCAGCTAGATATTTCACAAACAAGGTTGCTAAGAAATTACTGTAGGGAACACGGTCTTCTCTGTTTTCAGATGCTTTTACAATAAAAATATTGGAAGAACTTGAGGACCATTGATAAATTATCAACTTCTGGTAAATAATCAAGTCTAATATTGACCCACATCAATATCAAGCAAGGAGTCAATATTCGCTGTCTGTTTATATAAAAACCAAGTGTTCTAAGATTTTTAGTAATCCATCAAAAAATAGATATTTTTTTTTACAACTGTAAACCTAAATGAAATCTGTAGTAATTCTGAGAAATCACAGACTTATGTTTAAGAAAAGGACATTCTCAGTCAGCATTATCACCTCTTGATTTTAGTACTTCATCAGTTTGCTGAAGCTTGACATTTTTATCCTTAGTCAATGAGATGAAAAATGTCTAGCATCTTAAACAACTTTGATATGTGACAAAGTGAGTTGGGAATGGGGATGCTGAACTTGAATATATTTTTGTTTGGTTTGTTTTGGTTTGGGTGTTTTTTGTAAAACTACTTGCTAATAAAAAATAAAAATAAATTTATCATTAATATCTAACACAAACTTTTAGGTCTGGATAGAATCCATAAATACATTAGCAATATAAACACAAAAACGCAGGACATTTTTCTAAAATAAGATAGATGTCGAAAACTTGAAATTGACTGGCAGTAGAGTCAATTTATATTACAGGCAGTTTATATTAGTAGGAAGTTATCTAGAGTAGAATCTTTGTTATACGATGTCAAATTCAGTAATGTATCCTCACAGAATAATCTCTTGCAATAAGAAGCATTTTTTAGAATTAAATGCTTCATTTTATAAACAGAGGAGGTGGAAATGATCAAAAAGATCAGAGTAAAAGAGTTTGATGGTGTGGTGGGTTAACCTTGTCTGGATGCCAGGTGTCCACCAAGCAGCTCTATCAGTCCCCTCCTCAACAGGACAGAGGGGGAGGAAATAAGATGGAAATAAATTCCTGGGTCAAGATAAAGGCAGTTTAATAAAGCAAAACAAAGGAAAACAAAGCATTTATTCTCTACTGCCCATCAACAGGCAATGACAAGACACTTCCTGGGAAGCAGAGTTTCTCCAGAAGACAAATATCATGAGTGCACCCCCAAACAAATGCTGCACAGATGCCTTTCGCTATAGAATATCACTTTGATCAGTTCGGGTCAGCTGTTCTGGCTATGTTACCTCCCAAGATCTTGCACACTCCCACTCTACTGGGTGAGGTGAGCAACACGTTGGAGAAATAGCTTTGATGGTGTGTGAGCACTGCTCAGCAGTAATCAAAACACTGGTGTGTTTTCAACACCTTCTAGCCGTCAATAAAAAGCACTATGATGGCTGCTATGGGGAAAACTAACTCAGCCTCTGTCAGACCCAGTAGAGATGGACAATTTGTTACCTTAATTTTAGCAAATATATATGTATACATAACAAAGATATTTTGTTAAAAGGATGAATGAGTAAAGAAATTACAGAAAATTTTGAGGTGTTATAGCCTCCTGGAAATCTGTTCTAATTTTTTTCCTTTTTCTTTTTATTATTCCTTATATAGTGCTGAGAATAACTTGAGATTGATGATGAGTCTATTATTTGAGTTGTTTTCCTTTCATCTAACTGTTTGTGCATTTCTGTTCTGTGACTGGATAATAATAATGGGCAAAGATTCATAAATACTTGAAATACCATCCTGTCTGTGTGCTTAAATACAAAAGGAATATTTTTAAAATTGTAATTGAAAATATCCAATTTACAGTTTTGTATTCACGTAACACATACTTCTCAAAAAGAATCTTAAAAAATAAGCGAGGGATGAGCACAAAAATGATACAGGGAGGATGGAAGCAATTCTTTAGGAATTCTGCATACTCAGCTGCTGCTGAAATCAACGTGGACATGAAGGTTGTTCAGGATTTGAAAGATCAGTTGTAAAGTAAGTTCTTTAATTTTGAAAGAAAAGCTTATATTGAGAGGTTTTACCTACCATTACTTTAATCCACTGAGATAACAAGAGTATGTAAATGAAAGTGGTATGAAGTTAATTTTATTTAAAGTGCACAGAGTATGTGAGTATGTATCTCTTTATCAAGACCAATTGCTTTTTATCTGTGATAGAAATTACAGTTCTAAAGAACAAAAACAGTAGTGGCAACAGGTATTTCACAGACTGTCATGAATGTGAATGCATAAGGTAAATTAGTTTGGTTATGTATTTAGAGGACAGAAAAATCTCACAAAATTCTGATTTATTTTCTAAAATCTAAATATTACTTCTGGGTTTATAGGAGCAAAATTAATGATCATTTAATTCAAAATTAAAAAATTGAGAAAACTCACTACTTCTCAGGAAGACAGTGGCAGAAAAGTCCAGCAAGGTAGACAACCACTTTCAGAAATAAAGAATTTTTCTCTCCTAGTTTGGAAAAAAATGGAACAGTATTCTGTGAGTACTCATGTAACAAGCCCAGGTTAGAAGTCACCACTAGCACTTCCTTGAGAACACATTTAAGCCATTTCTTCTAGGTTTCCTTGATTTTGAATTCACTCAAAAATTTAGGCTAAATGAAAGACAGGATCAAGCATTTAGAGATATATAGAGATGAAGAAACTAATGGCACATCAGAGGAATTTTATCAGAACATTTGAATCTTGATGCAAGATAATAATGATAAATAAGTAGTAAGTTAAGAGGTAAGTAAATATTTTAAGTAAGTTAGTTTAAAGCTATCTTCAGTTAATCAGTAATAATTAAAATATGGAATGTTTTTATGATGCAAATGGGAGAAGCTGGAGAGAGATTATAATAAATTTTCTTATTTAAATTACCTGGTAAATATAACCTCGACTGAACTATAGCAAGAACAGCATCAGTACACATGACAATATATTTGTTCAAACATTCTACTTATCTTAAGAAATCAAACTCTGCTATCAAATGTAACACTGTGACTTCAGTAGCTTACCTAAAATAAAAAAGATTTTTTTGATATAAATTTCTCGTTTGTTTCTTATTATTCCTTAGATACGACATACTAGTCACTGGATGTTGATAATTTATTTTTATTTAGTCAAATATTTTTTACCATTATTTTTATGCTTGTTACCTTGGGCCCTGTATGTTCTCCTTATTTTTATTTATATTAGCTACTTATATTGAGTTTCTCAGGGCATACAGCCACAGTAGCTAGAATTTAATCAAAGTAATTCAGAGAGAAATTGCTTAGTCACTATTGTTATCCTATAGTGTAAATTACAAATTATATATGACTCAATAGCATTGTGAGTTCTATTGGCCAAGCTTCCATCCAACCACTTGCTCAGTCCCTCCCCCTCAGTGGGATGGGAGGAGAAAATAGGAAGACTAAAAGTGAGAAAACTCACAGTTTAAGATAAAGACAGATTAATAAGGAATGGAAAGTGGGAGGGGAAAACAACCCAAACAAAAATACAAGTGGGACAAACTAAATCACTCACTACCCTTTACAAGCAGACTGACGTCTAGCTAGTCTCCAAGCAATGGCTGCCCTGAAAGCCAAATCAACCCATTCCGTCTTCATCTAACTCATTGCATTGATGGGCAGGACAATATACGGTATGAAATATCCCTTTGGCCAATTTGAGTTGGCTGTCCCAGATAGGTCCCCTTCTAAAACATTACCCACTCTTAGATGACATGATGGACAGGAGGCAGAGTGGGGAAAAAAGTCTTGACACTGTGTAAGCACTCCTGCAACCGCCAAAGCACTGGTATGCTACCAGTACTGTTTTAGCCACAATTCCAACACTTAGCATCATACAGGCTGGTGTGACGAAACATAACTCC
The DNA here is from genome assembly GCF_017976375.1 of Cuculus canorus. Classification (NCBI taxonomy): domain Eukaryota; kingdom Metazoa; phylum Chordata; class Aves; order Cuculiformes; family Cuculidae; genus Cuculus; species Cuculus canorus. The sequence goes on from NC_071401.1 coordinate 84,701,161, forward strand.
AGCCCAAACAGATCCAGATCGTTTTGGATCCAACAGTTTAATTCAAAATAAATCCAGGTTTAATTCAAAATAAAGACCCTTCTCCATGAATTTATTCAGCTTTAGTGATCATTTGGCTTTGAGTTTTATACACTGACTCATATCTTTTTATGGATGTATCAAGTCTCTTTCTAAATAAAGCCTGTGCAAAGTCATCAAAGGATATACTTTGAAGGTTGCTTTCAAATAAAAGTAGTCCCATGCTAAAAAAGATTTTATGCAAGATTTTGACTTTATCGCTAGTTGTTGGAAGGTATCATGTACAATAAATTAATATGGAACATACCTCTTGTTCATCTAATGGCTGTACAAGCAGTGTGTTTAGCAGGTACAATGACACAAAATGCATAGGAATAGCTGCATGGATTTAGACAAAATGTTATATTAGAAACAATACTGAAAGGAATGAAATGGAATGGAAATAGTGTTCTATTCTTGATGTATATTGTGCTGTACAAGGGGCAAAGAAATATTAAAAGAGTGTGGAAATAATTTTAAGACATCATTAACGTTTTAGTTTTGTGAGCATGATCTTACCAACCTACCCTTCCTAATCACTATAAGGCAAAAGACTAATGATGCTTTGTAGACTAATGTGCAGAGTGATTGTGGTAATCAACATAAGGCTGTGTTTGCTAGCCACTGCTACTGTCAGGATAGTTCCTACATTTCTCCCTCAGAAAGCAAGAAGTTATCATTATGAATTTTACCTTCTAACAGACACAGTAATGCAAAGATCACACAGCTGACAGCATCTATTCTAAGAATATTTTTTATAATTACCTTTTCTGCAATCAAATGAAATAGAGTACCTGGGGAATTCTCTTTTCTCATGTATCACATAAATGTAGGACCCACAGAAACACAATCAAATTGCAAACCCTTTTATAGGTTCAGGATAGGGCATGACTTGATAGCTAATCTTTACATAAGTAAATTTCTTTTCATTTTGTTTAGTGGGAAACATTGCAAGTGTGTACATATAAAGTGGATGTTATTTATAAAGAATCTCCCAATTTTGAAACAAACTGTGTTCTGAAAGAGCAGAAAAAAGGAAAGGGAGGAATAGACAGCTGGAATGCAACAATTGTAATCACTTGAGTCTAGATTCCACTGGCAAAGAACCATACCACTCTATTTATTTTAAGGAAGGCAAGAGGAACATGATTCTGTGATTCTTTAGCCATCTATCTGTAGCAGTGTAGATGGCCACTACCTCAAAAGATGTCACTGCAAATGAGAAGTCTATCTACCCATCCAAACTGTAAGAAGCTAAATTCACTATTGATGTGTGTTGATACTTTTGCCTCTAGACAAAGCCGTTTCACTTAAGAGTTTCCATTTTAAATAGCCTTATAGCTTTCTCTTTTTTTTTTCCAAAACAAAGTTTTAGAATCCTGGTTTAGTGTTCAAAAGCAAATGTGTCTTCCACAATCTTCAGACAAATTATTTCTTGTCATACACTTTGCTCATTGTTTCATTTCTAAAGGAGATAACATCTACCTCGAAGATCCTGCAAAAACACTTGCAGAGGGTGTTTCGTGCTATTTATAAAACAAATCTCTGCCATTCAGTGAAAAAGGAGGCAGAGACAGTAGTCCTCTTTAGTGCTATCTAAGTAATATTCTTGGCTTTTTAAATCTGCAAAGCAGCAGGATTCTGCAGTGAGTACACTATTAGCAAATGGTGTCTAAAAGAAGACAGGCAAAGATGATTAGGCAATTCAGGGTTGACAGCTCTGCTTTATATGTTACGGTAAAAGCTAGAGGATGCTGGATACCCTCTTTGAAATTTGAAAAAGAAAATACAACATATAGGTGACATTTCAAAATGTCACCTAAAGAAGCAATATCGTATTTCCTCTTCATTTCCTATAGTGATTATCTTTTCAAGTTAGATATTGCAGTACAGCCTTCCTCCTATCCCATCCTTAAAGGAGTCAGCATAAGATGCCTCAAAAAGAGGGAGAACACAAATAGGAAAACTTATTTACAGATGAAGCCCCTCCTTAGCTGGAAAAAAACTTTTATTTATTCTCCTGATTTTAAAATTTAATGACTCTTAAGTATTTTCTCCATCCAAATAGTTATCAATGTTTTAATGACCCATGTTCATATCTTGTTTGAATGTGAGCTGCTGGCTTCAATAACATGCAAAGTTAAAAATAATATACAGTTGTATTTATTTTCATAACTTTTAGTTTTCATTTTCTATTTCCTTGCCTACCTGCTTATTTCAGAACTGAAGAATGAAAAATAGACATTTTATAATCTATTTCACTAAAATATATACTTGTATTTTGAATTATGTAAGTAAGTTTTAGGATTCTCTAATATCTCCCATGTTTCTAACATTTATCACCAAACTTTAGATCTCATGCTCTGCAATGTAAATGGATTCTTATAATTATATGTATCATAAGGATGCTGTGGTTGTTAACTATTTTTTCTTGTACAATCTAACACAGGTTCTTTCTTAACCAGTGATGGTCACCAGTTCATACTGATGACAGTATGCGCTTGATGTTTTTCCCTAACTGCTTCAGTTAATTTAACAGGATCTATGTGTACAATTGTTTGACATCATCTCTTTGTAATGTATGCTACTGTGATTTTGCCTGTAGTGAATTTTGACTACTATCCTGGTCATATTTGCTTACCATTAAACTATCCAGAAGTTTTTATAGCTTCATATTACTAATGTATAATTTGATTACTGTTATAATTTTGTAATATGTCTTATTGTCAGGTTTGGGGTTTTTTTTCTGCATCATTAGTTGCATCTTCAACACCAATTTTATCAAAATGGTTACAGGGAATACTATATAAATCTTCTCCTATGGTAAGCATTACTGTCTGAAGTCTGGGGCTTAGGGAGTGCTCTGCTTCATAAAGCCAGAAGAAATATTCTCACTGTTGCTAATCACAAGCTTCCAGGCTAAGTTCAAACTTCTGGAGATCCTTCAAAAATCACTAACTAAGTTGACTGCTACTGGTCCAAAGCTCTGTATGAAATTTTACTTTCAAATCTGAGACATATTCCTTGGCAGTAGCCCATTGACAATATCATTCTTTATCTTTCCATTCACATGACCACAAGTAATAAGAATGTCCTTCAGTATATTATATGCACGTTTATACACAGTACATGTGGTCCGTAAGTAAGGAAATTATAAGACTGGCCATGGCACCTTACTCACAAGATCTTAGAAACAAGTTTTATAATTTGTCTTCATGAAATCACCTAACAGAAACTTGTTCATGTTGAAAAAAAAAAAAACCCAAACAATTGGAAAGACATTTTAATTTTCCCCAGAATTGTTTACTCAAAAAATCTATCAGTGTTAGCTGACAACAATCGCAACTAAACTTGAAGTCAGAACTGAAATTAAATATGAGGGGGCAAAGGGTTCCTAAAGTCTGAATATGGTCCTTGTGTTTAATGAACAATACTTGAAGAGCTACTGTAAGACCCCCCTATCACTAAGCATAAATTAATATATTTGGCTGAATAAAATGTCATGAAACAGTAGTCTATTGATTTCACTGTTACCTAGAAGGAGTGAGAGATGTGTTGGTGTGTGCCTGTTCAACACCCTCATCAATATGAATCCAGGAAAACTATATAATGCACTTGAAAATCTATTCCTTATTTTACACTCTCCTAAATCCAAATTATCCCCCTATTTCCTTGCAGGTTCCTTGCTTCAGAAATCATTCACTAATTTCGTATTATTTGAAGGTCTCTAAACACTTATCTGTTATTCAGATTCTCCCTCCACTGTGTTAGATCTCCTTCACTTTTTGTCCTTTTTTGTTTTTTTTTTTTTTCTCTTTTTCCTCTGTCATCAGTTGATTTGGGGAGCTGCTGATTTAATTTAGAAAATATTTCTGCTTATTTTAAAAACACCAGTTTGAAACAAAAATTTCTACCTGTTTTTCCTTCCCCTTGCTTCCTATCTTCTTTTTGGTTTAAGGGTACAGAATTCTGTTCCAACTTGATTTTCTCCATACACATTTTTAATTAATCAGTGTTCTAAGTCCAAAAAAGTTAAATTACTTTATGTATCACTAATACATTTTAATTTGCTTTGTTATTTTCTGTTGAATATCTCCTGCTGTTTTAAATTCTCCTTTGGGAGTTTCAAGACCTAAAGTTAAATTTTGGAGTCCTGTCCTGATAAAATACTGAACTCTACTTTATACTCAAGCCCTGCCTTTGATTTCATACTCCAAAAACCTACGTGACTTTAATTCAAAGACACTCTCTTTTGTTTTCTAAATTATAATTTTCCAATAGTGTCACACCCCGAGGGAGACAGCAGGACCCAGAACTGTATTTAAACATTTAGTTTATTACCTATAATGTTACAATTCTAAGTCAAGAATATTAAGCTTAGGTCTAACCAATATTAGCATCCTATAAGGATTTGTGAGGGACCATACGACCTGTACAGAGTTCGGTGATAAAGTCTTTAGATGTTTTGCAAACGCTCTGGTGTTCGGTGTTCATAGATTGTTGATGTCGGTGAAGGATCTCAGACCAGCTGAGAGGGAGCTCCGATTAAGGCTTGCCCCTCTCCTTCTCTTATAGTCCATTCTGGAGTGATAACATCTCGGGTGCCAGTCGGCGCATCTCCTTTACTTTGGTCAGTGGCACCTGATGGTATGGGACACAGTGGATTGCTTAATCCCCACCAACCGTGTAGGAATCCAGAAAATCCAGAGTCATAGATAAAGATGTTTCCATCACAAAAACTCATAGTCTAAATCACCCAAGTACAACATATGTAGATTTCTTTTCACAAATCTTATTAATACTTCTGTTTTGAGGATCACGTCTGAGTGTTTGTTCTGAAATCTATGGTGTAAATCTGATAAGGAGGGGATGACCAGGCTCCAGTTTAGTCATCCTGATAGGCAAACGAGTGGCAGAGACATAATGGCTCATTCTTCCCGACTCACTCTTGCTGCACAGGTGGGCTTTGATATGGATGCTGATGTGGACTGGCCACCAGACCTCCATCTGGCCCTTCTCCACGCCGCGACTCAGAAAGACAGCAACCCTCTTCAGCTGCTTCAAGAGGGGGACAGATATGTCAAAGAGGCAGCAATGTAAGGTCCTGTGAAACTTTGTCTCTGAGCCCCATGTCTAAAAGCCTAAAGGATACTTGGGCCAAGTAAACTCATCTTTTACAGCAACTAAGTGAAAAGGATAAAAATAAAGATAAATTGGAGAAATTTTTTAAAGGCATATGAACAATCAGGATATGTATCTTCTACCCAACTGAGCAAAAACTTCTTTGTCTTTACATTTGTAAATGTTCTTGAGTATGAAATGCATCAGTCAGACACCCTTCAATGAAAAGGTTAGATTTTTCCTTATTACATATTTTTATAAAGGGAACATAATTCCTAACCAAAAGTAGACACTTTTTTGCTCAATGTTGAAAGGAAAACAACATGATTATACAGTTTCATCCCGTTTACTTAAACATGAAAACATCTCACAGTTTTTGTAAGCTCTTTAATAATACCTTATGATAATGGCTAAGTTGATTAAGCAAGGTAAATCACTTTATTCAAATTGAACACTGTATGATTGCATTGAATTTCTTTTTATAAAATTGAATTTCTAATACTGGAATTCTCTATAATTTTCCATTTTTAAAAATACTTCCTCTTGCTTACTTCTAACCAATGCATTAGAGTTCCTGGCACTTACATGAATGCTTGGAAATTGAGATTAAATCCTGTTTTCACAAATATTCATATAGACTTCCATAGATTCCTGATAGAATCTAATCAGAAATTATTTAAACTGAAGTTGAAAAATTTTACTTACACAAATTCAGATTTCCAACTTTAAAATCAGGATGGAATTTAAAAATATTAAAATGCATCCATTGTTCCTCTGTGTTTTAATCTGGGCTAGAAGTGACCAACATCTCCATAACAAGCCTTAATGGATAACCACAGAAATATTTGCACTCATATTGAATGCGCTTGGAAACTGAATGATCAGTGCTTGTTTTCACCACGTCTTTTGCTTTGGCATATCTTACCTTGAGACAGATGTACCAATACTTTAGGCAATGTTAAATGAAATTTGCCCTAGCTGTGGAGATTATTTTGACTGTTGTTCACCTATACTTCTCCTTTCAACTCCTATGCAAAAGTTCTACTCAGATAAATAAAAACTAAAGAAAAGCATTATGAAATGCTGCACCATATACTTACCTCCTCAGATTTGTCTCAGACCTTTTATAAATATCTCAGCATTATGTGAACAAGCGATGCTCTGAATCTTTGTTTGTTTGTTAAAATTTTTACATTTTTAAAAAATATTAGGAAAAATATAAATTAAACCAGGCTGCAAATCCTGTTTGTCCTGTTTCCCTCACCCAAGGTTATCAATAATAAGTTTATCAGCAACTAAAACTGAAAGCATTAACACTAATGCAAACATCTTTCTGTATAATGTCAATATACCAAACAGAGAATCAAAAGACGGTTTTTAATAGCTGGATGACTGAACTCCCTCTTTAGCAGTAAATTTAAAGCCTAGAGTATGGTTCAGTGTTTCAGAAGATAAACACCAAAGGACTTCACACTGCATTCGTAATTTTCCTGCATCCATTGGTATAAATATAGCAGAGTTAGACTCTTAAAGACAAATATTACGGGTTTTTTCAGTGGTTTCAAATATGCCTTTCCTTGGGTATATAGTCTTATGCAGTCTTAACAACATCAGTTAATGAATTGCCTGTATGGACATCAGTAAAAGTATCTCTAAAGTATTCTGAATGCTCAAATGAAATGTTTAAATAGGAAATGATCCAATATTTGATATGAAATATGAAATATTTTCCCAAAAAGAAAGAACTTCTATTAAGCAGATAAATTGGCTACTAGTTTTTTATTTTTATTTCAGTTCTACTTTATTAGCAATTAGAACTGAATCAATGAGCACAGAATACCTTTAGATATGTTTTATTGATATTATAGAATCTAAACAGAAGCTAATGAATGGACCGTGTTATATCTGGCAAAGAATTTTTTATTACATAAAGTGATAAAAATATTATCATGTATTACAGTTCTAAAATCTCATACATTTTATTCATTCAAATGGAGAAAAATATCAATATTGAGTCAATCTATAACTACGTTATTTATTAATAGATGTATTCATATTTTCCATAACATAATATTATCATTATCCTTGTGGATCCATTGACAAAATGTATCTAAAATTAAGGAGAGTTAAGCACAACTTAAATCATTAGCCAAGGGATTCTGTGAAGCCTCCATTACTGGAGGTTTTAAAGAACATCTTTGACAAACCTGTCAGGAATGGTTTAGGTAGATTTTATCTTGCCTTAGGGCAGAAGCTAGGATGAGCTTTAGCTCAAAGCAGAACAGATCATACCTTGAGGTTCCTTCTAGTCCTGTTATGTGTTTCCTAACACTTTCAGGGATGCTGTTTCTTACGATAGCAAGCATATTCTATGAACTGGAATGCCCTATACCAACATTTCCAAGATCCTTTCCAGAAGGAAAGGGTTGCTAAGGTTTTATTTTCTTGGAACTCCAGCAAACAAATTTGAAGAATAGATTGTTTATATATGCACACATGCATATGTACTTATCAGTAGTGCTACTCTGTGGTAGCAGCAATGTGGTAGCAGACTTAAGCTAAACGTAAGGTATGGTGGGATGGACTCATAAATCACACAGGGAGAAGACAAGGGGTGCATTGAGCCAATGGATACCCTCCTTCCTAGAATGTATTGTGCAACCTCAGTCATCAGCTTCTCTCAATCTCCATGGCTCTGTTCACTGCGCAGGGCCTCCTGTTGCTTGGAGCTCCCAGCATCTTCTGAAGCTGCAGCATCTTCTCCCAAACACTCAAAATACCATGTTGTCAGCCTTTTTTTATGCAGTGGGGAGAATTAAGGAGAGAAGTGGCAGCTCTATTATCTTATTCTTCGCATAAATGTTCTAGAACAGTTTGCTCCTTAGCGATAGATTTTTTAATCAAAAAGACACTTCAACTGCTCCATTTCTTTTCTGTTTTATTTGACATAACCATGCCCTTCACTTGATCTGCTTTAGAGAAGAACGCATTAATAATACTTTTTAGACTAAACAATTCACATCTCCAGAAATCTACTTGTTTCAACCGAAATGTAGTTTCCCCTTATGCATTTTAACTCATTCTCCTATCAATCGAATATTTTGAAACTTGTGAGTGATACTTAGTCACTCAGCTCCGCTGACTTTTAATAAAAGATGAGTATGTAATTGCTTAGAGTGCAACTAAAAATTGCCCTGAAGTCTTTGTAATATGTATTCATTCCTTTATCAATCTCAAATGCCTTTTTCTACTGCAGTGAGTAACCAATATAATTTTCTCTGAAAAAAAAATCCTTAATCATTTTCACCAAAACTAAATAAAATGCACAAATACAGAGGTCAAGAAGACCTTAACATGCCTCCAATTTTCTCTCTCAGTTTAGTATGACATTTATAGAGAAATTGTGCTCTGCTTCTGTAGATATCACTTCAAAAATACATTGGACTTGCATAACATAAAATCAGTTTCATAAACTATCTGAATCCTCTCAGAAATCACAATAATGATGACTGCACTAGTTTGTTCCTTCTAATTATTGCAGATCTTCCATTGGCTTTATGAGACATAATGTATATTTAGTAAAAGGGAAAAGCATATTGAAAGTCATCACATTTGCTAAATTATGTTCAGTTCTGCCTTACAGACTACCTTGAAGATTAAAAAGTATTGTTATGAACTTCAATAGATACAAACTAGTTTGGACAAGGAGAAAAAGTTTTATCAGCTCGGGTTAAATAAATAAGAAGGAATTAAATTTTGATAAAGATATCAAAGGGTTCTAGGAATAACCCTTCTTTCTCTCTTCCTATCAGTGGATTTCTCAGGAAAAGAGAGAAATCTCTCTACAACATCCTTTCATAAGGACTCCCCTCAGCCTCATTTTTTCTGGGCCAAACACCCCCAGTCTCTCCTCATAAGACTTGTGCTCTAGATTCTTCACCAGCTTTGTTGCCCTTCTTTGGACACAATGATAGATGACAAAAGATGAATTATTCACCAGCAATCGATTAAATGATTGGAAAAGATCATGGCCCAGTTTCAAAAGAGATTTTCTCCAGTTTTTTAATAAATCTGACATTTGTTAATTGTAGAAAAAAATAAGATGAATAAACAATGGAATCCTCAGTGTTTTTGAGTGACATCAGCCATTCTTCTGTCAATTATTAAGCTTGCTTCATACAACCACAATGAAGTGTAGTTCCTGCAGAAAAGCATTAGGCAATACAATCCCATGCAGTAAAGAAAGGAGTACTCACACAAAAATGTAAACAAATTGCCATGAGATCAAGATTCAAAAAAGTATATTGCAAAGAAAGAAACACAGCTATTACTCAGAGTATTTATAGAAAAACATGAAAAGTCCAACTGAAAAAAAAAGGGAAACAAGGCTAGAAGAATGTTTTGTTTATTAGGCAATTATTTATTGTGTTAAATAAATGTAAGCTGCTACCAGCACTTTATGGAGTATTAATATTTATTTTACAATTCTGGTTATAGAACTTATATTAGCTAATAAATATATACTCTCTACTGCTTGTTCAATGAGAATAAAGGAGGTTTTATGAAGTTAAGACAGTTGTGATAAAAATCAAATAGTAGAAGCAAATCAGAATTGTACTGAACAAGATAGCCCAAAATAAATAGTGATTTGATTTGATTTTCTGGACTCTAACTTTTCAATGAAATATTTGGCAAACTTCAAATTATATCAGGTATTAATTTGTTAAATACTACTTGCAGAAGTTGAGAGATGTCTTCAATGGAAAGTGACTTTTTAAGTCTCTGATTCTGTGTTTATTACAGGTAAAACAGTGGGAAAAAATTTCAAAATCCAAAGAATATTAAAAAAACCCAACATTTCCCAATATCAGCTATTGTTTGTGATATGTTTTACCAAGAGGGTTTTAATTCTATTCTTCCTTTAATTACCATCTCATCTTACAAAATAATGGTGACTCTTTTATTAAAGATTCATTTTTGTTTGAATTAAAAAAGTAGAATTCTTGTCATGTGAAAAAAATTGTAATGCCTATGGTCAGAACCTCTTTAACAACATCACTTCCCTTTTTACTTTCTTATGTGCCTACAGACCTCCTGTGTTGAAACATTTCTGCTCCCTGGAGTGCCACATCTTTGTCTTGTTTTATGGTACCAGTAATATAAGCATTAAGATTTGCTCATTTTGAAATTAAGCAGATGAAAAAATCCACTGATAAAGCTGCATTCTTTCAGGGAACAGTTTTGTTTGAAACATCTCTTTTCCCATTAATGTAATAGTGAAAACTTACTTCAGAATAACTAAATACATAAAAAACTCTGTATTATATAAATTGAATGGCAAATCTTAATGTTTCTTGGAACTGAAGTTTAAAATATTGCAATGTTTTATTTAACTCCTCTGCTGTCAATAGCAGTTGCTGTGATTTAACCTCAGTAGGCAGCTCAGCCCCACACAGTTGTTCACTCACTCCCCCACATTGAGGCTGGAGGAAGATTCAGAAGGGCAAAAGTGAGAAAACTCATAGGTTGAGAAAAAGATGGTTTAATAAGTAAGGCAAAAGCCCTCACTCCTTCTTTCCTCAGCTTTTATTGCTGAGCTCAACATCATATGGTATGAGATATCCCTTTGGTCAGTTGAGGTCAGCTGCCCAAAATTCTTGTGCACCCCCAGTCTCCTTGCTGGCTGGGTATGCCTGAAGCAGAAAAGGCCTCAAGGCTGTGTAAACACTGCTCATAAATAACTGAAACATCCCTAAGTTATCAACACTGTTTTAATCATAAATGCAAAACATAGCATGATATCATCTACTATTGAAGGAAACTAATTCCTTCTCCTAAATCTGTATAACAGCAAATTCAAATAGGATTTATGAGTCTGGTATCTACTAAGTTGTCCCCAAATTATGGATTTCATTTGTTTCTCACTGAAGTGAATTTATTTCTGCATAGAAGTCACCGTTTCCAAATACTACTGCATGCTTTTCACTCTCCAATTTATAATGTGATATTGGGTAACACAAAATTATATTCTGTTATATTTATAGCATATATTACAAAACCCCAGTTTGATATGCTGTGTAGTAATATGCCATCAATGTTCCTCCTATTGATCCAAAACGGTTCTGTGAGGAAGTGTACACTTTATCTTGCTTGGAAATCTAGGTTCATTGCGACCCTCACTAGATGCATTTCCATTGACCAGAGATATAGAACATGATGCTGGTGTATATTCTGAAGAGTGGAAGTCATGTCATTTCCTAAGGTCTGCCTTCAGCTTAACTAACTGATATATGAAATAGACTTTGAAGTTTCTTCTTAGATTCTTTTCTCTTCCCCCTGTACTGCCTCTACTTTCTACTGCTCAAGGTACTTTCTGTTCCTTTATTTTTCAATCAAATGGGAGCAAGAGGCACTAAGCTGTCAAAGTGTAAAACTTTCTATTTCTGCTTAGAACTCTTCTGATTAAGAAACAGAGAATATGCAAAGAAACAACTATTGCTATTATAATCTTTAATGCTGGAGAACAAGTCTTATGAGGAGCGGCTGAGAGAGCTGGGGTTGTTTAGCCTGGAGAAGAGGAGGCTGAGGGGTGACCTTATTACTCTCTACAACTACCTGAAAGGAGGTTGTGGAGAGGAGGGAGCTGGCCTCTTCTCCCAAGTGACTGAGGACAGGACAAGGGGGAATGGCCTGAAGATCCGCCAGGGGAGGTTCAGGTTGGATATCAGAAAAAAAATCTTCACGGAAAGAGTCATCGGGCACTGGAACAGGCTGCCCAGGGAGGTGTTCGAGTCACCTTCCCTGGAGGTGTTTAAGGGACGGGTGGATGAAGTGCTTAGGGACATGGTTTAAGGGAGTGCTAGGAATGGTTGGACTCGATGATCCAGTGGGTCCTTTCCAACCTGGTGATTCTATGATTACACAATAGATATTTCAAATGCTAACTATAGATATTTCTACTTTCCCTCTTTATTAAGGATCCAAATGTGATTAAAACATACAATATCTCCATTAGTACAACACGGAATGGTTAATATACATTAGAATATAGTTTAGCTCATTGTTTTATGTAGCGCACATCTTTACTCAGGAGTTGTGGGCAGATATTTTTATTCCATGCAATTCTAATTTGTGGGATGGGATTATCATAACAAATCTGAACTAATGCTGGAAAATATCAGAAAAAAAATAATAATACTTCTAATAGGCTTAGTTTTGCTTTCCTTTGCTGGATCCCACATTCTAATTCTTCATTACAGAATGTTTTCTTTAAAATAGAGTACTAGAACACAGTAAAAGAATATTATGAGCTGAATTTTTTAACATGCATTCTTTCAAGAAAGTTGAAGTTAATGTAGAGAACTACATCGTGCTTTCTGAATTAGTGAAACCTGCTCACACTAGAAGCGTGAAATTATTTTTTTATTTCATAAAGCAATGTGCCACAGATGTTCTATTCAGGAAACTGTGCTTGAATTTTCTTTTCAAAGAAGTAAGGTATTGTTTGCATCTTATACAATGAAAAATAAGCATCTGTCACATGGCACATTTGTTTTAAAGAATATGCTGTATTTCCTAATGTATTACCTAGGCAACTTGAACTCCAAGATTTAAGACCTTGCATAAAAAAGTTATCAGGTAATAGTAAAATTATTAATTTCTTAAAGATGAAACTATATGTATAACACCTTCCAAGACTTTAGATGATCATGGGAAGTACAAATTTCTGTTGTTATTTTTTAATATATACTTGTGCATTTCTCTTTTTACATGCCACTGCTTTGAATGTATCTCTACTGTTCTTCTACTGTCATATTTTATATCCTATTTCCCAGCCTCGATATTAGTAAATTATACTACTAGTTCCTTATCTGATTATTATCTTTTTCTAAATGCTGAATTGCCTCTACGTGTTGCAGGCATTAGAATTACTTATTGGTGCTGTTTCCAAAGGAGACATCTTATTGGGCGATTCTCTTCAGATGGCCTAGTTTCTCTGGACTTTAAATTGCTCTTTTTTGGTAAAGGGCACTGAGTAAGTAAAGGAAAGATTAACGTAAATGCACTATTAGGAAGAGGTGTGGCTTAGCAAGCGCTGAGGAAGCCTGCTAGTTGAAGCCTGCTAATGTGTCTTCGAAGAGAAACAAATAGCTTACCCTGAATATTTTGACCAATGTACTGCCTGATAGGGCTGACCTCTGTGAAAGGTTTCTATTTCTGAGTAAGGTTGCTAACAAAACAGTGCAAACAATCACTCTGTTGGAATGATTACAGTCTCCTTGACTTCTGTCTGTCTAAACTGATCCAGAAAGTCCTCACTGCTTATAATTGTTCTCAAAATAAACATCAAACATCCACAAAGTAACTTTGATGTCAATGACTGTCAGGCACTGTTGATACTCCAAGTGCTCTGGTATGAGAAGTAGTGGTTTTATCAAGACTTTGTGGTTTCTTGGTCTATTGAAGAGGCTGGGAACCAGTCAGAACAGATTATCTTCCACAAGGCAGAACAGGTTTTTCAAAGATTCTTATCACACTTTTTTATAGCTAGCAGGAACAGTGTTAAACATGAGTTTATTCTACAGTGCTATTGCTTTATGTATCAGTTTTCTCTGACTTCAAGAGCTTTGGATAACATAATTGTGAAAAAATATAGCTATGAAAGCAAAGCTCTTAACAAGCAACCCAATAGATAGAGTAATAGTGATCCATTTAACTAAATGGCAGTTGTTGATCATTGGTTACCTAACTCTGTAGTGAAAGGATAATATTGATTTCAATTGCATTAAATTACAGAGGTTCAAAATGTTTCTTTTATTGTTCGTAGTTTGTCCTCCTCAATAAACTTTGTTCTCAATGACTTTCTTTCTCCTTAACTAAATCTGAGCTGCCTTTTCACAGGGACAATTGTGGAAATGGACAGAGCAGACATATCTAGTGAGATCGGTACTACATGACATGGTGAGTACATGAACACCAGGATGCTTTACATTGCATTTTTTCTTTCTTGCTTTCCATATGAAAATCAGACTGAGAAAAACTGGCCTCTCAGCACATTATATCTTTCCACGTCTGATATAATCATAGATGAAATTGTTAGACGGGGAGAGGAAATTGTTGGTTTACTTTCCTGAGCAGTCAGTAGCTTCCAAGAAGAATGATACTCTGAAATTTGCTTTCATCTTCTTAGCATGATTTTCTGACATTTGGGTTCCTATTTGAGAATAGTAGCAGCCAAGATTAGGCAGATTTTCCTGTACTGGAGTATTTGTTGGGAAGAAAATTTAACTGTAATGATTTTGATGCCCTAGTGGTGGGGTTATTAGTCTATAGTAAGTTATTCTATTGAGTGGCTAGATTTGGATTTTAGAATTTTCTATGACTTTGCTTCTGTTATCTGAGTTATTACAATTTAAAATGACATAAAATGTAGCAGTCCATTTTTTTTTTTTAATACCTGATAATGCTTTTTGTTCCTTGATGCTGCTGGAAATAAATGGTATCTCTTTTCACTGAAGTTGACATATAGACAGGTCCCATCCAGTACCCTGGAATCTTTTTTCCTCCAGTTTGTTCCATCTCTTGTACAAATAAAAGCAGAGGGAAGTAGACTTTCTAATGTGGTTTTGTGGAATACCCATTTATCAGGAGAAGAAAAAAAATCTATCAATCAAAGAGGTTTCACAGAATTTAAGTAGTTAATCTGGCACCCTTCATCTTTTGTGTGTTTCTCCATTTTTATTATGATTTATTAAATACTTGTTTTTTTGCCAAATGGTTTAAAATAGGTTTAAAGAACAAGTCCTGTCATTATTTTTAGTGTAAATTCTTTGAAGGGAAAGGACTGAAGAAGTGTTAAGGAAATATGAAAGACTCTGCTAACTGATAAAAGAATAATGTTGTAAATTGACAGGTGAATGAGGTATAAAAATGTTGTGGATCTTCAGTGTTCCTGGTAATTTATATTTTCAAGGTGACAACTTTACAGTTGCATTACTTCTTGCCCTACATTTAAATCCCACACAACCATATTAACAGTGGCCTCAGAGGGCTCTAGTCATGCTGCAGGCCAGAAGATTTTTGCTAATGTTATGGCACTGTGCGCAAACTCAACCAAAGAGTATCTTCCTCCCAGAAAGGCAAACTCTATAAAAGGTGACACCTTTACCTAGTTTATTGAAATCTAGGAGTTTACTTCTAATTAGGGCTGACAAAAGTTTGACACAATCAGCAAGTTCTGGGAACTGAAATGCAGTTTCTTAAGCATAACAAAGCCTAGAGTTCTTTCCTTTTAACATCATTAAGAGCCCTGAGGGTAACAACAGAATGTGAGGAATGATAATGTGATCAAAAAGACAGAATTCTGCACTGTCTTTATCAGTCGCATGAACCAGGTTATAGCCAAAGAAAATTTCAGGAGCTGATACAGTAAAAGCAGAAATGGGCACACTTTAACAGAACTGAGGAAATACTAGAGAGAATGTTGCAAATGCAAGCTTTCATTTGAATAAGATTCTTTTGTTAAATATTTAGAAGAATAATGGAAAGAAAGCAATACTTATCTGCAGCTGGATGAAGTAAGTGTACTGTTTCTTTAGATTTATTTATAAAAATATACAAAGGAGACTCAGCCATGTATTTATAGTGGGTTTATAGCTATTTGATGAAAACTCCTGTGTCAAGACAATCCCTATCATCCAGCTCTATCTGACTATAATTGAGTAGGAAGTTGGACTAGATGATCTCAAAAGATGCCTTCAAATCTCAACACTTCTGTGCATAAATAATGAAAGTAGTGAAAGTGGATCAAGGACTCAGTGTGCTAACCTTTAAACTCAGGATTACGCCTCTGGATTTGATCTAAAAAGATGTATTTGATGCTTGCAGGTTACTTGTACAATTGTCCATCCAACATAGTCAGTTGGATGCATGTGGCATTTCTGCCTCTCCTGACAGAAGCAGAGGCTGTTGTCAACAGCTGAAGTTATTCTGGAGAGTTCTATGTGGATTGATATGAAAGCACAAGGAGAGGTCATGACATGATGTGAAATTCCATCAATATCCAATTGGACAGATAGGTTTCTACCACTGTTTTAGTACAGATGTCCAATGCTTTCAAGATATCAGCAGTTAGCTGAAAAACATCTGAGTTAAATGTATTGCCAGTGAGAATAAGTTGATGCAGTAGTGAAGAAATGGCTTGAAGAGATTGCCAAGCTATTGACCTCAAAGGAATCTACACTTTGACAGCTGTTGTAATGTTCAAGTAATTGAACTCAGCTCTTCTTCTAAATGCACAGGCAGAAGCTTGAGATAAATGTTTTTGACAAGTGTTATGGAGTATTCTTGCTGAAATAGAGCCCACCAAAGTTAATACGAATTTTTTTAGAAAAATAATGCAATGTAAAAAGGAAATGTAGTAAGAAATCTTAAAGATAAGAGGTTGGCATTCATCTATGAGTGCTATAGCCAAGTGCTAAATATGAAACATAGGTTTCCAACCACATGACATATGTAGTTGAATATAGTATTAAAGCAACAAACATGGGCCAGAAGAAACCCCTGAATATAAAGACAAATTGTCTGTAATTGCAAGCAACTGTAAAATATACATCAAGTTCGGAATGGTCTATGGTACTTTCATATATGTCTGTTAGTCATCTGTAATATTCACAGACTGGAACAATTAGTTTAGTATTTGGGTTGAAGTAGTGAGAAGTAAAGTTTTGACACTCTCGTGAAGGACTTTTAACTCTGGAATCCTTTACTGAAGAAAAATAGAAACTATTCTCTGAATACAATTCAAAACTTACTTACGTCCGCCAGGCAAAAATACAACTATTTAACAGACGGATATAGTAACCATAATAGGATTTACTCCATGGAGAAAGCAGAATGTCCTTGTCTGCAAGCCAATTAGTCTATCTCCAATTATTTTGTGTCTCAGACGAAAACTGTTGTTTCAAGAATCCAGTTCCACTTGAGATTATGTAACTTCAGGCCATTTTCTAAGGTTTGATCATTCCATTAAAGTCCTTTAAGACTAACTGATATTATAGGATTATGTACCATTGTGGGACATTTATTATTTCTATCTGCACATAACTGTTTTATTGCAATTGTAAATAGTTTTCATGGAAGCAAAAAATCCCAGCGTAATTTGTAGTGCATCTAAAGTGAACATTTTCATTCTCTTATGAGATGAAATTTAAAAAAAAAAAAATCTTTACATTTGATTCTGTGAAAACAGAGGAAGCAGCATAAGAACCAGGGTGAGAATATGAGGGAATTTATCATAATAGAATAAAGGCACCTCAAAAAAACTCTCAGTCCATGATGCAGTGTAACTACACACCAAAATCTATACTTCCATGTCAGGTGAATGTGAGACAGTGACTCTTCCCTGCAAGAGTGCAGGAGAGAGAGAATTCAATCTGAATCAATATTTAGAAGTACACAACACTGAACTAAAGCAAAGCAAGTGCTCATACGCACTTAAGAATACACACACACAAGCTGTTAAAAAGTGTTCTGCATTAATTTGCTTTTCATGATCCCTGCTGTTGTGCTTCACTCTCCAGCTTGGCAACTTAGCACTGGCTCTTGCCAAGTTTTTCTTTTCCTTCTGCATTTTAATCCTTTATCTGGTAGCTGTGGTCTTGCCTAGAATTTAACCTTAGAAACCCGCATTTAGGCTTCATGGATCTTTGCAGGACCTCTATGTTGACAACTCTGGTTTTCACATAGATGCCCTTTTATCAGGAGTAAATGCAAGATTTTCATTCCTACCACCCCCTCAAAATAAACATTCAACGTGTAAATACGCACACAGAGCTATATATGTGTTAAAAAAAAAAAAAAACAAAATAAAACAAAAACCATCAACCAAACCGCCCAAAAAATCTTTTTTGTGCTGTTTGTTTAAGTTCTGCAAGTACCTGAGCATGTTGGGAAAGTCAACGGAACAGGGCTGTTTAGTGCTACCACTCCTGTGGAAAGATGGGAAGCCAAGAAAGTAAACTAAGTATACTGAGAGCACCCCTTAATACAACATATACACGTGTAAAAGTGTTAAATTATGCTACTACATAAAGAGAGCTGGAGAAGGCTCTTCCTCCCCAGAGCAGAGGAAATACACTGGATTTCAATTGAATTACAGGCTGACATCCCACATTTTCAGTAACAAATTTCATGTTGCCCTTATGGTGAAAGTTTCAGCTAATTATTAAGCACCAGGAGTTTCTAAAACAATCACAAATAAAATTAATCAGTACCTGTAAATTTAGTCTTTTCTTTGCTATGGAATTGCCTGACTTACTCAAATGAATGCATAATGTTTTAAAAATATCCTTTAATTAGGGAATATTTGGAACTTCTTCAGTACTTTAAATATTCCGTCATTCCACAAAATTGAATTCTTCATCAGGATAAGTTATTAATTTGTTTCCAACATACAAGCTGCTAAGAAATGTAGGCATTTAGAGGATAAAAGGAGAGATTAACTATTAATGCAATGTGCCATCAATATTTGACACTCTAATTTGCATGGCCATTATCTACTACAATGTTCAAGATTTATTCTTCATGTTCCCACTGTATTGCTAGAGTGCCATATGGCCATGCTTGTTTTTCTTCAAATAATTTTTACATAAACAGCTGGTGAGTTGTTTTCATTGTAACATGGCACATATTTTCCAAGACAGTTAGGAAGGATTGATGTAACACTAGTATCTGCAATGCTTTTCATGTAAGGATTGTAAGGAACCTCATATGTAGTATTCAAAAACTCCGAGATCATTCTGTGTTTTGCTTGCTTTGTGGGGAGTCTTTTTTTTAAATTGACTGCTGAGCAAAAGATTACGTTTTCCCACTTGCCACTGATATAATCTTTGAAATGAGTCTTAATGTAGACGAATGCTTAATCACACAAAAGACTGTCAAATTATAAAGTCTTATAGAAGCTCTTTAATATTCATTTGATTAAAAGTTGGAGTTCAGCTCGCCTGGAGTTTGACCCCGTCACCTTACATAAAGGTAAATCTGAGCTGGCAGCAAGGAATTATTTCACTTATCTGGTGACCAATTTATTTAATTTACTGCTTTATCCTAAGCAATTCTGAGGGAATTGTACAGTACAAACAGTGACAAAAGCTGAGTTAAAGTTGGATTTAAAAGTTTACTTAGCTATCCAACAGAACTTTTTCAAGGTCAGGTAACAAAGCCAGACATTGATATCAGTTTGCAATAAACTTTATTTGAAAAGTAATTTTCCCAACACATTTACCTGAAACATTTTGCAATATTGTCTCCTTTCACTTGTAAATAAAGACAAAAAATATCACAGTTGTTTACAACAAAACAAAAAGAAACTTTAAACTTCAAGAAAGAGGACTAAAGGATGAGGAAGTACTCTACAGATTTACTTTTAAAGTAAGGCTTTTTGTTTTTTCACAAAGATGAAGAGTGAAAAATATTTTATATATTTTACTGGTGGACAAAGCAAGAATTTGTGAAGGAAATACGCACCACATGATAGCAGACAACTACTGAAAACAGCTTACTGAAATGTGTGGAAAATTATGGACTGATGATGTAAAACTTCAGGTGGGAACTGCTATTAGAAATGTAGGGTGAGTTTCCTTCCCATATGTCAGACTTGTCACATAACACCAGAAAG
Organism: Cuculus canorus; assembly: GCF_017976375.1. Lineage (NCBI taxonomy): Eukaryota > Metazoa > Chordata > Aves > Cuculiformes > Cuculidae > Cuculus > Cuculus canorus. Next base: position 84,721,016 of record NC_071401.1, read on the forward strand.
ATTACTGGTCAAATATAGGTGCGTGACTACACTGAAATGGTCATTTGGTAATAGCTGAGTAAATTAGTTCCTGTCAGAAAGAAATTGTAATAAATTTTTCAGCACAAGGGTCTGGTACTTGTTTTTTATTTTCTAACAGGTTTTCCCACCTGTTTGTACAGGGATTACCAACAGATTAAAGAAGTAAACTAACAGATAAATTTACATACTTTCAAATTCTACGAGGATAGCAAACACTGCTGAAAATAAATCTATAAAAGCTTACCAATAGCAAGTAGTTTTTAAAAAAGGTTTGAACTTTATGTGGAATATTTAGGAATTCCTGGCATGCTCATCCATGCATTTTTTGGTCTATGGATTAGTTGCTGCTACTGTCTGAAGCAATTGCCATTGCTCTTTATAAAGCCATTTTAAGAATTAATAGTTAACTCTATCATTTTACTCTGTATCATCAGTGGCTGACTAAAAAAGTTTGGGATCTGCTTAGACTGATGTAGACAGAAGTTATTGAATAGCTATTGAAAATTAATGAAAAGAAACTATATGATTTGCTCTAGTCTGGAGCCTGAAGCAGTCTACTGTCTCTGCTTCAAGAAGCCAAGCAGTTGTTAGACAAAAAGAAGCCTGTCTCCTGGATCTCTCACTTGTCCAAACTATTTATGAAATAAAGGAAAAAATGGGCTACAAATGGCCCATCTCTCCAGCCCCATAGTTTCTCAAGCAAGTAAAGGATCACGAAAGGCAGACATGAACACTGGGAATGACAGAGAATCTTACCAGCAGGATGGATGTGACACAGGCCCAAATGGACCTTATGTTCAATGGGTAAGTGTTTTCAGCTTCAGAGCATAAGGAAGTTGAGGATGACAACTGCTCATTCAACACACATGACCCAATTTTCTTTATTGTTGCAGAACATTGTCATAACTGCTCAGTATAACTTTTTCATCCCATGAAACCAAATATATTTGGTGATCTGTTGGCCTATTTTCTTCTTCTTTTTCCACATAACTTACTATGTATTTGCTATATTTTCTTGTTGAAATTGTGCAGTAATACTGCCTTAAAGTGGTAATAATATTTATGTGGTAGACCATTTTGCATTGTAAAAACTGCCTTTTATGACTGTAACTCTTTTGGCCTAGTACTCATATTCTGTAGTTTAACTTGTGTTTGCACAATATAGGCATTACATCTTCTGTTATGCCATGCCAGCAATGAAACACTTAGCAACCAAGGGATCAAAACTCTAGCAAATGGATTATCACATCTTTGATAATAAACAAACAAACAAACAAACAAACATGTATACAAGCAAATTTAAAATAGTTAAAAAGCTATAGCAATATGTGCTTGTTGAGGGAATTAGTGAATACAAGCAAGTTAAAAATATAGTAAATATTGAGTTTCAGACCAGATGTGATTTGCACCCCTATAAAGCAATTTATTTTGAAAAATAAGAAAGAGGTGAGCTTTGAATAGCTGCCGTATCTATATAAGTTGTTATATTATAACAGGTAAGTTGTATTGTATTTTCTTGAACCTTTTGGCGATAGCCCAATTGTTACTCTAAAAATTAGGAAGAAAACAGAGGAGGTGAGAGGCAACTTCAGAAACTCTTTATTTGGTTTCAGCCAGGAAAAATGCATTTGAAACGATCCTTTAAATGTATATACTCTTACAAACCTACACCTTTTAAACAAGATGCATTCACTTTAATAAATATTTTGACACATCAGTCAGATATTGATTAAATTGGTTCTCTCCAAACATCATCTAATACTTTGCTGAAAGTGGGCAAAGTGAATACAGTTTCCACAAAGTAAAGTCTCATTTAATTTCGGTACTAAAGGGTGGTGAGAGGTGTAGAATATAAATCCTTTGTTGAGCTGCTAAATTTGAAGTCAAGGTAAAGATTAAAACACTGATCACTGAGCTCATCTTCTCTAAATTTGCACTAGTAGGCACTGGAATTGCTTCTATCTAACATTGTTTGAAAAGAGCTATGATTTTGATTAGGAACAATACATGCTTGTGAGCAGCAAGATAAAATGTGTTTTCAGAAAGAAATAGAAGTGTTCTCTCAATAAATCACTGAAATATTTTTTGCATTGTTTTGTTGTGTAGTATTAGGACAAGCTGAGGTCTATGTGCACACAAACACATATCAAGAGGTAGACAAAGATTTTTCTTTCTCTGAACGATATTCATCATATAATGAAAGGCAACTCATTATTTTGCCTCTAAGTTTTCATGACCACAATTTCTAATTTCCTTGATATCCACATAACAGATATTTATCTTGGGCCTTTACATTTGATCAGAGGTCAGAGTATGTTTATGAAGGAACATCTGAAAACATGATACTTTTCGCACATCCCTAAGACATGTAAGAATATCTAAGACATCTGAATCCATCTAGGATGGCTCTTTAGATCAAAAAATGATATGAATATTCCCTTATCCTATAGGTTAAAAAATAAATAAATTAAACAAGAAGTAAATTTCTACAGTAAAGAAAACTAAGGCTGAAAAAAAATCCATCACTATCTTATTAAAATGAAGTTAAAATATTTTTATATTCTGAAAGTAGATACTAGGTCTAATCATTTAAATTTGAATTTAAATCTTTTTGATGTTCAAAAAAAAATGAGAGTAAACAAATTTTACCTCAGAAATGTTTCAGTCTGTGCTTGTTTACTTACACAATGTATTTTGCTAGCTGAAAGATATTCAAGATTTTATCAGTATTATAACAGGTAAAGAAGTTCTATCAGCTTATTAGGCAGCAGGAAGCTGCATTTCTAAAGTCTAATCAAAGCAAAGTTTCAAATTGGCTCACATTAACAAGGTCATATAACACTATTTTGGTACATTACACGCAAATTCAAATGTGTGATATAGTGAAAATCATTGAATAAGCTTTGCAGTAGTGGAGATGTAACAAGGTAATTAAATTAATAACGCAGGAAGTCTCTTGGATCAATTGTGCAAAATATGGCACTCACACTCCTTTTCACAAACCTCTTGACTAACTCGTGTTACATGTGCCAAGGAAGAGCGTGCCAGACCATGTTAAGCAGGCACTAACTGGTATGTTCACTATACGTACCTGGTCAGAAACTATGGCCAGCACTTTAGCTTCCAGTATTCTTCATATGAGCTTCTTCGTGATCTGGAGGCAAAGTCTTTTATGGCATCTAAGAAGGCATTGCAGTTCGAATTAGAAATGACCTTCTGAAGGAAATCTCTGAACCATCCGCACCCACTGTGTGGGCAGCAATCTCTGAAACCATAAAATTTCAGATCAAAATAGACAGGAAATTTCCTCTGATCTGCCAGGTTTTATGCACCACTTCCTAGTGGCCAGGCTAGAGTTTGCAGACAGCATGGAGCCGCTACAGTGTTTGTGATGTGGTTGCCTGTTCCCCAGCATCCACTGGAGAGCATGCATTCTTCCCACAGAGCTCTCACCAGTGGTACCACAGCTCTGCACGCACCGACTGGTTCTGTACCCTGTCTTCTGTTTCCTTCACTGGTGAGACCACACCTTGAGTACTATGTTCAGTTCTGAGCCTTTCACTACAAGGATGTTGAGGCTCTGGAGTGTGTCCAGAGAAAAGCAATGAAGCTGGTGAAGGGCCTGAAGAACAAGTCTTCTGAGGAGCTGCTGAGGGAACTGGGGTTGTTTAGCCTTGAGAAGAGGAGGCTGAGGGGAGACCTTATCACTGCCCATAACTGCTTGAAAGGAGGTTGTAGAGAGGTAGGTGTTGGTCTCTTCTTCCAAGTGACAAGTGATAGGATAAAGGGGAATGGCCTCAAGCTGCACCAGGGGCAGTTCAGACTGGACATTAGTGAAAACTTTTTCACCGAAAGGGTCATTGGGCACAGCCAGAGGCTGCCCAGGGACAGGGTTGAGTCACCATCCCTGGTGGTGTTTAAAGGACAGGTAGATGATGTCCTTAAGGATATGGTTTAATGGCAGATAGATGTGGGTGGACTCGATGATCTCAGTGGTCTTTTCCAACCTGGTGATTCCACGATTCAATTATTCTATGATTCTAGCCTGCCCAAGTCCCACTCCAAGATGTAAGCATCGCAGGCTGGGGCCTGGCAGCAGGAAAAGATGTAGCATGGGGAGAAAGTCCTGTTGGGGGCCTCAGTTTCAGGCCATGACTGATTTTGAGAGAAGGCCCAGGCCTTGCTTGGGGTCTGGCCCCAGGAATAGACATGTCAGCCTGGAACTCCACTGGCCCCAACCCTCCTCACCCACCCAGGCCCTAGCTCAGCCTTGGAGCCACCCCATCCCCACAGCTGTGCACAAAAGAACTGGGGCGGTGGTGGGCCATGGTCATCGCGCTCATCCTGGCTGTGTTCACCACTTCTGGGCACAGTGGGACAAGGCTTCTGGGAAAGGTGTCTGCCCCAGTCTGCCCCACCATTGTGTACCCCAACCTACATGACAACGAGCCCTCACAGCTTGCCAAAACTAATATTGACTGTATTTCCACCCTCACAGTGTCTTCCAGGAACCTGTTTTCCTTTGAACCCATACACAGTTCTCTCAGGCTCTGCATTTCGTAAGGGTAACTTCAATAGTTCAGCTCTCCAGTGTGTGAAAATGTGTTTTCTCTTCTTTGTCATCCATTCATATATTGAAAATGGTCTGTTTCAACTACTTTGCACTGTGCCTTGATTCAACTAGATTCCTCTCAGGAATCAGGCATCTGCAGATCATCAGAAAGCTGCTCTCCTTTTCCCCCGGGATTTGAACACTGAAAGAAGAAGAAAATAAAAAACATACCACCTTGAAAATGCTTAAATATTCTTTTTTATAGTCTTGAAAGGGAACTTACGAGCACGATGTATCTACATTTTCAAAATGAATATCCCTATTACTTCCAAAATAGGCTTCTTGAGATAAATGGAGGATCCTTGAAATATATGAAATGGATGAGTAACAACTTGAGGGAGGCTTACAAAAATGAAGAAAAGAGCACCACTTATATTTTGTTCTTAATCATTAGTGTTCCTTCCCAATCAGCTTGTGAGGATGATATGTGGAAAGCAAAGCTTCATAGATCATCTGAGGGCACCATTATGTGGTGACTTGGGGAAGGACTGTCACTGCTGTATTACTATGGCTTTCACAGATATAATTTGCTATTCATTCAAATGAAAAATTTGCTTGGATTTCTGAAAACTCATATTTTTAATTAATTTTTCAGTAAATATGTAGAAAACGAGATTAGGAAAAGAGTCTGAATTTAGGGATTCTATGTTTGTAAGGTCACTTCATCACTGTATTAACAAGTCTCAACGACTGGATAAGATTTTCTTTATGACTTGATTCAATTGAATTAAATGGTCAGAGAAGCTAGTAACAGCTGCAGCAGAAACCAATAGGAAATGTATGCTTATTGCTTTGTACATCCTCCAGTCCATGCTGTTTTGGGCAGAAACTATTCCATTCCCACAGACCTGCAATACCTTTGCATAGTGATTTGAGGATAATTCCACAGGGTTCAGTATAGAAAAAACAACATCGAATCACAATTAATTTCAATTATGCAGTTTTTATTCTGGAGCAACACATGCTTTTCATCTGATTGCAGCTGTGTTGTTGGGATTTTTGTTTGATTACCAAACTTTGCTCTTCCTATCTACCTTATTTTAGCATAAAAAAAAATCTATAGATCCTGTTCCTTTGCCTGTATATACAAATAAAATTATTTATCTTTCCTAGAGGGAGAAATAGAGTTTTCAACTGAAATGTTAATTTTTTTTACTTTTTTTTTTATTGTTGAGATAGGCTTATATTTTGGGAGCAGCGGAAATTTTTATTTCTGTCTTAAAATATGTTTTCTTCTGCTTAAAAGGGTAACTGTGTAAATAAAAACTATTAGTATATGCAGGAAAATAGAGAACTGAATTTGCAGTTGTTCATACAATTTAGGAAAGATTTTGGTTTATACAGCATGTTTCACTTACACTGTGCTTCAAGATGCAATATATGAATGCAGTTGTCAAGCTAAATAATATAAATTCAAATTTACACTTGGAGTGAAATTAAAAGGAAAAAGAGAGAAAATTTAGAAGGGAAATTTTCAAATGTAGAGAGGCAGGTAAGAAGAAGTGTAAAAAAGTTGTTCCAGATCCTATGTTCTTTAGAATAAAAAAGGAAAAGAAAAATGAAAAAAGAGGTTATTGATAATGAACACTGTGAGAGCTGGAAATAGGTCAAAAAATAAGAGGATCTCAAATATAGGCATTTAGAGTTAATGTCTTTAGAAAAAGACTACATGGTTCTTGAAAGTAAAATATTAAAACAAACAAAAAAAAATAATGCACCAGTGATCCCTTTTTCCTTCACTCTAAGATAACTCCCCAGTAATCCATTGACTTCAGAGATTTATAGATTAGTCCTTCAAAGTTTACAACACAGATTGAATGAATAGAAAGTGTGAGCTCAGAGTTCATTCCTAGACAATACAGAAAAAAATAAGAAAACATAAGCACCAACAATGTCAGGCTATAACAAAGAATGATGTTAAATAGAGATACATTTTTAGGAGAATCCTTCATATCCAGCATACAACAGAGACAACGTGCATGAATTACTTGTCATCTACTATTCCTAAAGTAATCAGAAGTTTGATTACTTTTCATCTGCCCAAATCTTTATCAATAGCTGCACTTGTGCAAAAGCTGAGCAGATCATTAAATGTGGATCAATGGGAACAGCGGTGCTGAAGACAGGTCATACAAGCTTCTCGTGGACATTTTTTGTTAGAGTAGCTCAGATGTCAGCTCAGTCTCATAGACTAAAAGCTTATATGCAGCTAGAATTAGATGTGCTTTTGGAGCACCCTTTCTAGTCTAGTTTTATCCAAAATGAATCCAGTTCTCATACTCTCTGATGGCCCCACAATGCAAATAAATCCACAGCAAGTGGAATGATCTGGAGACTGCATTCAGAAGTTTTTTCCTGATCTGCACTAAAACTTCAAAGCGAGTGCAGTAATATAAAACCAGACATATAGGAACAAAATTTTTATCATGTGTTTATGGGATCCTTCTCAAGTATAATGAGTTGAGTACATAAAAAATGTTTTTACTACAGATGAAAGGGAAGTTTCATCTTCTTCCTCTTTTCCCTTTTCTTAGAAATATGACAGATGGAAAGTAACTGATCTAAGTGTGAATGTCTACAAAGAGGTGCTCAGTTTTAAGCCAGACACCTCAGCTACCTTAGCTATTCTTTTATAGTCAATGGAGAGATGCAAGTGCACTTAGAGCTCTGATCATCTACAGCATTTTAAATATCTATTTTAGATGAAAATAATAATGTCTTATAGAATCATAGAATTATTATGGTTGGAAAAATCCTTTAAGATCATCTAGCCCAATTGTCAGTCCAACACCATCATGCCTATTAAATCATGCCTGTAACTGCCACATCTACGTGTCTTTTAAATGTCTTCGAGGATGGTGACCCAACTACTTCCCTGGGCAGCCAGTTCCAGAGCTTGACAGCCATTTGGTGAAGAAATTTTTCCTAATAACTGATCTGAACCTCCATTCATGCAACTTTTGAGAGACCATTTCCTCTCATCCTACCAGTTGTTACTTGAGAAAAGAGACCATCACCCCACTTGCTACAACCTCCTTTCAGGTAGCTGTAGAGAGTAATAAGATCTCACCTCAGACTTATTTTCTCTAGGCTAAAGAATCCCAGCTCCCTCAACTGCTCCTCACAAGACTTGTGCTCCAGATCCTTCACCAGCTTTATTGCCCTTCACTGAACATGCTTCAGCACCTCAATCTCTTTCATGTGCTGAGGGACCTAAAACTGAACACAGTATTCAAGGTGTAGCCTGACTTCTGCTGAGTATAGGGGCACAATCACTTCCCTACTCCTGCTGGCCACACCATTTCTAATACAAGCCAGGATGCTGTTAGCCTTCTTGGCCACTTGAGCACACTGCTGGTTCATGTTCAGCTGGTTGTCAACAAGCATCCCCAGGTCCTTTTCCACTGGTCATCTTTCCTACCACACTTCCCCAAGCCTGTGGCATTAAGTGGAATTATTGTGAACAATGTGCAGAACCTTGCACTTGGACTTGTTGAATCTCATACAGTTGGCCCCAACCCAGTCAAGCCTGTGCAGGTCCCTCTGCAGAGCCTTATTGCCCTCAAGCAGATTGACACTCTCACCTAATTTGTTGTCATCTGCAGACTTACTCAGGGAGCACTCAATCCTCTCAGCCAGGTCGTTGATTATTATGTCTTTCTACTGCTTACAGAGGGAGCCTGAGGAGTTTCTTGTAGGTCTTACCCCTATTTATGAGATCAATTGAATGATACACTAAGTGTGTGCATGTGTTATTATCTTTATAATGCAACTTCACAGGTAAAAGGAAAACATCAATATTTATTTCCCTTGAAAAGACTCAAACTCCTCAGTTGTGTTAGTTTTGACATTGAGAAACAGCTATTACTAGCATGAATTATTTTCACTTACTAATGGATACAAATGCTCCTGGAAATCAAAGGAAAACTGAAAAAAACCCCGCTTTTTAAAAATATTTTTTTGTCCTGAATTTTATTTTGGAACTATGGATATATTTGAGCTCTAATGAGGATTGGCAGCAGTCACCCTTTCAAATGTAAGAATTTAACGAAAAGAATGGGCAATATTCAAACAATTAAAATAGATAAAAATGTGTGCATGCAGGTAAAGAGAAGAAACCAAAGGAAAGGAAGCGATGTTTGTCAAAATACTTAGTAAGAAAAAAATTGCTGTTTTTCAGTTGTGAGCAAGATGGGGATCTAGAGAGTTTTTATGATAGAGAAGTAGATTCAAAAACTTAAAAAAAAATAAACAGATATGACATCTGTTTTAGTAGTCACTTTTTTTGACAGAAAAATACGGGAGAAGATAGGAAGAGTTGTGTTAGAAGTGCATTTACTGATAAGAATGATTTCACATGAGTGACAGCAGTGACTAATTCTATGCTTATACAAGAAGGAAGCAAATATAACAATTTTTTTTTTATTCTCAGTTGTTGAAACACTAGTCAAATGGAAGCTAGCTGAGTACAATTGTGCAGAACCAGTCCCTGAGCAATCAGGCTTATCTAACTTCTTGAGACAGTAGGAAGAGGTGCCCCATTGTGCAGTGGGAAGCCCTATTGAGATTGTAGGAAGAGAATATGATCCCTACTAACATCACAGGCACAGGGGAGGATGTACATATGACAGACACAAGACAAAATAGAAAATTTAATGTTTCTCTTTTAATTTACTTCACATTTAATGTTTCTCTTTTAATTTACTACATTATCTATTCCTTTGTTCACATACAGATGAAGAGTTTATCTTTATGTTAAAAGTAGAGACTGCAAACCTGTTGGAGAGCTCTGTAAATAAACAGAAGGGAATTAAAGTGATAAGGCAAAAGTGCCTCCTGAAATTGGAGCACCATCATTTTGGGGTACATATTGAAATACTTCCAGAAGTAAGACAAGCAGGAAAACATCTCCACTGACAGTAGCTGAAAGGTCAGACACAAAAACTACCTAACAGTTGCACAAGGGACAAAGAATAATAGTCTAACTGTAGAAGCGAGTAGTGCAATAGATATACATATTCTTTTCTGCTCCTTAGAAACAGCATCATCCATGCTGCCTTCTATAACTGTTCAGTACTGCATGTGTTTATATCACCAATACCACCACAAGCATCAATGACAAAATCTTTATTTTGTATGGATGTCAGGACAAGCTTACCTAGATATAGCTAACATATAATTGTATAAAATGCATACAGCAACAACAATATCTTTTTGTGTTCTGTTTAAATTTTAAGTAGTTCTTGCTTTATAATGAAAATCCGAGCATTTTCTTCAGAATAAATAGTGTATACTTGAAACACATACACATATGCACACACAGAAAGATCTGGTTTTAATAAAAATTCTAGACAGGTTGGATTAACAGCTACCAAAAAGGACAAAATTTAAAGTTACTGGCTTCCTACTTGTGTCTTCATACTCCACAGCTCCAAAATAAGAAGCATATCATAGAATCATAGCATACCAGGTTGGAAGGAACCTCAAGGATAGTTTGGTCTAATCTTTCTTGGCAAAAGCGCGGTCAAGATAACATGGCCTGGCACCCTGTCCTGCTAAATCTTAAAAGTGTCCAATGTTGGGGAAACCACCACTTCCCTGGGAGATTATTCTAACGGCTAATTTTCTCATTGTGAAAAATTTTCCTCTTGCACCCCATCAAGAATTTCCCCAGACATAACTTGTATCCAGTATGCCTTGCCTTTTCCAGAAGAGGGAGTCTCCCTCTTCTTTATGGTCACCTTTTAAATGCCAGAACATGGTGATAAGGTCTCCCCTAAGCTTTCTCTTCTCAAGGCTGCACAAACCCAGTTCTCTCAGCCTCTCCTCACACTTCAGGCTACCCAGTCCATCAGGCATCTTTGTGGCCCTTCTCTGGACCCTCTCCACACCGTCCACATCTTTTTGGTATGGCAGGGACCAAAACTGAATACAGTATTTCAGGTGTGGCCTGACAAGTGCTGAGTAGAGTGGGATAATGATTTCTTTATCTCTGCTGTTGAAGTGCTTGTTGACACAACCCAGCATTCTGTTGGTTTTCTTTGCCACAGCACACATACTGAGCTTGTTGTCCACTAGGACCCCAGGGTTCCTTTCAACAGAATTGCTCCCCATCCGGGTAGATCCAACCTGTGTTGCACTCCTGTATTACACTTTCCCAGGTGCAAGACCTTATACTTGTTCTTGTTGAACCTCATAATGTTCTCGATAGCCCACTCTTCCAGTCTATCTAGGTTTTCCTTCAGAGTGACTCTCCTTTCCAAAGTGTCTTCTGTAATTTCCCTGCTCAGTTTGGTATCATCAGCAAACTTCATCAGGATACACTTGATCACATCATCAAGATGAATTATGAAGATATTAAACAATGTTGTGCCCCATATCCACCCCCGAGGGACCCCATTTGTGACTGGTTACCAGTTTGAAAAGGAGCTCTTTATCACCACTATCTAATTGTGGCCTGTCAGCTAGTTCCTTAACCACCACACGGACCACTTGTCTAGGCTGTAACAGATTAGTTTCTCTAGGAGAGCTGTGGGAAACCAGTGTAAGTACAAGGAATTTCAAAGTTTTACTATCAGCTGAAGCTAGCATTGCATCATCCCTTCTTGAGAAACCAAAAAGTAAAATTGTAAATAAAACTGTGTATAAAAGAAATGTGAAATAGTATGAAAATAATAATACCAGGGGGAAAAAATAAGTAAGATAACAGCATCTTTTCACACAACAGATATATAATCATCTGCCTATGCACGTATGTGTGAGTGTGTGTGTGTGTGTAAGATCCAATTGCATAGAAAAAAAAAGTATGAAATCTATTAACACAGTTATGTGTCTGGCTGTTTAGCGATAAAACAAGAAAAATCAGGATACAGGGCTATTTTATACCCAGAATCTTTAAACAATGTCAAGAGAACATGAAAAATATATTTGTTTGCTTTGTGTGTCTCACCCTTCTTCATAATTAAAGCATATATTCTGACTATTTGTCCTGCTGTAAAATTATCTGATTTTTTGTTATTTTGGGGGTTTGCTTCTTTTTCTTACAAATCATAGCAGAAACAATTTTTGCACTCAAGTTCAAGTACTCAAAAGACCTGCTCTTCTCTCTTATACTATCTAATTTCATTACCCCATAATTTTTTTAACCATTTGCAAATCCATCAGGTTTTCCCTTTTTTTCTGGAACTGCTGTTTTTCTCTCATGTTAATCTGACAGAGTTTTAATATGATATGTGTGTTGGACATTTAAGGCTTTCTAAGACCAAAGAGTACAGTAGGACATATAGTCACTTGGGACAGTGTGGAGCATGACTTCATTCAGTTGAAAATCATAAATCAATAGTATATATTCATAGATTTTTGGCCACCACCCACTCAGGGCGGAAAAAACCACTGTGGCTTTTGTGGAAGTAAGAGATGTTCTTTATAGATCAAATTATTTTGCTGTGAACCGTGGAGGTACAACTGTGTGATCAAGAATTAGGTCATTTCAGGCTGATGGTTAGCACAGACAGACACTCCATGAAGCTCAAAGAAATCTTGACTCAGAGAAATGAGTCTCAAAGAAAGGGTTGGTGCTTCAAGAGGACAAAACTGATCTTAAGGAAAAAAAAAAAAAACTGTATTCAATTGCTTCTTTGCTGAAAGCAGGATATTGTTTTTATTGTCCAAACTGCAGAGTGATTTTTATTGTGGTTGCTTTATAACATCCTCTAAAAATCCATCTCCTCACTTCAAGAGTTAGATTGGGCTACAAGCCATGTTTGAATCTCCAGGATTTGGCTGAAGGTGTTATAGAGATGTCAGTGGTGATCTTTGCAGGTCTACTGCAGTTGGCTGACAGTGTCCCTTTGTCATTAAAGGGAATTAAGAGACTAATCAATGCCTAGAATCTGTGCCAATGAACTTACAAAACAAGGAGACAAGCTCAAATCCAGGAAATCTTAGAGAAGTGGAGTGTTAGGTACAACAGAGAAATTTGGTAATTTTCTGGGAGAATGGACTGGGCCATAACCTAAAACACACACCTGTGGTTAGTTTGGTTAGTTCCTATAATTTGGAGGAAAGGTTGGGGGAGGGGGGTGGCCAGCGCTTTGCATAACTAGATGTCTTTCCAACAGCCCATCTGTAGCCTTTTAAAACTGTGAGAAATATTTGTGCACACAGTCAGCTTCTGATGAATTTTAAATTGAAGTATTTGTTCTTGAGAAAACCACTGTGCTCCTAACTTGGCAATTTAACTGATACAGCCTCTTTGCAATTCATCCATGTAATCAGAGTATAACAGGTAAGAATTAATGGATCAAAGTGAAATGTTCAGGAATGCAGAAGCTATCTTTTGAGAAAAATATAAATAAATTGTCTCCCAGCTTAGCATTACCTGAGATTGCTATTCTTTGTATACTGTCCAATGAACCACATGCACTATTTAGCAAAGAAAATACATTTTAAAAAATGTTGCTCTTTGAAGCATTATGTGACTATTACTTGATTTTCATTTTAGGAAATAAGGAGCAATGGATAGTTTGAAAAATTGCCTTACTGTTATCTCCTGATGTCTTTATAATACTGGCTTAAAAAAAAGAAAAGCTCTCCTACAGTGAGTTTTACATTTTTTGCTACAAGAAATGCACTTCCAGAAAATTAATGTCTCATAGATTTTCTATTGAGAGAAGCATTTTTTCTATTAAAAAAAAATACTCATTTTCATTAAGGATGGAAAAGGAAAGAAATCCCTAAATCATTTGTATGTGGATAAATAAGAAAAAGTAAATACTCAACATAGAAATTAAAATTTCCGGTATAGGTTCAGTATCTGATTTCTGATTTAAAGGTTCTATATGTTATAGTAAAAGTTAAGAAAAGTTATGACAACTTACATCTTGCACATATTTTCAGAGTGTATACAGGTACGTAGAATTGTATACACATACACACAAAAATATTTTATATTCTCTAGGAATTACTTTAATATCTAAGTATGAAATAAATAATCATGGGAATGGATATTCTAAAGTTCTGTCTTTTAGCTTCAAAACCAGTTCTTTATGCTAGTGAGTGTGAGTGGCTTTCATGAACATAAACAGTAGCAATGGACAGAAAAGATGTATCCAAAGACTCTCTGGTGGTAAACATCTTTCTAACAAAACTGAAATATTTCTAAGAAAACATTTGCTTCCTAGAAAACAGTTATCAATTTAATGAGATAAGTGTAATGAGAAACACTTACAAAATTATAATCCTTCTTAGAAGGAATAACAGTTTTGGACACTTTAATAAAAGCACGTAATTGCACAAATGAAGAACAGAAATAAGACTTTTGTGTCCTGTGTTGCTCCTTTCCCCAGAAGCAGAGCTCATTGTCCTCGTATTTGAAGTACAAATCAGATAAAAATGTGCAAGCAGCAAAAATCTTGAATTGTGATGTACTCCATACTACAAACTTGCTTTAAATAAGACTACAATTAAGTAAATGTGTTTCCGTGGGGAAAAAAAATCAAAATTGGGAGAAGGGGTTTAGTTTTTGTCTTGAACTTTGTCTCTTTCCCTACAGCTCTGTTTGCATATGAGTTGCTTGATTTATTTTTAGTCTGTAAACAAGGTTAACTTTGAATTATGCCAGATTAACCATCAGAGATGGGGTTTTTAGTATTACTTATATCCTCTTCTGCTACTTTGATTCTACTGCATCATAGCTGCAGAGGTTAATAAGAAAGAAACTAGTGAGAATGATCCCTTAAAATAAATAAATAGATAAACACCAAACAAACCAAACCCCCCAAAAATCCCCAAACTCCCATATAATCAAAAAAATCCAAACCAAAACAAAAATAAACCCCAACCTCTGTAAAATTTTTTTTTCCACATTTTTTCCCTTTTTAAATATCTAAGTATGTCAGCTCCTGGACCATACAGCCTCATGATCCAGGAGATATTGCTTTACCAACTGCTATTTCTATCCAAACTCCTTTCAGAACACTTCTTTCTGTACGTCAAAATTGGAAAGATGAAGAAAAACAATTTAATGCATTTGAATGACTTCATGGTTTGAAAATCTAATGCTGGAGTAAAGTTTAACTACCTACATAAGACAGGCTCGGGAATTTTCTTCTTCCTTCATCCTGAAGGGCAAATTATCTTTGAGAAAGATATTTTCCGTCTGATTTAAAGACTTCAGAGGGTGAGATTCCATGCAACTATCCAGCACTGAAATATCAGATTGCTAAATCTAAGGTCAGACTCAAGTTTTCACTCTCATCTAATCCTATACTCAGTATACAGATTTTTGTTATCTTTTCACTCCGTGTGTAAGACTGTGGCAGGTCATCAGCATGAAAAATGTAAAATAATACAGAGGAGAAAAGAATTCAAAGAGATGAAGTTAACCTTTAGAGCCTTTTGAATTTTCTTTACTTCTTTCAAAATATCCATTTAAAGTGATGGTTTTGTCCTGGAAAGAAATAATCTCACATTAGTACCATGTCTAAAAAGATAATAATCTCAAATTTTGATGTACAGCGAAATATATTCATAATTTAGTAACCCCATGGCAAACCACTGTATTGTAAACCCTACTTGGTAGATCCTGTAGGTGCTATTATAATATAATGGAAAGGTGCCAAATGTGTAATTTTATTTCTGATTACTCCCTTTCTTGGTAAAGAAGCCACTTTCCATCATTTATTAGCAGTCCCGGTTAATGGGGGAAGTCCCAGACGACAAGAGATTAGCAAACATGGTATCAGCCCACCCACAAGAAGGAGGATCCATGAAATCACAGGCCTGTCATTATGACCTTGGTGCCAGGGAAGGTCATGGAGCTGATCATCTCACATGCATTATGAAAAGCAGGTGCTGCTTGACTAACTTGATCTTGTTCTACAACAAGGTGACCCACTTAGTGGATGAGGCAAAGGCTGTGGATGTTGTCTGGATGTTCTGCTGGATGCTCGTGGCTTGGATGGGTGTGCTCTTCACTCGTTAAAAAACTGGCTGGATGGCAGACCCTGAAGAGTTATGGTGAATGGAGTTAAATCTAACTGACAGCTGGTCATAAGAGGTGTTCCCCAGGGCTCAGTGTTGGGACAATTTCTGTTTAATATCTTTATCAATGATCTGGACAAGGAGACTGAGTGCACACTCAGTAAGTCTGCAAAGGACATTAACTTAGGCTGAACTGATTGATTTGCTTCAGGGAAGGAAGGCTGTATAGAGAGATCTGGACAAGCTGGATTGATTGACTGAGGCCAACAAGGCTAAGTGTCATGTCCTCCTCTTGGCTTTACAACACCATCATGCAACACTACAGGCTTGCAAACGAATGCCTGGAAAGCTACCTGGCAAAAAAGGACTCAGGCTGTTGGTCAATAGCTGGCTGAATGTGAACCATCAGTGCGCCCAGGTGGCCAAGAAAGACAATGGCATCCTGGCTTGTATCAGAAATAGTGTGGCCAGCAGGACCAGGGAGGTGATTCTACCCCTGTACTCAGCACTGGTGAGACCACACCTTGAATACTGTGTTCGATTTTGGGTCTCTTACTACAAGAAAGACATGGAGGGGCTCGAGTGAGTCCAAAGAAAGGGAACAACCTGGTGAAGGGTCTGGCGAACAAGTCCTATGAGGACCAGCTGAGGGAACTGAGGAGAAGAGGAGGCTGAGGGGGAGACCTCATCACTCTTCGCAGCTCCCCAAAATGAAGTTGTAGCAAGGCGGGTGCTGGTCTTTTTTCCCAAGTGATGAGTGATAGGATAAGAGGAAATGGCCTCAAGTTGCATTGGGGAGGATTACATTTTGTATTATTATATTTACTGAAACTGTTGTCAAGTTTTGGAACAGCCTGCCCAGTGAAAGTGGTCAGCATGCCTGGAGGTATAGGAAAGTATATAGAAGTGGCATATAGGCACATGTGTTAGGGGTGGACTTGGCAGTGTGTCAGGGTTGGACTTGATGATCTTAAAGGTCTTTTCCAACTCAACAGATTCTATGGTTCCATAAACATGTGTAAAGTGATATTAGAATTTTATATGAAGAAATTAAGGTAAAAAGGCTTGATGTAATTTTGCATTAGAATATAATGAAGCAATATATTATAAAAATGCAGAACAAATTAAGATTATTCAGTTATTGCAAAATTTAATAACTCTTCATTCAGACTTCTGAAAAACTTGGCAGCATCTACAGCTGGGACTTAAGAAACTACAGGACATTTAAAATCAATGAACTGTTTGAAGTTTTTGCACATTCATGTGGAAATCATTACAGTGCTATTTTTGTAATGCAAGACAGTGGCAATTAAAGAAAAGAATTTAAATACAGAAAGAAAATTCAACATATATAATTAGACATAAAGGAGTGTTCAAGAGAACATACCACATTAACATAAAACAGAACTATATTTGCTAATTATTAGAAATAGAAAGAAATGAGGTGCATTTATATCTTGTTTTATATCTAAATTTTATTTGTGCTTTTGGGCCTGCTATATCCTACAGTGAGCTAGCAATTAGTACCAGAAGTCAGTACGTGTGTTTGAGAATCTACTCATGTAACCTAAAATTAGAAACTGCAACTTTGCTTCTTTAGTGATATTTAGAAATTTCTTGTAATAATGAGTGCTAACAGCTGGGATAGAGAATGAAAATTCATGGGGAAAAAAATAACTTGAGAAGAAACGATATTCTCTAGGACAATATTCGTCATCAAAGAATGCTGTAGTGATGATGATAATAGTGAGGATTTGTGTCTTTTTCCCCATTTTGCTTTCTCCATGCAAAAAATCTAGATGTAACCCTCCTGAACAACTGAAAAAAAATTGTCAGACTCTGATGTTAATTCCATTTAATTATAATGCCAAAACTTTGTTATTGTATCCCTGAAGTTAGAAATCTTGGCAGAAATACAACTTTTTGGTTTTAACACAGCTAGGGATTTCAGAGATGCCACTGCATATACAGGCAAGTAACTAACTGCATGAAGGCTCCAATGGGTCATCTACTCAATCTGAAGTAAAATTGTTTACTTTTCACACAGGATATATACATAAAAAATATCAGTGATAAAGACAATTGGATTCAGTTATACTCTCTGCCTTCTGAGATACTTGCCTAATAGCAGGAACTATGGTGTCTGTATTTTCCAAAACTGTTCAACAGTCATTTCAGACTTTATATTAGTTTATATTAATCTTGGGGAAATGAGTTTCCATCTTTGTCATCCCTAAAAACTGATCAAATCACTATGCCTTTCTCCTCAGGTATTACTCCTCCTCTCCTAATGAAGCTGAACAGATACGCAAAAAGAAATTTCAGAGTAAATATAGAAAAGTCTGACTGCGTCCCAGCTCTTAGCATAATTACCACTGTTATATTCTGCACCTATGCTAATAATTGGACAGTTACATATATTATAGATATGTTTTTCTCTTAAAGGAAAAAATCTCTTATGTTGGGTTTGAACTGAAACAAACACAAAACTAAGTGATTCAGAAAAGTAGGGAGAAATATTTCTTATGAATTAATGGATTTTATGAATGTAGTTCACAATATAGACAGAAGTAGGAAGGATCAATTCCCATTCCCTAGAGTTTAATAAGTGATACGAGTCTTACTTTCTTGATTTTCAGTCTCACACCTAAAAATAATCAGTTTACTAAAAAGATTTTTTTTTACATATTTGAGCAATTATATAGCTCAACTTACATTTCACTGTTTCAGTTTATATATTTTAGCATTGAGTCAGGTGAATTAAAAATATTAATTTTAAGATTTACTTTTGTATTGATTTTTATCAAATTGTTTCTGAAAGCAAATTGTATTTTAATTAGAAGCACAGAAAAAGTATTCTAAGGTTTTATTACCATTTTTTCAATAAAATTTAAACATACAAGATACAAAACAAGTGCAAATTAATTTTTTTTTCTTTCAAGTACACCTGAAGTACTCAAAAGAAAATATTAATGGATTCATCTGGTTTGTGGGAGTTGGGTCTACAAATCTTAGGTCTCAGCATTTTTAACATATTTTTTATTCGTGGATCAGGAAAAAAAAGTAAGCATTCATTTGTTGTGTGTTCACAAGAGGCTTTAAAGTTAAAAAGAAATAAAGATCACGCCTTTGTATGAAGAAGAGGCTACAGCTTTCAAAACTGCGTTCTTTAGGCAATTATATTCTCAATTTACTAGGCTTATTTCTTTGAAACTATGGTGGTTTACGTACATTTAATGAATATTAATTTTGTCAAAGTTAAGATTTTACCAAAGGCTGTAGATTCTATACAAAAATACAGCCTGTCATCATTTCATTTTTATCCTAACGTTTTTGTTTTCTTAAAAAAAAAAAGTTTTTAATTTCATTAAAATAAAGTTGAAATATTTTTATTTGTATTTCTATGCATCATGTTTATTTCAAGCTCTTAACTAGGAATGATGAAAATATAATTATTTCTGCTGTATTCATTTTTCTACTTTAAAACTATTCTGTGCAACATTCCTGTTGAATGCAAGCAATAGAAAAGCAATCCAAAGATTCAAGCATGAATTTAGCTACTTATGTAATAAATAAAATGCTCTGAATTTACTGAAATGAATCTATAATAGTGTAACAGCAGTGAATAACCTTATTTTCTTCAAGAATATGCTATCAAAAGAAGAGAATGTAGGTAAAAAAAAAATGTTCAGAATTATAGACACCTTGTAAGCCCATATTGCATCTGAGCACCATTCTGACTATAATTGTGGAGATGGATAAGACTGGAGAACTTCTGGTTTAAGCCCTGCTGTTCACTATGAAGTCCTGCCATCTGCTTTGCAAATATTGGAATGAAGTGTGTAAGACTCTTCTTGGATGTACAGAGATGCAGATGACTTTGTGTGGGAGAAGCACAGAGATGTGGCACAACTCTGACATGATGAGTGCCAAAGCAATCCTCACACCACTGAAAATGAAGCCACAGATTTGATGGTTGGAACAACTTCAGGGCAGAACACGGGTTTTATCTCCTCCATTCTACACATTGGATTTTTCTAAGATTTTTAAATGCTTTGGAGCACTTACATATACTTAGGTTTTATATAGAATTTCTATTCTTCAGTCACTTCAGAAACAAATTTACTTCTATGTGCTGTGAAAAAAATAGAATCAGAAAAGTATGTTTCTTTTTGAAGAAATTAATTCTTTTGCCTTTTTACATCTTAGTGATAGTATAGGTGAATAATCAGCTAAGCCTGAGTCCTGTCCCTGACCAATATTAAGATAACGTCAAGGCTTCCTGGAAATGCAAAAGTTCTTTTCGTCTGTTCTCCGGTGACACAGTAATTTAGATATCCTCTTTTGCGTCCACAGCATGGATTGTGTACCTCGATTACAACAAAATCCCAGCACTAGGCTTTGTTAAAATGAGGTAGCTATCTTACAGCCATGGCAGCACTATTGGAAAGACACGTATGTCTTTCCAATAAGTGCTCTGTAGCATGCTGTGACCTTCACACACTCAGCCGCAATGAAGTTAAGAGCCTCTATCTGTCCTTTAGTGTTCCTTGGCATGGAGCCTGAGGGGATGGGTGAAATCATGGACTGGGATCTGGAACTTGATCTGTAAATGTAGCTGTATCAGTCACTCCCAGGGCAGTTTCAGACCCTAGGTATCCAGCACATTGCCAAAAAAGGAGTCACTTCTTCCTGAATTCTAACACTGAGTCACACTGGCATGCGGACACACTTCCTTCATAATGCCTCTTCCTTGTCGGTAGCCTACGGTCTGTTCCAAAATCACAGGGCTTACCAAGACCCAGAATGAGCACAGATCATTCATATAGAAGGGTAGAATAAACTCTAGTCTATAACTCTCTGAATGGAACAAGCTCTTGTGTTGGATTCTCCTTTCCAGCTTTCTCAAGGAATCTATAAACCATAATAGCCTAGTAGGCCTGTCTCCAGGGTCATCTTTTAGATTTCACAAATAGATGCTGGACATCCCAGGTGGGCCCCTTGTACGTGCACTGTATCTCAGGCTCCAACTCCTGAGTGGACTCTGCACCCACATTGTGGCCTTGTTTCAAGGTTATGTTTCTACAGGCCTGTCACCACGTTCTTCTGCCTGAACCCACCCTGGAAGGACTCCAGAACTCACTCATCATTCACTCTATGTGTGTCCATCACCAGCTCAGCCCAACACATTCAGATCCAGTGGGACTGCCTCACTTTGCTATGGACACGGTTCAGGTTGTAGTCTTGCTCAGCTTCTTGCTCTCCATTCATTAGGGAGAACCCCACTCTCATTATTCCGTGACAAGCCCTAGCATCAAGACTGTATGATAGACATTATGACAGACTAAGAAAGATGAGGAGAGCTTATCAACACCTGACACTCGAGAGTGGTTGTCCAAAACGACTTCAGCAGCTAAAACCAAGCTTCCCAGTTTTCCACACCTCAATGACTATATATCACCACAAATTCTACAGAGCAAGTCAAGGAAGGGGTCAATGACAGAAGAGAGCTAGACACAGGAACTGGATTCAGGAAAGCACAGATCCAGGATCGGGGCAAGCAGACAGAAAGGGTCTTCACTGGACATCGGCCAATGAAGAAGAGAGTGAGACTGATCTTTCAGTTTTATAACCAAGGATTACATATATGGGATGGAACACTCTGTTGGTCAGTTTGGGGTCACTTGTCCTGCTTGCCCCTCCCTGCAGGTGCGACCCTTTTTCATCTTTGACTTAAGGCACTCCATCAGCTCAAAGATGACCTTGGTTACTACAGGAATAAGCAATGACTTTTCTGCATACCGCTGCCCCATGGTATCACTTCTAGGCAGAAACACTGTCTGAAAAAACATACAGTTAACTTTCAGAAAATGAAGTTACTTAGACAAGACTTAGCTGAAGTTAGAAAACTGTTTCTACTTTAGCTCGAACCAGAGCATCCCTTTATGAAGAGCTTTTGACCTTACAAAACAAGAACTTGAGCAAAGAAGGTCACATAGCCTTTCAAGCCTTCTTCATTAGCCAACCCATCAAGACTGACAGTTTCCTGTCCCTGTTCTCAGCTAAAGGATTTAGGTAGAAAGACAACCTTCTTTCGAAGTGAGTTTCAAAAATATCATCAGTTTAAAATATTTCTTGAGCCCCGTAGGCCTCTGTCTACTTACTTCCTTTATGACAATCCATTCAAAGTCATGTATTCTGGGTTTTCTCAAATCTGAACAGCTAAAGCTTGCTTTGGAGAGTCTCTGAGGTAAGAAGACTTTCTTAAACTTATATTTCTGCTGAATCCACTTAATTCCTGAACTCTTCTGCTTCTGAATGTGAGGATCAGAGCTGTCAAATTTCTTTCCTGAAATATTTCCTAGGAAGAGGCAGTAAACATAGCTATAAAAGGTAGCTATTGTGAATTTCCATATTCAGAAGTCATAGGACATTATCCTTGTAGTTAGTAGGAAAGTATGGCAGGTCATTTAACTGAGAGCATGGCTGGAGGCTTCACTAAAACTAGGGCTGAAGAGTCGTCATGTGTGATACAATAACCATTGCATCTTATATTTACCAAAAAGCAAATGTCTTAACCTTTTTTTTACACATGTGCTATGGCTGATGCTGCCTTGAGCTGTGATATAAGCATTAGGCAATCTTGGTATTTACCGGGTAATTACTAGATCAGATGCATTGTTGTAGCAAGGAACTGTGAGAGAAAGGAAAAGGTAGATCTTATCTTTAAAAGCAAACGGCAGAGGGAATTAATCTGAAACTATTCCTCATCACACCTTTGGGTTGAAATGGGATGTTCCTCTTACTGTATCTGTATGCAGAGTCCCTTCCATCAGAAGGTTCCACCTAGAATAGTCCTCCTGGCTAGCACACTGACCTTTAATGTCTCAATTAATAACAAACACAGGTATCTTGGCTATGGGCAGCCTTTCCAAAGAGTATACGTTTATAAGGATTAAGTTACAGTGTGGGGAAAAAAAAAATTGTAATGCTATCACTTAATGGGACATATATTCCAAAATGTCAAAAGGTCCAGGAATGGACATGCCTGGGACTGTCCAGATTTCATGTGAGGGGGCAGAGGTACGGGACTCATAAAGGCTGGTAGTTAGTACTTCATCATATCCGTAGGTATCCCTCACAGCTGTACTCTTGAAAATCCCAGGCATATTGAAAGATCAAGACAATGCAGAACCTTTGTTGTCTGTCTTCAAAGGTACATACAGAATGATATAAAATGACTGTAAATGGCTAATCCTAATAAAGTTTTATTTCTTTTGATTTGTAGAAGAGCAGATTAAATGAAGGTGCGTTGGTCCTCCCAATTTAATTGCAGCAAGGTTTTTGGACACAAGAAAAATAAGGCAAAACATTATGGCTTTGTTTTTTCGTTTTTAGTTTTGTGTTAGACCTTTTTTACCTCCTATAACTTTTGCAATATCTTCTATGGGTAAAAAATTAAACACAGGTATGTACTGAATAGCTCCAGTAAACTGCATCAATGAGTAGAGAGGACTTAATGTCTTTCATGGCTGAAATAATTTTTCTTCTACAACAATAATCAGTCTATCAGAATTGTAATTGTTTTTTAACTAGCATGATTATAGTTAAGATCTATCAGGTTTTCCATTTTATAAATATGTGTATATTTGCACACACACCCCTGTTTTTTGAAGGGTCTACTATTCAGCCAATAAAATTAATTTCAGACAGAAACTTAAATGGTGCTTTTGTTTTTTCTGTCTTTTGGTGTTGTTCTTGAAATTTCATCCTACTAAGCCTGCTTTCAGACATTCTGGCCATTTTTAACATGAAGAAAACTGTCTTTAAAATTAAATTAAATTAAAATGTCCATCTTTCCATTCTTTTCAAGTGATTGTGTCATTCCAGGTTAGTTTTAGCCTAATTAATAGCGAGGCATTTGTAATGAGAAAGTATTTTCTCATTCTAATTAAAAACTTAGTAACAAAAAGTAAATGCAGTTCAAGCAATCAACACATTATTTCATTTTGAAAAGTTCATCATGATTATTAGTAAATCAGATGGGTGCTTGTGAATAGCAGTGACATTAACAAAACAGAGGAGTCTGGACAGTAGTACAGTGTATGACAAAATCCCTTTCTTGGAAGTACTTTCAATGAGATTTTGTGGTCCACAGCATTGGGGTGGGGAGGGGAAGTGTGTGCTTCAAATCACTTTTGTTCACTGGCAGTGTCACTCCGTTCTGTGAAAATACAAGTCTTCCCCTACTTTAGTCTGACACAATATCAACCTGGGCAAAATCAGTTTCTGAATTAGAATTAAACATAATGGAGTCTGCAACCTGAAAAGGGAGTTCCTTATTAAACTTAAGGTGAAAATAAAGCAGTTAACAAAAATGTCATATTTTTTTATTTGCAAGCTGGGAAAACTCTTGAGAAACTGCTATATCCAGCACTTCTCTGACATATATTATGAAAGGTGACAACCTCAACAGCTGTAGGTGGAATGTATTTAGGCTTTGTTATCCTCATTTTATAGATGGCAATCTGAGATACATAGCAATCAAAGCTACACAATGCAAAGAGATTATAACACAAAGTCCTATTTTCTAGGATAAAAGAACTTCCACTGACTTTAATAAGCACTATTTATATCTCACAGTGAAAAAAAGAAGCGCTTTCAGTTTTCACAGACCTCAGCCCTACTAAAATTCTCCAGTAGTTTATATGTTCATTCAGACAAGCCTTCTTTAATTTATCAGCTACAACCAAATTGGACTGTTAAAAACACTTTAGACAGATTTGCTGTGTTAAAGCGTAAATGAGGTGATCAACAGGGGTTCTCTCTGGGGTCTGGTTCTCCAGCAGAGCAGAATTCCTAAAGAGTGAGTAATTGCAAGTTCCTTTCCGTCTGGTGGGTCTAGGTGTGAGAAAAGGCAATTAGAGTGCTTTGTGATTCGGTTAGTGTGGGCAGATGTGTTCTGTAACCTTAATGAGCCAATTAAGGAGGCCTCTGAAAAGGAGGAGGGTGGATGTCTAGCTGCATTTTTATGGAAAGAAGGTGCTAGAGTGAAGATGGCAAGATTAAAGTACAGACCACGGTGAAGTTTTACTAGGCAGTTATGTACATTAGGTTTTTTTGCTTTGAACAGGGTTTGTTTGTTTTTTTTTTAAAAAAAAACACACCATTTTTAGTTTTGGAAGATGGCGCTGTGGTTATTAATGCCAAATTGTGGCATTTTGAAGGGTGAAGTGGGAGCAAGAACATCTTAAAGTATTTGGAGTTACTCTGTCTTATCATTTCATTACTTAAGAGTTGTGTGCACCCATCTGTAGTTTTCCTACTTGTTCAAAAACTCTTAGAGTCGTTAGTATCTTTACAACAAGCAGCTTCTGGGAAACAGCAGAAGATAGAAGCATTTGAGATATTGCTCGAAAGTTTATTTCTAAATTCTTCTGACATTCACTGTAGGTTTTGGATGGTTTTAGGTTGCTGGGTTTTGGCTGCTGGCTTTTGGTTTTCCAAAGAAAATTTCCCAGTGGATTATACAGTATTTTGTGGACAGGCAGTTACTGCTCTTTGCATTTTCTCACCCACTTGGGCCTGAGCTGTCAGCAGAAAGTGTTGCATCCATTAAAAGCACACATTTCTAGCACTCTTAAAGATAAGCTTGCATAGTTCCTCTTCAAAGTTATGTAATTCCCATAAATAGTATGCCCTAGATAAATAAAGTATAATAATGGGATCTCTTCATTCACTGTTAAATGCAGCCGTCCTTAGATGGAAGGAGATACTGTTCAGCAGTAATTTGAGGTAGGCTGAATGTAATCATGTCAAAATTCAGCAGACGCACTGCAGACCTACCATGCCTTTTGTTTGTAGGAGCCATATTATAAAGAGCACCTGGAGATTTTATTAGCATTTGTTTCTAACTGCTACAAAAAAAAAAAAAAAATAAAGGGTACTAAATTCTTCTTATTCGTAGCATAACTGCCCAAACAAGCCAAGGCATGCTTCTGGCTGCAGCAAGTACTCTCTGTTCCGCCTATCTTAGCAGAGGTGTGTATTAGTCAGCAAAGTGAGTCTTGTAAGACTCCATCTGCCTCCCACACCTTTGCAGACTGATAACAGCTGCATTACACCTTAACCTCTCTCTTGTCAGATGCAACTCCCTCTCTTTACCTGAGTCCAAAGAAGGAAATTAGAGCAAACAAACTGACGATTTTTTTACTAGAATAATATTCTGTTTTCCAGAGAACCTTTGTTCTTCCACTGAAATTCTTGCATTAACATTGCTTAGTCACAACACTTAAGGGAAGAAATACTTTATTACCATTCAGTTATGCTCAAGAAAGTTTTGAGCACTGTTTAATGTTAGTTGGTTTGTATGAGGATTACCTTATAATGGGTGCTTGTCTTGCAGTCACACTCAAATTGGTTTAGGTCAGTTAAAAATAAAAAAAAAAGCTTATTTACTGTAACACATTGAGGGACAATGGATGCAAGAGACGTCATGAGTGGGAAAGTTTAAAAATATAAATTCAGAGACTTCAGAAGGAGAGTTTACCAGCCTGTTTAACCCTTTAACTAACAGTGTTGCAAGGGCAAAAATATATATATTTCACAGCCTGCTAGCCAGAGTCTTTTAACCAAAAATGTTGCAAGGAGGAATATATATATATATATATATATATATATATATATATATAAAATCCAGTCTGTCAGCCAAAGTATTTAATGTAGAAATAACACAAAGATAACAATATCCAGTTTGCTACATACCATTTCACTTTAAATTCAACAATGTTGCAAGACAGTAGATCTAGTCTAGCTTGTTGAATTACAGATTAGAAAAAGTCCTTTAAATCTCTCTTAGTATACAAACAAGCTGATTTTATCAATAACAGCTCATGACATAATAAGGTCCCATGGTAGCTGCAGAAAAGATACTGTGTGAAAATACATTGAACAACCCTGTATATAATCCAACACAAGAACGCATACAAGAACACAAAAAGCAACGATATATGCACAGCGATAACAATCAGATGTAAATAAAGATAACATGCAGGTAGAAGATATATAGTTAAGGTTAAATTACAGAAAGAGATACTAATAATTATCTTGATTATAACTAGCTTGATGCAAAGATTTATGTTTAGCACGCATAACTCAAAGTGCTTACTCCAATGGAATCTAGGGCAGAGGAAGGAAAAGGAGGATAGAGTCCAAACTGTCCATTGATCTCTAGAATTCTGGTGATATTTTTCCTCTTCCCAATTTTTCCCTTTCTTCTAAATCGTTTATAGTAACTTGCACCTTCGAGGTGCAGCTTAGGTGAAGTCTGAATGACTGAAGTCACTACATCAAGCCCTGCTGATGAAGAAAGGATTCTCACTTTGTGTGCCAAAACTCAACTGCACAAGCCCAGTAGGTGTGATCATGAGAGTGGTTTGCCTCAGAGGCAGGGAGGAGGAGGGTAGCCTTAGGTGTGGAGGTGTGTTAGTATTATAATGATATTATAATGATGAGTACAGGTCATCTGTAGGTTAGGTTGTCAGACCAGCAGCTGTAATCAATCTTTTTAGAAAATATTTAGGCTCCTGTCCTTGCAAGGGCCTTGCTGGTAGCAGGAGGTGACTTCTAGATGTCTCTTAGAATCATAGAATCACGAGGTTGGAAAGGACCTACTGGATCAAGTCCAACCATTCCTATCAAGCACCTCACCCGCCCATCCCTTAAACACCTCCAGGGAAAGTGACTCAACCACCTCCCTGGGCAGCCTGTTCCAGTGCCCAATGACCCTTTCCGTGACAATTTTTTTCCTGATGTCCAGCCTGAACCTCCCCCTTGTCCTGTCCGCTGTCACTTGGGAGGCCAGCTCCCTTCTCTCCACAACCTCCTTTCAGGTAGTTGTAGAGAGCAATCCCCTCAGCCACCTCTTCTCCAGGCTAAACAACCTCAGCTCTCTCAGCCGCTTCTCATAAGACTTGTTCTCCAGCCCCCTCAACAGCTTCGTTGCTCTTCTCTGGACACGCTCCAGAGCCTCAACATCCTTCTTGGAGCGAGGGGCCCAGAACTGAACACGGTATTCGAGGTGCGGTCTCACCAGTGTTTACTAGTAGTAAACTGATTTTCTTCCTTTTACATTTCTGTTCAGATTCTGATTTTTACTTCGCCTCCCCAGTTCCCAGTAGGCTTAATTCAGGACCTGAAATAGATCCCAATTCAAACTACATAACTTCAAAAATGAGCATTGTTTACGCTGTGAATAGCCCTGGAGCAATGTGGCTAATCAAACACTTGATTAAGCTTGATTCAAAGTAATTGTGTTCTGCAGTCCCTGGATGCTGTAAGCAATGTCCATCTCATATGTTCTTTGCTCTAAGGATTGCCTTTAGTTCTAGTTGAAACTCTGTTGCTTTTATACATTTCAGTTGCTCAACATAGTGATTATTCAAAAACAAGCATAAAGAAAATGAGTGTTAAATTCATATTAACAAATTCTGAGTTTCCAATAGGACCAGTGTTTTTGTATAAAATTTTGAGAACTATAAAAGATATTATCTCATTACCAGATTTTTGGCAGCAGTGTCCAGAGTAAAATGTTCTTGCTTTCATTGGTTTGATATCTGCATAGAATGAAAGACACTAACCAATACAATCCAGTATTTTCTTTAAGAATATTATTTTCTCTTCTGAGATATGCATAAATTAAGACTGTGATGACATAGGCATACTGAAATATGTGTTTAAATAGTAAAAATAATTTATATGATCATTCATATAAAATATGACAAAAACTAATATATAAGTCCTCTACTAAGGATACCATTGAAATAATCTGACTTTTGTTTTGTTTTTCTTGGAGTCAGGAAGAGCCATTGGAAATTTATTCAAATATTCTCATGAAAATATATTGATAAAGAATGTGGTGGATGAACACTATACTGTCAATGATCGCATCAATTGGTAATTGTGGTGAAGTGCCCAAGTCTACTCTCTGAATATGATCATCCAACCAATTTCTTATCCACCAAAGAGTCCACCCATCAAATCCGTATGTCTCCAATTTAGAGAGAAGGATGTTGTGGAGGACTATGTCAAAGGCTTTAGAGAAGTTCAAATAGATCACATCCATTGGTTTTCCCATGCCCACTACTGTGGTTACACCATCGTAGAAAGATCATTAAAAATGATTTGTAATATACATGCGCCAGTGGATAAAAATGGGAAGAGAAACCTATGCAGTGTTTTTCACTCCTTCATTACACGTTTTAAATCAAGAACACTTATTGAGGAGCTGATTTGCCTCATCTATCATTTGGAAAGCAGGGTTTTCCACGAGGAATGTCTACAATGGAATCCTTGAAAAACTACTAGTATTATGTCATCATACTCAGCCTTAAACATCTTCTCCACTCCTTTTTTTTCCTTGATGCCTCTACTGTACCTTTATGGACACTACTTTTCAGTAATCATGTTCATACTGCTCCATGAGGTCTTTAAAATGTCTACTATGATCTGGAGAACATAATGCAGCCATTCTAACATCCAAATAAATACATGTGAAAACACATGTATTGACACAATCCACATATTTGGATTAATTTTTGTAACATTTATAAAAACCAAATGCATTATAGTGATACAATAATTATTAGATATTTTTTAAACTCCAAGCTAATAAAGAATTATAAATAAAGCGATGTTTGTAAATTCATTTGAAATGAGACAAAATTTCGTATTACATGATCTAATTTTCAAATATGCATAGGAAGTTAGTATAAGTTAAATAAGCATGCAGGCTTCAGTTACCTTCAAGATTTGTATTGTTTATTAAAACACAATGTGTGATTGAGAAGTTCCACATAAAAAAAATTCAGTGACTAATACTGCTATTCACTTACAAGCATGTATTATCACTGATAAATATATACTGTGTATTTCCTATTCTTTTGATGTGCAACTTCGATTCTGGATGTTTCTGTCTCTTTTTGGTCCTTTTTTAATACAAATATATGCCAATACAAATTTGACTAAGTGCTATTGGTAATATTCAGCAACGTGTTTGTCATGATATGTTTCTATAAAAAAATGTCAAAGCTGTTTTAAGTATCTAGTAAAGAGATACAAAGGCTGAATTTAGTTTTACAGCTCATAAAAAGTTAACATAGGCACAAGGACAAAGCTTTTGAATTAAACTGATTTCTAGAGAGGTAATCGTATTGTATTAATCACTAGAGTATTTCTTTCAGATTCAAGAATAATATCAACCCACAATCCATATTTAAAAAAAACAAAAGTTGCACATGTAACAGTATCTTGATTCATTTATATGGAATGTATAAAAGTGACTGAAGCTACATTTTGAAATAAGACAATAGAATGGAGTTTACTCTAATATTTTGTCTCCACACTCCTTCTCCTTTATCATAACATTCACTGGGTTTATTCATTTTGTGACTTCAGGCAAGTTACTTTACCTCTTTTTACTTTCTTCAACTTAGCCGTAACACTGAGTAACAAGACTGCAATTGAAAATCAAGTGTTCTATATCCATTAGCATTCATGGATAAATAAAATAATAAAACTTGAGTCAGAACAACTAAGTTTCATTTAAATGTGAAAAAGTTAAGCTAACAGACTCATTGTATTAATATATAAAGATTAAGGACTATGAGTTCAATGATGGCAGATTAGATTGATATCACTCAGGACCTAAAGAAATATTTAGCCTTTGAGTTAAGAAAAAGACCAGGTAAGTATAAGTTTTCATGAAGGTGCTGGGAATCCATTGTAATAATTTCCAAATTATGATAATTTATTCTATTAGGAAAATGAATAGTGAATATTGAGAGAAGCTTTGTCTTTGCATCAGAGCAGCTAATTAGGCAATTAGAATTGTTAAAAAATGACATAAGACTAACCTCAGAGGAACAGCATCCCAATTCTCAGAAAGAAACTGCAGAAAATATAAATCCTTTAAGAATGATTTTTAGTTACTTCTTTGGATATCAGCGGATTAAGTCTCTCTTCATATGTCCTGTATTAACTAATGTTTACTGAGTACGTTGAAGATTCAGTGAACAAACAGTCTAAATTCTGAAATCTCACTCATGTATCCTGTCAATATAATTTAATAAAATATATACTGCTGAGAAATAATGAATTCGCTTTATCTTTTAGTTACAAAACATTATGAATAATTTCTTTTTTTATTTTGCTGACATTTTTCATACTGTAGAGAAGTTTTGTCACTGGAAGTAAATGTCTTTATGATTATACCCGAAGTAGAGACTTCAGCCAAGACTGACAAGCTACATATGTCTTACTAAATACATTGCATAGTTTTTTACTCTGAGGCTTGGATTCTTGTATGGATGTTGATGCTTAGGATGACATTTAGCATCTTGCGCGAAATTGAGAGTCATTATTTTTATGAATGTAGAATGAGAAAAGCATGCCTTAACCCACATGATCTTTCTGGATTGGGATATTCCATCTTCTTCTGCATGGAGAACTATCATTTTTCCAGTAAAATTTCAGCCAGTTGCACTATGGAAAGGGGAGCTGGGAGCCAAGCAAGACAACAAGCAGCAACTCCACAGGCTCAAAATACCCCTACAATTGAAGGAAAGCAGGTTATTGATGGAAAACACATGCAGCTTAGAGTGAAAACTGCCAGGAAACTGCAGTGTAACGGGACTAGTCCAAAGGCAATACTAGAAGTCAGCCCACGGGTCTGGGTCCAAGCACACTGTGTTTCAGGTACTATTTTTTAACTCAATGTGAGCCATTAATTTTCCTTTTGAAAGCATCATACAGAGGACAATAACCAGCCAGATCCTGAAGCAAACTGTTTACTTAGTAGTGAGTCATGGAAAGTGTATACATAAATGCACATATGATTATTTTTCTGAAAA
Organism: Cuculus canorus; assembly: GCF_017976375.1. Taxonomy (NCBI): domain Eukaryota; kingdom Metazoa; phylum Chordata; class Aves; order Cuculiformes; family Cuculidae; genus Cuculus; species Cuculus canorus. The sequence continues at coordinate 84,752,540 of NC_071401.1, forward strand.
CCAGTCAATAGCGTGTTTACATTTTTAATTTCTATTCTTTCTAATACTATTCCAATTGTTTTAGAAACCCTAAACCCAGGACTGAAGATTTTTTTTTGCCTCCTTGTCAAGAGGAAGATCTCAAAGAAGGTGTTTCTAATGATTGCTGTATTGTTTGTCTACTCAGACCTATTCATTTTCAAAGAACTGTATCCAATGTTTTGATAACTTGAGTGGGAGAGGATTTTAAAAGTATCTGAATAACTGTGATTCTTAACTGATTCTATTATTTTAATACACTAGTAATGAATCAAGTTCATATAACATCTGTACTAACATCTCAAAGTAGTCAATCAGCAAGTATTGGCCAATCCTTAAAATCAAATGGAATGGCTATGTTTTACACTTGTTTTTCCTCCAAAATGTAGGCCATTTTTGTAAACAGTAACTACTAACTCTAGAGCATTCCTTTATAAATGTAAACTACTTATATACAGATCTACTAAAATGATAAATTAAACTGAGACCTATGATTTCATAACTTTAAAGAATATCCCAATAGATCAATTGAAAATTAAAATATACACCTGATTTTTAAATTCTTGGAAATCCAAAGTTTTTAATAAAATCCCCAGTAAGGGTGGCATGTGAAAGTCAGAGAGGAGTGTTATGCAGGTGCCAGCAAACATCCAGAGATACTGTACTAACTAATTAGAGAACAAATATTTATAACCAGAAGTTGAAAGTCTGCATACATTTGAGGAGAAGTTCTACTCAGGTACTGTTTAGAGTACAGGGCACACTGTTGATATATTTTTGTGTTCCTGCTGCAGAACTTAGAAGCATGCTTATTGGTTTAAAGCAGACATTTTTTTGAGAGGGCTAGGTGCACAGAAGTTTCCATTAGCTAGATTCTTAGAGTTACAAGAAAAATAGCCTCTCAGTATTTAATAAGAATGTATTTATTTAGAATAATGCCGCTAATGAAATTCAATTATTTGAGATGGGCCACACCAAAGGAATCAGTACTGGAGCTGATTTTTTACTAATGTATAACTGAAAGCATAACGTTCTTTATAGCTGCTGATTGGCATACAGTGTCCTATATCTAAATATATCCATGGATTGAGACCTGTAATATCCCTGAATGACAGTACTCTACAGAGATACTGCATTTTCTTTTTGTTGTAGTCCAGGACTGAGTTCTTCAAACCCAGTCTGTCATGCGAAACGGTGAGTCACAAAAAGGTTTGTTATTCTGGCTGATGGAATTCTGTTGCATGTGATCATGACCAAAGGGAAAGAGCTTGCACAACTCTCTATTAAACTCTGGGAATGCCAAATTTTCAAAAGTACACAGAATCAAGACACAATTTCCTGGGTAAATACTCATTTACTTTTAAAAGGAATTAAGTCAGAATGCAGTGTTGAAGTACATTCTGAAAAAAGAAAATCCTTCCTTGTATTGATTTATTTCACAAAATCTGAGAACACAGAAGGCCTCAGAAGTGCCTGGATGATGTTGACTGAAATAAATAAGTTGAACTGATGTTACAAATACTGATGGAACTCACAAAAATAAGATAACATTGAAGAATCATAAATGAGTATCCAGCTAAGGATGAATATTTCTGGAGTCCTGTTGAGTGGGGATTGCCTTATCATAAAGCTAAATAGTTCATTTTGGAACATTGCCCAGACTTACCTGACTACATTAACTCCAAGTAGATATTACTACATAAATGTCAGCACAAAATGAGCAATGGTAGATTAGACAGGCCTGTGAGATATGTAAAGAAGTGTTTCCATACCACCATCAGAACTGACTTAAAGGAGAAAATAAGATATTAGTATACAACAAAGTAATAGCACTAAAAAGTTTTGGGGGTATTTCAGAAAAAATAAAAGTTTCATCAAAAGCATCATTTTCTGAAGTTTGTATCATAAAAAGACCAAAACTTTTGGCAGGAAAAAAAAAAAGCTGCAAACGCAATTTAAAATATTACGAACGTTTTGGAATTTAAGTATCTTTTTTTAAAGTAACTTATGATGCACTGTTGAAAGAGAATAGAAAAAATATAAAATAAATCTGTTTTACAGTTGTAATTTTTTTGTGTGTTGCATGATTGAATGCATCATTCAGTTGTAAAAGTACTGAGTATAAAACTCAGTGCAAAAATCATTAATCTAACACTTTTCCTCAAACAGGATATTTTTCACATCAATTCTTTTCACATGGTTTTTCTTAGATAATGTTTAGTATAGTTTCAGTTACCATAAGATAAACATTTATCTATGTTCCAGTCTGTATAGATACAGATATACAAAATCTGTTCCTCCTGCTTTAGATACTGCCATTTATGTGAAACTACATTTATTGACTCAAGTACAGGAGTACAAAGCTAACTTTTTCAATAATTTTATTTTAACAAGGATCTTAACATAAATTCTCCTGTTTCTTACTTGTCGTATAGAAACATCATTATTCTATAAAAAGACTGAATAAAAACAGTAAACAGACAAATTTGTGCCATTCATTTATATTTGTTTTTAACATTTTTTTCATAAATGCCTCTGAAGGTCTGTACACAAACGAAACAAAAAATACAACCAAATTTTTCTATTTTTTATGTGAATAGTATGTATATTTCATTTTTATTCTGTGTAGATATGTGATATACTGTATCACTATGAAAGACGTAAATTTCCTTCAGCCATTATAAACTTTAGGAAGGCAATAGATCCATTTCTTTTATAACACATTATGCACCCATTGCAAATATGACAAATTATTCACTTAAATCGATTTATTGAATAAAGTATTATGAAGTTTAAGAAGTACTGAGATGATTATTTGTGTGATTGATTTCTTACTCATGTCATGCATTTCCATGATAGATCGAGTCTTTAGCGCTTTAATCTAAAATAGAAAGGGAATAGCAAATGAAGAGAACATAATGTATGTGTGTAAGCCAAAATTATTTGTGATAGTTTTCTTCATCAGAAAAGAGACTGTTGCAAGGATAGAACAAGAAGATTATCAGACTGTAATCAAAGGTCTGAAACAGAAAGCTGAAAAATAGCAGAAAACTCCTGAGAATTAGCAAAAGTAAAATATGTGGAGAAAGTGTAATATGCAGGGGAAATAAATGCAATACAAGACTGGAAGCATATTTTTATTTATGTCCTTGATTATGAGCAAGCTTGAAATATGCAAAGTAAGAAATAAATTTAATAAAGGATGTGGGATTGACATATAGCAGGTCGGCATATAGCAATAAAAGAATCACATAACCACTCCAAAAGAAGATAATGAGGTGTCCATGTAGAAATTGAAAGTACAGTTGTTTCCTCTTCTGTTGAGTCTCAAACAAAAGATGTTATTTGGGACCAATACCTCAGTATACTTACAGCTTTAACTTAGCTGTAAGATACAGTACTTCTGGTCAATTTATTTGGTAATCAAAAATTGTATCTACAAACCACAAATAAGTACATCCACTGCACTGTCAAACATTAATTCCAGCCACTACTTACACACTGTATTTTGCTATACACTCATAGGTCACTGACTGGAACAGAAGCTTTCACCAAAACAGGAACATTCCAGTCACGTTGAAGATTATTCAAGTATTTTATCATTCATGAAACATTTGCGAATACCCCACATTTGCAAATACTCCAACCATAGCACTTACATTTTAAGTAGTCTTGACTGAAACTTCTTATAATCTGTTCTCCAGGGCAAAGAAAGGTGTTTTGTTGATCTCTGGGAATAGGACTATGCATGTAAGCACAGCAAATGAAGCTTTTTTTCTAACTAGCAGCTCTTTCCAGTTTTATCAAAAGCTTTTCGTGGCCTATTGTCTCATCACTTGCCATGCCAATGGCCAGCAGCACAAACCCATGAAAGGAACTTATTTCATCTGTCAAACCATGCCAATATACAATAATATGATGCAGTGAGAAGTTACACTACTCAGAAAATCTATATCTCTGCAACTTAGGAAAATAAAATAGAAGCAGAAAAATAGGTGGCTTGTCACTATGGAATAGTTTCACTATCCCCAAAGCTAAGGAAGAGCTGGATGTGCTTTCAAGAAAAGCATCTGGGCCAACTGACACTGACTCATGCAAGAACACAAGGAGGAAGTGACAAGAGACAATAGTGGGCAACTCCCTGCTACAAGGGACAGAGGAACCCGTCTGCCAACACTACCAGTTGTCTAAAGAAGCTTGCTGCTTGTTGGTGCATGGATCAAGACGCTGTGGAGAGACTGCCGAGGTGTGTCCAGTCCTCTGACTATTGCCCTCGGATGCATTTCCCTGGGGTAAAAAATGGGGCAAGCTGGAGAGAATCAATTGTGACTATAGAGTTCCAGGGGCCCAGGTGGTGTTCTCAATCCTATCTCTTGGTCAGGCTAAAAGGTGTAAGGAAGAAGGGACAGACACTGTATGTCAACGATTGTTTGCAGAGCTGATGTCAGGAACAGTGTTTAGCTTCTATGACCCCAGACAGTATTTAAGAATCAGCATCTGCTCTGAACAGATTGGATGCACCACAGAGCAAAGGTGCCTTTGCCTCTGGGGGAGGATGAGCAGGACTGAAAAAGGTCCTGTGGTGATGATGGGCACAAAAGAGAATACAGTACCAACAAAGCAGGGCTGAAGTGTGGTAACCACAAGCTTTGATATGTAAGAAAGGAAGTGTCTACAAGACATCGTTATGGAAAAAAAATATTCAGAACCTTTATTTGAAAACAGGACATTGGAGTGCCTCTCTGAAGTGCTGGTACAGTAATGCACGCAGCATGGACAATAAACTTGAGGAACTAGTGATCTATGTACCGTTGCAGATCTTGTAGATGAGCATGACGTTTGCCGACCTTCAGTCAACTAAGACCTCTCCAGTTAGCTAGGACTGCTGATAAAGGATGGAAAGTGGCTTGGTAAGCACTTCTGCCAGCTGGCTCTTGTGCGTATCCTATCCAGATCCATAGATTTGTGTGTATCTAAGTAGTGTAGCAGGGTGCTTGCCATTTCTTCAGATTATGGGGGTTCTATTCTACTTCCTGTCCTGTTTTACAGCTCAGGGAGGCTGTATATCTGAAAAACAACAGGTCTTACTGTTACAGACTGAGGCAAAGAATGCATTAAGTAGCTCAGTCTTTTCCTCATCCTTTGTCACTGTTTTCCCCCTCATCCACTAAAGCACAGAGATTCTCATTAGTCCTTCTTTTGCTTCTGCTATATTAACAGAAACACTTTTTATTCACTTTTAAGCTGTGGACAGATGAAGTTCTATTTGGGCTTTGCCCCTTCTCTGATTTTCTCACTGCGTAGCATCACAACATCTTTGTAGTCCTCCTGAGTGACCTGTTCCTTCTTCCAAAGGTCATAAACTCTCCTTTTTTTCCTGAGTTCCAGACAAAGCTCTCTGTTCAGCCAGGCCAGTCTTCTTCCCTAGACTGGAAAATAAGTGCCTCTCTCTGTGTTTGCTGCTATCAATTTCTGTTAGAGGCAAGGGATCCTATTTAATTGCCTAATGGCTCCTGGTGCCATTTCAGATGTCCTACGGAATCACACCTGACTTTTAACTGCTGCTCTAGCAAAGATTTTGTAGGCCTTCTATGTCACAAACAGCAGCTACATTCATAATTTTCATGTGTATTTAGGCAGCAAAATAACACTCAAGTCGTTCTTGTGACATGCTAACAGATCTTGTTCATAGGATTTGTATTTATTGAACTCTTGCAAACTCCCAATTTATTTGCAGATATTTATAGACCATTTAACCTTCAGTTAAACAAAATTTAAAATGACAAGCTTTTTCTTTATTAAAAAACTAATATTAATGTCTAATTAAGCAAAGCTAAGTAATGTGTACCTGACTCCCCAGTTTTTCGATTTTTTTTTAAATTATATTCTTGCTATTTCCTTCTAACTCAATTCATTGAATCTGATGCTTCCTAGTGATTGCAGTCTGAATTTGAACTCCCCTGCAAAATGCTTGAATCTGAATTTCCTAAACATCTTTGCCCCTTTCAAATATTCACTTCAGTACAGTGTTCCTAAGAAGAAAACAAACCACCAAACCACAAACAAATTAAAAGAAAACAAACCAAAAACACTCCAGATTTTGTGTGTACAATCTCATGTTGGCTGAGGCCAACAGGATGAGGTTTAATAAGGCCAAGTGCAGACTCCTGCACTTGACACAAAAGAACCCGGTACAGCGCTACAGGCTGGGGAAAGAGTGACTTGAAAGCTGCCTGGAGGTGTGGAGGTGTTGGTTGATAGCAGAGTGAACATGAGCCAGCAGTGTGCCCAGGTTGCCAAGAAGGTCAATAGCATCTTGTCTTGTATCAGAAACAGCATGGCCAGCAGGACCAGGAAAGTGATTCTGCCCCTGCACTCAGCGCTGTTGAAGCCGCGCCTCAAATGCTGTGTTCAGTTCTGGGCCCCTCTCTACAAGAAAGATATTGAGGTCCTGGAGCTGCATCCAGAAAAGGACAATGAAGCTGTTGAAGGTGCTGGAGAACAAGTCTTATGAGGAGCAGCTGAGGTAACTGGGATTATTTAGACTAGAGAAGAGGAGGCTGAGGGGAGATCTTCTCACTCTCTGCAACTACCTGAAAGGAGATTCAGACCGGACATTAGGAAAAACTTCTTCAATGAAATGGTTATTGGGTACTGAGACAGGCTGCACAGGGAGGTGATTGAGTCACCATCCCTGGAGGTATTTAAAAGACAGGTAGATGAAGTGCTTAGCAATATTATTTAGTAGTGGACAGGTATGGACGAGCTTGATGATCTCAGACGTCTTTTCCAATCTAGGGATTCTATGGTTCTATGATAGTCTAGTATCCTTTGGTAAAGTTATTTTAGGAGGGAAGCAGGCATACTTCCTTTCCAGTAAATGAAAACAAAGTTGCACTATTCTGCTGTTGGTTTACATCTTTTACTTAGTCTCTTCGGATGATCTGTATACAAAATTTTAGTGCTGCTTGAAATATTTCTGCCATTCACTCGATTTTTTTTTTTAATCACTGAAGTGACCTTCATGTAGCTAATTTTATACACTTCAGCCACTTAAGCTTGTCTTTTTCATTAAAACCTCATTTTGAAGATAGGAAATACGTTCTCTCAGCCACCCATCTGGCATTTTTGGTGTTTATCTGAAGCAGGAAGTTTCTTGCCCAGTTTTCAAGCATTTTGAGGGTTTGTTCAAAGACATTAGGTCTCCCCTCAATTTTTTATATCTACCATTTGAAAAAAAATATTTTATGTTCAGTAGACTAATAAAATCTAGTTTTCTATGACCTTGTACGTTTTTCTTCTCTGCCTGTTCCCTTTCCATCCACAACACTGATATTCAGCAGGAGACAATGTTGTGCCAAGGCTAATCCAGGCTACAAGTCTACAGACAGCTACTGCCAAATGAATGGTTGAATATTGACAAGGCACTGAAAGTGAACTGATCTTGCACCTCTTGGTTATCAACTTGTTTCATGACTGAAGAGTTCTGTGCTAACTGTGAATCACAAATGTTTGTCAGTTCAAAATATCTATCAGTATATTTTTTAATTAGTTTATACAGAAATTCTAGACCAAAGCAAATATGATCTTCATTAGTCATATCTTCCACTTGCAGATCTTATTTGAAGGCCTGAGAAATTTCAGGAGTGTCAGCTTTCTCCAAATGCCAGCAGATATTGCTGGTATGGTATTCACAGTATTTCTGCACACCCCCCCTCCAGCTTTGTGTCATCCAAATAGGCCAGTTGTCCTATGACTTGGATGATAAAAAAGCTAGTTCCCTTATTTCCTCAGTAAACCATGACTATATAAACCATAGTTAAATCTAGATTTAAAGACAATAAAAGTTATTATTTGGCCATTTTAAGTAAGACCATGACAATCAAGAATTGGCTTAGATGTAAAAAAATAAATATTTTATTAAAAAATAAGAAAGGAAAAAAAAGAGGTAGTAGCAATTTCTCAAATGAGGCAGCTGTTTAAATCTTTCATATGTGGTCATCCATTTCTCAACCATAGCAAGAACTGTATTTATCAGAGCTATATGTTTGTCTACCTACTATAACATGCCTAGTCCCTCAAGAACAAGCCATCCATACTTTGATTTGAGAGCTCTCCCACCAATATCACCAGCAGGGAAAACCCACCAAAGCTTTCATGAATGAAGGAATTCTGTGTGTTACCTGAAAAGACTCAGTCCACCAGCATATGTTCTGCATGTCCTTCCTTGACTGTATGGCCTGGGATGCTGAGGCCTCTGCATGTCCTGTAACCTTACAGGAGGTACTTTCACAAACAGTTTCGGTGACAGTTTGTCAATAATTGAAATTCTGACTGAAAGGGGTCACGTGCAACACCCAGAAACATTTTCCTGAGCAAACTCAGGCTAACACATTTGGCATCTCCTAACACTGAGAATCTGCAGCTGACTTTTATATGACCAATTATTAATTCAATCACAGCAACTGAGTATGCATGTGAAGTACTTGTGGGGGTAGAAAAGCTGAGTACAGCAAGATGATAGTACAAAGTATTATCGCCGTTGATGCAAATAATTAGGCACCTTTTAGTCACTGATTTGGATGACATTTTGTAGAGTATTGTCCTCAAACACAAACACTGTACTCTTGAAACAACTGACAATTCCGAAGACACTTTAGCCAGAACTGATAAGACAAATGACCTCTACTGACAGACAAAATACTGGACCTTGGTAGAACACAGTCTATAAAACCATTTAAAATAAAAATAATTTCATGCCTGCTCCTGTACATAATGTATTGATGGATTTTAAGTGCATTTACTGAGGATAAACCATTGTTCCACAAATATGTAAATTTCTAATGAGTCCAGATTTCAGCGGGCACTGATTACACTTTCCAAAGCTGCAATAAGGTACCAAAAAGAAGTATGCTGCTGTTTCTGAGCCGGTTCCATCTCTGACACCTGACCTCATTTTTGCTTTCTTTATCATGAAAGGATTTGTATGCTGTTGCTCATCTCACCTTCGTCAAAAGTAAGTAGAGGCTTTGATACATGACCCGAATTGTAAAGACATATCAGCATAGCAGCAGCATCCAGCAAATTGGCAAAGATACTGTTAAAAAGTTGAAGAACAGCAGAGTATTGCTTTGTATGATGGCAATACTAATCACAAGGGATAGAAGATGACCATGATAAGCATGGCAAAAAAAAAAAAGAGTCACAAGCTGTTCTTTGCCAGATTTACTTTCTTCTCTGAAGCTCTCTTTTTTTCTTCTTCATATTTTCTCAACCTTGCAAGATTTTTCAAGGACACTGTAGTATGGGGCCCTTTATAAAGGGCTGCATATCATAACCAAACACATAAATGAAGAAGAAGAGGGGGTGCAAGACAGACTCCTTAGCACCATCACAAGCTTCTGTGAAGTAAGTCTTGAGCTCAGTGATGATGTATTTTCCACACATCCTGTTTTGTTTTTATTGTTGTTATTGTTTTTAACTAGGGCAGTGGGAAAGCCTCCTGTAATATCGACATGACCAAGTACTCCAGCACAAGGAAGTAGTATTGGGGAGAGTGTGGACAAGGTAATAAGGTTTTTTAATGTCATAGTCTGTGATATTTAGCAGTGAAGTCTGGTAAAAGTTGGCAGTTTCACAAGCTATGAATAAGAAATTCCACTTGCTCACATTGCCACAATATCTGAACAGCCTGTTCTACATATTTCTTCAGTCCTTTGTACTACCAGATGCTATACATATATTATTTTTGCAAAAATGCATTCTTTTTATAGAGGTGCTACCCATATTCTGGCAGAGCTAATTGCAATACAGCATTCGACATTTATTTAGAATGTGTTTTTCTGTATTTGTATACCTTTTACATGTGTTTGTTGCCGATTTATTTCAAAGTGTGATAAAGTCTGAAGATTTTTTATTTCTTCATCCTGTCAGTTTTAGTACTTTTATTTCCACACTTACGCTTTTAACATGAGATTCAGCATGTATTCTTGTGTAATAGTTAAAATAGACAATATAAGCATAAGCAGAACATCGTTCCAGTGAAAAGATCTTCTAAAATAATAACATGATTTGGCAAAATTATTTAAATGTACCGGAAATAATAGGAGATACTTAACAACATTCTATTTAAATGCTCCAAAATGAGGATTCTGTGACAGAATACATAATATATTTTTAAAACCTCCTTTTGGCTCATTGAACCATATTTATTACCCTTATGAAATGGATTATTTTCATCCTTCCTGTGTTGAAGTAATGTACATTCTCCACTATGTCACTTAAACTGACTCAGTAGAATTATTATAGATCTGTTTCAAGTAGCATGATCTTACCTTTCTGCAGTTTTCCCTACAAAAGCATTTTTGCCCCGTATACATACCGCAGAAAGGCTTGCTTCCTAGTGCAAATGCTTTGATTGCTAAAGAGCTCAAGTGGAAACCTATGTAGTTTAACTTGCAAAGACTATATTTCTTAGATTATCTTTTTTCCCGCTAGAAAGCTGGCCTTAATCTTTACTCCTCTATAAACTGTATTATCTACTGATGCCTCTTGCATATTAATTCTATATAAGTTAAATGTAGCTGCTTAAATTAATATAAAATTCTTGGCAGGAATGTAATTTAGACTAGCAACACAAATTTTCGCATAATATCTGTGCTGTTAGCATAGAATGTACAAAAACTGTAGAGACAATGCACAGTGATTTGAATAAAAATATTAATCTTAGTAACAGTTTTCTAACATTCAAATTCATAGAGCTATTTTAATGTCATTGTCTTAGAATACACATGTTAAAGATGTTCCTGTCTGAACCAATCACTACTTTTCCTTCCTTCCTTCCTTCCTTCCTTCCTTCCTTCCTTCCTTCCTTCCTTCCTTCCTTCCTTCCTTCCTTCCTTCCTTCCTTCCTCCCTCCCTCCCTCCCTCCCTTCTTCCCTTCCTTTTTACACCCATTCTACTTCTTGTTTGGCACCTTTCTTTGTAAGACACCTTAATATCATGTGGTTAAGCTACAACTTGAAATTTGTATTCAGGGTTCCCAAAAGTCTTTTATCATTTCCAAACAGTCTTCAAAGTGATTTCTAGCTTGCAGATGCCCCTGACTTAAACATTTATTTCTATTAGAATAAGTGACAGAAAAGGAAGAAGCAAACTCTAGTATAAATACTTATTTCAATTAAACTTATTCTTAAAGCAATGAATTTACAGCTTTTCAGAAAATATCTGTAAAAGATTTATGGCCTGTCCATATTTACCTTATCTAACCTGATAAACTTTGCTTATAAATGTATTGTTCTTCAGTGTTTCAGGATATGGAAATGTTTATCTCTCACTTCTATTTTTAATAATTTTTATTTATTTAGGCATTATGTGACAAGCCCACGAAAGACACACATTTGTAACTCTTATTCTCAGACTCTAAGTTCAAATTTACTGGAACTTGTGCCTGCAAGCAAAGATAAAAAGGAAGTGTACTGAAGGCGGAAGCAGAGACAGGTAAACTGGAGGAATACAGAGGTACTTTCTGAGCATGAAGAGATGAAATTAAGAAAACCAAAGATCATCTGGAGTTGAATGTGGCAAGGGATGTCAAAAGAACAAGAAGAGCTTTTATAAGTATGTAAGTGGCAAAAAGAAGACTAACGAAAATATGGTCCCACTGCTGAATGGGTCAGTGCTCCAAATGACACAGGACATGGAAAAGGCTGAAGTACTGAATTCCTTCTTCATCACAGTCTTCAGAAGTAAGACTGGCCTTCAGTATTCCCAGACCCTGGAGACCAGGAGGAAAGCCTGGAGCAAGAGGGAACCTACCCTCTCACCAGGAGGTTGAGGGGGGTGATGGTATTCAGCGGTGGTGAGGCTACACCTGGAGTGCTGGATCTAATTCTGGGCATCCAGAACAAAAGAGACAGAGACATACCTGAGAGAGTCCAATGGAGGATCACAGAGATGGGGAAGGGACTAGAGCATCTCTCCTATGAGTAAAGTCTGGATATCAGAAAATGCTTTTTGACTGTGAGGGTGACGGGGCCTTGGCACAGGTTGCCTAGAGGTGTTGTAGAATCTCCATCCTTGGAAATTTCAAAAACTGCCCGGACAACATGACTTCAGAGGTCCTTTCCAACTCTGTGATTCTGTGAGTATGTCCATTGGAAGTTTTTATCAAGTGAGGTGTTACATCAGGTTGGATTTAGAGATCAGTGCCTTTGGTTCTGTATAATGATTTGGGGGTTGTGTTTTTTTTTTTCTCTGACACTGTGTCAAATGTGTTTTTCTTAAGAAGACGAACTGAAGAGAAGTAATCTGTAATGAAGAAGTCTAAATTAAGAACTTCTTGTGGCAATTCTCACTTCTTAGGAGAGAAAAGGATAGTGTAAATGCCAAATAGGTTCTTCTACCTGCAGAGTGTTACACCTTTTCTAGAAACTGCATATTGAAAGGACTGCTGAGTAAACACTTACACTAATCATGACAATCTTAAGGGGAAACTTTTTGAGTGTCTGGCTTTATTGACTCTCTTTATTCTTTTTTTTCTTTAATGATAAAGCTAAAGGTCTGTTATCCACTCAGAGGAATAGAGGGGTTTTGCAGGTATGGTATCTTTCACCAATTCTTAGACTGAACAACTATTGATCTATGTTTCTAGCAGCAACCAAGAAGTAAGGGCACTAGGATAAATTAACGAAAGTCACTCATATGACCCTTTCAGTCCTATATGCTTATCCTTCTGTCCTTCAGCACTCTGCAAACTCAAGTAGAACTTAACACCATCCCTCATCTGACTTATATCCCAGATTTCTCAGAGTTCGCAGATACTTATCCACCTAGCTTTACTATGTTATTCATCTTTACTGCCTCCTTTTGCTCTAATTCCTCTATAGAAATTCCCTGCTAACAATGCAAACATTTTGCTGTGGTATCTTGTCTTTCTTCAAAACAGTTTAATGACATTTTCTATAGTTTAAAAGTTAGAAGAGTCATACATAAGACCGTCAGTTTAGCAGAAATGAGTTTCATTTGGTCAATTCTTTCTATCAGAAGAAAGTAGCATTTAAATTTCTGGCGAAAAAGTCACGTTTTGGCTTTAATTATCTTTAAATTGTAAATTTGGAGGGATTATCTTTAGGAAGAAAAATATACTATTACTTCTGTGGAAGTCAAATGTATTATTTGTAAATAAAGCAGATAAATATGCAAATTTGCATTTTAAAAATTGCTGTGGTGTATTCACATATTTTTTTTTGATATTTAAAAATCTTTGAATAGGTTGAAGTGTTCTTTGGTCAAATTTTTCGGGAGAAAGAATACCATGTAGGGTCCACTGTGCTTACCAGGTAATGGAATTAGAGTGCTGTCCAGTCTGTGGAGCATCTGTTCTACATATTTCTGCAAATCTGTTTTTTTTACTTTTTATCATACTGAAAACTAGGGGGCATGGTAAACTGTAAGTTGGGCTTCATATCCTCATATAAGATGAGCAAGAGGTGATGTGAACAAAATTCACTATAAAAACAGCAAGAAAATTTGAGAAACTAAATAAAACTCTACCATGTGAGAGAAAACACATTTTTTGAATGAGTAGGGAGAGAAAATATGTTATTAACGAAAGTCTCTTTTCCTGAAAGCCATTGCAAACATGGGGTCTTGATCAGTGGGAAGAATGGGAAATCTCTGCAAGTGATCAGAATTCACTGTTAATGGCAAGTTCCTTGAAAAACATAAATAGAACAGAGTAGTATTTTTAGGTGAGCTGCATTCATTTGAAATAATTACTAACTCAATAGGTTTAAGGAAAACAAGGTCTTGAATATACAGGTGGTTGTTTTGGAGATCTGAGTGTAATGGCAGTGACTGACACCTTTGACAGAATTCAGTTTCACTTACCAACCTTAAACTTAGACTATTCATACAATATTTTTTTTATTTCCTTTGAGTCTTCTTACATTATGAGAAAAGCACATCATTTGATATAGCAACCATAACAGTATTAGCACTTTCTTTTCCTGGTTATAATGACAAGAATATTTGTTGATTTGCATTTGAGTTTTATGTAGTGTTTAAACACCCCCATTATTTAGAATAATTACCTTCTGTGATCTTCTGTTCGAGATAAACAGAAGAAAGCACAGCAGGTTATTTTGTTTCTGTAGTGCTTATAGCTGTTATTAGCTGTTATTGTTGATTGCTCCATTAGGAATAGGCAGAAATTGTTATCCTATGACACTTTTCTTCAGTTGTTCTCATGTAGAATATACCCCTATGGTTTTACAGCTTGGATAGAGAGCACCTGTTTTTCTGCCTGTTCCAATATCATTCCTCCTTCAGATTGTAATAGAACTGCAATGTGTGCCAGTACTTGCTGTTGTGATGAGCTTTGGAGCCCAGTTTGTGCATGCCTTCAGGAACTGGAAGATGTAGCCATGCATAGTCAAGATCCAAAAAGTCTCTTCTTGACAGCTCTTGTATCACTGGGGCTTCCACTGCAGTATAGTACAGTGTACAAGTGATTATGGAAATGATTTCCCAACCTCTTTTTTGCTGCCACTGAAGTACAGTAAGTCTTCACTAAATCATTGCAAAATCCTATGTGTCTGTCTACAAGAAGAGAACATAATCTTAAATGGTAAAAAAGGAAAAGCTGTATATTCTTTGAAATATAGGACTTCTGGTTATATAGTCAAATAATGAGACGGATTAGAATGCCATACGCATAAAAAGCAAGCAAGTCTGTTTGAGATGGAAAAAGAGAACTTGAAGAGGAACATCCAGCCTTTCTTCATTTTATAATCAACTTAGAACTTCCATGAGATCAACTGTCCCCCGCAAAATAGCTTGACTATACTTTCCCTATATATATTTATGGAATCACAGAATTACCAAATAATGAATTAATATACTCCTCTCTATGTCAGTTCCTGCCTGTGATATGGTCACAGGAATGGTTTTGAACACAGAAAACCTTTATGCTTATGTATAAAAATATATAAAATCTTTTCCTGTCTTTGACCATGTTTTTCTTGCTAATCTTCCTCTCTGTCCCTCATTGCTTCATGTTTCTACAAGTATCTGTGTGGTATTAACTACTATAGCATCTGACTGTATCACATATAGTAACAGATGGCAATTAAGAGAGATAAAAAATCCTCCATAAAATAAGAACTTTTTTTGTAAAATATCTTCCAAACAAATTTATGTTTTCATTGAAAATAATTGGTAACTTTTTTTTTTTTTTTTCGCCTACAGGAAAGCTGAGGATGCGCCCTTTATCAGGGAATGCAAGGATAGGACCAGGGGAAGAGTTTTAAACATAAAGAGGGGAGATTTAGATGAGCTATTAAGAAGAAATTTTTTGCTGTAGGGGTGGCAAGGCACAGGAACAGGTTGCCCAGAAAAGTCATGGATGCCCCATCCCTAGAGGTGTTCAAGGTCTGGATGAGATTTTGAGCCACCTGATCTAGTGGAAGATGTTCCTGTCCATGGCAAGAGAATTGGAGCTTGATGACCTTTAAGATCCCTTCCAACCAAAACCATTCTATGGTTCTATGATTTTTTTCCCTGAAAATAAAAGCTGGAAAATAAAACATTTTGAACTTTCAGATTCTTGACACATATCCTAACAAAAAAAAATAATCCAATTAAAAAGCTTTAAAATTAGTTAGAGGAAAAAAAATAATTTCTGAACCAGGTCTAGGAGGAGAGTTTAGTCTAATTCTCCTTCCCTTTTGCACAGAGACACACTGTGCTCACTGTGATGATCCCATCTGTGTAGTAGACCTTTCATGTTGGTATTACAGCAGTAACTCAAAAGATTTAACTCTAAAATTTAAATGTTCACTGATTCCTTTTACAAGGGGAAAGTGGCATTTTTTGCTAATAAATATACATAAACATCACCTACTGTGGAAATTGTCAGATTAAATGAAATTAAATAGTGATTATCTTTCATCAGATGCAACAACAGGCAACTACCTAAAATGCAGTTCATTGCAGAAAACCGCATTTCTTCATTACCAAATCACCTACGAAACCACAGTGCACATTCGAAAACAGTTACAATTTTTCTTGTGAAAATGGTAACTATTTCTATACTAGCTGTTTGATACCTTCCCTTCTTGCAAATTGGTCGAAGTACTCCTATTGTTAAAGCCTTCAATTTCCCAAACTAACATATGTAAATACTGAGTTCCCCTCCCCAACTGACATCTCCACTTACTTGTTATTGCCTTTCTAGCATCCAAAGATTGTCTTAAAAGTGGAGATTTTGCTGGATTTTTTATTGTAGTAATACATAAGAAAATGTTTCCTGCTAAAGAGGCACAGTGCATCATGTAGGAAGAGCAGAATTAAATAGAAGAGTCGTACTTATAAACACTCAACTGTATTGGCTGTATAATCTTGTACATTTGTGTTGGTTAAACACACCTTGATGGTTCACACACCACTAAGAGTTATATACTTACACATACATATATATGCATGTACATGTGTATATTCCACTGTTTTTCTGTATGACAACTACTGTTGACATTTTTAAGTGTCAAACATGAACAGAACAATAAGCAGAGACTTCAATGAGAGCTGGATTTTGTGCAAAATTTGCTTTGGACAATGTAAGGTCAAGTGACTCAGGCTGACAGCATTCACAATTACAGCTGTTGTAATAGCTGGGCCATGTAGACTAGCATTAGAAAAAACATTATATGATGGTAATCATAGAATCACAGAATTATAGAATGGTTTGAGCTGGAAGAGACCTTAAAGATCACCTAGTTCTAACCCCCCTGCCATAGGCAGGGACACCTCCCACTAGATCAGGCTGCCCAAGGCCCCATCAAACCTGGCCTTGAACATCTCAAGGGATGAGGCATCCACAACTTCCCCTAGTAATGTTTCAGTGCCTTACAACCCTCATTGTGAAAAATTTCCTTCTAATGTCTAGTCTAAACCTTCCCATCTCCAATTTATACACCTTCCCCCTTGTCCTATCACTACAAGCCTTTGTAAAAAGTCCCTTCCTAGCTTTCTTTTATGCCTCCTTCAGGTACTGAAAGGTTGCTATAAGGTCTCGGAGACTTCTCCACGCTGAACAACTCCAACTCTCTTAGCCTGTCCTCATAGCAGAGGTGTTCCAGAGCTCTGATCATCTTTGTAGTCCTCCTCTGGACCCACTCCAACAGTTCCATATCCTTCTTACGTTGAAGATTCCAGAATTGGACACAATACTCCAGGTAGAGTCTCACAAGAGAGGAATAGAGGGTCAGAATGACCTCCCTCAACCTGCTGGTCACACTTCTTTTGATGCAGCCCAGGACAGAGTTGGCTTTCTGAGGTGTGAGCGCACATTGCCAGCTCATGTTGAGCTTCTCATCAATCAGCACTCCTAAGTCCTTCTCTGCATGGCTGCTCTCAATGGCATCATCCTCGATCCTGTACTGAAATCACGGATTGCCCCGAACAAGGTGTAGGACCTTGCATTTGGCTTTATTGAAGCTCATGAGGTTTGCACAGGCCCACTTCTCCAGCTTGTCCAGGTCCCTCTGGATGACACCCCATCCTTCCGTTGTGGCAATTGCGCCACTCATCTTGGTGTCATCTGCAAACTTGCTGAGGGTGCCCTCTATCTGGCTGTCTATATCATTGATGAAGATATTAAAGAGCACTGGTCCCAGTACAGACCCCTGAGGGACACACTTCTCACGGATCTCCATCTGGACATTGAGCTGTTGGTCACTGCTCTCTGAATAGGATCTTCCAACCAATTTCTTATCCACTGAACAGTTTGCCCATCAAATCCATATCTCTCCAATTTAGAGAGAAGGATGTCATGGGAGACTGTGTCAAAGGCTTTAGAGAAGTCCAGATACATCACATCTGTTGATTTTCCCATGTCCGCTGCTGTGGTTACCCCATCATAGAAAGCCACTAGGTAGGTCATACAGGACTTGCCCTTGGTGAAGCCATGCTGGCTGCCACTAATCACCTCCCCATCCTCCATGTGCTTTAGCATATCTTCTTGGAGGATCTGTTCCATGATCTTCTCAGGAACAGAGGTGAGGCTGACAGGCTGGTAATTCCCAGTGTCATCTTTTCTACACTTTTCAGAATGTTACTCTTTTTCCAGTCACCAAGGACTTCTCCTGGTGTAATAACAGGCAACAGGATAAAGGAAGATACGTTCTTATAGACTGGAATATGAGTACATAAGGTTAGTACACAGAATAAGAAAAAAGAATATGAAGTAAAGGTATGAGGAACAATCAATTGTTTGCAGGACTGTTGTTTGCTCTGAGTGAAAAAATGCAAGCATTCAGACTTCTGGAGCAGTCTGCATGAAGCAACAGAGCAATTTTTTTATAAAGACTATCAGTGGTTTCTTTTTGGCAATGTTAAATTTAACTTCCCTGACAAATCTCCAGGAGCAGGCACAAAGAAGTTGGTGGATGGATTAGATAGAGGAGGGCTATATAAAACAGGAGGCTCCAAAGTTGTACAAACAACATTGAAAAGATTATAAAGGCAATATCTGCCTTCTCACAGCATGCAGCAGCAGATAAAAAGATTGAAGGAGGAGATTTGTAGTAGATATTGAGACACATAAATTTGTTTATTAAGATTCTTATTTATGAACATAAAATTATGATATATGGTTGAATTAAGGCAGAAACTACTTTTGATGTGAAAAATGTTTCTCTATTGTGAGATCAGAGGTAAAGGCTAATTTGCATGTACTCATAAATAATTTCCAAAGTTGATTTTTTTTAAGGAATTTTCAAAACTCAATTTAAGAAACAGAATATGTGCATTTCAATTTAGAGCACGCTGGCTGAAAGTTACTTAGATAACTATTAATTTTATGTTATGCAAATCAACCACTGATATTACCCTAGTGCTACCCTAGTCTGTGTTCTAATCTTTTTTTATTATGCAGGGCTTCAGCTTGCACACCTCATACTGGAACAATAATTTTCTTAGTAAAACTGAGCCAATGTCACTGAGCATCAAACTAAAACTTGGATCACATGTATCTGAATTATGGGGATGAAGATTACACCAAGGTTTTCTAGACAGCTAGAAAATAGGATTTTTGCTAAAACCAATATTTTCTTAAAATGGAAATTTCCTTTTCTGTTACATTTTGTTGTTATTCACTCTAATTCTAACAAATAGTCACCTATTTTACCTCCCGACTGCCTCTAAACAATAGTTTCTCTAGCTCTCAAAAGCTTCAGATTATAAATAGGGAGAAAGTTTAGAGAAATTTAGCAAGCACAGATACAAACAGGAAGTCAGTGTCTTTTCTGCAGCTCTAAGTTCATTCTACCTGTAACAAAACTTCCCTGAGTTCCAGACTGTTTTCTCCTTCATTTTATTAATTTTGCTGTTAATGGACTTTCTTCATCAAATCCTGTCTGATGAACAGATTTATGACCTCTTCCAGTATTGAGTTCTGATTGGTTCAGTTCTTATGTAGCATATGATGAAAAATATTTAGACCCACCTATACATAATTATAAATTTCTAAAGAGGTTCAAGGACCATATTGAGGACCTCCTGTTAGTTTGCCATTCTTCTGGATATTTCTGGTTCCTTCTACCAAAATTGTTCTGCTTCATTCCAATTTACTTTTCTTTATTTCGAATGTCCTTCCCTAAAGTTTTGTGTTCTACTTAATAAAAAAGCCTATAAGAAAAAAACCCAAACACGTTTTATATTCCATGTTCTCTGCATGGAAACAATAAGTAGCGTGCACTATTGGGGAAAAGCAAATAAACAAAGTGAAACTCACTTTGATAAATTAATTTTGGGACATACACATGGAAAAGTGCTAAAGTCGAAAGTATTACTCCCAAAGAACTAAGAAAAAAATTATAACCGGAGAAAATATTTGTCATTGCTTTGAATCAGTAGCAGGAAACCAAAGAAGAGGAACAGGGAAAAAAGCTATGGACTGGACTTATGAGTTGTGCCTTCCAGGTGATGTAAATGATCTGAAGGAGTAGTTGTTCTTCCTTTCTTCTTCCCCAACAGAAAATTATGTCTCAGTAAGTGCACAATTGCACTGAATGCTCATTCAAATATTCGAGGAAAATTTTAAGTGTACTTTCCACAATGTCAGGAAAGAAAAGCAGTAAAGAGGTGAATGGGACTCCTGAAAATGACAGTAGGTCAACCAAATCTGGTTTATGAAGAATAACCGAAGGAAGGATTATTGAGCTGCTTTCGAACTTTTTTCTATGAATGCAGTTCTTTAAAACACACAGAGTTTTATGGTCTGAGTATTTGTTATTTGCATTAACCATTTCTTTTAATCCTAGATTTTTTTTTATCAGTTACAGATACCATCCTATATCCCAGAGGGTGGCTGAAAACAAACAGAAAAGTATATAATTTAAAGAAGAGCTCGAGTACCTATGTCTGTTGGAATTATACCACTTTCTTATAAGAAGGTATTCCATCAATTTCTCTTTCCAAACTTATCTCTAGGATGCTTTAAACTATGTTATTTAAGTAGTACACATTATATCTAGTATGCAGAATAGATAAACTTTAAAAGTAAAAAACGTGTGATGTAAATGAGGCACCTGCTCATCAGAAAACTCAAAATATTCCCAGATTGAGACTTTCAGGGTTAATTAGAAATCCTCTTGATACTGATATGTGACCACAAACTGCAGAAAAATGAATTACTTTGTGCCAGTAAGTCTCACAGTGCCCAATGCCCCAGTATCTTTTGGCCAAATTACAGAGAGGTATGAGTATGCACGAAAATTTTTTTGTGTGTAGCCTGCAAGCCTACTGCCTTATTTAAATTGAATTCAATTTAATTAAATTTAATTAAACATGAATTGCTTACTTTATAACTGTTAATTTATAAGTTGGCTTGAGGATAGGATGAGATGGAAACTTCACCTGCAAGCATTAGAGAAGGACCAGTAGCGAAACAGAAACAGGACAGAATCAGAACATTGTATAGCACTTTTGCTTTTCAAAAATTGGAACCTGTTTGGAACCTTGTTTTGACCTTTTCATTCTATCCTACTTGCTAGAAGAAAAGAACAGAATTTTTATTCCAAATATTTTCCACATTGATTTCTAATAAAACTTTCTGTACCATCAGTATATTTCATAGATCGGTGTCAGTCATAAGGTAACTAATTCGTTAGAAGTATCTCTTGAGAGAACACATCACTTCCATTTACTCCTGTTTTAAAGTTGTATTACATTGTAGTTTTTTAAATTCCTTTGTATGTTATTCTCAAATGGTATGTATAATAAAAATGTCTAAAAAAAAATACTCTGCTTTCTCTATGTTATTTCCATAACAAACTGCCTAGAACTGCGTGAGTGCTTCCTACTCTGTCAGCTGTGTGGAGAATGCAGGTGCGTGTAAAACAGCTGTAGCCTAACTAAAGAGTTAGTGCATCTCTTCATCTGTGTGTTGAACTGGAGGCTGAGCAATGAATATGTTGCATTTTATTGGTGTTCCAGAATGGATTTTGTTATGAAACTACAAAGGAATTTCAGAGAAACCACATAACATTGTTACAACACTTCCTAAATCCTTTGATTGTTTAAGTTTGCTTATTTGCATGTCTCTTAATTGTTTAAATATATGTTTAAACAAAGCAGTTTTTCAGACATTTTACACTGTCTTTGGTGTTCTGTTTGAAAACAGTTTAGTGTTTGCAGGTCTTCTAAGAGGTGGCCATTGTATTTGAAGTCCCCTTGGCAGAAGAGAAAACAAAAAGCCTCAATTCAATTATGCTACTTATTGAGTGAATTAACTCAAGAAGAACAGAATCGCATCTCCCAGGAGGCTCTTATAATGTCTGTGTTCAGGTGACCTTAGCAGAGAATATTGCATTAACAGAGGTGTAGTTATTTACACTTATCTTAAAGGTTATTCCTGCCATTTTCACAGTCTCGTGGTACCTCTCTGTCTTTAAATAAGCTATATTCCTTTATTAACGTAATTATCCAGGAAAGAATGCATTTTACCATTTATGCACTAAATTTGAAGAAGAGGTAAAAGTGTTTCAGTCTGCGTTGAAAGGTTAATTAGAAGAAACGTAGGTTATCATATAGTTACTAGCCATTTCCAGCTGTCCAACTGCTCTACGTCTATCCTCACCATAATAACTGCAACCATTATTGCACGATGTGTTCTCTTCTAAATGCAAATATGCATATAGTTGAAGGTAATTTAAGGAAGCAAAGGTGTTATGCCAAATATCTTTCCTTGGTTTGCCACTGGATCTCAACACTAGTTATGTGCATACAGCAGATTTAATGGGAGGAAGATACAAATTAATTTGTTATTTATTACTCAGTGAAATAAATCTCTCTTGGGCCATTGGCTAATGGTTTTTAAATGATAGAAACAGATTTTGCATGTGTTTATTATTTATAATGTTTGAATTCATTGTAACAACTAAGTTTCTAATACAAATGCGCACATTTAAATTCCTATACCTGAGTATACCATCTACAACTATCTGAATGGAGGTTGTAGTGAGGTGGGTGTTGGTCTCTTCTCTGAAATGGTAAGCAATAGGATGAAAGAAAATGGATTCAAGTTACACCAAGGAAAAAGTCCTTCAATGAAAGAAGGAATTGGGCACTGGAACAGACTTCCCACGGAGGTGGTTGAGTCTCCATTCCTGGAGGTATTTTAAAGACAGGTAGACAAGTTGCTCGGGTATATGGTTTAGTAGTGGACAGGTACAGTTGGACTTCATGATCTCAAACATCTTTTCCAACCTAGTGATTCAATGATTCTATAATTCAAATTACCTACCAACTATGTAATGACATTTTATGCCATTCAAATGCAACTGGGTACTGTGTCAGATCAAATAATCTGGAAATAAATTCAATATCCTTCACTACGTCTTTCAGCCTGAGTCACAGTGTGGCCATGAGTTTGTTGATTTCTTGTCTTCAAAATACATATTGAAAAGGGGCAACTTTCAACAAGTCTATTGTTATCTAAACCAGAATGCTGAACAAGTTAAGATCTCTGTATATACAGTCCTGTAACAGTAGAAGAAATCATACAAGTAGTATACACTACTTGGTTTCTACATGTGATATGTATATGAGGGAAGGAAAAACTTTTAATTCAGTGATTTTTGAAAGTTATTATAGAGGAGTTTTCTTCTGCATTTATAATCAGTATCTGCGAAAAAGTAACACCGGCAGGGATATAGTATGAACTAGATTGATTACAGTTGGTTGAATATACCCACTTTTCCTTCATCATCCTGTGAACAGGAGTTTAACCTCTGAATAGTAGTCTTAAATTTGTGCTGTAAAGTTCTCTGTGCCGCAATCCAGTTTCTAGATCAAATATCTTATTTATGATCAACTGATTATTAACGTAAAGCGTCTATGTAACCTTATTGTAAAATCTTTGTATTTCTGACGGAGATAATGGTGTCTGTTACCCTATCTGAATATTTTCGAGTAACAGTTGCCTTAAAAGCTGAAGACATGGGTATACTGGAAATGCTTTTAATTGTAAATGCTGCCTCTGTATTATCTTTAAATGACATCTTTTTCTCCTTTTCTAGGACACTGTTGCAGAGATTAGTAAGCACTTTCAAAATATTCCTATTGCCTTTCATGTTGATTACAAATATGAAAGAAAAATAAACCCCCCCTCTTTTGTGTAAATTCTAATCTCTAGACATGTTGAGCAGTTTTAGGAAATCATGAAAGTTGATCCCACTTGAGGACTAGGTGCACAAGTATGGTGTAAAATTGTAATTATTAACCATACGTGATATATAGTCAATAAAAAACAGTGATATTTTATCTTTCTTCCTAATAAGGTTTCTTGAGAGCTGCCTGGAGGAGAGGGACCTGGGGGTAATGGTTGACAGCCGACTGAACATGAGCCAGCAGTGTGCCCAAGTGGCCAAGAAGGCCAATGGCATCTTGGCTTGTATCAGAAATGGGGTCACCAGCAGGTCCAGGGAGGTTATTCTCCCTCTGTACTCAGCACTGGTGAGACCGCACCTTGAGTACCGTGTCCAGTTATGGGCCCCTCACCACAAGAAGGATGTTGAGGCTCTGGAGTGTGTCCAGAGAAGAGCAACGAAGCTGGTGAGGGGGCTGGAGAACAAGTCTTATGAGGAGTGGCTGAGAGAGCTGGGGTTGTTTAGCCTGGAGAGGAGGAGGCTGAGGGGAGACCTTATTGCTCTCTACAACTACCTGAAAGGAGGTTGTGGAGAGGAGGGAGCTGGCCTCTTCTCCCAAGTGACTGAGGACAGGACAAGGGGGAATGGCCTGAAGCTCCTCCAGGGGAGGTTCAGGCTGGATATCAGAAAAAAATTCTTCACAGAAAGAGTCATCGGGCACTGGAACAGGCTGCCCAGGGAGGTGGTCGAGTCGCCTTCCCTGGAGGTGTTTAAGGGACAGGTGTTTAGGGACATGGTTTAAGGGAGTGATAGGAACGGTTGGACTCGATGACCCAGTGGGTCCTTTCCAACCTGGTGATTCTATGATTCTATGATTGACATATAAAAATATAACTGTAAAGGTTAAATCAAGTATTTGTTCTTGGGTCGACCTGGGTGAACCAAACAGTATTTTTGTAATAACAACAGGAAATTATTCAAATAAGTTATAGTTTGTATTTCATGTGTTGTAAAATATTGTGGCTCCATAACTAACTTACTGTTGTTAATTTATGTTTATTTATATAAAACTCATGCTGGTTTAACAAAGCCATACATTTCTGCAACAAACTTATATCAATAATCAATAATCCACACAATTACGCTTCTAAAATAGCTGCATAAGACAGTGGATCCTTCTGTTACTTTTTCACACAGCTCTTGCTGCTGTTGCAGAAATATTTTTTACAGTCCTTGTCCAATGGAGTTTATTTAAACATAAAGTAATGCAAGAAGTGATTGGTCTGGCATTACAATAGCATGTTGCATCTGTCTCTTCCCACCTCCAAGAATTCTGAGTTTATTTGTCTCTGTTCTAACTGTCCTACACTGATAGGAAACATGTCCATCTGATTAACTCCCTAATGTCATGTTCTCTCCAGTCCCTTTCATTCCAAGAATCTTCTAGGAGTGAGTCAGGAGAATTGAGACTCTGTGACTTACTCAGAGTTAAGAGATTTGTGCATGATTTGGTTATTCAATCTAGATTTTATATGGTTCACATTAATGAAAAAAATCCATCTTCCTATCCATATCAAGAGGTACATTTGCTTATCTCCAACTTCCTTTCGCACCTACTCTTTTATGCAGGGAGCAGAAGGTGTTCACTTATTACACAATATTCAGTTGGCAAAAGACAATCATCATAATAAAAAGAAATGTAACCAGAGATGGAAAGACTGCTGACACTGAGACTGAGAAGGAAGAGAATGGCAGTAAAAGGAATGATTGTTGAGGCCTGTTCTAAAAGGTTATCAGTTCAAAAAATCCCCTTAAAACTATGAATGTAGTAACAACAGCTAGAACTTACTCTTCTGAGGATGGCAGCCAGGGGTCTTAGAAAGTAACTTTTCACTGGCGACTCACAGAATGTCTGTCTTTGTAAGGACAGTGACAAGCTGTCCTCCAGATAGCTTGAACACAAGGTCTCTTGCTGGAATTTTTCTCCAAGACATCCAGAATTATAAGTGAAAACATTGTTGGGACAGGTACTGTTGGTGGTATAAAAGAATAAGACATGACAAGGTACAAAACCACAATCCCTTTAAACTGTGGATCTCCCCAAACCTGGCATGCCAGCATCTCTTTACGCTTGGTATAATATCGCAGACTGTGTGTTCCTTAAAGCTTGTTCAACATAAGATTTAGTGCCCTCCTTCCTAACTTTAAGTGACATGCGCACACTAATGAACTGATAACTATATGGATGATTGCATCACCTCCCTATGGATATTGAGCTGAGGTTCTGGAATACAGAAACCCTAGACTTCCACTACTCAAAACTCCAGACCTTCCAAATTATAAGGGAAAATTGACCTGCGTGTCAATTTTATAACATAGGCAAATAATTTCAAATTAAATTGGTTCTTCCCTTTTTCTATAGGAGCCCAAGAACTTTCCTGAGATACTGAAAGAAGAACAGAAAGCATATTTTTTTTTTTCTTCCTTGAGCAAACTGAAAAAAATATTCAGTTCAGATTCACTCAAAGAGAGGGAGACAGTGCATCATCAAAACAACACAGTACAGTTAAAAAAAATCACCCAAACCACCACAATGATTTCAGATATGAGTGTACATAGCTAATTTTATTTCATTAATAAACCTATTTTTTTTCTTATTTTTGACTAAAATATTTTTCCATTCTTCCTAAAAGAGATGGGGACACGAGACATTCTAAATTCCTTTAAAAGATATCTTTTACTTTCTCAGAACTCAATGAATTTCACCCACAAAACAAATTATTCTGTTTCTTTCAGAATTCTTTTAATTGGGGGATAAAGCAGTCATATATCTGGAAAGAGAATTATTGAATTTGCATAGTGGTACTCACAATGAAAGTTGGTGTAAGTAGAGATGAGAATGGGTAGTAAAGAAGATAACTGTGGGACAGGGGTGTTTTGTGTGTAATTTTATAAGAAGCTATGCATGTATGTATTTATGTATATATTACATTGTCATAATACTCACCCAACACATCATTAATTGCATGACTTCTTTTGGAAGCCTAAATAAAAATGGGTCTAGAGGAAAGATTGTGTTGTAGTGAAGAAGGAGGTGAACAGAAAGAGGAATGGCAGACTGTTGAACTCAAGATAACCTTACTATCACTTGTATGCCTACTTTTCAAGTACACCACATTGTAGCAGCCAAATGAAACACAGTTTTTCAAAATAATGCCAGCTGTAAGAAAGACCTTTCAAGGCAGTGTAAGTTTCAATACACACACCTCTCAAAACATTGTAGCCTTACAGAATTTGTTCTGGGTAAAGATGCTTAAAACATAGTGAAGTGTTTTCATTCCTTGATTATAGGTGATACAGAAAAACAGATGAGAAGAAAAAATATGGGAAGGGAAGGGAAGGGAAGGGAAGGGAAGGGAAGGGAAGGGAAGGGAAGGGAAGGGAAGGGAAGGGAAGGGAAGGGAAGGGAAGGGAAGGGAAGGGAAGGGAAGGGAAGGGAAGGGAAGGGAAGGGAAGGGAAGGGAAGGGAAGGGAAGGGAAGGGAAGGGAAGGGAAGGGAAGGGAAGGGAAGGGAAGGGAAGGGAAGGGAAGGGAAGGGGTGACAGTGAAATGTTTATAGTACTCTGTTACAGAAAGTGGGAGAAGAGTCCAAGCTGAATGTCTTGAAAATGCCTTCTCACCTACCTTCCAGCTCAGGAGGTCCTAAACTCCATGTTTTTTCATCTTAATACTCCACAGAAAATTTTGCTTTTATTAGTATGGAAGAACATCTGATCTGACAAATTATAACTAAAACACACATTCTAAAGGAGTTTTAGGGAACTGTGGTTAGAAACTGGAGCATTTCAATACTCTTATTTATTCATTTAAATTCAAGTAATCGTGACAGGCACATTCATCATACTGCACTGCTAAGTCTGCAAATGAAGTACATGGAAACTCTTCATGCCGTGTTCCAATGGTAGATAGGCATACTTTGTTCTAGGCCAGAAATCGTATGCCTGCATTAGTGTGCACTGCCCAAATAATTGTGCTGTGCTGTTTCCTGCTGCAAAATTTTCAAATCAAATCCTGTTTGGATCCAGACAAGGCAATTTCAGAACTTTGCACCACTTCTATATGGAAATGAGTAACTTAACACTTACAAATGTCCCTGAGCAACCATCCCTGGAAGCATTTGAAAGACAAGTGGCACTTAGGACATAGTTCAGTGGTGGACTTGGGAATGTTAGGTTTATGGTTGGACTCAATGAAGTTAGAGGTCTTTTCCAAGCTGAACAAATCTGTGACTCTGTGACACATTCCCTGCATCAGAGAACCCTTAATTTACACATTACAGAAAAGCAAAATTATTTGGAGCAATTCATGGCATCACAGAATCAGAGAATGGTAGGGATTGGAAGGAACCTCTGGAGATCGTCTATTCCGACCCCCTTGCTAAAGCATGACCGTCTACAGCAGGTTGCACAGGAATGTGTCCAGGCAGGTGAAGATCAGTCTTGAAGTTGGAAGATGTGTACATGAAACTCTTTAGATTTTCTTGAGATTTACTTTGACCATTCTGAGGATTATGGGATAATGTTTTAGCCACTTAACTGTCAGAAAAGGTTACCCCAGTTTTCATTTTCTTCCAGAAATACCTTGAATGGACTGAAGTCTCAGATCACTGAAAAGAAACTGTACAGTTATTTTTCAAGTCCATCCCTAAACAATGTATCCTGAGTGTCATAAGCAGTAGTTGGCAGGGGAAGAAGCTGGAAGCGCAGACCAGACTGTCTAGGCCCAAGTCCGCACCCCTTGTCTCCAATAGGTCTCCGTCCTTCTGCTGCTATTCAATCCTGATGTTACTTTGGACACCTCCAGCAATCTGGAACTTAGTTTATGTTCTAGCTCTGTTATTCCGTGGCCTTATTTTTATCTTCATTTCTCTGTTTCTTGGGTTTTTCTTTCCCCATGTAATCATCTTTGTAAAATTCCAAACATTCTTCTCCTGTGTGACACTAATGTTTTGTCAATATTTACTTCTTCTGATGATTTCTTGATGGTTTCAATATAGCAAGGAAAAAAAGCAGGCTATGTTACCACATCAGCAGTCTTACAATTTGCACCATAAAACTTCTGTGTTTCTGCAAAAAGATTTTTATATACAGTTAGGTAACTCAAACATATAAAACCCTAAGATTTTCTTCAAAATAGCCAGAGGATACAGACATTTAGAGAAAAGAATGAGTACTACAGACTTCATTTTTGAGGACAGCATGTAGTACATTGGCCAGAATTCCTAATTAGAAAAAAAAGAAAATATAATAATATAGGAATCCTTTATTGAACTGAACTGAACTGAACTGAACTTCCATTCCCCATACAACTTTACTTGCAAGAATCACGGGTTCATTGTTGTAAAGTTTTCACCAAGGTCATTAAAATACTGAGGAAAATAATTTACCTGGGTGACTATAGAGAACTCTGCAGTGGTATATGTCATTGCTCCCACCAATAGGAAGTGAATGGGTTTTTTTTCACGTTAAACCACAGAAAAAGAGCTTCCAATTTATTAGTTTATTAAGATGGAGGATCTTATATTCATTATTTAATGGGGAAACATGTCTATGAACTGACTCTTATGTGGTTCTTCCTGTGGAAAGAGTGTATTACTTTCCATCTATATGACTACTGCTGTTAATATCAGAGACTGTTGAAGCCTTAAAAATGCACAGTTCATTCTGCAGATGGTGATAGCTCTACTAACAGTTCTATTGTTAGTTTGAAAGTCAAGTGATGATATGTGTAGGTGTATGTGTGGGAGCAGTGCAAAGAATTACAAGGATTTTCTCCCACACTAACAATCCACATGGAAAAGAGGGCCTTATGAAATAATGTTCTGTGCCTCTGGTATTTTTAATCAATCTAATATTTCATTAGACTTGCATTTTATTGCGCAGCCTCTCACTTTTTCATCTAAGGAGCACCTTTTCGAATAATAAAAAAAAATTCCCACCTGTTATGTTTTTTCTTCACATTTTGATATGTCATCATTTAAAAAAAAAAAAAAAATTAAACTATGTCAAACCAGAAAAAAATAGCTGGAAAATTAATGATTTATTCTGACACACACGTAATTTACTCTTCTATTTTTTTTCAGCGGTTATGCTTTTGTTGGACCTGCTAGTGGTTAGAATTTCCTTAAAAGACAGCATCTGTCAATTTTGTAATTTTTTATAATTCAGTGGTGGCTGTAAAACAGGAAATGAATCAGGATTTTATTGTAAACACAACCTTCTTTGTACAGTCAGAAGAGGATAAGTGGTTAACCTGGATAATCTAGATAAATACTTCATCCCCAAACTGGATTTCTGTTTGGCTTCTACAACTAATTCAGGACATTTTATGGTTACCCACCCATATTTCCTGTTTTTTTCAGTCAGGAAAACTTCTTGATTTTTTTCTCCCAAGTATGGTATGAATTCCTTATGCACCAATGTCTGGAGGTTTTTTGTTTTTTTTTTTTTATATATAAATACACAAATGTACATGTATGAATATGTAGGTATATGTTTGTATTTTGTGCATAATCATAAATATGCATGCACATGCATATATATATATTATTTTTTTCTTGGGTTTTGGCTCTTCACATGTTATATAAGCTTAGGTAACAGAAAAAAACCCCTACTCTATTCAAGTAATCTTCCCTCCTCCTACACCTCTTCTTCATTATTCCATTACTCTTGTTCCTGGGTCCAGCCATTTCTTCTCTGTTCTCAGAAATAAGCTGCTTATCTCTGAATTTTGAATAACGAAGGCTCAGAGAATCAGCCTTGGGTGATCTGTATCACTCCAATTTTTTTCTTTTGATGGCAACTGTGGTTATATCCACTGAGATATGTCCATCAAAAACATATGATCTATTAGAAATAAAATGAATGATCCAACCCCATGCCCTGTGTAACTGTATCTGCTATAGATTCATCTAGTTTCAGATTCAAAGACTTAATTCAAGTCCATTCAAAATGATCTTGCCCATATCCATCCTGTGAAATGAAATATATGTTTTACTGTTTCATATGAGAAGGTGTTTTAGCTTGGTTGTTTGGGTTTTTTTTTCCTAGAATTAATATTTTACTATGAAAAAAATGATATTTTCACTTACATTCGTGTTTTTGTTAGAAAACTTTCTTTAGGAATTGTATTGTTCATTTAACTGCATACTCGAAAAATGTGGACGACTAACAAATTATCTTTACTTGAGCTGCCAGGAACGTCAGCGGAGTAAGGATTCTGTCCTGGAGCACACATTGTTAAGTAATTGGCACAAAATAACTTAGTACTTGCAAACTATGATACACACGTGAATGATTCATTGAATATTGCAGGCCCATCTATTTGTAGACTTGACCAAATCAGTTCTCTGCTGGCACATAGGGAGTATTCAGCATTTTGACCAGGATTTTTCATAATGGAGTTATTTCACCTATTTCTATATACTTTTTCAGTCTTTTCAAGTCAGCTACTTTGTTTCAGTAACTAGAAACTTAACATATGTACATTTTTATAGTTAGTTGATTGCATAATAAAATATATCTGCAAGATTTTATATCGCTTCCAACTAACAGAATAAAACACAATTTTCATTTGATCCTACCAACTACACATGCTAACTTTACATTTCACTTTACAATCAGGATTTTCATTTTGCATCATTATTTTTTGTACTCTTGTTGGCTTAGTGAATTAATTTAGGAGGAAAGAAAAGCTGCTCTTTAGGTAAGAACCTTGGATACCATGTTTATAACTCATATATAAGAATTTTGTGTAGAAGATTTGTTGAAAGAAGGTAAAATGAAGTCATACCTGACTATAAAGTGAGAATGACATCTAGGTTTGGGGTTTGTGATTTTCTTGTGTTTTTTTGTTTATTTCTTTCTTTTTACTATTTCATTGTAATGGAAGAAATATGGTAGGAAGAACAATAGAATCAAACATGAATAAAATAATGTCTGTCAGTTGAATTTGTACAAAGAAGAGCAATTCCTAAAGGCACACATATATCAACAATATTCTTGTCAGTGAACGTGAAACTAGTCCAATCAGCAAAGTTTGTCTTTTACTGCTTGGTTGCTGTATTTTTACAGATGGTAACCAGAGAGTGACAACTGTTGTGTTTTGCAGTAACTTTTGAAGTTCTGATTGTCTTTCTCTGTTTTCTCCTTCTCTCACTCTCAAAGTAAAGGCCTTCAGGGAAGAAGGATCAAGGCAGAATGATGTATGGTTCTGAGACATGACTCATATAAAATTAGAATAATTCTTTCATCTTCTCCAATCACCCGATATTCCACAATTACAGTGATGTAATAAAATATTTTATAAGTTTTGAGTTATATTTCAACATTAAGTTTAGAGGAGAAACACAAACAAGAAAAATCAAACAAGAAAAGATTTTGCAGAAATGGAAAATTGAAGTCATCTGATACAATAAATCAGTATTCAGGAACATGATTTTCTAATAGATCAGAATCTCTTGACAATTAACACCTTGATTTCTTACTTATTACACAATGAACTTTAGAGACCATATTGAGATTCTGCCTCCTGGGACTAGGCACTACATAGATGCATGGTAAAATTAGAGTGAATTCTCAGTCGGAAGGTGACGCTTTAGTCTCTGAATGTACCTATTCAGAGAGGTATGAGATGGAAAATATAATCTTTTTTTGTTACTTGCCGTCTGCATCCTAGACTACTGTAAGAGAGAAAGAAGCCACTTACTGACAAGGTGAAAAAAAGAAATAAAGACCAAGTGAAAACGTGCGTGTATCCAGTGAATGCCTTGACACTCTGTCTGAAGACCTAATCTACATTGCGTAATGGTCTGAGGTAGATAACATCCTCTCAGTTCAGGCAACAGAAGGGAATATGACTCTTAATAATAAAACTATTGCTTATCCTTCTCTCTGGCCTTGTGCAAAATCTAGAACACGACCACTGAAACATAACCCAGAAAGAACTAGATAAACTTAGTTGTCTTCTCCCATTTTCCCCGTAGGGAAGTGAGTCTTTATGAGTTTATACTGGGAACTTGGGCAAAGAAGCCTGTGACACCACTGAAAAAGATCAACTACAAGACACTCAAATCTTATCATGTCTGAACCTTGAAGTGTTTTATATCTCCTCTGGCCTCAGCTGTTTGTCACTTTGCTAACATTCACAGAAACTCGTAGATAAAAAAAAAGTGTATAAAGTTCATCAGATGCTTCCTTAATCTATCTCTGTTTATCTCAATTCTTTCCTGCCAATATCATGCCATTTCTGCCAGAAATGGGAAGTGAGTCCAGAAAAGAATGACATCTGATAAGTGGCTCAGAACTACTTGCCACCAGCATCTGATTTTAATTTTTCTTTGACTTGGTTTGGGATTCATATGATATGCAAGAAAAGTAGAATTTATTTTCTTCCCCATTCTTTTGTTTTATGTTTCTCTGTATTGGTTGCAGCAGTTACTTTCTATTCCTTTGTGAACGCAACAGCATATAGATGATGAAAGTTTAAAGGTTTAGAACACCAGCTACAAAATATTGTACTTGATCACAGTTTATTTTTGGAAAAAAAATTAATGGAAGAAATTTCACTTTTGAATTACCCTTGATTTTTGTGATCTGAGTAAAATCAACTTCAGTTGGTGATCCTGTTGCCTTCATTTTTGCTTGTCTCAGAAGTCAGAAGTTTTTTTTCCTAAATATTCTCATTTCAAATTCAAGTCTGGAAATGAAAGTCTCATTACATCCTCCTACATTATTCAATATGATAAGAAAGACAGTTTTAGTTCTTACACTACACTATGACTCTGTGTGTAACCTTTCCAATTCCTGCCCCTGGCTGCAACACAGACAAGTAAGCTAAGGCCATTGTTTGCATGGTTTAATAATTCTGCTGCTGGCAGATGAGTCAGACAGAGACTTGATTATTCTGTGAGAGTTGTTTTGTTTCTACAGTTCTAACAGGAGTGGGAAGACTAAATAACTTTTATTTTTGCTGTCAGTTACATGAAAAGATTGGAGCTGTTGATAATAAAAAAAAATATGCTGTTTACATGATTTAACAAAGACTACATTTTGAGATTTAAAGCAGAATGCGTCTTGGAGATAAAGGTGCAGGTGTTCCTATTATTTTACTCTTTATTTACGTAAGGTGAGGGATTATCCTGATAACAGAAAAAAAACATTAAGTAATAAAAAATTACACTAAATTCTCAGTGTTTATTAAAATGTGAACAAGTTTAGAAGCACAGCTGACAGAGGGAGGGTTTGGATAAAGAAGATTAGATTCTTCCATAATTTGACCTCCAGATTAATTCTGTTTTCTTTGCCTTACAAATATGGTCTAGGGTAGCATAT
Source organism: Cuculus canorus (assembly GCF_017976375.1). Classification (NCBI taxonomy): domain Eukaryota; kingdom Metazoa; phylum Chordata; class Aves; order Cuculiformes; family Cuculidae; genus Cuculus; species Cuculus canorus. Next base: position 84,786,597 of record NC_071401.1, read on the forward strand.
TTTCACTTTTTTACAATATTTCATTCCTTTTTGCACTGCATGCCTGCATTATTCTACTTTCAGAACTGGACTTAAACTCAATAAACAGCTACTGTGATATATTTTTGTTTTGCCTAAACAACTCTGAGCTGCTCAAAATGACCATCAGTCAAAGCAGAGCTTGTGTAAATGGGTCCATTTAGATTTACTATAAATAGACTGAAAATATTAGGGCTGCAAATTACAGTCACAGAATCACAGAATCACAGAATCACAAGGTTGGAAAGGACCCATTGGATCATCGAGTCCAACCATTCCTAACACTCCCTAAACCATGTCCCTAAGCACTTCATCCACCCGTTCCTTAAACACCTCCAGGGAAGGCGACTCAACCACCTCCCTGGGCAGCCTGTTCCAGTAGCCAATGACTCTTACTGTGAAGAATTTTTTTCTGATATCCAACCTGAACCTCCCCTGACAGAGCTTCAGGCCATTCCCTCTTGTCCTGTCCCCTGTCACTTGGGAGAAGAGGCCAGCTCCCTCCTCTCCACAACCTCCTTTCTGGTAGTTGTAGAGAGTAATAAGGTCTCCCCTCAGCCTCCTCTCCTCCAGGCTAAACAACCCCAGCTCTCTCAGCCGCTCCTCGTAAGACTTGTTCTCCAGCCCCTTCACCAGCTTTGTTGCTCTTCTCTGGACACGCTCCAGAGCCTCAACATCCTTCTTGTGGTGAGGGGTCCAGAACTGAACACAGTACTCAAGGTGCGGTCTCACCAGTGCTGAGTACAGAGGGAGAATAACCTCCCTGGACCTGCTGGTGACCCCATTTCTGATACAAGCCAAGATGCCGTTGGCCTTCTTGGCCACCTGGGCACACTGCCGGCTCATGTTCAGTCGGCTGTCAACCAGCACCCCCAGGTCCTTCTCTTCCGTGCAGCTCTCCAGCCATTCTTCCCCCAGTCTGTAGCGCTGGGGTCACATGTGTGTGTTTGAGTGCCTTGTGCCAAAAAGCTACATATAGAAATAATTATAGTAGATGCTAAAAGGTAATAAAGATGGTCTTTCTTTCAAATATGGTTTACATATTCCAACAAATGTCTCCATCTTTCTCCAACCCATAGAAGTTCAGTTTGAGACATACCCTGGAAAAGTACTGGAAAATTGTCCATGCAGTATAATAACCAGAGGCAGTACTTGGTGCTGTAGTTCTTACATATTTTATCTGGTTAATTCAATGCATGCTTTTAAAAAGCAAATATTTGAAAAACTATACAAACGTCCTGTTTGTTACTCGTATTCTTGGACATCAAAAAAGTTAATCTATAAGGACTGGGATTTTTTCTCTATGATGAAATATATATGAAAGTTTTCCTTATGATTTCCAAGTTCATAAACGTGTTCGGGACCTTCTGGGCAATAATGCAATACCTAATGTTTGCCTGGTTGCGTATCATAACACAGACCTGTTAAACTGCAGAATTGTCTCCCAAATTCATAACTAGGTAACTCTCAGAGATTTTTCTCAGTTTTGCAAGTGAGGCAAGATTTAATAATATTATTTTTAGGTTTTTTCTTATGCTTTTGCTTGTTGTATAGATGCAATCAGTGTAATTTAGCAAAAGCATATTTTATAGACAGCAGAAGGGATAAAACAGGATACTGAAATTCTAAGTGGAAACAGGTGAACAGATTCTGTTAGGAAATAAAAACCAAAACATTTGGAGTTTTTCACTCCCGCATAACAGGCATCTTGCTTTTTTTTCCATTCCCCGAAGTATCTATCAAAACTTTAACTGGCAACCTCCCCACACACACACCTGACTGTGAATTTATTTTGAAATGAAAAATTAAAGTTTAATTTTAAATTATCTCTAGTTCTGAAGTCAAGAGTACAAATTTTGACAAGAACAAATGTCTGATTTCTGTGTTCTTTAGGCAAGTCAAGAATAACTCCACAGGTGTTAACTGGAATTCATGTAGTGTGAGTGTAAAACTAAGTCTCTAATCTCCAAAAAGTTCCTGTGAGTTTATGTACACAACTATCTTTAACCTTAGTCATTTTAATTTTGTTCCTGCCTCTAGCTGACTTACGTGTGGAACTGAGTGCGAGGTCCATTTCCTCACCAGTCTATAATTTTAGATTATTAGCTGCCCAGGAGAAATTTTCAGAAGTAATCGCAACTGATTGTAGGCAATCAGAGGAAAAAAAAAACCCTAAAAACAACAAACCAAAAACCTAGCAACACCAGACAGAATATTAGATGATATAACCAAGTAATTTTCTCCAGCTTAGGAAATGCTTTTTGAAGTTAATTTGCATTGTAGCTACTTTTTTCCACAACTCCTCTGTCACTGAAGTGCAACAGGCTTTTTCCTTAATGGCTGTCATAAACACAGTTGTTCTGTCTGGTTTGTATAAGCACTGTCTATCTTCTGCTGCATTTAACATGTACATATTCTTTGCCTCCTGAGAAGAATACATGTTACATGTGACACTTTCATACTGTTTTGCTTCACATGTCTTATCAATACCATTAATTTCATCCATTAATACATTTTTAAAATCTTAGTTATTAATTTAAACTATATATTCCAGTGTCCACTAAAAGACCCACATTTTCCAAAATGGCAAAGAAAGATAATCACATGCTTCATTGGTACCACTGCATTGGTAATCTCTCAGTTAAGCCTAACCAAACAAGTATATGATGTATATAGGTATATGATGTTGTTTGAAAATACATTTGCCAAAATGTATTTTTCCTTTCACCAAGAAGGGAAAAAATTATTTCGGCATCACATAAGGAGATTTTAATCATTCAAGTAGTGGAATATCCATATAAATACAGTGGTGAGAGCAAAGAATTACATATTTTTTTAGGACGTAACTTGACAAATTAATGGAAAACAGCATATATAATTTAAAAGGAGAGTGCCTGAAGATGAGCTATATTTGGGATAGCATCACCATGTTGTTCCATTCTGAATAGTTCTTGATTGATCTGCATTACACTAATGAACTATTAAATCTGTTCTTCAAAGTTTTCATTGGTTGCTTTCTGGAGAAATCACTGATCCACAGAGAATTTTCTGGGGTTTTTCATCTCTTTTCTGGTACCCTCTAGTGACTACATCTATGTATGTTGTGGACAAGTGCTTCTAAAGCGGTTTAATTTTATTAGGCCTCTTGCATCCTGTTCACAAACTTAAATTGGAAACTAATACCAGATTTGTATAGTTAAAGTGGATTTTTCTCCCTTCTCATATTCTAGTAATAGGTCAGGGTTTTTCTGTCTTGTGGGCGTAAAGGATAGCCCTATTTTCCACTGCATTTGTGCCTTTTACAGGTTTTTGTTACAATATTGGGTATTTTCATCTCAACTGCTGATTGTAGAATTAACTAGAGAATACATTAGCTATTTTTTACTGTTGAGAATATTATGCCAAAAGCAGTATGAAATATATAGGAGAAACAAACAAAAGACATAATTTCGAATGTATCATTTCTTCCTTTTCTCCTTCTTTACATGTTTATGAAAAAAAAGCTGCTTCATGAAAATTAGTGATATGAATAGGAATGTAAAGGTTCACAGAGTGCTGACAACCTACCAACTTAATGTCAATAGCTATTGTATAGAATCTTTCCACTTAATTTGAAATGGGGCAGCAAAGTAGCTCCTATGCTGATATAACCAAGAAAATTATTTCTTAGTAATGGTAGAATGCCAAAACGCTAATATGCACCGAGGAAACCTTTAGCAGTTAGATGTGTTTAGGCAGGTAAAAAGATGTTAATTCAGTTGTAGAAGGTAAAACACTAGTAATTCTTGTTACGTTAGACGTTTACTTCCAATGGAAGAATTATAAAGGTTTTTTTCAGACAAAATAAAGTCAGTGAATGAAGAGCATCAGAAAAATTTCCATCATATTCCTCTATCAAAATTAGCATTTCCTTCATAACTTCTTCCATGTTTTCATTCACTAGCAGTATCTTCAATGACTCAGCTGAACAGTATGAATTCATAACAAGCTAAAAATTTGTAAAGTTTATTTTTTCTGTTGGTGTTAATTAGAAATGTTGTAATCACGTACTCTGAGAGTACAGTATAGTACAGTAGCATAGAAAAGATGAGATAGGAGGAGACAAGACCTTGAATATCTCAGCTATAAGGGTCCTGCAAGGACCATCTAGTTTGACTGCCTGACCACTTCTGGGCTGACCAAGGGTTAAAGCATGCTACAAGGGGCATTTTCCAAATGCCTCATACTCACAGACATAAGACACCAACCCCCAGTCTAGGAAGCCTGTTTCACTGTTTCAATACTTCCTGATGCCCAACCTGAACCTCCCCTGAGGCAGTTTGGAACTGTTCCCACACATCCTTCCACTGTATATCAGGGAGAAGAGCTCAGTACCCGCCTCTCCAGTTCCCCTTCTCATGAAGCTGTAGAGACCAATGCTGTTGACCCTCCACCTCCTTTTTTCTAAACCAGACAAGCCCAAAGTCCTTAACTACTCCTCACAGGACATGCCTTCCAGCCCTTTCGCCACCTTCATTGTCCTCTGGATGCATTCAAAGATTTACACATCCTTCCTAACTTGTGGGGCCCACAACTGCACACAGTACTCAAGGTGAGTCCATAGCGACACTGAACATGGTGGGATAATTCCTTCTTTTGACTGGCTGGTTATGCTGTATTTGATGCTTGCTAGGATGTAGTTTGCCCCCCTGGCTGCCAGGACACTTCTGACTCCTACTGAGCTTCTGCCAACCAGCTACCCAGATCCCTTCCTGCAGGGGGGCTCTCCAGAGACTACACTCCCAGCCTGGCATTGCTCCCTCCCAGGTACAGAATCAAAGACCAATGCTCCAACCTATCCAGATACTTTTCCAATGCCTCTCATCCCTCAAGAGAGTCAACACTTTCCAGTTTGGTATCATCAGCAAACTTGCAAATAGTGCATTCATCTGCATTCATATTGTTGATAAATACACCAAACAGAACTGGTTCTAGAATTGAACCCTGAGGAACATCACTGATGATCAGTTGTCAGCGAGTTGTAGCCCCTTTCACTACAACAATTTGACCTCTGCTGTTCATCCAATTCTTTACCTAGTGCACCATGAACCCACTTGCCCCACAGCTGGGCAACCTCCCTGGAAAGAAGCTGCAAGGGACAGTATCAAAATCCTTACTAAAATCACAGCACATTACGTACATCACATTTTAATAGCAAAGACTTCCAGTCTCTGCAAAGTGCCCTCTTCTCTCCCTGTTCATAGCTTAACAGCTATACTTTAGGTTCTAATGGTATTTTGTCAGAAAACCAATTGTGCTGGTTTAGACTGGGATGGAATCAATTTCTTCTAAGCAGCTGTACTTCTAAGTAACTGCAGCATTTTAAGTTTTTGTTTAAAGTTAGGCAATGTCTAGCTTCTGGTATGAGAGGAATGCTTTTTCTAGGGAAACCAAGGACTTGTCTCAGTTTTCAATGCTCCGCAAGTGAGCAGGTGTACAAAACTGGGAGGAGCGGATCCAGAACAGATGACCCAAACAGACCATAAAGAAGCATGCCATGCCATAGGCATCACACCCAGTATCAATTGGGAGGTTTTCTAGGGACATGCTCTCTTCCTCTTCTGACTCTGCCCTGCTTTTGCAACCTTCTTTCCCTTGGCCCCTCTGCTGTTGGTCGTCCCCTGCCTGTGGCAATTCTGCTCCAAGTCTTGTTCCTTTGTGGATTGAATTCAGTTCCAGTTTTCATGGAGTCTCTGTGATGGTGGTGACATCTCCACCACCAGAACTGCTGTACTCACTGTGTCCACCACCTGGAGATCATTGCTGGTAGATCATTCCCAGGACCAGGCTATTTGTTTCGTATATTTTGTATAGTAGTCATAGTAATATTAGTATTTATTGTTTTATTAAAACTGTTCCTGTTTCAAACTTTGGGTCTTCTTTTCCTTTCTCAATTCCATTTACCAAGGTGGGAGAGGGAATTGGGTTAACAGAGAGTCTATCATCTAACTCCCAATGAAAGGGGGCTAAACTGGACATCTTTTTTTTTTCTTCAGAATAAAATAGCAGACCGAATCTAATTGCCTGAACTTCAGTATCCAGTTACGTTTCTGAGTTGAAGGCTTATTTCTTTTTATTGTGCTTGCCATTTTAAAAAGGTACATATATTAAATTCTACAGCGCACTTTCTCATGGGCTATTGGGAAATCTATAATAGGAAACGTTCTAGTACCTTTCATGTATTATTGAGATGCAAAAAGAGTGAGAACACCAATGTTTAGATTTCTGGGATCTTACTTATGATAGTTCTAAAAATAATGCATTGCACCCATTTTGCATTTCTCCCACCCTGGGAATGTGACACTCACACGGGGAGTCAATTTGACCTCATCTGGAGACCCAAAACTGAGATGTGCCTGCAACTATACTGCTGCTGCCTGCAACCACATGCTGTCCAAGCTTCCTAAATGCTAAGACTTACCTTAAAATATAGCAGAAACCTATTATCTGGATATCTGTGCTTGCCTTCAACCCACAGTTCTTTGCAGTTAATTTTACCCAGTTTATGTACCTAAATATTTATAATACTTTATCCCACAGAAATAATTAGGCTTTTTCTACATACCTGAGAAAGCTTTAGCAGATGTGCACACAGGAATAAGGCTTTGTGGATCATATCCAAGTAGGCATCTGCCTTATTAATGCTTTATACTAGCCAAGAAAACAACTAAGAGGAAAGAAATAAATGAAAGCTTATTTGGAAAGTACTCAAGCCTATGTCAATTGTGGTATATTTCAAGATGCCAGGGTGTAGCCATGGATGTTCTGTAAAGCAACTACCCAAATATTAAATCACATCATGAGTTACAAGTTCCCTTAATGCCTTTGAGATTTACTCAAGGGAGATTTCCAATAAAGACATTGCTCCCAGTTCCTTACCTCTAGTCAAGATCTGGATCAAAGGAAACATATTAACGATAATTTAGGAGATTCAGACACATTATTGTTTGTTCTTTTTTTGAACTCATACATAACTCCTGACGCTGCAAAATCTCCCTAGCTACAGTATTTCCACAGCGTTTGGCTTACTCCCTGTGATTTTTCCTGCTGCTTTCTCTCTTTGCCAAAGCATGGTATTAAGCAGGTGACTGGAGTGATTAAGGGATGAAGGAAAAGCAGTGCTGGGAAGTTTTCACTGAGTTTTCAGTGGAACTTTGGATGGGCAACATGATCAGATTCAACAACCAGCTGCTTTTGTACACATTGCCAGTAAGAAAATCAAGCAAAATGTGTTGTGAAGAAAGATTGTAGCCAGGAAAATTAAGTTAGTGCACAAGATTTTAACCTGTAGCAGGAAGGAGAGAGGCTATACAATCACTCAGAAAAATAAGATTTTTGTGGGAAGTGTAGTTTCACGTAAGGAGACACAACTAGCAGCATCAAACACATGAGGGTGAACAGCCCAAACTGAGATCTAAGAATCACCCAGATGCCTCTGTTGTTGCTCATAAACTATAAATGGACTTCAGGTATATTATCTGTAATAAGCAATATTATTTACAAAAGGTAGATCTCTCAATTTAAGTAGTACTTATGTTTGGACATGTAATTTCAGCTGTATGAATATCCTCTAAAAGAAATGTTAGTTTATTTGACCTGACTACTTATTCTAATTATGATAATGAGTCCAACATTATGCAAGATGATTCAGACACTGAGGTGAATTTATGTTAATATAACAGTTTTCAGTCTAAGAAAGAGTGAAAGTTCCAATTGGGTCCTTGGGGTAGAAGAAATACGTTACAATAATAAATACATTTTTTATTACTCCATACAAATTATTTATGAGAAGTCAAGCAGAAATAGCTTACACAAAAATTAATCAAATATCACAATATACAGAATATTCATAGAATCATAGAACAAATTGAAAGTATTGAAAGTATTTTAATTATTATGTATGTCAACAATTGTTTTATTTAATCATGTATATTTAGAAAGCCAAAATGACCATAGATTTCATAACATTCTATAACTTGAGAGAAAGTGTCTCTACTTCCAGCAGAAATTGAATAGGCCCCTATCATTGTGATGCAAATACAAAAAAAAAAAGAATTACTGGTATTTTGGCACTGCTCAGGAGTAGTTCTGTGGAATTTAGATGTGTGTGTAGAATTGCCTGTTGTATATGTGGACTCAATTTCTAATCATAGTCAAGAATTGTATATGTACTCCCATCACAAAAAACTGAAAACATACAGTGTTTAAGGAATGTCTTCTCTCGGTTTGCGCTGCATATCTCAGCTATGCATTTAAGTGAATTAGTGCTATAATTCATAGAGTTGATAATCTCTAGACTGTGGCTGCTATCACAGTTTAGTACAATAACATTCTAGGACTTCTAAATCTGTTATGCAGGATCCTCTTGACTTCCTCTTTGATGGAATCAGTACAGCCTAAATCATACATCTTACTTAACTATTCTTCAGCTATCGTAAGGGGCTTCCAAGGGATGCCTTTAGAATTCTTGCAGAAAACTCCTATTTAAATATGCAAATAATTCAAACAAAAAGAATATGAAAGGTTACTTACCACTTTTTTAAAAAATCCATGTAAGAGGTGGGCAGATTTTGCAACATATTTTGCATTAAAAAATAATTTAGTATAATCCAGATTTGAAGTGACATAGAAAGATATATGTTACCTTGACTACAGGGGTGAGTGGGATAGGTTTAGTGTTTGTCCATTTTCACTAAAGAAATCAGAGTATATAACACCACCTGAAATTACAGGCATGAAAGTACAGTGAAATTATGAAGTAGCTAATTCTGAACCTGTTGCATGGTTGCCTAGTGGTAACTTCACTGGAAGAATCTCAACTACGATACGTGGAAAGTAGAGAAAAAAGATTTTGAAAATTTGCTCTTATTCATCTTTAGATTTGAAACTTATATAATTTTGTTTCCATTCTTATTGTCAGACCTATAGAAGTGAGAAAGAATTAAAAACTAAAGCTTTTTTTATAAATTACATCAGGCAGGGAGGAGAGGAGGAATCATCATCACAATTGAGTGCACAATTCTTTTAGAATTATTATAATGTGATTTGTTTATATGACAAAATAAAACAATAGTAAAAATTCTTAGAGCAATCAGCTTAGTTTTATTTATACATCAAAGAAAACATATCTTTCTGTTCCACAGATGTTAAACCTTGAGGTCCAGGCAACGTGAACTAAAGTAAATTTTTTTTTCCCAACTGGAAAAAAATGAGCTCCTCTTATCTTCTTTAATAGGTGTGTATCTTCTTAATCTGTATGTGTAACAACTAAGCAAAGAGATATCTAATTCCTGTTATCTAACCTCACTTTTGGCTAATAATTCAGTCTGTTTGTTGTGTGGATAGGAAGTTCACATAGGGTTTACATTAGCATTCTGCTACCTTTCTTCCCTTTATGTTTGTTAATAATCTTCAATTTCCAGAAAAGTCTAACTGGAATTAGTGGCCTTAGTGTTTAAAAAGTGCACTGAGGGCAGTATATTAATTGTCTTCGGGAGAGATGGCATGGATGTGCATACAGCGCAGTCAGACAAACATATAGACAATGAGTCCCAAAAGACAAGGTTCTTCAGGTCAGACATACTAAACCAGGAAAGCTCAAAAAGATATAGAAATAACATCACAAAATCTTTTAGAAACACTATAAAGCAGTCCAAATCCAAATGGTACCTCCAGCTTTTCAGATCTTTGTATCACAAGATGAGAACTGCCATATTAAATTGGACAAAAAGTTCCTTTCAAACTATTAAGAGCAGAAGTAGAGGTTTAGGAAAACAATGTAAAAATGTCAGTCTTTCCTGAGTACTACTGCATATTACACCCTGATCACTTTTTCACTGGTTTTCTTGAGTTTATCTATAGCTCTTTCTATAGATAGTAATTTATTTTCTAATATTTTTCTTACTCAGAACCCTTTTATAACATTAATCTCTGATTATACAGAATTTTGGAAGGCTTCTTAGGTTTACTGTTGGAATTTGTTTGACTACTGTATTGCCGTAGTTAAATATTTTCCTAGAACAAGATGTCAAAGTCCTGTTTCAGCTGTTTTAGTACAACAAAATTTGTAGTTCACATTTAAGTTACACTTACAGTACAGTTTCATTATTTGCATGCAATTTTTTTCTTAAATTAGACTTCTCTAATATCTAATGATCTCCAATTTGTATTTAGCCATGCCAGGTCTTTGGCATCATTTATAAAAGATTATTTTTTTTTTGGGGGGGTAAAAATTTTAAAAATAATTTAAAACATTTAAAAATAATTAAAAAATTAAAAATAACATTTTCAATACAAATATTTTATCTCACAAGAGTTAAATCTCTTTGGCTGATCATTCTATTTTCTTTATAGAAATAATATTTTTGACATATTAATATGTTAGACTTTTTCCCCTAGTTTTTACTTCTTTAGTCCTACACATATGTTTAATGCATGATGGTAATATTTCAGGTTAAATTTTTACTAATTATGTCTTGATCCAGATCTTGTACATTGATTGAGACTACCTCATGTGTTTACATTTTCTAAGTATGCGTTTTAAGATGAGATTATTTAAGAAGAATTGTCTTAAAATTATTTGTGTTTAATGTCTATTCTGTCTTGTACCTTCATGAGAATAGTCTAATGTTTTCTCTTCTCACATCTTTTCTGAATTTTATTAATATGCCACAGACTGGGTCATTATTTTATCTAGCTAGTCTAACAAGAATATATCTTTTTAAGTCTAAATTTTCATATAACAACACTTTCCACTAATATTCCTTCATAATTTTTATCCACTGAATACTGCAGCAGGTGCCTCCAGGATTATAAACATAGGTTGATGTCAGAGGCCTTGAAAGTATTTGGACGTAGCAGACCTCAAGGCTATCAACAGAAATCACAAAGGATCAAAACCTGATCACTAACTTGATTTCAGAGTTGAGAATCATGGTGGACTTATTTCAAGGCATCTGAAAAAGCAGAAAATCGCACATGGATTCAGTAAAAAAAAAAAGAAAAACACTAAACAAACAAAAAAACCCAAACAAACAATAAAAATCCCAAATACAAAGAAAACAAAAATAGAAAGAAAAGAACTACACCGCCACCATACTGCCAGCCCACTCAGGATGCTAAGTCTCATCAACATCACCTACTAATCCACTGCAGGTCCTCCCTGTACTCTGGTTGAAAAAATGCTTTTAGTTTTGCCATTCACTACACTTTGTCACTGCATTTATTTGAATACTTTTTGGTAGCTGGTTTTGATCAGGGTACGTATGCTTGTAAGTCATGTTTGTATGGAAACTTCACCACTCTTTTGCTGTTCCCTCCCAGAATTTTATTCACCTTTAACTGATTTACTTTTGAGACAGATATTGCTGATTTGCCTTTTACAGAGTGTATCATTTATCTGCTTGCATTCTTGCACGCTTGTTAGGTTTTACCTTGTCTTTAACTCAAGTCTGTGGAAATAGTTTTAGAGATTTGTAGTATTTTTATTTTAGACTCCAGTAACGTAGTTTTATTTTGATTTAAGTAAAACATTTATTTCCATAATAGCCTTTATTTATCCCAAAATCATTGCCTTATTCGCTGCTTCTAATACTTGCCCATATTTAGCTTTTCTGTCTTTGTACACATTAATGCACAGCCAATAATAGGCATTATACACACAAAATCTGGAGAGAATGTGAACTAATAATTTAATTTCAATAAAATAAAGTAATATAAGATAAAAAATAACATAGTCATAAGATTAAGTATTCACATACTCAGATCTGAAAGACTGTTGAACTGAGTCTGAAAGTTAGTTAGTTAGTTAGTTCAGTGTTAGTTTTACGCCCTACTTTCTATTTATATAAAGAATAATTTATACACAAGAAATGCCATGTATTGCAGACCTCTATATAACACCTATGGCAATGCCATCTTATCAGGTAACGTGGCATTTTCAAAATTAAAAACATAGAACACGAGTTTTACAGGATTTCAGTATCATTTGCATTTGTACTTTGCTATTTAAAAATCTTCAGCCATATTATGGGACGATACTATCAGTTGTCAGAAAAAGCACTGAATTAAGACATTCTTTACGATGATATTTCTTTAACTTTCTTCTTTAACTTTTTTCAAGATATTTATTTGATTTATATTGATTTTACTGGAGTCCAGGGTGGAGGGCAAAATGTTTAACTCTACAGTATCATGTATTAGCATAAAAATGTATCTGGTTTATTGGAAGGAAAAATGACAAATTCAAGTCGCTAGCAGTTCATCCATAAGCTGATGCTGGCCTCTATTTATCTCCTAGGTCCTCCCAAAATATAGTTAGGTTTTGCTAACACTTTCATATCAAGATATTTAAAAATATCACATTTTAAATATTGTGGTACAATATTTGAACCTCTGATCTCAATCTTCTGAGCTTCCTTTCCACTGTTTCCAAGCATGCACTTACGTCAAACTCTCAGCACATAAGAGACAGGCAAACATCTCTTTTGTGATATTGCAGTTTTCGAGTGCCTTTAGAGAATGTTTACAAATGTCTAGAGTTTACAGTACCTTACAATATCATCCCGCCTTTCTTTCTTTATTTGTAAGCACTTACAGATATATTAAAATTGTATTTCCAAAACCATCAAAACCTACATGTTCCAAAATATATATTGTCAAATATATATTTTCAAAGGTGAACTCCTTTACACACTGGTTTCTCTAAGATATACTGTTCCATTATTTTTGTGACATTTCATCCCCTTAAAGTCTTACAACTGTACTTAAAGGCAAAACAAATGCAATATTATCCCTTCAAGATTTACAAAATTCTTGAATTTCAAAGGAGAAGAAAGAAGCTATTTTTAGGAAAATCAAATTAGATTGCACAGTGAAATGTGTTCTGCTTGCTACCTAGTAGAGTGCCTTTGTAAATGCTGATAAAATATATTTATTCCAAATATTACTTTTAACAGCTCATTGCCTAACTGAAAATAATTTCCTCAATAAGTGTCACTCTGCTCAAAGTAAATTCAAGCAATTCATGTAATCAATTCAAATAGCATCCAATCCATGTAAAGGTGAATTCTATATCAAAGTTAAAAGTAATCTGAAGCTGCAATGTACAAACTCTAAAGACTTGATAAAATTATCAGAAATGAGGAAAGCTGCTATCTTGACATGATCACATGAATACTTATATACTATTTTTTAAAATATATTTACATAATTACCAGCTAATTAGGATATTCTTCAGTCTGAATACAACTTAGCTATGGCTATAGAAACATCACTATAATATTTCCATGGCAGTAGCATGAATCCAAAATTGTTTATAAATTCATACTGATTATATTGCTTAGTGTATGAAGATCTGCATTCTGCAGCCTATTTCCCTTCAGCTAAATTTATCCAAATATGAATGAAATAGATAAAACTAACTTCATAATCTTATTGTTTTTCTATCACTACCATAAGTTATCAAAATTTTATTGTGGGTTTTTCTAAAAATAAAAGATATTGGTTTATAAAACTGCAGACTGTTTTCCTCCAACTGAGAACTTATATTTTATGGCATACAGAGTAGTTTCTCTTATGTATATACACTTTGTAAGGCTACTTGATTGAATTGCATCTTGTTTTGTTTTCCATAGAAGTTGTCTACCCCAAAAGCGCTGTGCTGTTATGTGCTCCAAAGAGTCGAGGAGGATAGATTTTCCTGGAAGTACATGTGTCTATAAGACTTCTGTGAGATGTGTATAAGATAAAATCTTAAAAGTCTTGAAAGGTGAAAGTTAGTTACAGTTTTGACGTTCTGTCTATTGGACTGAATACTGTCAGGGACTTCTGACAAGCAGTTGAGTCTTTTCTTTTTCAGTACAATACGTACTGAAACCTAGTCACCACATCAGGTCTCATGCTGCTAATATATGTAAACAGCAAATTCTCTCAAGTGTACTAAGATACTAAATCCAAATATCATATTTTAGACCAGAACTCTTTGCATACTTTTAACAAACACTAGAAAAAAATCCACTATTTATAAGCATTGTCTGTTTTGCTTATTAGAATGTTTTTTTCAATGTATTTTATAACCCTTATTAGCACTGTTTAGCAAGAAGTATCTAGAGAGCTCAGACATTGCTGATCTTGTTCCAGCATTACATCATAGTCAGGTATGGGATAATAACATGGATGGCAAAAGATATTTTGTAATACTATCTCTATCTATTTAAGAGTTTATTGCAAAAAAAAGGTCTCCATGATGAGATATTTCTGGGAAGGCAACTTTATGGTGTGGTTCTGCTCCTTCGAAGTAGTGCGTTGTCTCAGAAAAGGTAAAAACTTTTTACATTATACTAACATTGGTCATGGCGTGTAACTAATTTGAAGAACATAAATAGACTATCATGCACATGTTCTCCCCAAAATGGAATGCATGTTTACAGAATCTAGATTTCATTATTTGTCTATTTATTTATATATTTATTTATTTTGAGCTTTTATGTATAGATTTATTTTGCACATTGCACAAGCTGCTACAAAAGAAGAAGGATGTTTTGTTTCCATTGTCAGAATCTGATTAACACCATTTTGATTAGATTCAGGATATAAAAAGGAGGCTATTACCCTTGAAAACTCTTTTATTCTATTGTAGAATAGTTATGTGAGACTTATAATAGTAATAGTTTTAAAGTTACAGTGTGCCAAAATTTCTGAATTGTTGTTTTCTGCAAAAATAATCTCTTTTTTCTTCTTTTTAGCACTGTCATATATTTAAGTTTAGGCATCTGATATCGAAATATTTTGGGAATTGGGAAGATGTCTGATATGCGTTATTTGATTTTGGGGAAAAACAAATATTATATAATTTTAAATATTAATAACTCTGCTGAACAGGGACGAAGATACTGACTATGTGTTTAGGAAAGTATGTGATCTAAAGGGTACAGTCAATATAGAGCAAATATAAGTATGAAATAACCTTTTATTTAACATGTTATTTTAACACGTAATGCTGTCTAACAGAGGGAGCAGGACAAAGTCATAGGTAAGAATCATACAGGAACAGTAGGAAAATAGAGAGAATTGTAGTGGTAAATTATTATTCATTCTGCAAAAATGTCAAGTATTCATTTAGAATTTAAAAAAATACAAACATAAAAATCTAATCTGTCTTGCCAATTTTCTCCCATTTTTATGGGATTTGACAGCCATCTTTCAGCAGCTGTAAATTACTGAATTGCTTCACATTACAAGTCTTTATGCTCACATAATCTTGCTGTCTCTTTTTTTTATGCCGTCTCTTTTTTAAAATCCTTGCTCTTATTGTTTATTGTTTCGGTCCAGTGTTAAGATTTGTGTGCAAGCAGCATAAACTCTGGGCTAGTAGAAGGCTCACTACCAATAAGCAGCACGTTTGATTTAAAACAAACACTGTTCAAGTGCTGCTGCTGTGACAAAAGTAAGGTTTTCTTCATTCTTAGTAGCCAGTACTGCCCAGATCATTAGCCGACTAATTCAGAGTATTTTTATTTTTCCTTAGTTTTTGTTATTACTTATTAATTATGCTACCATCTTACAGATGTATATGAAGTTGATAAAAACTATTAAGCCTCATAGTAAGTTACTATGTGCCTCCATATGTCCAAGCCTCCATCACATTCAGCGAAGAGCTACTCAGTGAATTTATATTCTGTAGCAATTCACCTTGGTGTGATTGTAATGGGTGCAACTTAGAACTTGTGGGAGACCTTTGCACTCCTCTGGTAGTGGCTGAAGGTTGAAGAGATGTATAAAATGTCACCAGTCACCTGAATCTGAATCTGAATCCTGCACATATAGGTATCATAAGATCTATTTGCCTCCTTAGCCTAAGCACTGAGTTCTAGTACCTCTCTAGAAAACTTAGATTCTCCTCTAGTGATTTCATTCAATAACCTATGATTCTATGATTCTACTGTTTTCATAATGCCCCTCCAGAAACAAGTGAAACATCTATTGATCTCCTATGTACTTATGTACTACTGTATGTTCTGGATATATTTCATTAAAACTAATCCTCTTAATTTATCTTATTCATGTACCATTTTGTATTATATTTCACTGACATCTACAAAATTGCTTTCATAGCATATCTTTATTCATAACATATCACAGATGGAACAATAATTTTACAGTTTCCTTTGGTCTGCTCATTGACTGCCAAGATTTGGAAATGTGGAGGATACTTTTGAATAGAAAGTAAATGCTACTAAGAAGAAGGTAAAAGAAGAAAGGAAAAAAAGAGAAGCGTTCTGCAAGGTAAAAGCTCCTTTACTATCCATCAATATGCAAGAAGCAAAGTAAGGTGGTTGAGATATCTCTATAGGCTATATAGAAGAAGGTATTTAGAACTGATAATTTGAGATCTGTTTCACTGCAGTTTAATGTGCATTTGAAATATTGACTCCCTTTATAGTTAATGAGAGAGGAATGAACATGCCTAGAGTACAATATCTATCAGTCTAAGGTGGGCAAACAACACAGATGACTCAGTCCCTTAGAGTCTCCACGTAAAGTAAAATCAATCAGATTAGTAGCTTTGATGTAGATGTCCAAATCTGGACAGAAGAATCCTACACATGTTGTCCTCTGACTTGCTATATGTCCATTACTTGTCTCACTAGCTTAGGTTATCTCATCTTTGCTTATGGCACAACTCATTTTTTCAAGACTTTTCAGTCCTTGAGTGGAATCTAGTCATGAGTTCTTTGCGAACAACATGAAATAATTAGTGTTTTGAAAGTACAAATTATCCATATTTGGGTAATACATTGGAATCCAAATTCAGTTACTTTTTTGCAAGTTTTTCATTACTAAAACCAGATAAACACAATGATTAAACCAGTTACTCAAAAATTGCAGGTTTTGAGAAACTAAAGTAACGTACTGGTTAACATGATCACAGATCTGTAATACAAGGTAAGACAAATACTTCCCAGTGTCATAAGTTTTCAATACATTTTCTCAAGCATATTAGACACAAAAAAGTAGAGGAATGTAATCTATGGATCTTTCTGCGGTAAGAGATAAATTAGACTATTCAAATGTTCCAGAATTAGAATAAGTATGGAAATACTAGTAACCCAGGGTCAATTGATTCATTGTTTTATCAGAGAGAAAGAGGGAAAGCATTTGTTAGGAAAAAAATTAAAATGTCCATATACTTGACAAAATTGATAGTGAGATGGATTGTTATTAAAGTGATTCCTTTTAGCCCAATGACATCTTATAAGGTATTAAATAGTTTAGAACTCCTTCTGAGACCAACCTTATATAAAATATTCAACATCCCCCCACTTCATGCCAAAAATATTCCTCTAAAATTAGAGTTAGACATCTTTAAAATAATTGGAAATATCAGCTTTCACTGGAAAGAAAAAGGGCTGGGAGATTTAATAATACCTTCATTGATCTTTGCATACGAGAGTAATCCTCTTTGGAAATGAGGTTATTAATGCAGGAATGAGCCTGCCTTTTTTCTAGCTAGGTGTGCACAGATTAATGATCAAATGGTTCTTCACAAAGTATTTCATGTGAAAAGGAAACCAAACGACTGTATATGAGAGTTAAAAAGAAGGTGACATCTGGTTCTAAAAAATCCCAAATACCTCTGACTACTCAGAGGAGCATGTCAATATTCCATACCGGTTTTTTATACATCTTTTTCCTTTCTGGTTTTACATCTATGGTTTTACAGAAAGTCTTGACAAAGTTGTAATTGAAGAAACAGATGAAAATTTCAATTCTAGATGAAGAAACTATTCTGGGAGAACAAATTATTCTGGAAGAACAAATGAAAGTAAATCAAAACTTCATTTAAGATAAAATGTCAGTGAATCCTTGATATGCTAGCATTCATTCATTTGATAAACATCTTGGTACTTCCTACACAAACTCTTGAAGCTGCCAGGGACTGATATTGTCTTTTCTAAATAACTAAGCAGATTCATGAAATTCCAAATAATATTGAAAAAAAATTTAGATTTTAGTATTTATTTAAGCAGTATCTCCAAACCTCAATACAAACGCATATGATTATTAAAAATGTTACACATCTGTAAGCATAAGTTTAATTTATGAAAAACATTGAATGAATCTTGAGCTGAGAAAGGACAGCACTTCATACACTCGCACTAAGACGACTCTGATAGAAAAGCAAAGAAGCTCAGAAAACACATTGGGCTATTGAATAAGCATTCATTGCCACTACTTCAACATTTCCAGTAGTTACTATGTGATGTTTTTGGTGCTTACAATGTGCCAAAAGAAAGTTTCCAACCTTGGAAACAAGGCCTAATAAGCACTATTCCGGGACAGGCTCTGTTTGCTCTGCTGATCATTGCAGGCTAATAGTCTACAGTATATATATAATCTTCCTCATCCAGGTGAAACTAGTTTTTACATAGACATGTACTGCATCTACATTTAAAAGCTTACTTACAAGCCATAACAGCCAAACAGAACAAGAATACAAGAGATGGACATAGAGGTTTTAGGAGCCTAAGTTGAAATGAATGTGATTTTCCATATATTTACTGTACGCATATTTTTTTTTTATCTATTAACAAACACAATGCAACATATAAAGGTGTATATATATTTCAGAGTGCAGTCTAAACTATGTTTTAATCTTAGTTCCTGGAGAGCTATAATTTACTATCTGTAGTTTAGACAACAGTATTTCAATAGTCTGAACAAAGGCAAAAGTTAAAATTCTGGTGTGAAGCCTTTGACTAACAATGTTAGAGATCACTGGAAATTAAAAAAAACCCCAAGAACAACCACCCTCCCCCCATGAGCCAAACAACAAAAATATGGATGAAGGTGAAAAGACAAAAAAAATCCTCATTTCAGAAAAAGCGGACCTCAGAAGAGATGTAGGAATGTTTTAAACCTGGCCAAAGTAATAAGAAACTGTGTTGGTGAAGGTATGCCAGAAGAGAAAAGAGAACATTCCACAAAGACAAAGGTCTTGTGTTTGCTATAGTTTAGTCATAAACATTTGTAGCTTGGCATTTGTAGCTCATTACACCTGTTGAATACACATTTTTTAATTTTGAAGAGATCGTTTTGATAAAGTTTAAAGCAATTGTTGTCACAGCCAAATGGGGATACAAAATTTCAGCATTTGAGGGAATAACATCAAACAGAGATTTGGCCTCTAGAAAACTGGCAAACTATGGATGATAAAATTGAAAGTGGAAAAGCAAAGTAATTGCATAATAATGTGAGGACACAATCTTTGTGGATGATGTTATGAATTAAAAAAGAAAATCAGAGAACACATGATGGAAGCGCCCTATTTGACGTTAAGGAAACTGTAAAACATCTATCTTCCATTCAGATAAATAAATTTGCTCTGTCGCAGTTTTGCCAATATTGCTCCAATATTTATTACAGTTTTTTTGAGAAGCTGAAACTGAATATTGCCAGTGTGTAAAATACTTAGGATGATAGGAATTAGTGCCAATTTAAACATATACATAACAATAAAGCCTTGAATTTTGAAATCTAGTGATGATCTGTAGACTGTTATAAGCCTGTTTCAGGCCTGTTTGTAGGGCTAGGAAAATAAATTCTGTGATGTGAAATTTAAGAAAAAGAATCTATTCAGACTACTTGAGCGATGTGAAGATGAACTTGATCTCTATGAAAATGATGTCTAATAGAAAAAATTTCTGTTAGAAAATGCAGATACAACTGTCTTGACATTGAATTTAGATGAATGAGTCTTGAAGAAAAGGTAAGTTGTGTTCTCAGTGAAGGTGTTTGTGTTTACAGCTCTAAGTTATTGAAGTATCTGTTAGTTAAGACAGTTTAAGATTGTGTTGTTCTTTAACCCCAGGCAACGACTAAGCATTCTGCAGCCACTCCCTCACCTCCTGACCCCCACAGTGGGATGGTGAGGAGAATGGAAAAAAAGGAAAACTTCCGGGATGAAGTAAAGAAAGAGAGAGACAATAATACTAACAACAACAATAACAATAAAAGCAGAATATATAAAAGAAGTGATGCACAATACAACTGCTCATAGCGCAATGACTGATGCCCAGCCTGTCCTTGAGCAGTGCTTGTAGCCCCAGCCAACTCCCCAGTTTGTATACTCAGCATGATATTATATGTCATGAAATATACCTTTGGACAGCTTGGGTCAGCTGTCCTGGCTATACTCCATCCCAGCTTCTTGGGCAGCTCCCGGCTGTCAGAGAATGGGAAGTTGAGAAGTCCTTGTCTTGGTATTAACGCTACTTAGCTAACATAACTAACATAACATAACTAACATCAGTGTGTTATTAACATTATTCCCACACTATACCCAAAACATAGCACTAAACTAGCTAATGGGAGGAAAATGAACTTTATCATATCTGAAACCAGGACTGGCTGCAAGATTGATTTTTTTAATATAACTTTCAAGTATGTACATATATGTTGCAGCATGGCCCTGGGATATTTATCTTCAGTTCACCATCAACAGTACCTTTGGTTTTAGCTTATCTACTTATTTTCTTATTTTTATATTTCTCACATTTAATGAATTGTATTTGCTATCTGCAAACCATGAAACATGGTGACCTAATGTTCTGAGGCAGAACAGGAAATCTTGCTTCCCACCTTTTAATCATCTTACTTCCTTTTTCAATGTAAGAATAAAACCGATGTTAGGAATTGAAGAAGAGAATAGTTTTGCTGCAGGCTGCGTTGTAAGTCTTTGTCCTCCTGAGCAGCACTGACACTACCTGTGCAGATCACCAGCTGCAATATCCATGTACATTTCATGTCATTTCTTCCTTCTATGCTCTGGTGCCTTCTGAGTTTGCAACACTTCAGTCTCCTCTGTGCTTCAGAACATACTTTCTTTGTCTTCTCAGATGCTTTGATTTAACCTAAACTACCATGGATAGTATTGTTAGGCTATGTGATTGACAGTTCAGCACCATACACATAAAGGAGGGTAGAGGCACATGAGCAGGGGGAATGCTGCCTCAGCCTCTCCTCTCACTGAGATGTCACAGGAGGCGACCAGCCCCTTGACCTTCAACCTGATGAAGGAAGACCTCCATCCTTGCTCAGACAGAGAGGAGGGTGGGATGAAGGCACCAGGGCTGTTTGTGATTGGATCAGTCATGGTCCTGTCTGCATTGATCTTTGTGGCACCCTGTGTATACATGTGTGTACATGTTGCATACGTGTGTTTCCATGTGCCTATAAGGAATACGTGCTTTGCCTCACTGCTGACTGGACCTGCAGGCAGAGAACTGCAACAGGGCTACCACATTCAGCAGTTCCTAAGAAGTATAAGCATAACAGGGAGGAGCTAATATCCTGCCTCACTCAGTGCATCATTTTCATTCATTCTTTTTATTAACACCTTTGTAAACTGTCCACATGAAGGAAAAAAAATCCAGACATCTGTGGTGGAGTCATAGTGCACACACGTGTTGGACCCAAGGATAAGTGCAAAGGCAGTCTATACATTTGAGGGTTTGAGGCTTAAGGTTAAGACCCAAACATGCGAAGTAAAGTAAATCCTGTGAATGGATTTCAGTCCATGATTTATTCATAAAATTCCAGTTCCTGTGGGTTTACAACTTAATTATTAGGACAATAAGACCAGACATTTTTAGAAGCATTTTTTCCATTCTGAATAAAATGTATGAAAAAATATATAATTCATGTCTCCTATTATATTTCAATACAATTGAAAAAAGGAGGAGTTTTTGTCTGCACAAGTTCACATTCCCCTATTTTTATCTTTTTTTTTCTTATGGTACTTACACATGCATTTCACTCCTGTGCAGCAGAAAGAACCGGACATATTCATTGCCTGACAGTGTTTATCCACTCCTGTATTTTATAAAAATGCTTATAGGGATAAATTGATTATGTTGTTGACCTATTAGTAACATCTACCATCCAAGGTTACTCCCAAACTTGATATTTCCTTAATTTCATAATGGAAAGCTTAGAAACACTGGCATTTTCCCTAAAGATGAAATTTCATCATATGCAGTTGGTGATCCTCAAATCAAAATTTTCCTTTCTGTGGTCAATTCTAACATTCACAATGATCCATAAAGACCAAGAAAGTGGGCAAAGTTAATGGTCTGTCACTCAAAAGAAGCATTCCCTATGTAAGGACTAGAAAATATCTACCCCACAGATGATCTAGCTAGTCTCACTCTTAGAGAGGAACCTTCCCCATAAGAACTTGAAAGAACTCCTTCTTCAATCACTCAGTTTGAGGAAGAATGGTTGATTGTTATTTATAGAGTCAGTGTTTTGCTGAATTAGTACCTACAAGAGAAATGGCCCAAGTTTAAAAAAAATGCCCTTAGTGAAAATGAGAGACAAGTATTTGTACTGCCTGCATAAGTTATCAGGCATGGTACAGATGGTGAGGGACTTTGCACTGCAGATGGGAATGATTCAGAAGATGATAGAAGTGCTAAATCCAAACCCTTGCTCCATCACTATCTAGGGAAAGACATTGTTAAATTAAAGTTTACACATAAAATTTACTTTCAACAAATATGCATACTTGTGGGAGTGAAAATTAGATGACAAAATGTAAGCTTATCCAATGGTAATAGGAATTTTTGTTATACTGAAATAAGTAAGTTGTTTATAGTATACAACTAATACAGCTCTTGAGACCCTGTGAAGATGATGTCATCGGCAAATAAAACTGCTTTGGGTAACTCTAACCTCAGAAGTTAGTAGTTGAACAGCATCATGATGAAACTCTACTCAGCTCACTATGTTAAATCTCTACAATCTGTACAGTGCTGGACAAATCTGCAAGTTAAATACAAAGGTAAAACACAGACATTTCTATGGCAACAGTTATACTGTATATGACAATGCTCTGAGTAACTAACAAACTAATACCATCACTTATCTTCAGTTTATTAACTGATTGATGACAATGACAGTTTATATGAAGGGAAAACAACCACTCGTATTTTATGTCAGGAACATCTTCTAAGAAGGCATGCTACCAAAAATGGTAATAACAACTTTTTTATTTATTTGACTAAAATCATAATAGAAACTTTATACAAAACAGATGATTGTTCTTGGTTTACAAAGCTGCTAAATATTTAGTAGTTTACAGAGTCTGTTACAATAGAAAGATGATTGTTCTTACTTAGATGATTGTTCTTTTTTTGGGCAAGATGTAGCCACTCTAAGAGAACTATAAATTTGGATTTACAAAAATTCTTTCTTAAATTCAATTCCTTTTCTAAACTTTTTTCCTAGCAATCTTGTAATATTACTGAATTTTAGAAAGCCGAAAAGACCATTCTGAATATTGAAGGTGAAAAACAGACCAAACATCTTGTTCAGGAACTTTAGACATTTCAGTTCATTTCAGGGCCCTCCAAAAGGTCAAGAAGTAACTAAGGCAATTTTTTTGCAGTTATATACTCTTCTTGAGGGTAATCAAAGCAGATTTTTCACTATTTTACTTGTAATTAGAAGCATGGAGTTTCTTAGAATTTCTGTTCCACGTACAATTTAAAATTTCTTCAGTTTTTATTTATGTGCATATGAGTATACATTTGGAAAAGGTAGTATTTTTATTTTTCTAAAAACAGATCTGCAATATTCTCTTTAATGCATAGAATGGGGTTTCGTGAAGACTCTCACTAAGTAAAAGGTTCAACACTATGAATTGTTTCTTAGGAACCTTCTGTGTTATTACGGAAAAACAGTTTATGTACCAGAATACATTAGCAAAACTATTAGTTCACAGAATCACAGAATCACAGAATCACAAGGTCGGAAAGGACCCATTGGATCATCGAGTCCAACCATTCCTAACACTCCCTAAACCATGTCCCTAAGCACTTCATCCACTCGTTCCTTAAACACCTCCAGGGAAGGCGACTCGACCACCTCCCTGGGCAGCCTGTTCCAGTAGACAATGACTCTTACTGTGAAGAATTTTTTTCTGATATCCAACCTGAACCTCCCCTGACGGAGCTTCAGGCCATTCCCTCTAGTCCTGTCCCCTGTCACTTGGGAGAAGAGGCCAGCTCCCTCCTCTCCACAACCTCCTTTCAGGTAGTTGTAGAGAGTAATAAGGTCTCCCCTCAGCCTCCTCTTCTCCAGGCTAAACAACCCCAGCTCTCTCAGCCGCTCCTCGTAAGACTTGTTCTCCAGCCCCCTCACCAGCTTTGTTGCTCTTCTCTGGACACACTCCAGAGCCTCAACATCCTTCTTGTGGTGAGGGGCCCAGAACTGAACACAGTACTCGAGGTGCGGTCTCACCAGTGCTGAGTACAGAGTTCCTACAGTAGACTGTCTCTTGTGGGTTTTTTAGCAAGTAATATTTTCTCTGTCCATTTGGTTAGAACTTCTGGTGCACAAATGTCCTTTTCTTTCTGGAATGAGGAGACACTTCTAAAGTTTATTAGCTCTGGCTGATATAATTAATCTCATTTTGAATTATTGAAAAGTGAATTCTAAGTACATAAGCAGACAATTACAATAAAAGGTATAAGTCACCTAAAGTGTTCCGAGGACTGACGTAAAATGTCTTCTTCTGAGAAGCAAATCGTATACTTATGTATTGTATATTTATTTCTGGAGAAGCTAAGTGATTTCTTAAAACGAGAGTTTACATAATTGAAGTGGCTACTTATGCAGGCCTTTACCACTTACTCATATTGAAAGTGTTTTGAAACATTAAGGAAACAGCATGGAAAATAGTCCCATGAAATAAAGACATTATTTTGATGATATTGCAGAAATGTAAAAACGGGATTTGTGAGAAAAAAACAGTCAACTGACAGTCAGAAAGCTAACAAAGTATTTAAAAACCTCTGTTTCAGTATTCTGCCCATGCAAGCTCTGTGCAAAACTCTGCATAGTCAATTTATAGAAAGAAATTCAAGATTTACATAGTTTGAGAGAGTTCAAACACCCTTTAGTCTAGTTTTCTTGCTAATTATGGATTAGTATAAGGGGAAGCGGAGAAGACTGTGTTAGATTCTTATTCTGTTCTTGTAACTACATGGAAAGGGTAATCAATAACTGCATAATTTAAAATTCAGAATGGCTATTTTCATGACCACAATTCTTAGGTGCCCAAAATGTTTATGTACCGAACTGCGAACATCTTATGAGAAAATATTGAGTAGCAGAACAAATTAGCTTGAACAGATATGTGCCAAGCAGGTCAACAGAATTGCTGCTTATGCTAAAGCTAACTTAAACCAGCTCAGATATCTTTATGGTAGGATATATTGAAGATTGCACAATGAAGCCATTCCCTATAGCTTTCACTGACTCTGGCTCTAAACCTTTAGGTCTCCATCTATAGAATGGGGTTGCACCACTTTACTAACCAGGAAGCATTAGTTTGTGTTTGTTGAGTGTTAGCTAGCTGATGTAAAAAATCTTGGATGGACAAAATAATACAAATATTTTACATGAGCAGAAAAACATAACTAGAATAAATAAACCAATAAATCAATCAACTTTAGTCAGTATAGACTTAAATCTTAATTCATTCAAATTTGTTTCAAATTAATTAAGTAAATTATAAAAATAAACAAGTAGCAGACCTTAGAATTACAAAATTTCTTACTCGAGCTGGTTTTGGCCTCCACTACTTAGTGCATCTTCTAGCTAAGAGCTGTATTTACATTTTCTTCTACATAGTCTTCATTATTATCTTGCAGTCTGTGTTAGCTATTTTAAGTATTACTTCATCAATTACATATTCTATAACTAGGAGGTAACACTTCCTAGAAAATTCCATGTTACTTTCAGTGATACACTTCAGAAGGATGTAGTGCAGATTTTTGAATTAATAAAAGAAAGGATTTAGTAAATATGTCAAAACCCTGCAGATCTACGATTATTTTATCTATATACACTTAATGGATTTCACATATTGTCTTCTGAGCCAAGAAATCCAGATATCTAAACCACCAATTTCACTCTTTCATTTTCTGTGTCATAGTGAAAATCCAGCCCAATCCTCTATCTCCAGTAACAGTGGTTCAACTCCAAGTGTTACATGAAGATTCAGAGTCTGATGACATGGAAATAGGTCAGTTTACCTCAGTTAGGAATTTGTCTCACATGGAGTTAGTTTGTTTTACTCTCCCTCAAAAAAAAGACAAAAGGGCTGGGCCCAAACTTGGAATAAACATGAGATAAAATTAGTATGTAAGTTATTTCAAACAAAGTGATTTTTTTGGTGGTTGCACTAATGGTTAGAGAATCTACATAAATAATATTAACACCTCAGCTTTGTATTGTTTCCCATTAAAAAAAATTAATAGTTTACAACATAAAACCTAGTAAGAAACTTGACATGAATTACTCAAATAGACTGGTTCAAGACAAGAAAGACTGCAATGGCATCAGAAAGGCTAGTAAAGCCTAACATTTTATCCAAAATTATGGATGTGACAGCCTAAGGAAGATTAACTGTTAGAAATGGCAAAAATGGCCTTCACAACATCACATCAGAACAAGTAAAGTCAGCACAGAAAAAATGGAATAAATACCCTGATAAATCTGAAAAAATCATCCACAGCCATCAGGTTATAGTCAGCATTAAATTTGATTACAGTATATGCCAAGTAAGACTACATATACAATATAATCTGTATATAGAAGACAATTTGAAAGTTTGCATGAAATCAAACTCAGAAACAAATATAGCATACTTGACTCTGAAAATCTCTCAAGGCTTTTTTTTTTTAATACAGACAGCAATAAATGAGCTAGGAAAATCAGCAGCTGAAACATTTTAATCTATTTGTTTATGTTCTGGACTATTACTGAGAAAATAATTGAAAAATTGTCTAAATGTGTGCAATTCAAGCAGTATCAAAAATTCTTCAGAAGATCTTTCCAGATCATTACATGTGGTATTCAGAATGGAGACAAATTAGACACCTTGTAAAAGACAGCAAGCACAAAGCATTAGGCAAAAACTAATGGGAAAAGAGTTTACAGCCTTCCAAATGAAGGTTGAATAAGACTAGAGTTCTGGAATACACTTTCTCAATGAAATGCATGCCATTTGCATTGATTCTCTGATAGGCTCGAGAGTATCTGAATATTTTTAGCGTTTTGATGACTGTCAGAGAGTTTTGTAGAAAACTGTTTTACTAAAATGACCAATGGATAGATTCCTCAAATTCACCATTGCGAATAGCCCTAATTGGTAAACTCAGAGCAGAGTTTATAAAAGCAACTGGTCTAGCTGACCTAAGGAAAAGTAGAGTCCTTCTTTGGTTGGGGCACTAGTCTGAGTGGTAAGAACTCCTGCCCTATTAGGTTTCCTTTCATGACCTTACCAAATTCAGTCAGACACGGACCTCCACAAGGACGTAGGTAAAACTTATGTATCTTTAAATTCTCAAAACCTCTGCTTACTTGATGGCCAAAGAAAGAGGAATTTAGCATTCATAAAACACACCTGAAATATCAGAATTGTTCCCTTTTACCTCTGGAGACACCCAGAAGTGCCTCAGTCTGGAGAACACTTGAAATATTGCAGGTACTTACCTTATTTTAATTCCTACTGGAATAAAAAGAAATACGAAGAGTGGTAATACAAACAAAAACAGAGGGCTTGTGAAGTGTTAGGAATCAGTCATAGTGTGGAGACATGGAAGATATGTAGATTTGTGCTAAACAAAGATTACTTCAGCTGAAGTTCATGTATGTGCAATGTAATGTTTTACTTACGTTACCCATTCAGTAGATAAATAACAGAAGTCAGTATGGGCCATACATTAAGTGGTGGTAAAGTAATATTTGTTTAGAGAAATAAACGAGGTACACATGCTGGAAACTCTCACCTCTGAAAGCAGATATAAGAAAATCCTAGTGTTAGTTGACTTTATGACAAGATGTTACCATAAATAATATCAAAAGTTAAAGGTATTTCCAAAAAAAAAAAAAACATAGAGAAGAAAGAACCAAGACTAAATCACCCGGTTTGCTTCTGTTTCAGATTGGAACTAGATGATCTCCAAGGTCTCTTCCAACATAAACTATCTGATGATTCTATGATTCTATGATCTTAAATTCCACAACTTTATTTTACCTAAAAAACGGATCTGCTGCTTGTATGCGCACATTTGTAATAGCAAGTTCTTAGCTTACCTGTGTCAGTTTCTACTGAGAAAATCTATCAGTGTGTATAATGAATTATCATCATCAGAAATTGTTCTAATAAACCTCTGCTACTATATAATATTTAAAGCTATATATATATGAATTCATATATATGCACATGTATATAAAATATATATATGCATATATATATAGACATGCACGGAATGTCAAGCAGATCAATGATAACTAATTTGTACAGTCTAGGAAATTATATGTGTCATCTACCCAAGGCAATCAGAGATTTCTTTAATAATTGCACTAGAGCCTGTTTTTTAAGCAATTAGAACTCAGTTGCCAACAAACATCTTAAGATTAAAAGAAATGGCATTTTAAAATTACACGGATCAGAATTAAATGGAAATTGAGACTACTGTTGTCTAATGGGCAATGAGAAACACAGAAAGATAGGAATTCCCAAGACTATTCAAATAAATTTTGTTCTGTATTTTCCAAGTTTTTTAGAGTATGGTTGAAGTAATATCATGCGACCGATCTTTTATGTACTTATTAGCAGGAGTCCCAGTACCTTCAATGGGTATGCTGGACACCCTGTACCTAGAAAGATGAGGCTATGGGGCATAATGCTTCCTGCCAATTCTTAGATGTGCTCAATTAAGAGAATTGACACAAAAACTTTTTTATTTTGAAGTTATGTGCTGCTGGGCACTTATAACTCCATGTCCATACAGATACATAATCCATGTCTATATGTGCTGCAACACATTTTGAAAATCCTGCATCAAAAATTGAAATTAAATATTACTTATTTATATCAAAACTGGCAGCCAATATTATGAGCCTCAGTTATTATGTTAAATATGTTGTCACATGTAATACTTCGCATATTTTCTTTAGCATTTAATGTGCTGTCGGCATTAATCTTACAGATAGAAAATTAATAAAAAATCCTAATGAAAATTGGGTAGGTTTAGATAATTCTCCAGTGGATTTATTATCTTCTAAAAGCTGAGTTCTGAGGCATTGTGATGACTCAAGGGATCATCAAAAAAATACGGTTCTTCTCATGTCTTGTTTTCCAAACCATTCCATGCTGTTAGTGCTTGAAGTTAGCACATAATGACTATTTAAATCCCACAAGAACTGAGCATTGATCTTGATCCTCTTCCTGAATGAATGTATCCTCTGAAAGGTATGAAGATCTTAGGAATTTAAGAGTTAGTCTGAACCCTAAATCAACTGTAGTGCTCTGTGAGAAAGACTTCTGACTGAGAAAAAGTAGTCAGGTGCAAGCAAATTTGTTTTTTCCAGGCATTTGTTCTGCTAGATAGCATATGTGGTGCTGTGGGATTTTATTGTGACTGGATTCTGTTCTGATAATGGATGGACTGGCATCTATTCAACTTTCATATTTCTGCCTGCTCCAGACAGGGTTTATAATGTGTAAGGAGGAAAGGCAAATAACTATACATGTTGTAGAGACAAAGAAAGTTATCTCCTGCTTTTAGAGGAACTGAAATTTTTATATCGTGCTTAACACTTACGTACCTACGTAACTGTGAAGTCAATAGAATTGTTCACACTTAGAAGTTAAGCTTGTAGGAAAACACTTCCATGAGCTATCGTGAAGAAAATACGTTATAGACAAAGATTAAAAAGAGAAAATTTTCAAAGGACTTCACAGATAAGTAGGGTTTTTTTAATTTTATTTTTATGATAAAAACCAAGTAAGAATCCAGTAGTTCTAGCTACTGGTACTGCTGTGAGATCTATTATTAATAATGAACTTAACACAGCCTTTGATTAAAGCTGTATAAGATGATTTGAAACAGTCTTCAGACTATTATAAAGAAGCTTAATCTTTAATTCAAACTACGTAACTGCATTTTGGGGGAACATGGTAAGTGAAAGGAAGACATTTGGGAAGAAGTATTTGCAGAGATATGAACACCAACAGAAGATCAATCATAACTATCTCAATGAAAGAATTATACAACATTATGTCAGCAATGCAGTGCGACCACAAGGTTTCTTATAACAAAGCTTAGTGGAGTTCAGTTTTGTTAAGTTTCTAGGACGTATGACTTCACAAAATGATGTTAAAGCTCAGGGAAAGCAACAATTTCTTTCAAAAGTAAGATGGTAAACAATACTGATAAATGTGGCCTACTTCCTAATATACACCCATAGCTTTTCTGGTCAGTTATAAATTGTCAGAAAGTAAATTTTACCTCACCTACTATACTAGCAGAATGACTAGTGCCTGATACAGATGCTCCACCTCAGCTGAGTCAGAACACTTCTTGCTACAAGTTTTAATAAACAGCATCCTGACTATCTTTTAAAATGTCAGTTGTTACTTATACAAACTGCCACCAAATTCTTTACTTTTCTGTTAAATAAATTCTGATTTCTGATAATTTGCATAAAATTCTAGATATATCTGCAGGTATTCTGTGCCTTGAACCTTAGAAAAAGCTTATTTTTCTAATGATTTAGGGTATAAATATTGGCCTGTAAAGAATTAATTTGAAAACATTTTCTTTGCTGGTAAATAAATGAGGTCCTTCCAAAATGCCAGTATGACATTTTCCAAGCAAGTAAACTGATACAACTCTTCTAAAAGTGATTGAAAAACTTGATCTGAGGGAAAGACTTGAAGGCAGGTTTTGAGGTCATTGAAAGAAAACAACAACAACAAAAAAGTACAAACTATAAGTCACATGCTCATGAATCTTCTGTAGCATGTTGTTCACCTGTTTTATTTACTTGAATTGTTAGCTCTCAGGAAAAAAGCATGCCTCAATAAGCATAAAATTTGACCTAGTATGCTAATATTAACACTCCTTGGTGTACTGGTGGAAGAGATTTATGTCATGATACACTTAAATAACAACCAAATTAAAAATTCTCTTTTAGCGTAGAAGGAAAGAGACCAATTGCATGTTGTGATGATGAGGTTTGACAGTGATGGCTAGCTTGAAATCTGCTAGTGGATTGAAAGCAAAATCTAATGACTACATATGATTTCTGAGTACAACTTGAAAAGATAAGAGGTAGTCATTAATATTCTCACGCAAAAAAAGTGGTAAAAGATAGTAAAATGCATTTTTTTCAAAGAGTACATTTTTGAGGACTTCTGTGATATACTTTAATTTTAGGAAAATAAAATGTATTTATGTTCTGCTTAGCTTGGTTAAAAGGAGAATGCAATAATAACAGGGGACAAGAGAGACTGTTCTGAGACTAATATTGTGTGAATATCTCAGCGTTAATGTTCATGGGGATCTTCATTAGTTTTACATATGATAATCAATAAAGGAAAAAAATCTTGCATTGTGGAATTGCCAATATGACACAAAAAAAAACAAAGACAAAGCAGGAAGAAATATTTCCCAGGTGTGTACATAATATAACATCAAATGTATTTACTGTGTCAACACAGTACTTGCTCTAAGACTTCATCGCCAAGTTGTCATTTCACAGTTACCTTCTGTCAAAAATGCTGCAGCAGAAATAATGAGCTAAACAAAATCTTTACAATCAACTCTTTGATTGGAAAAAGCACAACAGCAAGTGCTGCATGATCATATTCATCATGTTCACACTTTGTTTCTCTGGACCTACCTTATGTGTTTGAAAGCTATTTACAGCCATAAAATTAAAAAACACTATACAGTAAGCTTTCTCCCAGTCTTGATATTCTGAATCAAATTAAGATGGACAAATAAATATACATTACCCAATACATATGTGGACTTAACTTAGTGGGTTTTCTTACTCAGAGAGATATTTAAATGTGCAACTAACTTTGCACAAATAGAAATTGTGGTTGGGAAAACAATATGAAATCTACTACTTCATGTTTTTCCATTAGCAAGAGTGGTGGTTTATGATTTTACTTCTTTCTTGCCTGTCTAATATCTCTGAACACTTGATCATCACCATAAGTTTATTCCTGTTATTAAATGTAAGTGGTTTTAAACTTCATGCATGCTTGAACAGAGCATGTACTATTTTGCACTATACAGCTGTTACAATCATTCATCACAAGGTGCTGTGTCTTTATGTCCTCTTATCACAACCCCAGTGTCAGTGTGAGGGGATACCTCGCTTCATATTCTGCTGACTGGGATACATGTGCTCTAGTAACATTTAGCATGAAACATTTCTCTTTTTGTCGCTGTAATTGCACAAAAGCATCTGTCTTAGTAAAAAGATGTTTTCAAAGTATGGGCTAAATAAGGTTATCTTTTCTTAGACTGAAGGTAACACTCCTAGATCTACCACACATCCAACCTGCCAGTGCTTTCTTGTCTTGGTTACACTACTAGCTTTCTAAAAATAAATCAATGTTCTTCTCTCTGAACAGAACACTGCCTCACCTGGTGAGAAGGGAAATGTTAAGTGAAGAGCAACACCTATCTTGGTAACCTTCAGGCTCTGCTCAAACTGGGACAGACACAGAAATGTATTTTATTCTTCTTGTCTTCAAATATAGGATCACATGATCCTATGCTATAGACAGGCAGCCTGATAAGTCAGATTGACATAATTCCATTCTGTTTCTTCCTTAGGGTCATGAGTTCATCAGCCGAACTGCTTCCAGGTATTATATTCAACTCTCAGAGGCAGAATGAGAAATTTAGTATAAATTATTCAATCTCTTTAAAAAAAAAAAAGAATAATATAAAATACTGATTGATTACTGACAGATCTCAGACTCCCATCACACTAGTGTACTGATTATACCTCCACACCAAGCTGAGGTAAGGTTTGCATTTCTAAGTAGCCATTTCTTTAAATGAATTATTGACATCCTATCTTACATTTAATCATGCTTCAGGGCATCATTTTCACCTCTTACTGCCTTCTCTATTGTTCTCGGGTTTTTTATGTCACTCTACCTAGTTCTTTCCTCCCTCCATTTATTTTTTTGCCACACTTCAATTATATTTGTTTTTTGCTCTGAAAAACTTTAAAGTACTTGTGCATTTTCTCCTTTCTTACATTGTTTCCTGTTTGCAATAATCTAGATGCTGACTGACAAACACTGACATAATATTAATGGGTGTGCAGAAGTATGTTAATCTAGTATGCTAATCTAAAATTTGTGGAGTCAATTGTCTAGATTATTTCTCTAGAAGCACAACATTTATAGGAGGTGCTGGTTAGGAGGTTAATCTTTACTCTCCCTGTTGTTAATAGCATGATACAGGAATCTCAAGGTAAGTCATCTTACCAGTATGATGAACTAACATACACTTTTTTGTTAACTAGAAATGGCCTCAGTTCAGTTCATGATCCTTAAAGAATGAGATGATCTCACTAGAAGTTTGTCTTCATGGCAAAACTGCTGCTGGCTGATGTAAACAATAATCAATATTCCTGGACTGTTTTTTGATAATCTAATATTGCATATCAGACCTTCTTTTCTCATTTTAGTGTCCCTGCTGCCAACATAAATGTAGCCCAAGAAGTAAAAATTACATTTGGTTAAAAAATGCTTTTAGAACTTTGAAACTACTTCAAAATTTTCCCCATTTTTTGACCCATTTTTTATTCTCATTTATCTTCCTTTTATGCTTCTTCATCTAAATTTCTTTTGCTTTTTCATTAATTTGTTGTTTCTCTCCTTGTCTCCTCATCTGAGCTTATTTTTTTTTTTTGCCAAACATTACACAGAAAATTGGAAGAATGAGATTTTTACCATGATGTCTCACTGAAACCACCACAAGACCAGTTTCTCTTCTCTGTCAGCATCTGGCTATATCGTTTTTCCCAAGTCAGCCAGGAAAGCTAACCTGGAGAAAAGAAAGTGTAAGAAATAAACGAGACCTTTGAGTGAAAAATGCTGTCACATTTAGAAAGAATTTGCCTACCTCCTGGCATAAATATCTCTGTTATTCACAATATTCATTCTGTTCCCATGTAAAATAATTCTTAAGCTACCAAATAAAATGTATTAATTTTTGCATTAAAAAGTCCTTTCTTTCTTTCTTTCTTTCTTTCTTTCTTTCTTTCTTTCTTTCTTTCTTTCTTTCTTTCTTTCTTTCTTTCTTTCTCCCTCTCCCCCTCCATTTCCTGCATTCTTTCTCATTCTTCTTTCCTCTTTGCTTTGTCCTTTCCCTTTCCGCGTCCCATTCTCCTTCTTTGTCTCCCTTTTCCTCTTCTTTCTTTCCCCCCTTCCCTCCTTCCCCTCTTTGTTCCATGGCATTCACTATAGTTTTGATGGCTAGAGGCCAGTCACAAGTGGTGTCCACCAGGGCTCAGTGCTGGATCCAGCCCTGTTCAATGTCTTTATCAATGGATAGGGGAATCGAATGCACCCTCAGTAAGTTTGTGGATGACAAGCCGGGAGGAAGTGTTGATCTGCTGGAGGGTAGGGAGGCTCTTCAGAGGGATCTGAACAGGCTGGACTGCTGGGCTGAGACCAATGGCATGAGGTTTAACAAGGACAAATGCCGGGTCCTGCACTTGGGGCACAACAACCCCGTGCAGTGCTACAGACTGGGGGAAGAGTGGCTGGAGAGCTGCACAGAGGAGAAGGACCTGGGGGTGTTGATTGACAGTGGCTGAACATGAGCCAGCAGTGTGCCCAGGTGGCCAAGAAGGCCAATGGCATCTTGGCTTGTATCAGAAATGGTGTGACCAGCAGGTCCAGGGAGGTTATTCTGCCCCTGTATTTGGCACTGGTGATACCGCACCTCGAATACCGTGTTCAGTTCTGGGCCTCTGGCTACAAGAAGGATGTTGAGGCTCTGGAGTGTGTCCAGAGAAGAGCAACAAAGCTGGTGAGGGGGCTGGAGAACAAGTCTTATGAGAAGCGGCTGAGAGAGCTGGGGTTGTTTAGCCTGGAGAAGAGGAGGCTGAGGGGAGACCTTATTACTCTCTACAACTACCTGAAAGGAGGTTGTGGAGAGGAGGGAGCTGGCCTCTTCTCCCAAGTGACAGGGGACAGGACAAGGGGGAATGACTCCACCAGGGGAGGTTCAGGTTGGATATCATGAATAAATTTTCACAGGAAGGGTCATTGGGCACCGGCAGAGGATGCACACAGAGGTGGTTGTGTCACCATCCCTGGAGGTGTTTAAAAGATGGGTAGATGAGGTGCTCAGGGACATGATTTAGTGGTTGATAGGAATGGTTGGACTCGATGATACAAGAGGTCTTTTCCAACCTGGTGATTCTAAGATTCTATGATGCTTTTACCTTTATGCAAAGTTTAAAATGCTGTTCTGTGAGGTACAGAGCCAATGTATTCACTTTTTACCTGGCACTTCTTTTAATGTTCTGCCAGCCTTCCAGTGGGATGATTGTGTATCTGATCTAATAAGTGCTCCATACTGTGGAAGTCTTTCCTTTGCTGTCCTTACGCCCTGTTTGATATCATGGCTTCATGGGGAGACCAGCGCTAATTGAATCTTTGCATTTCTCTGCTGGTGATACTTTGCTAAATGTTGTTCAATGATTTTTGGCATTGCTTTGCCTTTGATTATATTCTGATTACCTCCTTTCCTTTCTTTTTCACCTACTTCTTTTTTTACTTATACTCATCACAAAGTTCTGTTTCACTGTACACCTTTGTCACTTTTTTTCCTATGTATTACTGTTGTCAAATGCATTGTCTAAATTGTTGAGGTTTCTACCCGTTGATCTACAGCCCTCGTACAGTCTGCATTAGGTTAGACTCTGACCAATGAGTCACATTGGCAAAATATAAAAGTGTCTGCCAGCAGAATTAAAAGGTTTTGTCTTCAACATTTGGTCTTGATTTGCTCTGGTGTACTAGCAGCAACAGAAAGAAACAGGAGGGCTGTAAAATTGACCAAGTGAGGTGGTTGATGTCTTTACATAATATTCAAACATTGGCATATGACTACAAGTAGAGTTTGTCTGGTTTGTTTCAGTTTTATGTAAAAGACTGAGCTATCTTGTTCTTATACTTAAAGAGAAAAAGAAATCATCATTAACACAGTGGGTTTTGTATCAGTTAATGAAAAGAAATTGGAGTATTTGCTTTGGATATTATTGTTTAATTAACTTCCTCCACATTTGTCAATGAGATGAAAATATTCTTCTCCCTTTGGACAGACCACGCGGAAAACATAAGGAAAAAAAAAAAAGATATTTATACTGCAGAAATAGCACTAAGTTTTCATTAAGAATGACAAACAAATGTTTAATACAAAAGTATAAATTCTGTTTCTTCTCATAGTCTCATAGCATCATTTAAATTAAACAGGTTTCTTTCATAATGTACAGTATCATACCTCTAAACAAAATAATTCCATGATGGAGATTGTAACTGCATGAACATTCCAATATTCATGTTTCGTCTTGTACTTCCCAATTTAATTCTTATTTCAAATATTCAGGTGATTCATTTTATGAGATAAAGTTGAAACGTATTTATAAATACGTTCCTTTTTATTGATAAATGTACTTGAAATTATTTTAAACTTTCTATGATTGAAGAAACATGAAAGTTTTATAAATTTTGAAGGAATAGTTTCTTTTGAAATAAAAATTACTGATTTTGTTTAATCCTCCCTCCCCATACTCTAAATGTGAAGCTAAAGCCAATGTGTAGCAGTCCAAAATACTATTTTTAGACATGACAAAAAATGAACACAACTTAGATATCTCAGAATTAGTACCCAAACTACTGAGACATCACCAAAAATTGGTTAACTCAATCTGCAAGTTCCAAATTCCAAGTCAGACATAGCTTCTGAAAGCACGACTATGACATTTTTGTGAAACAATTAAATAGGATTACTCCTTATTTTGTGGTTACAGTCACTATTATAATAATGTCAATGCATTTACATACCTGCAGTGTTCATTCTGTAGTCTAAGAACATTTGTATTCATGCATTGCTTACAAAGAGAGGCAAAAAAATTACAAAAGTAACAAAATATACTGCCACTAGTTTTAAATGCAACACATTAGAGATTGCATGTATGTTGTAAAATTGTGATGTTTAAATAATACTTTAAAAAAAAAGAAGGTAGACAACAATGGATGATATCGATATATTATCTGTTTGTCTCATTTCTGTCTATAGTTAATGAAGAGAATCTGTTGTCTTCCTAAATTAATTCACTCTTTTGGCTTAGGCATTTATCTTAAGGTAAGATTAAAACCTTTTCTTCCACGTGGCTGGATTCATCTCTGTTCGCAGACCTCATCGACAGTTTATGACTAAAGGATTATGTGGCTGTGCTTAAACATCTTTTGCCCCCAATCGGAATTCAGTTACATGTGAGAGTCTTCCCTGAGAATGGTACATGCAGGATTAATACTTGCTGCCTGCCAAGCCCAAGCCAGTAGCCCTGAAATTTTTGAAATGCCTGCCAGGTAAACAATTTCTTAATGCTGAAAGCAGCATAATTTAATCCAAGTGACAGATTAAAACAAGTTTGGGATTGCTGTTGATAAATCCACTTGTTGCCTTAAAGCTAGATGATTGTAAATGCTTAATAGCAAGAACCAGTAACAATAAAACCTTGACTTAGTAGTTATTTTCCCAGGAAACTTATGACAGAGTCAGAGGCACACAATTCTTAGCAAAAAGCTGTCCCTTCTTGGTCGGGAGAAGAGAAGTCCAGGCCCATTGATCTGTCCATCAGGTAAGGCAGTCACACGCACACAGCCCACCCCAGAAAATGGTTTTCAGGTGACAATTTTATTCTTTTTGACAAATTTTTAGCACCTTTTGGTATCTGGGACTAAGTCAATTAATATGTGGTGGTTGACCCTTGGCACGGCTGCTTCCAGGTGGGGAGCTCAGCACATGCTTTTGGGGACATGTTTCTGATCTTAACTAAAGCAACACCAGGCTGTGATACCTCCAAGTGTCACTTAGTTGATTTGAGACTACCACCTGTCCTATCTGTCTCGCAAGATACAGTTGTTTGTTGCTCAAACCACTTCTGTTGCAAAGTTCAGTATTTACCATCCACAAGACCTAGCCAGTCTGTGGTACCACAACTTGCTACCTGGGAGAGGAGACCACAGAATCACAGAATCACAAGGTTGGAAAGGACCCATTGGATCATCGAGTCCAACCATTCCTAACACTCCCTAAACCATGTCCCTCAGCACTTCATCCACCCGTTCCTTAAACATCTCCAGGGAAGGCGACTCAACCACCTCCCAACCTACCAGGGCCCATGTTGCTACAATCTTCTTTCAGGTAGTTGTAGACAGCAATAATTTCTTCCCTAAGCCTCTTCTTCTCCAGGCTAAACAACCACAGTTACCTCAGTCACTCTTCATAAGACTTATTCTGCAGATCCTTCACCAGATCCATTGCCCTTCTTTGGACACGCTCCAACACCTTAATGTCTTTCTTGTAGTTAAGGGCCCAAAACTGAATACAATATTCAAGGTGTGGCCTCACAAGCACCAAGTTTAGGGGTATAACCACTTCTCTACTCCTGCTGCCCACAGGATACAAGCCAGGATGCTCTTGGCTTTCTTGGCCACCTGAGCAAACCGATGTCCTCCCCAGTGCTAAGCAGAGGAAGGATCAGTCACCTCAACCAGTTGGCAGGACTCCGTCTGGTGCAGCACAGAATGCCATTTGCCATGAGGGCACATTGCTGACTCACTGTCAGCTCCCTGTCCAGCAGGATGCTTACCCTTATTTGCAAAACTGGCAGTAGCACAAGAATGGAAATCCTGCCCTCACACCTTCAGTCAGACACATCTCTCTGGAATCCTTTCATCCAGAAAAGGGGATGTATCTTCAGACACTGACAGTTAAATCTAATCACCTAACTAGGATTGTAATTCCTGCCTGTATGTTATAGTTGTGGTTTGCAGACATTTTAGTAGTTGTACTTTAAAAATTGCATAATGCAGGAATCCACATTGTCTCAATGTTTACCAGGGGTTAACTGCTGTCACTTAAATTTAGACTAGAAATAAGGCACTGGTTTATGTTCCTATTCAGACATTGTGCATTGGTCTCCTAGATTAAAACAACTTTTGATACTCAAGACTTTCTCATCATGATGGTAATTAAATGTTAAGTCATCTTTTAACTGCTTTTGATAAACTTCATTGGCCTTAACTTTCTAAATCTTTTAACATAGGCTTTCAGAATCTGTCAACTCCTCACACATTTTTCATAGTTTTGCACCTCTTCTATGGTGGGGCCAAGAGGCCACAACATCCTCATGCCAGTTTAACTGATCAAGTGTAAGGTGTAACAGCATATTACCTGTGTCCTTTGTCAACGTCTTTTTCTCTTTAAAGTGGAAGTGCCACCTTGGGATGTGCTGTCCTTTCTGGGCCTTTCTACTTCAGAGTACTCCTTCCATCCCCTGTGCCAGGATGTTTGACCTTGCCTTTGCATTTAAATGGAGTTGAAAGAGCTTGGAGTCACCTAAAACCAGCAAAGAGTGAAAGGGGCAGGTTGGTGACATGCATACACCAAGGTGATATGTCGCTTTCGTTCTCAGCCGACATAGCCCAGAATCTCAGAGTGGTCAAGTTGGAAGGGATCACTGGAGCACATCCAGTCCAGCTCCCCTGCAAAAGCAGGTTCACCTAGAGCAGGTTGCACAGGAGTGAGTCCAGACATCATTTGAGTATCTCCAGTGGTGGACACTCCATACGCTTTCTGGGCAGTGTGTTCCAATGCACCTTTACCTCAACATGTCCTGGATATACTCTCAAAGTGCATGTTCAGCAGCTTCTGATTTCCACTGCAGGTAACTGGGGCTTCTGAGTCTGGGTGCCCACCTAAGGACCAGGACCACCCTGCAACAGCCAGGGATGTGTCTTTAGCACCTCTGGCGCGTTCCTGCACAGCCCTAGCCCGTGGGATGGACTAGTCTGTCAGGTAGTTGCAACAGCTTTGGGTTCCCCCAAGTCCAGTATCAGCCCAAGGGGATTCTGGCAGTGGCAGTAGTGCTGCAGACTCCAGTTACCCAGGGCTAGGGCAGACAGAGTTCTGAGCACTGCAGGCCATAGGTAGTGTCAAAGCTGAGCCGAAGTCCTTGACCTCATCACAGCTCCTGAGTTCCTCCAGGGCTGCCCAGCCCCTCCCATGCCCTGAGATATGTATATTTTAGAGATGATATCTAGATATTTGAAAGCCTACTGTGAGAAATGTGATAAAACTCTAGAAAAATAAGGTTTAAATTATTTGGTGTATGGGTTGAAGTAGGAAAAAAGCAGTGAATTGACAAAATGAGCATTTTACCAGGAGATGTATTTATATAAAAGGAAACAGCAAAGTCCAAGTCAAGAAAAATGGGCAAAGATCCCTAAAATTATTGACAGACTCCTGAGAAGAGCTAACTACTTTTGATTCCAATTGAATTTCAAAATTGCCAACCATGAAGTCTGGCCCCTTTTTTTTGTCATTTCTCTGCAAAAAAATAATTCAAAGGTCTCAGGTGTTATTGTCTAAGTTTCTGTACTCTTGCAATGAGCTGTGTTTTGACTCAATTAATTGAGTAATATCAGTTCTTCATTTTTTTGTAGTTTTTCTGAACAAAAGAAAGCATTTTTAGTTCTGCTTTTCGTTAACACGGAATTGAATAGTAATTTATGCTACTCTTGGTGTAATTTCTGTTCCAACTCCTGAATTCATCTTTTATGAGATACCAGAAAACTACTTGGCCTCTTCAATACTAACCCACCCTAAAACAACATTGCTGGTGTGTATTTTATGGTCAGATCAGATTCACTGAACAGCTGCTTTTGGATTGCTCCATTCTGTCTATTGTTCAGGATCAGAGTCCACCATAAGTTGTATGCATTTCTGACCTCACCAGAGCCCTGTATAAAACTGACAGGGCTCTATTAATTTATTTGATTCCACTACTTACCTAAAAGTAGAATCTCTTATTTTGACTCTATTTAAAAGTGTAGAAACACTATGCAACTGTTCCTGTGGAAATAGATAATTTTTGAAAAGTATCTGCATACCTAAAAGTGTTATCTGCTGATTTATTAGGGAGATCACAGAATCACAGAATCACAGAATCACAAGGTTGGAAAGGACCCATTGGATCATCGAGTCCAACCATCCCTAACACTCCCTAAACCATGTCCCTAAGCACTTCATCCACCCGTTCCTTAAACACCTTCAGGGAAGGTGACTCGACCACCTCCCTGGGCAGCCTGTTCCAGTAGCCAATGACTCTTACTGTGAAGAATTTTTTTCTGATATCCAACCTGAACCTCTCCTGACGGAGCTTCAGGCCATACCCTCTTGTCCTGTCCTCTGTCACTTGGGAGAAGAGGCCAGCTCCCTCCTCTCCACAACCTCCTTTCAGGTAGTTGTAGAGAGTAATAAGGTCTCCCCTCAGCCTCCTCTTCTCCAGGCTAAACAACCCCAGCTCTCTCAGCCGCTCCTCGTAAGACTTGTTCTCGAGCCCCCTCACCTGCTTTGTTGCTCTTCTCTGGACACGCTCCAGAGCCTCAACATCCTTCTTGTGGTGAGGAGCCCAGAACTGAACACAGTATTCAAGGTGCGGTTTCACCAGTGCTGAGTACAGAGGGAGAATCACCTCCCTGGACCTGCTGGTGACCCCATTTCTGATACAAGCCAAGATGCCATTGGCCTTCTTGGCCACCTGGGCACACTGCTGGCTCATATTCAGTCGGCTGTCAACCAGCACCCCCAGGTCCTTCTCTTCCGTGCAGCTCTCCAGCCATTCTTCCCACAGTCTGTAGCACTGCACGGGGTTGTTGTGCCCCAAGTGCAGGACCTGGCATTTGGCCTTGTTAAACCTCATCCCATTGGTCTCGGCCCAGCAGTCCAGCCTGTTCAGATCCCTTTGCAGAGCCTCCCTACCCTCCAGCAGGTTGACACTTCCTCCCAGCTTAGTGTCATCTGCAAACTTGCTGAGGGTGCACTCAATGCCTTCATCCAGGTCATTGATAAAGACATTGAACAGAGCTGGACCCAGTACTGAGCCCTGAGGAACTCCACTTGTGACTGGCCTCCAGCTGGAGTTAACTCCATTGACCACCACTCTCTGGGCCCGGCCATCCAACCAGTTTTCAACCCAGAAGAGTGTGCGCCCGTCCAGGCCAGAGGCTGACAGTTTCTGAAGAAGAATGCTGTGAGAAACTGTGTCGAAGGCTTTACTGAAGTCCAAGAAGACTACATCCACAGCCTTTCCCCCATCCAGTAGTCGAGTGATTTTGTCATAGAAGGCAATCAGGTTAGTTTGGCAAGATCTGCCTTTTGTAAACCCATGTTGACTGGGCCTGATCACCCGGTTCTCTTGCATGTGCTTCATGATAGCACTCAAGATCAGCTGTTCCATGACTTTCCCTGGCACTGAGGTGAGACTGACAGGCCTGTAGTTCCCCGGATCCTCTCTGCAACCCTTCTTATATATGGGCACAACATCAGCCAGCCTCCAGTCTAGTGGAACTTCCCCAGTCAGCCAGGACCTCTGGAAGATGATGGATAGGGGTTTGGAAAGGACATCCGCCAGCTCCTTCAATACTCTTGGGTGACATGCATACACCATGATGCTAGGCTACACAGCTGATTCTAGGTTTCATCTGTTATTACACTTCACAGAA
Source organism: Cuculus canorus (assembly GCF_017976375.1). NCBI lineage: Eukaryota > Metazoa > Chordata > Aves > Cuculiformes > Cuculidae > Cuculus > Cuculus canorus. Next base: position 84,829,357 of record NC_071401.1, read on the forward strand.
CCACCTTTTCTCTTATGGGTTATTCTAATAACCATTACCTATTATTCCAGTTTTTCAGTTATAAGTGATCATCTCTTGAGCTATCAGAAAAAAACATTTTTCCCAGGTGCCAAAACCTGTAACGCCTATTTTTTAAGTGGAACAATCACAGCACCTTAATTTTTCATGTTCCATTTTACTGCCTGTGTCATTACACCAACTTTCAATAATAACTTCTGTTTCAGAGCCCTGGTGGAGGTCCTGTCCTCCTCTTTCACGTTGACAAGGCCTTTGCAGAATAAAATTGTATAAATTACCTTATGTGGCTGCGTAGAACCCAGATCAACAAACATCACTGGCTGTCCCTTTCTCTCTGGAGTTAGAGAACAAAATAAAAGGACTCCTAGCTGAATTAAGAGATGCTAAAGATGTCCTCGGTAGCCCATGCAAATACTTATTTTATAAAGTTACTACGGCTTGATATGGAAGAGGTGTGTAAAGCATTTAACCTTTATCACTACGTAAAACTGACGTGAGCTGAAAAAGTACACCACTGCAACTGAGATAAACTGCATATTATATCATGCCATTCTGTTTTTCTTTTTTTTTTCAAAATTGTTTGGTTTTTCTCAATGTTTGTTGAAGCTGACACTAAACAGACTGCCAAACATTAGTGCACTGAATAAATCCTTAATATAAGTACAGGCTCAAGCTTGCAAACAGTTTTAGTTTCTTGATAGCTATTTACTTAAAACACTACAGAGAATGTTCTCAATTTTAAAAAGAAATCATAACTTTATATATCACATTTGAGAAATTAGATTGATTTTATTACAATACAACCACTCAGTAGGCATACAATATGCTAACTAGCAATCCAAAAAGAAACTGAGTATTTATACATGCTTCATTAAACAACTATCATTATTTCATTTTGAAACAAGAAAACAATCATAGAATCACAGAATGTCCTGAGTTGGATGAGACCCACAAGGATCATCGAATCCAACTCCTGTCCCTGCACAGGGCAACTCCAAAAATCACAACACATATCTGAGGATGTTGTTCAAGTGCTTCTTGAATATTGTGGGGATTTGTGCCATGACTGGTTCCCCAGGTAGCCTGTTCCAGTACTCCACTGCGTTTTGAGCGAAGAATCTTTTCCTACTATCCAGTCTAACCCTCCTCCTCCTCAGATCTTCCTGCCACTCCCTTGGGTCCTGTCATTGGTTGCCAGAGAAAATAGATCAGCACTTCCTTCTCCCTTGTAAGAAGTTGTAGACCATGATGAGATCTTCCCTAAGCCTCCTCTTCTCCAGGCTGAACAGGCCAAGTAACTTTAGTCATTCCTCATATGGGTCCTCCTCTAACCCTTCGTCAACTTTGTGATCATTCTCTGGACACTCTCCAGTAGCTTTATATCCTTCTTATACTGTGGTGCCCAAAACTGCACAGTACCCAAGGTTGGGGCACCCCAGTGTAGCATAAAATGGGACAATCATATCCCTCAACCAGCTAGTGATGCAGTGCTTGATGCACCCCAGGACACTGTTGGCCCCCTCGCCTGCCAGGGCACACTGTTGGCTCCACATACTTCTCTCATATTTAATGCTTAATCATTCCTCAGTGGAATTTTGACAGGCAGTGGTTTAGGTCCTGTTGTCTTATTCGTAGACAGAGGACCAGTCTGAATTCTTTCTTATACTGTTGTCCTCAATTGAAAAAAATGGTCTTTTAATAAAAATGCATTTTTTACAGTTGGTTGGAAAAGAGAAAAAGTGGATGTTCCTTACTTTTTTTTTAATTTCTAATTTTGTCATTAAAAAGTTTCTATTTTTTTAATAGAAATATCTGCAGAGCTTGATAAAAACTGATATCTGTTAGTTTTTCCTTTCTTTCATGCCTGTTCTCTTAACCAAGTTTTGACTCATTAATAATAGTGCTATTTAGTAAATATTTCATTAGCCGTTACATTCATTGGTAAGTATTCAATTTATATTATAAAATGTCCCTAAATCTGATGGAAAAGACTCCAAATTATCATCTACCATTGCTGGAGAAAGGTCATTTTTAGGACTATCCACCAAGATCAATTTCTTTGAGTTTCCTTCTGAATATTTTTTGTATTTGCTCTTGACACCCTGTTTCTAATTTTGCTGGTTACATTAACACCTATAGGTTTGATTGATTATTGTGCTTTGGGAAGGCATTTATAATTGAGGTCTTGTCCCGTAAGTGAGTACCTCATTGCCAGCACAATATTGTTGTAATTTAAGATATATCGCTTTTAATAATTACAGAAGTGTTAAATACATGTAATGCTTAGATACTTCACTAATCACACTACTATAAATATTTTAAACTATGAGATAATTTGACATTTACATTGACCATAAAAAAGCAAAGATTCAGATTTGTACATGACTGCAGACTGTGCTAGGAGAAAGAACATTCTTTACACTTCAGGAAAGTGGTTGTGACTTCTGATAATGACTATGAGAGAAACTTTGCCATTGCACCTGAAAGGACATACTAGAGCTCTTCAAAGGTGTGAGAAACACAATTCTCACAGAGGTCAAATCAGTCCAGCTTCTATGAAAGGGTGGGATTTTAACTGAAGCCATCCATAGAGGTAAAAAAAGACAAAAAAAAATGCTGTGAGGCAAAAAGTCTTTTACAGAAGTAAAATAAGGTCCTGAAACAGTAATATTTGATAAATCACTTGAGTGTTCTCAGAAAAGATGGCAATTCATTGTTGGGGTTTTCTTGACTTTGTGGAAGAGCAAAAGACTGTCTGAAGGAAAACAAAATGTAACGGAGAATAATACGAAGTACTAGAAGCAATTATAGCAGATAGAAAACAAAAAAAAAATTTATTCTAGCTGTGAGAAACACTCGAGTCAATTAGGTAAACTGAGGCACGTACCTTGTGAAGAAGCATTACTTATTTATTTATTCATGATTACAATCAGAGGAGCGCCTCCTTCTGGTAAGAAGGAAAGTGCTCAACCTTTGTCGAAAATCGAAGTTTATATTCTGTTTCTTTCAAGGCAATGCTAGACCAACATCTCCCCAAATTTACAACTTATCACAAAGCTATTACAAGGTGGTTACTAGGCTACTTTTTACATATTAGATTTCTTTACCCAGTCTGTTTTCTATGTTCTTACATTCCTAAGCATATCTCGTGCTGTACAAGAAAGGTACCAGGAGATAAAATTTCTTAAACTACTTACTCAACCATTTCTCAGTGAAAAACAACCTAAACAATCATATTTTGCAAGACTGTTATAAAGTTCAGTTCATCAAAGCCCTCCATTTTAATGCTAAAACTTCTATTTTGTAAGAACATAAGTACCCGAACTCTCACACAGCTATGAAAAATGAAACATATCTCTCAGTTCTGTAGCAGTAAAGTTCATGCATGTGATTTCTATCATTTCTCAGCAGTCTGGATAAGTAGCTAACTGGTGATACTGTTGATGAACCAAAAGAAAAAGACAAACTAGATGGGTAACTAAGGGACTCATCAAAATGAAATTAGCTAGTACCACCATGGCTTGTAAAAGTGTATGCTTAGAGATACCAGATAATTCATTTTGGAAAGAATACTTTATTGTGAGTTGTAAATTAACAGAAACTGAGTACAAGAGACATGAGTATCATTCTAAAAGCTAATATGAAATTACTCTGCATATCTATAAAAAGCTACAACAGTGATGTTATAACAGATAAGACGGGTTTAGAAGAGAATATAAAATAATAGTAATAATGGTACAAGTTTGTCCATTATGAGGCACCTGCGTCTGAAAAAGACTGCTTGGTTCTCATTCTGTTTAAGTGCTAGGAGAAATGAAGATATTTTAGGATCACGTGACAATGTGAATAAAGGCCTAGAGTTTCTCCAGAAATTGATACTTCAAAAGTTTACCACAGGGAAAGAGAGAGATATACTTGTGCAGGCTATGTTTGTATCAACACTTCTTTGAAATCATTCAGTCCTGATTCCAGAGGAGCAGGACCAGATCAGTTGGTAAAACTGATGGTTCTGTGGTTCCTGTTTCTGTTGTATGTGATTCATGGGAGTTATATCAGATAAAGCTGGATTATTGGGCCAAATGTCTCTTTACAGGTATGGTTCGATGTACTCAGATGGAAACTTATCTTGAAAACCTTGGTTTCTTTGACTGCACACACTTCCTCGTATCCGCTCAGGAAACACCATGCCTTTTCATTTGTTTCATATGAACGAATATCACATGAGTGTATTTGTGTGTTTCTACAAACAACACCTTTATAATGCCTGTTGAACTAAAATATCATTTCTGTTCATGCTCTTGCTGTTGCTAACCAATATATCAAAATGAGAGTGTATGGTGGCTGCTGCCCAAACCAACTGTCCTCTTCTAGTTTTATCAATGTCCAAAGAAAAGAGTCAGTGTGGAGCTTTCACCCTTTGACTGCAGCAGCTAATGTAGAACAATGAATTATTTGATGTCAGTTCTGTTACACTTCCTTTAGTTTGAAAAGCAGAACAATGGTCACTAGATTTGCCTTGCTAGTGATTTAATAGTGGTACTGGCCAAGGTGGTGCAGAAATGTTTGTCAGTAAGGGAACAGTTGAGGTCCTGTGCTGTGAACTGGTCTTTGGCACTTTCCATTCCAATTTCCAGAGCCTAAATTTCTCTTCAAGAGGAGGGCTGCTCTCCAGGTGAGTTTTGCAACCCATCACTTTTATCACTCAGAGGGAAGCCAGGTCAGAGTAAGCAACTTTTTCATAGGGCAAGCAACGACCTAGGTCTCTGAGACAGAAGGTCAGCTGGAATGGCAGTTCCAGGCTTATAAATAAGCTAAAGGCTGAAAAATGATGAACACAGTATTAGCCCAATTTATAAAGCGCTATTGTAGTTTGAGCTAAATTAGAGTCAGTTCTGACTCCTAAGTCAGTCATTCCAAGTAACTTCATTTTCTGAAAGCTAACTGCATGTTTTTTAAACAGTATTCTTCTCTAAAAGTGATAACACAGGTTGTTGGTATGCAAAACAGCCAATGCTTATACTTAACCAAAGCCATCTTCGAGCTGGTGGAAGGGAGGCACACCTGTGAGGTAAGACAAATATGGAAGATGACCCTAAACTTACCAACAGTGTATTCCACCCGATATAGGTTATACTTGGTATAAAATTGAGAGATCAGGAGGGTCTTGCTCTCTTCTGTAATGACCAACATCCAGTGAGGACCTTATCTGTCTGATTGCTCCTCACCCCAGATCCATGCATTCCTGGATCCAATTCCTGCGCTCAGCTCCCTCCTAGCCGTGGACTCATTCCCTCATGTCTGCTCTGCAGTATTTACGGTGATGGGAAAAGACAGCTAGCATCATGAATGTCCTAAACCTGAGTTATTTGGTAATATTTATAGTAGTCTGCCTTCCTGATGATCCTCTTGTGAATTTTTTTTACAGCTGGCTTTGTCAACATGACATGTAGATATGTTATGGCTTACTTGCTCTCTGCATCATTTTGGCAGTTATCAATTTTAAGTATTGGATGATAGTGGTATTCATGATTTATTGTCTCATTGTAATATACCTTGCGATACATGTAGCTGTGGACTTAGGTGAGAATTTTGGGCATTATTTAGTGAGCCTTGGTTTTAAGTACATTTCTGGCCTTGTCTGGGATAAGATCAACACTCAGTATAGCTGCCAACCTGAGGAGCTAAACTGAGGAAATTATATTTCTTTGTTTTATACTGACTTTATTCCACTAGATTTTGAGCAAAGTAGCTTGAAAATAGCTAAACCATGACAAGCACAAGGACCACTTCTAGTGGTCACAGGATCTCGAGATCCTTGTATTGGCATATGCACAAAGTCTGTGCCAAAGTACTCGTTGGTCACGTGGCCATGACCCAGTTCACAGCAGCAAAAAACATTTGGAATATTTTTTGTGGTGAGATTCCAGTTTAGCTTCTTCACAAGGGAACACATGTCATAGAGTGAATTTGCTCTGTAAGCATGCTCTGCAAGCCAAATTCAGAAAATTGAGATGACTGTGGGATTCTCTTCTAAACCATACTACTGCCTCATTCCAAGTTGTTAATGGAGGCAGGTCTACAAAACTAGAGAGGTTCGGAAATGTTAGGTAAATCTTAATCTACTTTTTAAACCTTTTTCATTATACAATGAAAATAAAGAAATTAAGTAGAAATGAAAGATAATATGTCAAAAACTCATTGTCTTGAGATACAGTTCAGGCCAAGAGCTTAGCAAGATTCAGTGAAGGGTTAGACACATATGTAGATAAAAAGAGTATTCACAGTTATTTTACATAGAATAATTTTCTTTTATTTTTTTTTTCAAGAAGGGATTTAAACCTTACAAATTCTATGAACTGATAGGGATTAGGAAGAAGAAACTTCACCTCTTGGCAGATTGTTTAATTACTGGCCACCACAGAATTTATTTTAATGTATTCCTTTCATGACTTTGCACAGATAAGTGTTAGCGACAGAATACTGGTCTTGACTGGATATGCATGCAATGTAATACAAGAACTGATATTCCAATGTGCACTTGACTATGTCAAGTGTTCTATAAATACTGAAAATTTTAGTTACAAACCGAAACAAACTTTGTTTATGATACATTGAGACATACAGAAAAAAATGTGATCTTTGCTCTCAATATTCTGAAACAGCTTTTACGTGTTTCCTCACTCTTCCTACTAGATTTCTGAACATGGTATAAATTAGTCTTCTGAAAAAATCAAAAAAGGATAAAAATGGCTGCAGTTTCTAATCCTGCAGAGATTACATCAGCAGGGCATAAAATTCTACCAAATGCTTTGCTGCAGCTTTAAAAATTTGTTTTATTTATTTGTTTGTTTGTTTGTTTGTTTGTTTTTATCTGATTTCTCTTTATTTCAATTTGTGGAGTTCTCTACACTGGAAATTCTAGCTACTTTTGAGTTAGCACCCTGAAAACTATACTGCTAGTGGTTTTATTTTCACAAACTGGTCTGATCTAAGTAAAATTTTGGAAGTTTAAAACTGTATGTAAATGGTCTTCCAGAACAGCAAATTAATATAGATAAATATATTTAAAACTCTCATAATTTGTGAATTTTTTTTAGAATTGCATATCAGACATATTCTAATTCATTCAATAGTACTGTACAACTGTGCAATCTATTGTGTATACAATTTTTAGTTTTTTATTCCTGAGTGAAAGAGCATTACAGTATTGGAATGAAGTTGCATCATGACCTATCCAAGGAGTGAGATATAAACAGAAAATGGAAGGCAATGGCTTGCTGCTCTGTAGAAAAATAAAGGGCAGGGGGAGATAAACTCTATCTCTCTTTTCTCCTTCTTTTGTGGGAATATGAAACAATCCACAAACTAATGTTTTGGCGATGGGGGAGGTCTAAAAAAGAAATAAAATCACCCAGTGACTTATTCAAGCTGGAAAACTGTAGTGAGAACTTTTCTCTGTTTTAATCATGAAAAAATCCTTTTTTAAGAATGCTGCATTGCTATGAGCCTTAAAAAATCAGTCAGCACTCATAATTCTGTTTAGAAATACATATGGCTGAAGTTTTTGCTTCAGGAGGCAGACTATCTTGAGACTGCTTTATGAAAGTCAAGTGAAATTTTGAAGTTTGGAGCATGGACAGAATTTATGGGCTCTTTTATATAACTATTTTGTTCTCAGTGAATCATGCATTTTGAATGCTCAGTAATAAACTAATAAACAGACCTGTGAGATTTGTTATTACACTTCTACCTGGTAAGTCACTTTGCCTACTTACATTGTATCATCCCTGTAAAACATTTTCATTCATTAAAAATATATGCTTGAATTTAGTCTAAATGAATATACAATGGCCTTCCTCACCTCATCCCTACACAATCAGGCAGTGTCCCTACACGCTTTCCAGGTTCCCCTGTTCCTGATTGCACTGCCTGTGCAGTTCCCTCTTGTTCTTGAGTTTGACCAGCAGGTCTTGACTCAGCCACGCTGGACTCTTCCCTGTCCGATTTCCTCCATCTGAGGACTGAGTGCTCTTGTGCCTCATGGAAAGCGTTCTTAAATATTTGCCAGCTCTGTTCCACTCCCTTGTCTCTGAGGACCATGTCCCAGGGTGTCCTACTGAAGAACTCCTTGAAGAGCTGGAAGTCTGCTTTCCTGAAATTTAGGGTCCTGTCTATGCTCCTCACTCACCCCATATCCCTCACGGCCTTCAACTCTACCAGTGCATGATCACTGCAGCCCAGGATGCCTCCGATGCTAATGTCAATGATGAGCTTACTTGTATCAGTGACCATCAGATCCAGTACTGCATCCCCTCAGGTGGTGGTTTCTTTTAGCTGGATTAAGAAATTATCTTCAATGCACTCTAGGAGTCTCCTGGATTGCCCACAGCTTGCTGTGCTACTTTTCCAGCATATGTCAGCATAGCTGAAGTCTCTGAGTAGGATGAGAGCTTGTGAATGTGAAGCCTCCTGTAGCTGGAGGAAGAAGGCTTCATCTGTCGGCTCTCCATCGGGTGGCCTGTAGTATACACCAGCCACATTGGTTCTTCTGTCTTTAATTTTGACCCACAAGCTTTCAACCTGTTTGTGGCTACTCTTCAATGACAGCTCTTCACATTCTATCCCTTTCCTGAGATAGAGGGCAATGCCTCCACCCCTCCTGCCCGGTCTGTCCCTTCTGAACATCCTGTAGCCATTGATAGCCACATGTATTTGAATAAATCATTCTGGATTTTTTCTGTGGTATATGATCAAAACCAGGAAGCATATTACTGGAAAATATCCTCCATTTATAAACAAACACGTACTTTCTGAGAAATTACAATAGTGATTGCATAAATCATTATCAGCATTTAATTTATATCCCTTTTATGCACAAAGACGAAAACTGGATACTAATTTTCCTGCCTTCACTTGCCTCTAGGAAAAAAAAAAGTTGGAAAACTTTTCAAAATGTGTTTCAAAACATGGCTTTGATGCATTCATGAGGTCTGCATGCATTTAATACACAGAATTTGATTTGCTTTTTGGTGTAATGTCACCAAGGAATTGAAATGTCAGAAGCAAAACTCAACAAGTGCATAAGCTGTTTTTCAAAATTGTTATTCAGATCTTAGTTCCTGATTTGTCTGTCTTCAGTGACTGGCAAAGACTTATTTCAAATGTGTAATGTACTAGCTTTCGTACATACATTCCATTCATTATACAAAATATAAAAATAAAAAGGTGTACATGTATTTTAATTACATAGTCAATGCTATGCTGATTTGTTTTTTGCCTAGTTAGTGGTCAAAGGAGAGGAATGTGTCAATTTTTTGTCATAGGGCATCATACTAAGAGCAGTTATTTTGTGCCAACTTGATGAGATTACATTATAGTGATAATGCTATCGAGTCAACCTAAAGATTAACCGTAAAATCCAAACACTAGCATGATGGAGACTATCCAAGCAAATGAACAAACACAAAGTCTAAAGTTTTACAAAATAAAGATTAAATTCCAGTTGAAATACACATATCTGTATTCAAATATGGCTCTGCCTTTCAGCATGAGTCTTGTTTACCTACTGGATAAGGATCCTGTAAACTAAAAATAATTGCAAAGCTAGGAAACTACTAATCATTCAGTGTGATGTACCTGTTGAAGGATCTGAAAACAATGATCTACGAGGAAAGCAAACTGTGGTTGTTTAGTCTGGAGAAGAGGAGATGGAACGTGGGTGTGGTAACAGTAGGGGCAAAGCTGAAAGAAAGAGACAATAGCTATGAACCCTTCTGAACAGAATAAGCAGTAGCAGCCAGACCTAAACCAAGAAAGATTTTGAATATCACATAGCCAAATGATTCTAAGAGCTAGAACAGTTAAGTAATTTAGTATATAGTCCAAGGAGCCAACAGAATTTCTGTCTCTCAGAAACTTCTAAGAGCAAATTAGGAAAGTGCCAACTCCATCCTGAGATCTTAACTATGCCTTGCTACAGTTCTATAGTACAAATTTTGAGTACTATATAGTTATAATACATATTATAAGAGTTTCCTCTTGAGCTATATTTCCCTAGATGTGCATTGATACGAAATAAGTAGTTTCTAACCATCTGCAGCTTTGGTGATTATTACTTGTGGCCAGTTCTGGCAAAAGCAGAAATGACTGACTGTTGGAAATGTAAATGGGTGTTCTCAGGGGCGCAAGAAGGTGGTTGGTGATGTTGACCTTGTGCTTCATAGTCACTGCCTGCTCACACGCCTGGAAACAGCCCTGTCAGAAAGCTGTTCTTGGGAAGGTGTTGAGAAATGCAGTGGAGGTCCCCACCTTATTCAGAGAGACATCTGGTTTGTCCTGCCAGAAATCCTGCACCTCCTCCTCCCTCTACTTGTCCACACTGCTGGAAGAGCAAGGGCAAGCAGGGAACCTGAGTTACAGAGTGGGTGAAAACAGACCCCTCCCCCCCCAAACCACTTCTCCACAAAACACTAGTTGGATTGGTCAGCAGCTGAGCCTGAAAGCATCTCAGAGGGGCCCACATTCCCTGAGAAAGCCTTCCCCAGACACACATAGACAGAGTTTGTTCAAACAAGCTAAACTATTGTCATCTTTGTAGTTGCTCTCATGGTGGTAACAGAGGTCTCTTCTGCAAGCCTCCTTGCAGCTGCATCTTCCGCTGACCCTGCTTTCACTGAATACCCGAAAGGCCAGCTGGACCACGGTCTTTCTGGTTGCAGAACCATTTCTATAGAAGAATCCAAACTATGCAGGGAACATCTCCTAACTACCTTATCTGTGCCTACCATGACTATCCTTTATGTCCTACACATTCATAACTACTCTTGGAGATATTCCTCAGCCTGGGCCTGCAGGAGTACTGTCCCTTGGCAGAAGAGCAACTGAGGAAATAAAACCCAGGCTGGAGTGAGCAAGAGCTGCACCAAGCAGTTGCATTCCCCATGTGGAGTCAGGGGAGGCTGCCAAGATTATGAAGGAAGAAGGAGCCCAAACTTCTCTTCAGCTCATCCTCAAGGTGTAGGAGGAATCAAAGCTTTCTTGCACATGCACGCCAGCTCCGAACAGATGCAGCGATGCCTCACAGGCTTCTTTCCCACACTGCCCAGTTCTAGATGAAGAAGTGCCCAATGGGTGGTCTCAGGGGCACAAGCAGGTGGTCACTGACTGTATAGACCCAGCATCATGTGGGTTAATGGCGCAAAGGAGGTCATGCACCCCTAGCCCCCAGTGGCAAGACCAGAAATGCTGGAGAGCATGTCTGCACCTGCCTAGTGGAGGGCATGAGAGTCTGTTACCAGTCCTTCCCACCTGACCTGCTGAGATGTGAGGAGGGAGTTTAAAAATCCCCCTGAAAGCCCGAAGACTTCTGTTGTCTTGTCTCCATGTCTTCTCATGTTGTGTTGTGCATGGGCACCCGCAATCTTCTGGACCTGCTGGACAAAGAAACACATGTTGCTGCATGCAGAGTCCCTAAGGTCTCTCTCTCATCTTTCCTATTGTAACTATTTTTCTCTTTTCTCTCTTTCCTCTCTTTTCTTCCTTTTCTTGCTTTCCTCCCTTTTCTCTCTTTCTCTCCCTTTTCTCTTTGCAACACGTGCAGCTGCAGAGGGCTGTAGCTGGTGATTTTGTTTTGATTTTGGGTTTGACTCCATGCAGCACCAGGGGTTCTCCGTGTGATTTTTGCAGCTTGGTTAAGCAGATTGTTCCAATCTTGACAAGCACTGATGACTGAAGCTGTTTTGGTACCTTCTGCTGCTGTGGATTTTCTGTCAGTGCTCTGCCCAATACAAGTTGTTTGATGGTTTGAATCCAGTGCTTTAAGGGCATGCATCTTGTTGAGTGTAAGTATTGTTTATACCCTCCTCCTGAGTGATTTTGGATCGCTCTGGCACCGTGACAGGATAAAGAGCTTTTTTTTAAAATGGGCTGTGACACTGATGTTGTCCTTTTGGGCACTCAGAACTTTTGAAGCAGCGCCCACTCACCACCCCATCAGGAAGTTGCTCTCAAGAAGGGCTTGGCAAATGCAGTGGAGGTCACCACTTCATCCAGAGACACATCTTGGCCCACAGTGTCATAAGGGTCTGGCTTCTCACCCCACTCTCCTCCACACTGCTGGAGCTTGCCTCCTGGCTGTTACTGTCAGAGTCTTTGCTCCTGGCTGAAAGGCTGTGACCAGAGAATCGTGGTGAAAACCTCCTTTTCAAACTGGCAACTTCTCAAAAGGGGGTTCTTCCAGAGATGGTTATTGGGCCCAGTGCTGTTTAATACCTTCATAAGTGATCTGGATGATAGGATCAAATATATTCTGATGAAGTTTGCCAATTATACCAAATTGAGTGGGGAAATGGACACTTAGAAAGGGAGAAACCCCATGCAGGAATCATAAGATCATAGAATAATAAAATCATAGAACCATAGAATCATTGAGGTTGGAAAAGACTTCTAAGATCATCAAGTCCAACCATCAGCTCAACACCACCATACCTACTAAACCAGGAAGATCTATATAGACTGGAAGAGTAGACTAACAAGAATTTTATGAAGTCAAAAGAGGATAAGTGTAGGATAAGTCTAAATTCTTGCACCTGGGAACATATAATCCAGAACTGCAGCACACACTGGGATCTACACAACTGGGGAGCAGCTTTGTGGAAATGGACATGGGGATCCTAGTGAACAACAAGCTCAATATGAGCAAACAGCGGGCCACTGCAGCAAAGAAAGCCAACAGGATGATGGGTTGCATCATCAAAGGCATCACTAACAGAGATAAAGAAGTTATTACTCCCTTCTACACAGTGCTTGTCAAGCCATACCTTGAATACTCAGTTCAGTTTTGATCTCCACTATACCAAAAAGATATGGACAGGGTGGAGAGGATCCAGAGAAGTGCCACAAAGATGACTGAAGGACTGAGGAGTCTGTCATATGAGGAAAGGCTGACAGAACAGGGTATGTTCAGCCTTGAGGAAAGAAGGCTTAGGAAAGACCTTATCACCATGTTCCAGCATTTAAAAGGTGGCCACAAAGATGTTGGAGACTCCCTTTTTACAAGAAGTCACATGCAAAAGACAAGGTGTAGTGGGTACAAGTCAATCCTCGGGAGATTCTGATGGGATGCAAAAGTAAAATTTTTCACAATGAGAACAATCAGCCATTGGAATAATCTCTCAAGGGAAGTGGTGGATTCCCCAACATTGGACACTTTTAAGATTCAGCTGGACAGGGAGTTGGGACATCTTGTCTAGACCATGCTTTTTCCAAGAAAGGGAGTCGGGGGGGGAGGGGAGCACCCCAGGCCCATTTATCCTCATAGTCAGCCCCATTCCCATACTTAGTTTTCATTCCCTCATCCAACCTTATTTCTCACAATTACGTTGCTAGAACAGCACTGTCTCCTTTGGTGTCCCCACCTTGTCAGAAGGCACTTCTGCCAGTATAGGCAAGTTGCCTGCTTGGGCAGCCCACAGAGGTAAGTGTCACTGATGGAATTGAAGGGCTTGTCTGGAAAGGGAAGAACGCTTGGAAAAATCCTTCTGAATTACTTATTAAAGTGGCGTGGTTAATCTGTGTTGAACCTCTGACTGGACAGTCTCACAGAAAATTGTAATGACCTTAATTTTATTTGGCTTGATTTACTTTGGAAGTGATTTAAACTCATTGAATTAAACCCTGTTTAATTTTCATTATAGCTTTCACACAGGGATTTTATGCATTTTAACTAAACCACTTGCTATTTACACAGCGTGTTAACTTGAATTAAAAGTCTTGAATTACCCTGTAAAGACGATATGTAAGTGAAATCAGAAGAATTTATTAGAATTACTTTCTTCATTGATACTGATTTCAGTTGTATGCAGGCACACCACCTGCAAATGCACTCACATACATACCTGCCTAGACAAAAAAAAAACAAAAACCTGATTTCTATTAAATGGACAGTTTTGCAAAAGGAATTATTCAGAATTTAGCAAAAAAAAAAATCAATAAAAAGCATTTCCAAATTTGGTGCAAATATTAGTTCCATCTAATCCTAATCCAAGATTTTTTTACTCAAGAATATTTGATCTTGTGTCTAAATTTATTTAATTAGAAAGTATTAGAAACCTTAATAATGATGCTGATACACTACATTCATTTTACTAGGCATGAAAGAAATGGAAGATAAACATATGTAGGTTTTTTTTATTTTCTTGGTGTCATTCTGAAATATGACAAGTATCAAAAGCAAGGATTATCTGCTTCCTTTGAAAAACTACTTAGAAGTTGAATCTTCGATTTTATGCAGTGCTGAAAATGTTCATACACTTAATAAAATCCATGAGGTCATTTGAAAATTAGTAAATAATTAATTTTTTCTTACTTCGTCAGTATCCATTTACATATTAATCCCTTAATGCTCAGTTTATTATTTTCTCTAATCTCCTTTGGTTTGTTCTTTTTCTGCAGCCAAATGTAGTACTTTCTTTGCCTTACAGATTCTTTACTCTCCAGTCTCCATTTAGTCTATTCCCACTTCACTCCCAAAGTCTCACTAATCGGAAGCTGATATGTCAAGACCAGTGCCTGGAAGAGCATGATCCAGTAGTGTCTCTGAATGATTGATGTAGGAAGGGAGCTTCCTGGCTCAAGGACCTCCATATGTTGAAGGATCTGAATGAAATGTGGTGGTGCACGACCAGGTTGCTGAGGTTTTGACGCTTGGCTTTCCTAAAGCCTGCAGTCCTGAGTCAGGAAAAAACTGTTGAAAATGAGCTCTAAGACAAAAGGCAGTGCCAGCTTTTTAAAACTAACTCTTACAGGAATCACTGCAATCTGGTCTTAAGTCTCAGATAGCATTTGTGTGTGTTTTGTGCACGAGTGTGCTTATACATGACTAAATGTATAAAACATTGGCAGGGCAGGATTATTACACTCCCTACTAGAATATTCTACTTCTATGATATGAATATACATTTCCCAGAAAACATTTTTTATTCTCAAGTCATTATTAACATTATCATCTACTGATTAGAAAGGACCAGTTTTAAACCCACGTGCTTATTGTAATTTGGTTGGTGGTTTGGGTTTGCGTTTGCTTTTTTTTTTTAACCTCATTTAGTTAAGGCTTTTGGTGATGGAAAAATTATTTGTCCTGAACTCATGTATGAAAGCACCTGAAAAGACTGCATGGAATGGCTGCTGTGAGGTGCTTCTAACCAAGCCTCTAAACAAACGATTATTGTAAAATTCATGGCTATCACTTTTATGTTTCTGTAGTTACATGAAGTTCTGAATTAGAGGCAGGAGAAGTTCATATCTATAAAGCATAAGAGGATTTAGAGATTGATTAGTGGAAAAATTGTAATAATATATCACTACCTTCCTCCTGTTATATTTTTACTCAAAGGTGCATCCTTAATAATGACCACCTTTCACATCTCTGATAGGCTATTTACAGCAAAGATTTAACATTTATAAACTACTAACCACCAGATTGTAGTCTTGTTATAGTTATCCTTGCTGATTAAAACCGCATGAGACAAACACACATTTTGGGGCTACTTTCTTTTTGGCTTCAGAAACATTTTGCCAGGACCTCAAGTTTAGTTTTAGATTAACAGACAAGACTTCATGATGTTAGACTCTTCAGCTAAGCTTGTCATACATCAGCAGCCACACTGGTGAGAGGCTGATAAAGATTTTCTGTCACTGCTGCTTCCACTCACAAAGAAGGAGAAGAACTGTTGTGCTTGGTCGTTGTAGGAAGCCTGCAACTCCCACAGCAGAAGCGTCTATTTCTGCAGCAAGTGGCATAAGAATTAAGGATGTCCCAGCCAGATGATCTGTCCCAGGGGTTAGAAACAGACAGAGCAATTTAGCTGCCTGTAGAAAAAATAGAAATGAACAAATATATAGGCTATTTACATGGGATTAGGAAGAAGATCCTTAGCACAAAGTACAATATAATGGAAAATAGGAGTTAAAGAACATTTTGTTACTTTTTTTTTTTAATCAAACAATGGAAATCAAGATAGGATTACTTAAGCTTTGATTGCCTCTTAAGTGTTAATTTGTTGAAACCTGTTTTCCCTGCTATTCTGTGATTCTATTCAGTGGTATGCATTATGGTCTTCTTTTCTTTTTGAGTATGGTCAGTGCCCTGTTTTGAACAGAAAAATAAAGAAACTGGTTATATACATGTGGAAATTCTGTCATGTAAAATTAGTTGTTTAGACACAAAAGGTACTCCAAACTTACCATACACAAAAAGCAAGAGTAAGTTGAGATTGTACAACCCTTTATGGGTCAGGAATATAGCTTAGTTTCCTTGACTATTTTATATAAAACATAGTTGTTTGGGAATGGGAGATACTTTGCTTCTGCCTCAGTCTCTGAGTACATTGTTTTTAGAAATGGGAGAGTCCTTCTACCCTGGGGGACCTCACAGGTGTCCATCTCACATTCCAGTATTTGGGTTCTCAGCCTGTGAAATGGGTTTATAAGAGGCAGTTGCTTTTGGGGAAATAATTCTTAGCAGTGTTTTAGCCTGAATTCTTTTAATATCTCTTCTTGCATACAAGGATGATTTTATGTTTGGTTTTGTGACTAGATCATATCGCCTATTTAAAACAAAAAGTGATAGTTTGTTATATGACAATGCATTGTATTATGTTATGTAGGAGAGATTAGCAACATAGTACTTGGATTTATGGGCAAACTGAACATAACAGTGAATTATCTCCTAGAATGTATTATGATTTTTTTTAAAAAAATTGATGGATATCAAAACATGTCATTTATCTGAAATGAAGTATATGCTGATGTACCAAAATGTTTATGGCAGCATCTGTAACAGCACATCTCTGCTAGTTATATTTTCCTTGATGACTAGCAAATGAAGATCATAAAGAGTTGGGATCAAAGAGAAAAGGTATTTCTATGCTATAACATCTCCTTTCAATACACAATTCCAAATGTAACTCTTCTAATTATATTTGCAAATTATGACTAAAGAACGAGATTCATAAATGCTGTGACCCAGAGAGAATTCCTGAAGTGAAGAAGTTATTTTCATTTACACCAGCTAAAGTTGTACCAGAGGTGCAGTCTGCAGAAGTCATTGATTACTTTCATCCTAGTCTCTTAACTATTGCATATTTTATTGTATTAATGCTTCTTACAGTAACTACAGCATTAAATTAGAGCTTTAATATTAGAATCCATGCATAGCATGAAATCATGTGAATATAAATTAGGAAATAAACTGAAAGTTTAACAGGAAGATTTATATACTCACGTACTAAATCAGTACTCTAAAGTTTAAGATTATTAAATAAGTAAGTTTTATATGCAGCATACATAAATCAAAGCAATATACCTGATTCTGAAAGTTAACGTGTATAAATCAAAATTCTGACAGTATGTATTAATGAATCATAGAAAACAGATTATATTTAGAAAGTTTTTTTTTAATGTGGCAATTTTAATTCCATTGCACAGCAGATACTAACTTTAGAGAGGCTTGCTATAAGCAGATCTTTTTTTTACATTTTCATACAACAAAAATATCTACTGTGGTCATCTTTCAATCAAACAAACAAAGAGTAAAAAAAATTAAAAAAACAGACATCAATCAAATGTTTGATACACCTGAATTTTCAACCAACATAAAACCAAGGATGTACAACAATTGAAGAGCAATTACATAGTCCAGCTTAATAGTTTACACTGTACATAGTCGCTATTGCTATTGTTTCTTTTTAACTAGGTAATTTTAAAGTCTTAGAAACATCCAGTTAGAAAATGAACTGACTCGGTCAGTTTTCAATACTATGTTTAGTGCTATTATATTTTGTGACACTCACAAGTCTGTCCCATAACATGAGTCAGGGAGTAAAAGTATGATCCTTTCTCTGTCCGCTGAGAATTGACTTCAGTGCAATTTTTTGGGGTGGAATAATGGCTTCCACCTAAGTTAGGAGACAGCTTAATATTTATTTCAGAGATAACATCCGTTAGGACAACATATTGTTTTTATTATAGATTTATATGAACACAACAGACAGAACAGAACCCAGTAATGATCAGCTATGCAGCCTTGTCACTGGCATAAGCTGCTTATCATCATCCACTCCAAGGATGCTTTCCTTCCACACATTGTTCTAATATCTTTACTCTGACCTTCATATGTGCATTCTTTCACTCTTTCTCAATATTTCTCCATATCACTCTAGCCAAAACTCTCACATTAGATAACTCTACAGGCCCTCTGCTCTCTTCTACCTTTGTAAAAAAATATTATTCACACTTATTTATCACACACAATTTTTAAACCCAGTTCAGGTTCTTAAACCGGAATTGTATCTCATTCAATGAGCCTATGTGGGAAAGATCCTTCTCGTTGTAATTTTTTGTGGATTATTGACCTTACGCATGATGTAGTAATGGTCACAAGAATGTTTTGTATTCCTGTGATAATGAGGTTACAGAAAGTATAACAAAGCTTGCTGTCAAGAAAATTCAGTCCCTGTGAAAGCTTCATTCACCTTACCATTATTCAAAATTAATATTACAGCCTGAACTTTGTTTCTGAAGAACACGAATTTATACTAATACTCCATGACCATCAACAGGTTTTAGTTTTCATCTGTCATTTCTTATCAGATATGTTTTTTCCCCTTTTCTAAATCTCTTGCTCTGTATTTTGTTCTTCAATGAGAAGAAATTCAAACCCTGAAATATTTACACAGCAATTTAAGTAGAAACATAAATAGTG
Organism: Cuculus canorus; assembly: GCF_017976375.1. Classification (NCBI taxonomy): domain Eukaryota; kingdom Metazoa; phylum Chordata; class Aves; order Cuculiformes; family Cuculidae; genus Cuculus; species Cuculus canorus. The sequence goes on from NC_071401.1 coordinate 84,848,135, forward strand.
GTCAAATATAAACTGAAGAGATTTGGGGCAGTGATTTGTAACCTCAAAAATGGATCATTACAGGTCGAGATAGTTAACTACATAGTCTGCAGATCTAGTCCTCAGTGGAGAGCAGATGACACGATACTTCTTACAGATGGATCATATGAACTGTGTCTGTGAATAAGTGTCACAGAGGTATTTTAGTTTCCTTTTGCCAGCTGACAAACAGAAATCATATGCAGATGTTTCAGTGGGAAGAGGGAGAGAGAGGAGGGAGTCAATTCTCAAGGAATGTACAAAGCCAGCCTAACCCTCTGGTGTATGGGTTAGAAATCGGGCATATGCATAACTGGGGAATTTTCCCAGACTCCTGTAAAATATACGATGAGCTCAATATTGGCTGCAGGAAGCTGAATCCTTATGTGTATTACATTCAAGCTTGCAGCATCAGAAGTGAATTCACAGAACACAGTGAATGCCAACAGCTTATACAAGAGATTTTTATCACACATAATTTCTTATTTACCCTAAACCTTTGAGATAGGAGTGTATTACTAAAGAGTAAGAAGGCTGAATTCATAAAAGAAAAGTGATTCACCTATGTTCCTGACCATAGATGAAAACATAGTCTATATCTGGATATTCACATATACCTAAAATTGGGCGGAAAAGCAGTGAGAAACATTAAATAAATATATTTAACATTGACAATCAAGAATTTTGGTGTGTCTTAAAAGAAGAAACAGTGGAAGATGTCTTTATTTTTTTTTTCCCTCCTTGCAGAGAAACAGAAAGCACTTACTAGGTCATCTAGTCCTTCATCTAACATATGGGGAAATTCTTTTAAAATTACTCTTTCATATTCAGTGCAGCAATACAATTCCTTTTGAGAGTGAGCACAAAGGAAATGAGAGAGTGAGAAAGACAGGGAGAGAGGCCATCATTTCTCCACAGGGATCATAGAAGACTGCTGAACTAGCTGACATTTCCTAGGACACCTTGAGTGCTTCCCTATGGCACAGAAAATATTTCTCTCTTACTAAGGGGAAAAGTAGTACACACTCATGAAGCAGCCGCTGAAAATGCTAAACCTATATTCACTAATTTTCATGGTAACTGGGTGCCTGGATCCACAAACTTCCCAACACTTTTGAGATGCCTTTCGTACTTAAATCTTAGTCATTCAGCACAAGCCATGTTATGACTCTACTCTCATACCACCTTTCCAAGCCTTCCTTATCAAATGCTGTATGAGCTCCATGCATGTGCACTCACATATTTATCTTCAGCACTTAGCCGTCTAACAGCAATGGTGGAATATCTAGGCAACATTGTTTGGGAGACCACCTCCACAGACCTATTCTGAGAAAAAATTTTCCTTGATTAAGTTGAAAACATCTACTCCTGAAATTAAAGCACATCTGCGATAAATAAGGTAATAGATAAATACAATATTAATCTATTTCAAAATCTTGCTTACATAAGTTTTCATCAAATATTTTCCAAACAAAATACACCTCTTGTATATAAAATGACATAGAGGCATTCACTTCCATACAATAATATTCATTTATACTAGCCAAGACTCTTGCCCATATCTTAAACAAATATAATAACACCTAGAATAGCTGAGACTGGACGGCAACTCTGGAGATCATCTGGTCCTACCCCCTGCTCACAGTAGGGTCAGTGAGAGAACATTGCTCAGGACCATTTCCTATTTGAGTTCTGAGTATCTCCTGGGACTGAGACTCCACAATTTCTGGTCAATTTCTTCCAGTGTTTGATCACCCTCATAGCAAAAATGTATTTTTCTCTATGTTTAAGTGGTATTTCTTATGTTTGTTTGTGCCCATTGCCTCTCATCTGTCACTGGGCACCACGGGAGAAGAGCCTGGTTCTGTGGCATTTACCTCCCTTCAGACACATGGATCAGTCCCCCTGAGACTTCTCTTCTTCAGGCTAGACAGCACCAACTCTCTCAGTCTTTCCTCATGTGACAGACGCTCCAGTCCCTGAATCATCTTTATGGCCCTCTGCTCGGTTCATTACAGTATGTCCATGTCTTTTGTACCAGGGAGGTCACCACTGAATGCAGGTCTCCAGATGTGTCTCACCAGGGCTGAGTAGAGAAGGAATGTTTCCCACAACATGCTGGTGATGCACTGCCAGGACACTGACAGCCTTCCTGGCCCTGAGGAGGACATGAAAGCTCTGACACTGTCTGCAAGGCCACTGCAATCCAGTTCCCACCCACCCACAGCCCTTTATTCCTGTCTCCACCATCCCACTGCCCCTATTTCTCAGGTCCAGCCAAGTGGAGAAATAAAAACAGCACGTCCAGAGCAGTTTGTGTGCTTGTTGAAGTTACAGAAATATTGTGATGAATGGAATTCTAATGCTAAACAATGTGTGGTAGTGGGGACAATTTACTGCAAGATATAGCCACGTTGAAGGAAAATCTAGGACTGTCCTAATCACTCATGAGAATAAAACTAGCTACTGCAGATCTTTCAAACAAAACGAAACAATACGATTTTGAACAGTATGTATGGCAATTAGCAGGTGCAGCAAACACCAGCTGGTGTTTCAGCTAGTCACCTGTGGCTTAAGATTTGGCAGTATCTGGACAAATCTTATTTGTGCATTAGTGTTTTGCTCTTTGGGGTGCTAAGTTTGATATTCTTGCTATGTTTATACAGTGGGATCATTTGTCATTTACTCTTGTGGAGAATGGTGGTTCCAACTTTTAGTAATACATCTATAAACATCAAAATATTTTGAGATTTAGGCCTCGGGAAATTAAATACATTTGGAATCTGGCTACTGTGATGAAAATGAATGAAAAATGTAGTTCTACAGAGCAGTTATTTCCTAGCAGAAAAGAGAGTAAGTAGTTGTGTATTCTTCACTTTAATCAATACATGCTATCTAATGAACTCATTCCTTTCTTCTTTAGTCAACTGTAAATGTAAAAGCAGATTTAGATGTACAATCAAGCTCCTTTAAAGGGACACCACTGTTTATGCCCTGAATTCTCGATGTATTTCCTCCATTACAACCTCAGGCTTCATACTTACCACACAGAATGAAGACTTAAACCACCTTCTTCCGATATTTCTGTCAAAATTCCTTCTACTCTGCAAAATATGAGAAATGAAAGAGGAGAATGAAAAGGTGAAAGACTGTAATCTTCACCTTAACAGTCTGGGGGAGTGGGCATCTGTGGAACTCATGAAGTTCCATAAGGCCAAGTACAAAGTCCTGCTTCCGAGTTAGGGCTATCCCAAGTGTCGATACAGACTGGATGAGAGCAGCCTTGCAGAGAAGGACTTGGGGGTAGTGGTTGATGAAAAGTTGGATATGAACCAGCAGGGTGTGCTTGTAGCCCAGAAAAATGATTGCATTGTGGGCTACATAAAGGGAAGCATCATCAGGAAGTCCAGAGAAGTCATTTGTCCTCTCTGTTCTTGTGAGACTCCACCTGGAGTACTGCATACAGCTCTGGAACTCCCAGTACAAGAAAGCCATGAACCTATTTGAGTATGTCCAGAGGAGAGCCACAAAAATTATCAGGGGGCTGGAACACCTCTCCCATGAAGACAGGCTGAGAGAGCTGGGGTTCCTCATCCTGGAGAACAGAAGGCTCTGAGGACACCTTATTTCAGCCTTTCCATATACAAAGAGGGTTTACAAGAAAGGAGGAGAGATATTTCTTTTACCAAGGCCTATAGTGACAGGACAAGTGATAATAGTTTTAACCTTAAGGAGGATAGACATAAAGATATAAGAGGGGAGATACAGGGAAGAAATTCTTTACTGTGAGGATGGAGAGACACTGGAAGAGGTTTCCCAGGGAAGCTGAAAATGGAACAGTTCAAGGTCAATTTAGACAGTCTGATCTAGTGAAAGATGTCCCTGCCCCTGGCAGGGAGGTTGGACTTGATGACCTTTAAAGGTCCCTTTCAACTCAAAACATTCTATGATTCTGCAATACTAGATCTAGCCTTTACTTTAGTGATGGAGACATCCATTATTCTTAACAGGGCAGTTTCTAGAATGAAGCAGAGATGACCTTGAGAAAAATGGCCTATTTCTATCAATTATATCAAATCTAAGACACCATGATACTCTGTACACTGGAATAAGGTAGGCACTGGTTAACAGGCGGACTTGATTCTGCTTAAATTTGAAAATCCTATAGATAAATGTGAAGTTCTCAAGTTATAGCTTCTGCACCTGCGAAAATCCAAAGAGAGAAAAGGGCAATCATATCTTGGGAATAAATTAGATAGAGTAAATAGAGCCAGGATATAAGGGTAAAATGTAGTGGCAAATTCAAGGTAAACACGAAGAAAATAATCTTAACGATAAGACCTTTAAGACAGTGGAATGTTCTCTTAAGAAAGTGATGGAAAGCCTCTCATTTTAGCAACATACATGGAAATGAGTTTTAAATTGTGTTTGATGTGTGCTAGTAAGAAATTGGTGAGTCATTACACCTTACTTCAAAAACCTGAAAAAGTTCTTTAAAAATCTATGCCTTCCAGTCAAGCATGATATCTGTTTCACTGCCCAGTTCTTGACATGCAGATAACCACAAGGATTTTCAAAAGTGATTTTTATGTGATGCCAGAGCTACCACTAGGATCAGAAACAAAATGATATGGACAAATGATCAGTTCTATGTGGTTACCTTGCCAGCAACCTCAATGGCCAGTGGGGCAGTATAAGTTACTCCATCCTGCAGCTGCATTTGGATTCCTTCCTGCAGTGAAATTGCCCTCGATATGTCTGTCCAGAATGCAGGAAAAGTGGTGCATCAGGTATATAACTTTAATTACTTGCATTTTTTATTTAAATAACTGTAATCCACCTGGCTCAGAAACCTTAGGGATGAAACCAAATCGGCACAGGTTTCAATCACACCTAAGGCATTCGGGGTTCCACAGAGATCTCTGCAGCTTCTTTTGGAGTCCAGTTCTCCCCAGTGTCCCACGACCACCACCTTGTGCAACTCTTACTGGCCAGACTGCAGCAAGGTATTGCTACTCATCCTGCAAATTCTTGTTCTGGCTAGATGGTAATAGTGACTAGAGATCCAGCCATGAAATATATTTTCTGCAGATTTTCTTGAAAGTAAAAAAAATAGATATTTTTCTAGCCCTTTTTTTTTTTGGATTTTGGTTACATTGGTGTATGGAGGAGAAATAGTTGGAGGTACAAAAAGATTATTTTCTTTCTGGGTAAAAGAGAGATGAAAATTCTAGTTTCAAATGAAATTTTTTAACCAACTAACAAATTTAGACACTTGACTACTTAATGCCAAGTGCCACAAGTGCACATCCTGATAATCTCAGCACAGATTGAGAAATCGCATGTGTTCCTGTTGTGATCAGTAGAAAGGCACCCGTACAGGTCACTTTTGGCAAATTGACCTGTTCTGGTGAAAATGTGAGTGTGAGCAGTGCATGTATGTACTGAATACTGAAACCTGGTTTTGAGGACATACACTCCAAACCAATCATGCTCAAGAAGAAAATGATTATCAGCTGGATTAAATTGTAACAGAGGAATTCTAAACAGTCTTCTGATACAAAGAAGTAGTCACTGTGAGAAGTAAAAAAGAAGCATGAAATTTCATAACTGGAGGGAGAAACCTTACAATGGAAATGGCAGGAGTGAAATCTGGTTTGGCACTGCCAGAAGTCACCCTGTGGCATCACAGCCCCTTCCCAGGCCAGAGGGAGTAGCCTCCTTGCCTAAAGCAGTGAGATTCCTGCCCTGGAAGGTGGATGCTCCCCATAGGGTAGGGGCAGCAGGTGAGGAACAACCACAGGGGTGTGTAAGTGAGTTCGTGGGGCCCTTTCCCATCAGTGCACGTGTTAGCAGGTTGCAGGGGTATGCACAGAGCCAAGGCTTCCACATCTCCCATGGCACCTAAATGCAAGCAGGGCAGCCACCATGTCTGTGTTGGGTGGTTAGTGGTAACTCGCGTGTCCTGGAAGTAGTACGCTTTGCACATAATCACGTGTGCGTGTGACAAGAACATTTTGGGATTAGTTATAGAAAATTGCTAAGGAGGTTATTTATCATTATTTGTGTGTGTTTGTAATTGTTTATTTTGCAAGTGCCTAGTATTGCAGATCACCTACTGTATTACTGATATCAGTCTCAAATGTATAATTCACTGATTGCCAGTTAGTTGCATATCGTTAAGAAATCAATAAACTACTTTGATCCTGATTTGATTTAGATTCTGTGAAATAAGCAGGTTTTTCCCTACGACTGTCAGAAAGCACTAAAAGAATTGCTACTGGCCAAAGTAAAACATGAAAAATTTGATCCTTTTAAAAAGATATTCCTAATGGCACAAACAAATATTTATTTACATCATATTATTCCCACTAAGAGTCTCAAAAAGTGATGGATAACACCAAAAAGTATATTAGGAGATCTAAGACAGTTTTATATTATTTTCTCTCTAAAGTTTTTTGAGACTTTTTCATAGGAGTTATCGAGTGCAAAAAGTAGCAGTCCATCAGATTTTGGCAAATATTCATGTTTACCCACAGACACAATATGGGACACGTAAGTTAAAAGATACCAATATTCTATTTTATCCTTTGGATAAATTCCTCCCTAGCTCAAATGACATAAATGGAAGATGTGTTTATATTCTGTGGTCACAAAAAATTTCAATCTTTTTGTTATAGATTTTTGCAGAGTGAAAATGTAAATCATAAGACTTATAAAAGTATACATAAATTTACAAGAAGTCTCAGGGCACCTTTCAGTCAATCTAAATTGGCCCCTACCAAATTAAATCTACTGTCATTTCACATCATCCCGTGAAATTTTATGCTAAGGCTTTGTATGATAAATTGTAAGAATATGAAATCTTTCATCTGAAGAATTCCACTGGGAAATTCATTTTTCCATTTTCTCTAGCTTTTGACCGTAAGAAATGATTTTAGAAGAGTCTTGTTTACAAATGACTTAAAATAGGGGAGATATGTGGGAGACATTTTCATATGAAAGAAGAGGAGGAGTTCATATGTCTACCGAAGTCTGTGTGAAACTCTTGCATAAACTGAAAGCAATATCACATATTTGGGTAATTGTCTTAGAAGCACCACACTTCTCTTGTAACAATTAAATAATTTGCTTGCAATATCTTAAAAATTTGTGAGAAGTAATCAAGGTATTTCAATGTTATCTGTCTAACTTTCCAATGCCTGATGCATTTTATAGTGAAATGGGATAAAGTGGATTGTTTATCACTCAAAAACAAGCATTTTCTTCATCTTTTGTTGCATTTGATATTTTTTAAACATGTTCTCCAGATGTGAAAAATCTATGAAATCATCTTAAATATTATCTATTTCTATTGGGCAGCTAAATGTAATTCATTCGAACCAACAATCATCAGAAAGAAAAAATACTTCTTTTCAATCAAAGATTCAGTAAGTTTATTTTGGAAAGCTGGAGCTTGTTTCACTTCACTGAAAATATTAACTCACTGAGATTTACAAATACAACCACTTTAAAAAAGATTCAGAGATACAGGATCGCATCTGTTGTAAATGCATGTGTTGCACTATAAATGCTCAAAGAAGCCACTTACAGTTTTAGGAAAAGGAGAATCTGGTCCCTTGCCATACTACACAGAAGCTCCAAACTGTAAGGATCTGATCCTGTTTGTCCACGATCAGCTCAGTGCGTATGATTAGTCCAACTGTAAGACAAGGTACCAATAAGATTTTCAGTGGTTTTAGTGAGTACTCAGAAACTAGAACTGAACAAGAACAAACACTTTTTTTTTCTTTCAAAAGTTGTTTTAATTGAAAACACAATATTGTGATGGAAAATTTTGCTCCGTTTTTATTAGACTATAAACCTTTTTTTAATTTTTTTTTTAAATTAAAGCAGAAATTAATTTCTATTTCCTTTGCAAGATGGGTATACATGCACATAAGTATGTGTTAAACTCAATTCTCTCTTTTTTCATTTTTTGCGTGTGATAAAATTACAGAACGACTTGGATGGGAAGAGGCTTTAGGAGGTCTCTAGCCCAGACTCATGTTCAAAGCATTGCTGGGAACAAGATCAGGCCAGGCTGTTTGGGGCTTTTTCTTGAAAGACCTCCAAGGATTGAGACTGCACAACCTCCCTGGACCACTGCTTCTGTTCTTGACAACCTGGACCAACTTGAATCTCCCGTGTTTCCTGCCCACTGTCCCACATAGTCCTGAGAAAAGCTAGGGCCTTCAGTCCCAGCACCCTTCCTATAGGTAGGGGCAGGTGGCTGCTAGGGTCCTGCAGCAAGCCCAGCTCCCTCAGTACCTTCTCAAAGGTCCACTGCTCCCACCCTGACCATCCTGTGGATTCCCTTGGACTTTCCTTGGTTTGTCCAGTCTCTTCTCTACTGGGACACCCAACTGGAGGTAACACTCCCGGTGGAGTCTAAAGAGGGATGGTCCCTTCCATTGATCTGCAGTGCTGCTCTTGCTACTACAGTCCAGGGTGCTGCTGGGTGCCCTTGCTGCTAGAACACACTGCTCGTTCATGTCCTTGATGACCACCAGGACCCCAAAGCCTTTTCCCCAAAGATGCTCCTCAGCCCCCAGGCTGTAGCTACCAGGGCATCTTCCTTCCTAGGTGCAGGACTTGGCATCTGTCCTTGTTGAATTGCATAAGGTTTTTGTGGACTCATCCTTCTGAGTTTTCTCTGAACAATAACCCTGCCCTAGAACATATCCACTGTTCCTCCTTCACTCTTCAGTTTGGTGTCATCCGCAAACTTGATGTGTGCTCTGCCACCCTGCAGGATATTGATGAACTTATGCAGCAGAACAGATCTTTTTTGGCTCCTTCTTTTCTTTTTGTGTTTCTTTAAAAGCTGCTTCTTCAGACATTAAAGTGAGGGAAAAAAAGATGAGTTTCTACACTTTCATCACTTATGGGGTTGTGATTTGGTTTTTGGGGGGTTTTGTTTGCGGAATTTTTTTGTGGTTTCTTCTTTTCGCCTTTTTTTCAGTTGGAAAAACAGGTGAGAAGTAGAATGGATGGTAAAGGGAGAAAAACAACCTTAAAATTAAAATCTTGACATGGAAACCCAAGGCTCCTTTCTAAAATATATTAAATGAATAGGATAAGAGCCTTGCAAAATGAAAGAGAGTTTGATATGATTTTCCAAATAAAACTTTTTTTAAACTCTTTTTTTCTCCCATAATAACATATATTGCCCCTCTGAAAATGCCAGATTTAAATTACACATATCTAAAACTCACTAGATTTAGATTTACACAGAGCTGATTAAATTGAGCAAGGAACCAGCCCCATGCAGAATAACTGAGGCCTCAAACTCTCATACAATTACTCTGGATCAATGACTGATTAAGACAGACAATTATAATCTAACAAATGAAACTCCTTTTACATATTTTCTGTTGGATGGAAAAATGCTTTACATATTGTACAAATTGGGGATATGGTCCTGTTGCCATTGCCAAAGAATTAGCACAGAATCAAATAAATGAGCAAGAATGTTACTGAACCTTTTGTAACCAGGGAATGTGCAACTAATTATTTTATCTCAATGTGACAAGAGAAAATTACATTTCAAATGTGCTGCCAATAAACATAACATCGGCTTTTTTCCAGGAATGGTGCCTTCGGCAAGGCCTGTCTGATTCAGACTAGAAAAGTTTCTGAGCATTGTATATATTCATCAATCCTGATCATCTGATCTCTCTCTTGATAAATTAAAGGCCCAGGAGCCTCAAGCTCTAGAATCACAGAATAGCCCAGAACAGTGGGGACCCACGGAGAGCACCTGGTCTGGTTGTTTGTTGAAAGCATCATCTTAGATCAGGTTATCTGTGGCCCTGTCAGGCCAAGTACAAATATCTCCAGTAAAGGAGATCCCACTTGTTCTCTGCATAACTTAGTCAAATGTTTAGTTGTTCTCACCGTGCAGAATTTATTTCATATATCCAGACAGAATTTCTTCCCATGTCCATTGCCTCTCATCTTGGGAATCCTTGTGAGGAAGTAGCCCCTCCTTTTCTATAGCTACTTTCCAGAAGGCCATGATTAAATCCTCTTGACCTTTCTCTTGTCTAGGCTGGTCCTAATTTTTTTCAAACTTTCCTCATATGTCTAGTTCTCCAGCTATCGTGATGGCCCTCTGTCACAGTCTCTCCAGTTTTTCCACGTCTTGTACTGAGAGTAGAGCAAAACCGGGTGCTCTATTTCATATGTAGCCTCATATAACAATAATCACATCTCTTCATCTGCTCGATATATTTTTACAGATACAGCTGAGCACACAGTTTGACTTCATTAATCCCACAGTTGGTACTGCTGTTTGGGATTATTCTATCCCAGGACTTTGCATTTCTCTTTATTAGACATCATAAATCTGTATGATTTGCATATCTTCCAGCCTGTCACTGTATTGCTCTATGTTCGCCCTTCATTTTAAACTATCTGCTTCTTCTCCCAATTTTGTAATTTCACTTACCAGTTCCACTTACCCAACATGGTTGAGATTTGAAAATCTAAAGTAAAAAAATACTCTTAATAAATGGTTTTCAATCAGGAAAATGTGAGCAAAGAGAACAAACAATTAGTAACACTGAAGAAACAGTGTGGAAGCATCTAAAGACTATTTGAAAGCATCAGGCAGAATTTTAGACCTATGCAATGCATTCTTCCTTGTAATAGATAATAACAGATTAATGATAGAGAAAACAGAATAAACACAAAGTTTAGTCATAAAACTCCAATTTATAATCAGTTATAACATTGTTGTGGCAATTAGCCTACCTCGCAAAAATGTCCTTATTAGGAAGCAGATAAAATGCCATTGAATTAACAGAGGAAAGAATCAAAGAGGCAGTGCTGTAGTTTCCTCCGGTCAATGGAGAAATGGCTATATGGATTGTATTTACTATGCAAGGGTATCACCTATATCTTTGCTGACAGAAAAGGAAGGAATTAACACAGATGAAAAGTCACTGTTCTTACCTCTCCTGCACTTGCAAAAAAGAGATATTAAAGTACGAGCCAGAGAAGTTCACAGTGCCTAGCTCAACCAAATGCTGGAGCACCTGTTGTCCAGCAGGTGCTCTAACATGTTCTGTTTGGAATCAGGAGCCTTAGCATCACCCCTGAAATGTCCAGCAGCCAACACTGGCTTCTTTTGGTAATTATTTGCACTTGTATCTTTCAATAAATCGGATTCTGTGACCTTTATGGACCAAGGCCATTCTCTGACTGAAATACGGCAGCTAAGAATGTAGCGCATCATATATGAATATGATTTGGAAGCCTAAAATATGGTTAATATATGTGTACTCCAAAAAGTGATCAACTTTGGAAGTTGCTGTCTACTTGCTTAAATGACTTTACCCTCTGTCTTCACCCTGCCCCTTGAAAACTAGAAAACTACAGGCTCAGAAATATTCTTTCTACATATAGATGTGCCAAATTAAAAAAAAAAAAAAAAAATCTTAATTGCTCCTCATGAAACCCTCAGGCATAAAAGTCTTTAAAGTTCCCAGATAATTGCATCTTTTCACTGCTGTCTTCACTAACTTTCTGCAGGTGTGTCTGGATTCTTTGGTTTTTTGAACTTTTTCTCAAACAATTCTAAAACTGTAAAAATTACACTGAGAAGTGCATTAGGAATTATAAGCGTAAGCACAGCCAAATCGTCTATACAGCTTTGCTTCTGACTTCTCTTCATAATACATTTCCATTCACTCACTTGGCATTTAATTTCCAGTCAGAGAAAACTTTAATAAGATTCACTCACTTAATTGCTCAGTCTACTGCTGCCACACTTTATCTGGCCTCTCAGACACATTAAAGATTTTAACAAGGATTTGCTGACTACAGGATATAAGTATCAGGCAATGAATTTACCAGTAGTATCCATAATAGCCACAGTTTACTTATTAAAATTGAAAGTTTTCATTAGGATAGAATAGTTACTATTCCCATGTTCCCTGTTTATCAATATAACTGAATGTCTAACAACTTTCTAGATTAATGTATATAAATAGATGTACCTCTAAATGTTGCTTTTTTTTCAGGCACGTATGTTACACATTGGGAGCTGTTTTGGCTAGATATATAGCTGGTCAAACATAATTTCTAGTTTAATAATTGTATTGTTTCTAGTTTATCAATTGTACAATAGTTAATACAAGCATGGAAGTGTGAGCAATGAAGAAAATATTAAAGAGTGCTTAGAATTATTCACCTTAATAATTTTTTTGTCTTCCTTGCCACCAAGATATTTAAAAAGTGGGGACTCTATGTCCAAGAATACAGTTTGGTAAATACCCTGTACTTATGATTTCAAGACTTCATGCTACTGCTGCTGTTATTGCTGCTGTCCTTCTTTCACAGTAGATGAAAATGCATTTTACGGATAACTATTTCTGCAGAAATTTTCTTCTACATCCAAAAAAGAAAGAAAAATACGCTACTTCAGAAAATAATGTTTTGCTAGTCATCAATAAATATTACAAAGATTTTTTTTCATATCTTTAGATTTTCTCATACTGCATGGATGTAATTTTTACCTTTGGAGCGATACATCAGAGTGTTATCGCAGCACAGAATGATAGCCATCCTCAGACCTAGGAAACAAAAAGCATGCTCAGTCATTCCAAAATATTATTCACATGAAAATAATCCCAAAGCAACAAAGAAAAATCCTGATCTGAAGGGGAAATGTAATAAAACAACAGCACACCTTGTGACGAAAAAAGACAAAATGTTCAAAATTTCCTGTTCAGCAGTTGTGCAGTCAGAAATTATGTTTAAACTGATTTTGGCAGTGTGAAATGATGGAAAAATTGATAGGTTCAGAATGTTCAACAATTTAGTAAAAATCGTTTTATGAAAAGTTTCCTTTTTCAAAGAAGTATCCACTCACAGTTAAGAAACAATGACAATTTATCTGAAATGAGTGACAATGCCAAGAAGGGGTCACTCACAAGGACATGTCCCTGAGCCCCTGAGAAGAGACACATACCAGTGGTGTATGAGCTGCTGGTGTCAGAGATGGGAAGGGACACTGAACCATGTTCATGTTCTGTTCTGAGTAAACAAAACAAAAAAATTTATAAACATGAAAGAAATAGAAACACAGACACAGAGATGGATTTAAAAGTGCAAGTTTCAGTATTTTAACTTTATATTTTATTAGAAGAAATTAAAGAAGAGGTCCATCCTGCCAAAAATTCTGTAGCACCTTGTGATGTTCCTATTTGTACTAAGCACACAGCACAACCTGTGGAGAAATAATTTTAATGATTTTTGGAACTTGAATGCTTTGCATAAGCCACCTATTAGCAGCTTATAGAGACTTGCTGATGTTATACGTAATGCTACAACACAGAAAATCTTAGAGGGTTATCAGTCTTTGAGTGTCACAGATGTGTCATTTATCTGTCAGGCAAAGAATACTGCAACGTTGCTCAATAGAAACACCTTGCAGTAATGAGCCACCTTAATCTAGGAGATGTTGTTCCTCTGGTTTCTCTACAGTAAAAGGAAACAGCACTAGAAAATGCACAAAAGCAAAGCCAAGCAAGGAAACAAATGTGCATGATAATACCTAAACCCAAGGGGCTGACATAGCAAGATAGGAAGCTTTGGGCAAGGAAGAAGTCTGCATAAGTTCATCTTGATTAACTGTGACAGTGTGTACACTTCTGGGCTTGAATGTGTTTTTGAGTTGTTTGTTCTAGGGGCATACCCTGGCTGTGTCTGCTCCCATGGCAGGGAGAGAGTCTAGCACCTTGCCATCTCTCTTTGCACTCTCGTTTCCATACAAGGCAACTCCTCCCTTCCTTTGAGCACGCAGTGTCCGTAACTTACTACCGGGGGGGGGGACCATGAAGCCCAGAATCCCAGGCTGAGCAGTGGCACACAAGGGCAGGTGCTTCAGGAGCCATCTGCCATCAAAAGAAAATGCTGCAGTCCTGAGACAGGTGACAGGCTCAATGGTTACAGTTAAAACAGGAGCAAGCTGAATGCTGTAGATCTGATCATCCCCGCATTCCACAGAGCACATATGTGGTTGGAGCAAACTAGCTCTCTATGGGACACTGCCTGGACGTAGTTCACAGAAGAGCATACACCAGTGGGGGCCAGTAGATGGGATACAATTTCTCATTAGGCATATTGAACAAGTGGGCATCAGGGTTGTTTCTCTTTGCCCTATAGTGTCTTCTAATAATATCCTGTTGTCTTAGCACACCACTGCATGCCCATACTTTTGTTCCAATGCTCTGATAAGCTGAAACATTGCCCTCACATTATTTTAAGTACTCTGGACTGAAAAAACTACTCACAAAAATTACATATATCTTAGAGTCATGGAGCAGAACATGGGGCCCTGACTTATAGCTGAATGCCATATACTGTGGATGTGTGCCAGTTTATGTCACCTGAAGTCAGAAACAGAAGAGAACCCATTTATTTAGCAGTATAACTCCAGCCAATGATTCAGAAGTAAAGTCTGTTACAGCTCTCTGTAAAGGTAAAGCTGGGAAAGTAATTATGTTGGAGAATTCATTTTAGGCTGTGAACCTGTTCCTAAATTATAAATCTAGAATATCCTTATGGCTGGAATTGCTGAAGACAATCTACATAAACAACATCAACTACAGTGAGCTGGAGAAAGCAAGTTGGCATGCTCAAGAAAGGTCTGAGAGGTCAGCTCTAGAATCTCATTTTCTTAAAGGGATTAGCAAAACAAAGCTCGTGCCTGGGAATGGAGCCAGAGAAACTGCTTTCTAATTTGAGCATACATTCAAAGATTCAGCATTTGAGTACCCGGTACATCAGCTTGATGAAAATCCAACAGGTTTTACCAGGATTGTGAACTTTCAGTTCAATTCCTACTGTTGAATAACTTGTGACAGGCTTTGAGGAGAGTGGGAAAAAAGTACAACTAAATAAATACATAAACAAAAACACTGGAATCTTACACATGCCACTTTCAAAGAATTCTGTCCCAAGTCTGGAATCTCTGATCTGGCCAGCACTGTGATATACAAAAAATGTAATTCAAAATCTTTTCCAAAAGAAGGGCAATAAGGCTGTTCCATAACTTAAGAGACCATGATACTCAGAAAGGCAGATGTAAAAGGGACAGCTGACCCTTCCACCCCAGCACTGTTAGCCCCAGAAGGGGAAGGTGCAGAAATGCTTTTTCCTCTCGCCATCCAAGATTCAAATATAATTTTCTCCAGCATTTTGTATGCAAAGGAGATTGAGGTATAAGGAAAATTCTGAGAGGCCATTTCCTTTAACCCACACAAAACTCCCAGATTCCTTTTCCTTACTGGCATATGTCTCTCCAGAAAAGATGGGAAAAGTGTTCATTTTTACGTTAAGGGAGAACCCTGGGAAAACAATCTGATTAATTTACTTGACAAGATACATGTTTTAACTGCAAAAAAAGGGAAGATACCAAGAGTATTTGACACCTGTCTTATAGTAGTTTGAATAGTTTTAAAATATAAAAAATCATTGCAGAAGCTTGGCGTTCTACTTATGTCAGTACTCTCCACCTTTCAAATCCCAATGCAGAAAAAAATCAATTATACACACACTGCATTCAATGTTCAGAAGCTATGAGATTCTTCTCGAAGTCAGGCATTGTATTGCTTTTCTGTATTCAGTTCCCAGGTGGGAAAGAAAGGCCTGTGGGGACAGCAACAATCTGTGTTATACAGTGTTTAAATTTTGACCATATCTCCTTTTGCTGTGCTGTATTAAGTGCCACCATGAGGAATTATGAGGTCAAGGGGGAAAAAAATCATGCAGGATGCCACAAAACTGTAGCTTTCATTGCAGTGAAAAAGCTCAGATTGCCTCTGTGAAAAAAAAAGAAAAAAAAGCTGTCACACAAATGTACAAAGGGCATTTTAAAATCATTTTAATAATGAAATATTTGTCAGAACCATACTGAAAACTAGATTTCAGATCAGTGAACTGATTTTTCATGCATTATACAATGCCAATTAATGTGTAAATAGCTATGAAATAAGGTAGGGTATAATTTAAAAGTTCTGTGTTTTACAAAGTAAGCATCACAAAGCTTTTCATGTATTAAAGCTCAAAAAACAAGGTACAACCTTTAACATTCACATGTAAAGAAAAAGCTGGGGGAGAGAAGGAGCAAAGATTCAAAGTCCATTTTAAATTATGGGGCAAAGACTGTCTTCACCTCATATATTATTTTCAGCTTCAAAAAAGTCTCTGGGGCGTAAGACACACACAAATCCTTAAGAATTGCAAGGAGTGAAACACACTAAAAATTTGGAGAAACAAAACCAGGATTTTTATTATTTCCTTAAATTATTTCCTTGGTTAAATGCAGTAGAGATTGTATCTTTCAGGACAAAAGTATCTATAGGATGGTTTTATACTGCAATGCTAGGACTTGACTTTTCTCCTGAAAACATCCATGTCATCAGTGTTCCAGTCATGCATGCCATCCAACTCATAGCGTGTGCTTGGCCTCTGCTTTAGCTTATACCACCAACTTCTCAATGGAGAGGAGCCTGCACATGCTGGCTGGGCTCGTTTCATAACTCTTTGGGTAGCATAGACATGGCTAAAGCAGGTCTGGGACTCTTGCAGCCAAGAGTTTCTAATGACACTTCAGTAGACCCTTTGCCCTTATATATGCCTCAGTGATATTTCAACTCTGCATCACTGCCTATGTCTCACAACAACGGCAAAGAAGGCAGAAGACCAATGTCCATTAAAAAGTGTGAAGATGCCAGGAAGGGATCTCTTTCAGATAGCCCTAGTGGTATGCAACTGTCTAACATCTTCTGCCAGTAAGGAAACCAGTTTCTCTAGTTATAGAGATTTCTTTTTCATTTGATTCAAAGAAACAAGTACTTCTGAAGAGTATTTTATAAAAACAGTAAAACATTGCTACCAGGACAGTGATGTGTTCATAAAAATGTATCTGGGTACATACAGATCTTCCAGTCCTTCTCCTCCTGTTTTTAAAGAGGCTTTCATAGCACGAACCTGATATCTACGGACAACTGTGCAGTGGGGCTTTTTTTTATTATTATCCACAGAGTTCACCTAAACCAAAAGGGAAGCAGGACTAAATGACTCAACTGAATTAGGTGGAAACAACCCAACCACAAACCCAAAGATATAACTCCTTTCTTTAGACTCATGTGTCTGAGCATTCACCAATCGAGGCATTCATTCTTGTCTTTTCGGCCATCTCTAGATGGTTAGTGTCAGGGTTGCAGTAAGGTAAGGCAAGCGACAGGTCAGGCATTACTGGCATTTGGCAAAGACTGATACGGCACATGTCAGTCCTGAAGAATATTGCAGCTTTGAGCTGCAATCGGGTGCAATGGGCACACAGTTGGTATGAAAAATTACACTAGGAATTCCTAACTGCCTGTAATTCAGGCAGAATTCAATCTCAGCTGAATACAGAGTGAAGCTACATACATCTGTTAAAGCCGTCATAGGAATTGTAGTTTCAGAAGAAATGCATGCTGAGAGAGGAGAGAAATGGATGTTCAAGAGTCACCTTGAGGAGATGAGTGGCTTTTCCAAAATCCTATAGAAAAATCTTCATAAAATCAAGACCAAGAGAGTATGTGATAGCAGAAACAACTACTTAGAACAGTTCTAATACTCAGGTCAAAAAGTATTTGCATAAAGAATATGGAAGTCCTGTGGCAGATGGATCAAAACTACTTAATATCATTCACATCCATGCGTAAAAGGCAAAGCTCAGGTGAAAAAAAAGACAATCACAGGCCTGGATGACAGAAAGGGTGGTGTTAGAGCTATCAAGCATTTTCAGAGTTCAGCTGATAAAGATGATGTCAGAAATATTTTGGCATACAAGAAATCTAAGCATCATCAATGTGATGATAAAAGAAGTAGAATGGGGTCAGTCCTAATATGGCAATAGAATAATAAGATATGGAAGCATGGTTGGAGGCCCTAGCCCACAAGAAATTAAGTCCAACACATTGAGTTATTCAATAACATTAGGACAGATATGTACTGCTGGGTATAGCCCTATTTGAAGGAAAAGAATAGGGTCAAAATTCAGATTTAAGAGGACAAAATTAAAATATCTAACCATTAAATTTAATCAAATTTTTAAAATTTTTAAGAACACACTGGCAGTGCCTTTTTCATTTCTGTTTAGCAGCTAAGCAAAACTGAAAGTCTTCTCATTGGAAATTGTTATTGGACTACACATGCCACACTACAGTTTCAGAAGAAATTATAAACTTACCACCTTAGTTTTTATTTTGTTTCTACATTGGGACGTTTACATATCTCCATCTTGTTCATACTCTGTGCCTTAAATGAGAAAGGACAAGTGAATAAATAACCTGACTTTTGATCCTTCCTTGAAATCACACTGTTTTTAAACTAGAGATCTCTGGGTGTTACCACTGTGCCCTAAGTAGTTTTAAAAGTGTGGAAGATGACAACATAAACTGTTACAATAACTCTGCCTTTCTACAGATGGGTTCTGCTGTTGTTTCTGTCAGACTTCTAATACTTCTACAAGCCACTAAGGGCTGTTCTGAGTAAGTGTTCTGAATGTTCATTACAGCAACTGCAGTAGTTTTCTGACTGAATGGCTGTGAGTTGTTTTTATTGCTTAATCAAGCAACAAAAAACTCCAGCAAGTATTTGTTTTTTCTAATTTTCTCCTCCTTTACCAAAACACTGTATTAATGTGAATGGCAAGTATTCATCATGTGTAAAATGTCAAGGTAATTGCAAAAGGCCATGGCGATATCATAATCACAAATTGAAAAATTCTGTTACTACAGATTGGATGCCTGGAAATCATTTGTAGTTGAGTAAGAAGAAATATCTTTTTACTCTTGCTCCCCAGGACAAAATATTGTATAAAAAAATTTAATTAAGGCTAATCTCTAGGGCACGGAATTGTTTCCATTAAATGGCCACCTCTACTGACTTCTGCTCATTTTGAGAAATTAATTGAAAGCAATTATGTCTTAGCACTATTTTGTCTTTAGGTTTTAATCAGTCAACTCCTGTGCAGATCTCCCACCTCTTAATGATGATATTTTATCTTGTAATCAGTGTACGAGATGTTCTTTATATTGATAGGTAGTTAAAGCTGTATCTTTTTGTTAATTTCATGTAAGGTTATAGAGCATCCTATTTGAATATGGACAGAGTCTACATTTACTGTATAGGAATATAATGCAAGTACATCGCAGAGGCATAAGCAGAGATATTATTTGGCTGCATTTAATAATGGTTTGATTGTTTTTTTCAAAGTCACATTGTGGATGTGTGTGTGTATATAACTATACGTGTGTATATCTATGCAGGTGGAGGGGAAGAGAGTGAGAGCATGGCGTTTAACATCTTTAGTTCGGAAAAGGACACAACACACTTGTAGTATTTTATGTTTTGAAGAGGAGTATTACCTTTACTTTAGATCTTGTCCTGGAAAAATGACAGCAGACTTATTTCTGATTTCAGATAGTGTTGCTTATTATTTCTAAACTGCAGTCTTCCCCCCCACACCCGTAGATTGGGTAACAACTTCATCAGTGTTACATTTTAGTGTCTCTATATATTAATATGCAATATCTCAGAACCACAACTCCTGCCACTGAAAGGTCCTTGGGGAACAGGAATACATCCTTGGGGAAATATTTAGTATCACATCTTTAAGCACACACTTAATCTCATAATCACTGGTATCTCTGACATGCATATATAAACTCAAATTTTTGAAACAGTACAAAAGTAAGTATTCCTATCAGGCTCATATTTTAAAGCACTGCATGCTCTTCCAAATCTTACCTTTCATTCTATAATAGTATTTTTTTACTTACAAGAACTGCATAAAATTCCCTTAAAATATGAACCCAAGATAGGTGTTACAAAATGTCAACAGGATGTTAAAGTGTAGGAGACAGGCCAACAGATTTGGCAGCTTAGAACTCTCACATATTTTAGCTGTAATGCCTGAAAATCACCCAGATGCATTTCATCATGTTTTAATATAATGAACAGATATCACTACTCTGTTAATAATATCCCAGATTAAACAGCAAAAAGGTAGATACCCCACCTGATGATGCTTTGCTGGAGGCAAGATGAGTGTCCATCCAGATTACAAGTATATAGGTAGAGCATTATAAGAATATTATTTTCTTTGTAATTCACAAAAACAGATTCTCCCTTAATACACATCACAATTTAACATTTGCTTTTTTTTTTTTTCAGTATATTTAAGTACATTGCTGAATCAGTGCCTCAATCAGAATAATTACACTGATGGCATTTGAGTTATATCAGCTGGAAGCCTCAAGGCAAGGGTAGAAGAAGTCAAGTGGAATATTTCAGCAATTAAAATAAAACTAATGATTGAGGTTTTTTTGGTCTCCTATGCTAAGAATTTTAGTCAATTTGTATCTTTTGGGGTTTTTTTTGCAAATAGATTTATAGTGGGGCCTGAATACAAGAGCTTTGGGCCTACCTAGTCTTTCAAGATGTAGTTTGACTCTTACTTTAAAAAAAGAGAAATACAAAGATACTGGGTAATGGTGTAAATCAGAACAAGAACAGTTGGTTCTGCTTTTCCCAACACTACCCTCTATGTAGCGGCACAGGCTCATTGCTGCTAGAAGTACCCAGAACCAGCAGATTCCAGGATGAAGGGGATTTTTCCCACCTCCATTTGATGGTTCATTGACAATTCTCAAAAGAGCACAGTAGCACAGAGAAAAGGTTCCTTTTAGCAGCTTTTATTTGGGACATACATAGCCTCTCAAGAGTGTATGTGGCAGCTTGCATTTGATGTAAAATTATTGAATTTAACTATTACACTGGGAGTAACCAAAGTCTTTGAAGCTTTCTGCTTCACACTGAATGAAGGATGTCCAACACACATAGACAGACAGAGAGGACTCTCTGGTCTTGAACAGGCAGTGTAACCAGTTGCTGGCCCCAGAGCTGGGTGTCTCCAGCTGCTGGCTGGGCTCCACAGCCTACTCAACCCCATGCCTCCCTCCAGGGCCCCTCCAGGGCTGGCACTCAGCTTAACCTCCCACCTCACCACTAAGCTGGCTTGGTGTTCATCAGTGCTCATGCACATAGATGCCTAACACAAGAGTGTGCGTGCACTGAAAACAGTTGGAAATCGGATTTAGTGAAACAATAGGCTATATCGTGCTGAAGTGCATGGATCAGTCAGACAAGTATGCTGACCAGTAACCTGTTTGCACATCACTAGACCCTTTTAATCTCCTTTTCCTTTTATTTTCTCATGTTTGTTCCTGTCTTATCTACCTCACTCCTTCCCCCGAACAATCCCCTTTAAACATCCCATAAGAAGTTTTACATAATCAGAAAATGTTCTTCCCTCCTGCACTTCAGTTTACATGGTTCTGCAAAGACAGTTTATTTCACTGATTCATATTGGTGGGTTACATGCCAGGTTCAGTGGTCCAGTCCTTCTCCTTTGATAGTTTTAGAAGTTGCTGATTGTATTCTGCAATTATTGCTGATTAGAATTTCACTGATAAGGTTACTAGAGATCATATACCTACTACTGTTTCCCTGATCCTTGCTGGGTTTCCATGTCAAATCTGCACGGCCTTTCATCAGATAACCTAGCAGTTATGCTCTTTCCCTGTGTAGTTTCCTTTACCTCTCCTTCGCCTTTGGGCTTAATGGTAGAAGCACTCTCTCACCACAGAAAAACATTTGCACTTCTAACGTTACTCATGTTGTAGTGAGGACTATAATTTCTTAGCCATCCTATGGAGTCAACATAAGGAGGTAACTTCAGAAGATACCTCTATGCTACCTCAACATGAAGATACTACTTAGCTTAGTTAATACTCATGCTCTGACTTTTGCAGATGGGGGCATGGTTTGCCCTGTCCACTATATATGAGATATTTTAGGAACCTACGCTAGGCTACGCAGATAGCAGTGCACATATACTTACCCTCAGTCTACAGTAAACTATCATTATAGAAGTTTTCAGTAAAAGATATAAGAATATGAGGAAGGGAAAAAGTTGTACAATACAGCACTTCGGTAAATGAAGAGTCACTGGTCTTGCATAGAGTCAGGCATTTTGAGTTCTGTCTGACACCAGTTAAATCTCTGAAATACTCCCAATCTCAACATACACACTGTGAGCACCCCTTTTGAACCTCTGGTTTAGGTCAGAGATTAATGTACTTTTGGAAGAAAAGTTATGTAAATCCTTGCAGTATACTCTATTGATCATTTAAAGAAGCCAAGGATAAGGAATAAATTTTGCTCTAACAAAAAAATGTAATGACAGTATCTTTTGCCAGCCACCATCCTACTCGGCTGAAGCTGCAGCTATAGAAAACAAACCAAAGCTATTCTCACTGAACTAATATGTGAAGACAAATGCATTTGTAAAGGATTGATAGTTGAGACAAAGGACTATAGGGGAAAAAAAACAGCAAGGTGTGGTTTAATAATATGCGTTTGCATGTTCATGAGTGTTTTTAATGCAAAGGAGAGAAAACATACCTTTATTTTTACTTTTGAGATAGTAGCGGAATCACATTGCTACCAGTAAAAGAACACTATAACACTCTATAGCAGTATTTGAGGGGAATAACTGAAAATGTGTGTTGTGTGACAGAGAGGAAAAAGGACTTTTTCATTAGATAACACAAAGGCTTTTTAAGGCCTCCAATTTTAATTCTATAGACAATTAAGAGATTCTTTTAGTTTTAATTTTTTTAAGCAGTTAAAAATGTGCTGTATAGACATATCAAGGAAAAACACTGGCTATGCATGGTTTTCCTTTCCTCATTCACATGGCTAAGACCTTGTCAGTGGCCTCAGAAATGGGGAGGTATTGGAGTGTAGCAGATAGCAAATTCAGAAAAGATAATTGTAGCTTTTAAGCACTTTTTAAATACAACCTAAAATTCACAGACTATAGCACTAATGACATTCTTTGTTACTTTGGTGGCTCTTATTGAGTAATTTTTTCCTTTGTAGTTTGCTAATGTAACAGGAAATCATTTGAGAATCTACAGTATCAGAATCATTGCTACATTCTTTAACATAAAAAGTAGCTGCAAGGCATCAAGAAGACATCAGCAACAGCACCATCAAATACCAGAGATGATGAGCAGTTGACAATGCAGTGTAGGACTATGTGACAGCTCTTCTGTTATGTAATATTCCTTTGAAGTTGCTAACATTAGAGAACCAGGCTTACTTTTACGATCTTGAAGTGTTCATGCATATAAGGGCTAGGTTTTCAGCTACTTTAACCTGCAGAGCTTCATGGGCAGCACTGGAAGCAAGTGACTTGTGCTTACTGAGACCCATTTTAAAAATATGGCAATGTATCCTAGCAGTAAATTCTCTTTTTTGGCGGCACTACGTTACGAGGGAAAAAATATATTCTGAACATTTACTGATAACTTATCCCTTTTTCAGTAGCATGCGTGTGTACATGCAAAAGTCCAGCAAACCCTGAGTTAGTTTTGATTAATCATTTAACAAATGGTACTAGAACAGTTTCTCTGTTTTTACATACTTATGTTACATAATTTTTAAAAAACTACATTTACCACGAAAGGTAAATAATACTTTTAATAATAATTTTTATATTTTTCCCTCAATCTGGGCTTTAAAGAAGTTTGTAGTTCCCTTACCTCATAAATCTCAATCTTCGTACTTTATAAACCAACAAAAAACAGGGTTTAAACATTTGCTTTAACAATAAGTACAGGATCTCTACAGATCAATTTTTCATGGTTGGAATTATCCCTGATTCAATGTGAAGGAGAAAGTTTCAAAGATTTCAGTTACTATCAGCGTAATAGTTAAATTCAATCATTTTACATTAGATGCAAGCTGCCAAGTTCACTCTTAAGAGGTTATGTATCTCCCAAATAAAAGCTGCTAAAAGGAACCTTTTCTCTCTGCTACTGGGCTGTATTGAGAATCTCAAATGAACCAACACTAAAGACAAAAGGTCATTCAGTCAGAGTCAGTACATATAGCCCAATGCACTTGAAAGGCAGTAGATTAATTCCTAGAATTTTAGTCAGAAGTCAAAAATAGTTGAAGATCACTTCAACTTTGAAACCCAATATGTATGAAGAGTTTCCTTTCAAGCAACTGCCTGTAGTGAGAAGGGTTTTCAAGCCTCAGCCACCAACTCAGCTAATGAAAGCAAAGGGAGTAATAGTTGATGAAAACTGCGCTTTTTACAGAGACTGCAATGGTGTTGCTGCTTTGCCATTAGGAGTAAACATAACTTACATAATTTATATTCATATGTATTTATATATATGTATGTGTATTTATATGCATGTATCTATACATATACCAACTCAATAATTTCCAGCATTCTGCTATGAGAAACAAATTAGTATGTTTCCCTGGAATATATTAATAAATTCAGCTTCAATGGGCCAAGAAGATTTAGTAGAAAAATTATACTGGGATTAGATTTTTGAAACAGTGGGACATAAGGTATTCTCTTCCTCTTGAATTCCCAGCTTAATTACATTATACTATGCATGCTGACAACAGAAAAAGCATCTCTTCAATAAACACTTTTAATCTGTACAAAACAGAGTAGCAATGGAGAGCTCTGTGATGCCACAGTCTTTTACACAGTGGTTTGAGGTTACTGTCCTTATTAGGGAAACATCCATGACTAATTAAGCAAAAATGAAAAGAGAATCTATGCTTCCTGTATCCTAGCTGTACATACTAATGCTTTTTATTGGCATGTAGTAACCACTGCCTACTGCAATGGATATTGTAAAAATCTGAGTATGTACTTCTATCATTTATTGTCAGGCAGAATAGATTTTGGGGTTTAATTTTGACAAAAAAGGCTAACTTCATCAGTATCTTATGCAACTAGACTTATTCTCACCATCTTATTTAGGTGGATTTTGCATAAGGAGTTCTCACTGCACTTTGCAAAAATAAGGAAGCCAATTATCAATTGCAAAAGTAATATGGAAAAGGGAACACCATTTTTTTTCTTTTTAAGCAGGGACATAATACATCAAGAGTAGAGTATGGTAAGTACAGATGATAGCATCTCTTCAGCACCAGTCAGCCAGAGTTCCTCTCGAGTGTAGGCAAGATATCTTCCTCCATAGTGAATTGACTCAACCAAAGCTCCACTGAGGCAAGTGAGAACAACTCAAATTACCAAATTAATCACCCAGAAGGTGAAACACATTGCCTAAAACAGTTCATTTTTCTTCTAAGAGGACTAAATTTGCTAGACCATGACAGCAGGAATCCATTGTTCTCATGATGTATAGACAATTGCAAAAGCATATATCTTCAAGTGAGGCTGAGTTTACAGATATTTTGCACCTGGAGAACAGAAACATACTCTCTGTGACACCAACAGACGTCAACAGGACACATGACATGTGACACTTCATATCACAAGGGAAGAAATCACTTTGAGCAGTCATCCTGACACATTCAAGTTTTCTATAAAATTTCCAGACACTTCAATTTCTGCTTCTGCATGAGCCCAGAAACATGATTCAGTCTTCACAGATGCTGACATGTTCCAGTCTAGTTCATTTCAATTCATTTTGGGTTTGCTAAATTAGTTTTCCCTCTGCAGCC
Source organism: Cuculus canorus (assembly GCF_017976375.1). Taxonomy (NCBI): domain Eukaryota; kingdom Metazoa; phylum Chordata; class Aves; order Cuculiformes; family Cuculidae; genus Cuculus; species Cuculus canorus. The sequence goes on from NC_071401.1 coordinate 84,873,827, forward strand.
CCTTCAGAGCTCAGTTCAGAAGGATCCTTCTGCCTGTTTCTATTTCAATACCAGAAAAAGCAAAAAGTGTCTGTTTATCTAGCAGTTTAGCTTCCTTTATTCACCTCTTTAGAGCACTATCTTATAAGTAAACGTCATGATTTGTCTGAATTTTCTCAGGTGATAGAGGAAAATGACCGAGGATGACTGCTTTAATCCCTGGAAAAAAGAGTAGTGGTGATTTATTCTTCTGGATGCTGTGAAATAAGTACCTACTAGATAATAAGTCTACTGAAACTGAAAGAAGTCTGCCTCTTTCCATATCTGTTACAAGAAGGGAACACTTTATTTTATATATTAACAGCAGAAGTGCTAGTGATGTGAGAGAGGTATGAAGAGTGGAAACTTTTTTCTGTCCTTAGCTGATTTTCTTCTTTTCTCAATTTGAATAAATCTTTTAATCCTCAATCAAAACCTTTTTGGGCTGACAGATGGATCTGATTTTTCTCCAGTTTGTAGCAGGTTAAACCAGGTGATAAAAATTATTATACACTAAGTGACAAGACTGCAGATTAAAGTAAAAGGAGACCTAATCACATAATTTTTGAAGAGGTATTTCCTTTGATGTAGCACCTGGGGAGGGGGAGTGTCCTCCCCTCTTATTTTCCTTTTTTAGGTTTCTTCAGATTTTTTCATATAGCTATAACATGAAGGTTTTAAAATCATAAGTAATTTGAGATTTGGTTTCCTCCTCATTTAAACTTATATTTAATTAGTACCTGCTCAATAACAAAGACTTTGCATGATTTACCCTCATTGAGTACTAGTTTAGATTTTCTTAAAGCAGCAAGCAAGCAAGCACTGCTTATAGGTAAGTATATTTGGCTTTGTGTAATAGGCACTTTTTTTTTTTTATTTAGTCAGAAAGGTGTGTGGTATAATTCCTTGACTTATGGAGATGGAGAAAAATAAGTGCATCTTACTGTAGTGCTGAAATGAAAAGTTTGCTTTGATGCAGGACACTAGAATTACTTATGAGAGAGCACTGTTCTTGTCATTAAAGCTGGCAGCTGAGCTTTCATTACCTAACCACATAAAAATGACATCTGGACAGACAAAAAGTCAGCAGCACAGATGAAGAGGAGTTAAAACCCACTAGATCAGGTAGAAATATTGAGGTAAAATTGCAACCGAGACGTGACAAATGCTAAAGAAAACACGAGTAGATTTCCCTGCCAAGGGATATAACCCTGAATAGCAAAGAATTCAGGTCTCTAAGGCCTATGGATAAGCTGTTTTCTGAATGAGATTAATAATAAATTTATCTGTGTCAAAATCTGTAAGAATGTGTGCACCTAAGTCTCTGAACCCCTATAGCTACGCAACAGCACTCTGCAGGGCCCAGGGCTAAATTTTAGGCCAATATTGCTTGAGAATAAAATTAAATTAGCAGCATGGGCTTGATATATATCTCATCCTGAAATAAAGTGGAAGATTCTCATTCACATTTATAAGAGCTAGATTGGACCTGATATTTATTTCTAAATTTTTATTTACAATAAACACGACTCCAAAAGTTACCACAAAAAAGCGTTTCTTACCTTTGCCTCTCCATCCAATTTCATGGGCCCATGGTATAAATTAAAGTTGAAAGTAATTCAGATATTAATATTTCAAGTCTTCTTTGTAATTTTGCCTGTCAAATACTTTACAAAGAGGAAAGGTGCATACTAAACAATTGAATCATAGCGCCCTAAAAACGGAATCATACAAAACAAATAATGTAGATTGAGATAAAATACCAGGGAGGTTGGGGATTAGAGGGGATGATTTTGGATTTACAAGTCAACATTTTAACATGTAACTATAAGCAACAGCCCACCAGTATCATAGTATCACAATATCATAGTATTATAGTATAGTTAGGGTTGGAAGGGACCTTAAAGATCATGCAGTTCCAACCCCCCTGCCACAGGCAGGGACATGTCCACATGCCCAACGCCCCATCCAACCTGGCCTTGAATACAGTTGGCCTTCTGGGCTGCGAGAACACATTACAGGCTCATGTCGAGCTTCTCATCGACCAGCACCCCCAAGTCCTTCTCTGCAGGGCTGCTCTCTAGCACGTCACCCCCCACTGTGTACCGAAAATGGGGATTGCCCTGACCCAGGTGCAGACTTTACACTTGGCGTTGTTGAACCTCATGATGTTCTCAGAGGCCCACTTCTCCAGTCTGTCCAGGTCCCTCTGGATGACATCCCTTCCTTCCGGTGTGGCAACTACACCACTCAGCTTGGTGTCATCTGCAAACTTGCTGAGGGTGCAGTCAATCTCACTGTCAGTATCATTGATAAAGATACTAAACAGCACCGATCCCAGCACGGACCCCTGAAGGACACCACTTTTCATGGATTTCCATCTGGACTTTGAGCCATTGACCACTACTCTCTGAATATGACCATCCAACCAATTTCTCATCCACTGTACTGTCCACCCATCAAATCCATATCTCTCCAATTTAGAGAGAAGAATGTTGTGGGGGACTGTGTCAAAGGCTTTACAGAAGCCCAGATAGATCACATCCATCAATTTACCCATGTCTACTGCTGTGATTATCCCATCATAGAAAGCCATCAAGTTGGTCATACAGGACTTGCCCCTGGTGAAGCCATGCTGGCTGTCATTAATCACCCATCTGCTCTCCATGTGCTTTAGCACAGCTTCTAGGAGGATCTGTTCCATGACCTTCCCAGGCACAGAGGTGAGGCTGACAGGTCGGTAGTTCTCAGGGTCGTCTTTTCTACCCTTTTTAAAACTGGGCACAATGTTACCCTTCTTCCAGTCACCAGGGAGTTCTCCTGATTGCCATGACTTTTCAAATATCATGGAGAGTGTCTTGGCAAGAACGTCTGCTAATTCACTCAGGACTCTGGGATGCATCTCATCAGGTCCCATGGACTTATATATGTTCAGGTTCCTCAGGTGTTCACGAACCTGATCCTCCTCTACTGTGGGAGGGGGTCTACCCCAGTGGTCACGATCTTGCTGTCCCATGACCCAGGAGGGGCGATGAGAGCAGTTATCGGTGAAGACTGAGGCAAAAATTCATTGAGTACCTCAGCCTTTTCCTCATCTGTTGATACGTGCTCACCATTTCCAACCATCAGTGGGGGTACTTTCTTTTTGATCTTCCTCTTTTGATTGATGTATCTGTAAAAGCCCTTCTTGTTGGTCTTTACTTCCCTACAAGTTCAGCTCCGGCTGCACCTTGGCCTTCCTGACTTCATCCTCACACAACCGGGCAGTGTCTCTATACGTCGCAGGTTCCCTGTCCCTGCTTGAACTGCCTGTGCAGTTCCTTCTTCTTTTTTAGTTTAACCAGCAGGTCTCAATTCAGCCATGTCAGTCTCCTCCTTTTCTTGCCTAATTTTCTATATATGGCGACTGAGCGCTCTTGCGCCCTGTGGAAAGCTCCCTTAAACATTTTCCAGCTCTGTTCTGCTCCAGTAGTTGTATTTATTCCTGGCCTTTGTTATCTAGTCACAAAAACACAGTAATGTTAACACTTTACAGAGGGAACAGGCTCCCATTCTTGCCAAATGTGGCATAAATTATAATATCTGTGAGGCAAAGTATTGTATGAAGCCCATACATGTATTGCCTCTATTCATATTAATTATCATCTTACATACAAAAATAGCCTCTTAACATCTACCAGAATGAACATTGAAAAGGGAGCAGATTGTAAATCTTGGATTCAAGGTTGTATTTTAGGGACTGGCAAAATATTTCTAATTTATTTTTAGTATGTACTGATATTCTCCTTTTCACAATCAGTGAAACAGTTCATTGCTCATGTAGAATAAAGTACTGTTTTACTAAGAAAAAAGATGTTATTGCTTTAAACAGGCTTGGCCAAATCAACTGCTTAAATCTTAACTACATTAGGCAAAAGGCTGAAAGATAGTTTATCACTGTCTGTAACAGGTACACTACCAGACTATTTAATTCCTGTTGAGCCGGCATTCATAAATTAACTCTAATAATGGAAAGAAAAATCTTACTTAATTTCTAGTCCAACTAATTGTTTCATGGTTTATGAGCTGAGTATTTCAACAAACAGGAACACAGCCAAATTCTCTTCAGAAACTACCTGTTTGAAAACAGGTATCATAAGGGCTTCAGAATTTATTTTTCTATAGTAAGTAAACCAAGATTTTAATTACAAACATGAAAATTATTTTTAATATTCCAATAAAAACTTTTTCTGCCCCAAAATTCTGGGATGGAAAAAAGTTGCAAAAATGATGTTTCAGAAACACTAACACCAAAATACAAAACTTACAGTGAAGATATTTGCTTTCTGAAAAGAACTAGAGACCAGATGATGCCTTTTTGGGGATGAGAAAGGAGGTGGTTGTTGGTTAAATTAAATAGGGCCAGTTTTACTGAATATTTCAACTATGGTATAGAAATACATCCAAAGACTTCAGTGATCATTCAAACTAGCCCAAACCCTGTATATCATGTTGTAGTTTCTTTCATTCAACAGTAAATATTCTGTTGCAGTCAATCACTGTAATCCAGGTTGACTCAAATGCAGTTGTCGGATTCAAAACCTGGATTATCTTCTTGAATAGCAGCTTTTCATTTTTCTTTTATTTTTAAAGGCCATCCAAACAATAATCGGGGTAGCTATTTGATTTTATTCCTTGCCCAGAAACGTAAATGTAAACAGAGTAATAAAGGCGTCAGCAGGTACATAAGTAGTTCGTACAGAATGACCTCATTTATTTATTATAGGAAGAATGCATCAGGAAGGGGTTTACACATTTCCTTGAAAATATATGGATAACAACAGTCATAGCACAGCAAGAAGTAAACGGATGTTCACTTATAACTGTCATTTGTAAAAATTGCTCCTAGTCAAGGATTCCTTAAGCAAAGTCAGTGGTGAAAGGAGGAGAGACGAGTATTACTGCAGCCTAGTGATTCAGGGGAAGCCTCTGGGAAAGGTCCTACAATTCAGACCCTCTCCAAATCCAAGTAAATAGGACTATAATGGGTAAATAGAGGTCTTAGTGAGGACTACCACGCAGAACTGTGTCTCATGTTCCCACTAAGTGAAAGCTCTTAAAAAGGCAATAAATACAAGGTTATTAAAACAAACCCTCTCGGGGGAAGATGGGGGTGGGGTGGGAAAGAAAGGAAGAATTCATTCAGAAAAAGAACGGGGTTTTTCATGGAAAAGATTGAATATTTTAGAGCAGGAGAACTGATGAAAAGGCAAAAGTACTGGTGCTCTGTTGGCAAAACTTGTCTTCATCTGCAGTTTTGGTAACTGTTGCTTAGGTAAGAAATGTTTTGGCTTTGAAACATGAGCCTGTGCATTCTTGCAATGTGGAGCAATGCATTTATCTGCTGCTTTTAGTATGGTTGTAGAAGGTAAAACTCAAATCCATATTTCAATATTGCAAAGGTGCTTATGTTAATGAGATTTAGAATGAATATAGTTAAAACCGTTTCTTAGTTTAGGAAATTAAGGCACAGATGGCCTGCTTATTTGCATATAAATTACATTAAAATTTGTTTACCCAAGACTTTTGGTCCCACAGAACATTAACCAAACTGAAATTTTTTTTTTTTTACCTACAGGAAGAAATCTCTGTGGTTTTGGTTGTTGTATTTGTTTCTAGGTGACAACTTGGGCTTCATTATAAATCTGAAGATTCAACATCAGTAAGATACTTAATGCTTCAAATTATCAATTCAGGTCCCTTGTCTCAAATAATTCACTTTGGATGTCTGCATCTTTCTGTGATTAAATCATACAAAGGTGCATGAGAGAAGCTGTGATGTAAAGGGAGATTTCCCTATGAGAGATAAAAAACATTAATTTGGAGATTGTCTTTATTAAATAAGACAGTTTGTCCTTATTTAATAAGCTCAGTTTAAGCTCTAAAGAACTGATCACGCAAAATGAAATAAATGTGGTTCTCAAATGACATTTAACCTCGGATTTAGCCAATGGCAATAGTAAAGGTCTACCTACCTCTGTTTGCTTCTACTGATTTTGGAACTCATTTGGTTTACATTGTCATATAACTGCATGTATAGTTCAGCAGAGACACAGCAGTTTCTGACTCTATGAACATATCCTGATATAGACCGAGAGGGTATAATGTTTCAATGAGATCAATGTTTTATACTTGAAATTATTTGTTTCAATCAAACAATTCGCAATTTTGGTGTGTGGCTTTCATAACATTGATACATTGTGGTAATTATGCATTCAAATAGACATACTGCTATTAGTAAGAGTATCCTGTTACAGCCATTATGGCATGGATTAAAAAAAGTGATTATCATCTTTCCCAATCACGATCACAATTTACCAATACAATTCCAATTACAAGTATAGCAATTTGAAAGGATTTTCCCAAAATTATCGAGCAGTCAGTGCTTTCTAATCTCACACGTGAATATTTCTTCATACAGCTCTCTCCAACTTGGTTTTACATAACTCTCTAATCCATTCCCAGTGAATGTGCCTTCTAAGTCAGATAATAGTCTCCATTACTGTATGCCAGTATAAACTAGAGACACAGAACAGAGCTAATTTTTTCCCAGTGCAGTCTTACGTCCTTTATTCATGGTGAATTTACACAATGGAGCGACAAAGATCTCCCTGGGCACTGGAGAAGCATTACCCAAATCTGAGCTCTTATAAAAATCAAAGAAATTTTCTAATTACTTTAGTGATTATAGACTTCTTCTTTCACAGATTTCTTTAAAGGATTCAATAACTTGCATTTTTTTATGTTATCTATTTACTTCTTTGTATTAGTCTCCTCAGTTCAGCTGCAGAGAATTTAAAGTGGCTCTTTGAAATGCATTTGAAACTATATCTTCATGCTGACCCCTTGCTTGAATATTAGGTCGTAATCAAGCAAATATTTAAGAGTGTCCTCACCCTGATTAACAGTACCTACTGCCAAGGGTACACATTAAGCTAAATATTGGAATGTTAGTGAATAAATTTCTTTTGTAAGTTCAGCTAAGATAATTGGAAAGAAAAAGCCCACCTCTTGGGCAGAAAGCCCTTTTTTTCAGGTCTGCTGAACATGCTTGCAAGTCTTTTTCAGTATTAGAATTACTTGGCATTCGGTCAATTCTCACTCTTCTTTCAATAGACTAGCTTTTTCTGTATACAATAAAGTTCCTTTGTTCCGTTCTGTCTTCAGTCTTATTTGCCTTCCCCATTAAGCAGGTATTTCAGATTGTTAGGTAAAGTGAAAAATAACGAGAGAAATTTCTTGGTTTGTTCTTCATTAATGTTTCCTGTGCTTTTTCAGCTTTTTTAAAAATATGGTTTCGCTGTCCTTTCTGTCACTTTCACAATTTGTCAATATACTATTGCAAAGGTAAGTGGTACAGGCACAGTATTCATACTTTTAAAAAAAATATTAACACTGTACTATTTCAGTTTGCTAAATAGTCTACACAGTAGATCCTTCTAAAACCTATATCTAGCACTAAAGGGATTAGTTATATTGAACATATTCAAGTAGAATATGATTAACAATTTTAGTTTTCCACTGATGTTTAGGCATTTGAAAGCTCTTGATTAAAGCGTTAAGATAAAAAGCTCGATGTTTTTATAGAAGCATTGTTTTAAAAAAGTATACACATCTGCATACACATTAACATAAACACAAACTGCCATTCATTTTTAGTGAGGCTGCAAACACTATTCTTATATATAAAAAGCTTACAAAATGTAGTGCCAAGTGTTGTAGCTACTGAAATGCATTCTAGGAGAGTTTTGCTTTGTTACCCAAACACAGGCTCAAGTGCAATAAACACCAAAATATATTTAGGCAAGCAGTGAAATCAGCTATTATAAGTTATATCTTAATTATTTTCTTCTTCACTAATGTTTTCTACTTTTAGTTTAGGAAAAAAATGTATAAACAAAATGCCTAAATCTTATGCCACATATATAAAATTTAAATAAAAACTTGTATCAATATCTAAATAATATGAATATGCACATAATCAACATTATAATCTTTAAAGAACAAACTCCTTATTTTAAGATACTATAATTTAGAAGAATGATATATAATCAAGTCAATAAACTATGTAAGACATTTCCAATATAAATATATATATACCAGATAGGGATGAAACACCTAAGCATATTCAATTTGCAAACAGAAAATTGTTGGTGAGAAATCTTTCAAGAATGTTGCTTATTCTACTAGTATGGTATCTCTAAGCCACAATGCAGTTCTTAGCAATTCCTTCTGTGTGGGAGATAGCATCCTTTCTTTAAAATGAACAAATAATTGTATTCCATCACATCAAAATTAAAAATCTAGTTTTCTCATCATCTGTGATAAAAATGAATTGGTTTATGTACATTTACATACAGCTGCAATAGGTAGGTTTTATGGAGACATTTAGGTAGAAAACTACATTATTCATTCCTAATGATAAAATATATGACAACATTTAAGCCTTTTACTTCTTTTAGAAAAATTGCAGTCACTTCCACATAATGTGGAAAAAGTATGCTTTACAGCAATGTTTTAAGTATTGTATTCTCCTTCACTCTCAAGGACTTTTTCCCCAAAGATAAAAGATTCTATATAAAAGTAGAATTGTTTGGGCTCACTGGAAACAGATTTTTTAGTACTTTTTGAAGCCTTTGACAAGTAAGAAATGGCTAAGAAAGTGAAAACTGTTGAGAATACCCTGAAAAAGCTACACAAGAACAACAGCTATTAAAAATCAGCTAGAGCAACATTAAGCAAACTATACATTCATTCATATGCTGAGGTTCTTATTAGAACTAAAGAGAATTTTTTTACCCCTTCTTCTCACAACCTTCTACCCCAGTCACACATTTTCCTGAAAATATGCATGTGCGACTGAAAAATATGTTAATCTCTAAGAATGTGTTGAGCTAACGAGAATAAAAACCCCTAATTCTGCAGCCAGTCTAGTATAACACAGGTGTACCTTTTTTCCTCCTCTGTAAAAGATAAACAGGTTGTGAAGAGGCTGTGAAAACTTGGAATTCAACAAGAAGCCTTCCTTCTGCTCCTACTTATACTCTACAATATTTATCAAAGCTCATCATATTCACCGGTCAGCAATCCAAGCCAAGGTAAAAAAAAGGAGAGAATAAAAAGTGGTACATTTCAACATTGAGGGAAAGCAACTTCCTGATTCAGAGCATTGTTGGGACTTCAGTGGTGCTGCTTATGATGAGGCTGCAGTGCATTTGCATAGGACTTGCCTTTTCTTGCCTATAATAATTAATTAAGTATAGACATGTTAATGTAATTTAGCAGAGAAGGTTTGAATGTTTCAAAAATCTGATTACTTTACATTTTGTAATCCTGGAGAAGGTATATGAAGTAAATTTGGAAGAAAAGAAATACCTGCTTTATAACTCATTTTGGGTTATAGGGTTTGATTCCGCAAAACACTATATTAACAATTTCCCATGAAACCAAGGAGTAAAACACCACAATAAAAAAGGCAGAAATGAACCTTGATTAAAGCTTCATAGGAACATGGGAGCCGCACTGCAGTTTTGGAACTAAGACCAAATGCAAACAGGTGTGGTTATTTCCTTTTTTTTATTGCGTGGTAAAACAGCTAACAAAAGAGTCACCCACATAGTTTTCCAAATACTAGTATCTCAAGTAAAGACCTTAGATTGTCTCTACTGATAGAGGAGAAGCACATGCCTGGTAAATCAGCCAATAAAATAGCACAGCTAAACTTCTGAAATTAGAAATAAAATTTAAATGCCCAGTTTGAAAATAAAATTCTACCAGTTAGACTCAAATTATGCTCTTAATGCAAATTTTCTTGTCCGAAGAAGACTTCAGGTGAATTTGGCTAATTAGGAAGATATTTGGGAGTGAAAAGGTAAGAAAAAAGCATTCATACATTCATAAGCATACATCAGAACATGTTTGTATAATAAACAGATACATTTTAAGTCCTTTGTGTATTTAACAACTTCTAGTCATAACACTGTTCCAAAACAACCACAACAGAGCAGTTTCCTTGCTAGCGTGTCACAATCCAGTAACCACAAGGTTCTGCATTTTATCTGACAACAATAAACCTTCTCCTGCTTTTATTTTCAGTTTTGCTAAGTCAATAAGAGTCTTTTTAGAATAACTAACATTAGATAAGAACTACAAACAGAAGCTGATATTAGATACTATTGTTGAATGTTTATACTATGTGACTTGCAGATCAATACATAACTAATATTTTACAGTGAAGTGGAACATAGAAGCTGTTTTGTTTTTCTATTATACCTCCTGTTTTTCAAGAGAAATAGTTACACATTGTTGATGCATTAGACCAGAAATATTTGCAAGGGGATATATTCTCATCTGATAAAAATCCATATAACTCAATTAAAGTTGATGAAACTGGCCAACTTCTATTTGCTATATATGCAGCCCCAAATGAGTGTTCCTATATTTTTTTAAATTCAAAATTAAGAGTATGCATCTTAAAGAAAATGATTTATCAGCAGTCAGTGTTAGTTTTTGTCTTCATCTGCCACAATGGCATTCAATGACAATAAAAATTATTCTTTATTTTTTATTCCTCTTACTATTCTTTTCAGTAAAGGATGGCTGAATAAGGAAATATGGAAAGTTGACTATAAACTGCCAGTTCTTAGGGCTACCACACAAAGACTTAAAGAATTTGAAATCTGTCCTAACAGCTGGGGACTTAGTCAGATGCCTGGCAGGAACTGTAATCTTTCCTTTCTATTTTTCTTTTTTTTTTCTTTGGTGGAAGACTGAAGAGGTCCATAATTTACCATGATTACTTTAAGAAATGATGCTGAGTAATAAAATATTCTGGCATTTTATTTTTTAAGCACGGAAGGAAGTATTGAAGGCTACCCATGATTAATGAAATGTAGTATATGACATCATATCTCAAAATTGCTCCAAGAAAAATTTCAGAAGAGCAGAATTATCATATTCCTCTGTTAAACACTATCAAAAGAATAAAATACATTCCTCTTCTTTTGCTCTGTCATGTCTCAACATAAACAAAAAGCACAGGAATAAAACTAACTCCTACTGGAGGCCAGACTTTCTTGTATGGGGACAAGGGGTGGAGAGTCAAGTGGGAAGCAACATTGCATTTCAAATAAATGAAAATCTATCACAGTTGTCTTTGATTTTTTTTGAGTTTATATGTATAATTAATAATTATCTCTATATATTTCTATTTCTAGAATAATATTTTATATTTTCTCTATCTCAAGTTTAGCAAGAACGATGAAAAAGGCCACTTGTGAACACTGATATTTTATACCTAAAGTTGCAAACACCTCTTTTACTCTCTGAGTTGCTACAACTTCTCTTCCCAGTAAATAATCTTGGTCAATGTATAATTTCATCACATTTATGGGAATGTTTCATAACTATTCAGTCACCTCAAGGTAGCCAAATATTACCTTTTGTTGTTTCCTTTAAGCATGAATATTTGAAAGGTTATTTTGAATGTTAGAGATATAAATATCTTATGGAAATTTGGGAAGAATAAGGTGGTCAAGCCACTCCCAGAGAGACAATCCGCTAAATAAAGAACCAGAGAAGTACTTCTTTCAAAATTAAACCAGTACTTCTACTAAATATAGTTAAATGTAATACTTAAAAAGCCAGGTCAGTCACAGCAAGGTTTAATTACATTTCTGCTATACACTATTTCTCTTATCTTCATAAAAAAATATCCATTTTTTTCTTACTGCAAGCTTCAGAATGCCTATCCTCAAAAATAATGTATGGCAAAACCAGGAAGAATCATACTGTATCAGCTGGAAGAAAAGACAACGTAACAGGAAAGCATTATTTTTCTTTTTTTCCCTTCTCTTTTCTCTCATTTCCTTTTTTCTTATTTCATTTTTCTTTTCCTTTCTTTTCTTTTCCTTGATTACAAAAGGAGGGGATAAGCTTGTGCATATACACAAACAAAGACATATATGCCTGTCTCTTCATATATACTCATATACCTATGAGAAGACCAATCTTTTACAGTTAGTACTTAGGTAATAAAATATTTTGTAAAGAATCTCTCTTTGTGACTACTTCTGAAAACAATGCACATTTTTTTTAATTTTCCTTTCAAATGTGAATGGGGAAAAGCCTTCATGTCCATGCATCAAACATTATGGATGTAGTATCTCCAGTCAGATTGAAGAGAATATTCAGGGTACTCTGAAGACTAATTTGATTTAGACTATAACTTCAAGTATCTTTATGAAAAGGCATTACAGAAATACAGAAATATATTTTACTACGTAGTTAAAAAAAAATACCCACAACGTATAAACAAGCTCAATGGTTTGTTGCCCAATACAAACAATTCTTTCCTCAATAAAGAAGAACAATACTTCTTTTGTTATCAAAAATAAGCTCACATTTCTTGCAGAGGCAATCCCACTAAAACTGTTGGTGCATACTGAACAACCAGGATCTTATGGTATTGAATCCAAAGGACTACAGTCACAACATTCATCATGCATCAGTTCCCAACATGGCATTATACAAGCTGTGTATTTACCTATAAAGTCAAACAGGCCTTTTAAACATGCTAATTCTAATTAATTTATCTAATTATAAAAAGTATGTCCCAGTTACTCTTTTATAGTGCTGATAGGAAGTACAACTGACTTTCAAAACTACAAATCATTGAATAATGATGTATAACATTGAATAACGTTGAATAATTATGTACAATAACTTAAGGCCTAAAATCAGACAAAGCAAAAAGAAAAGGCAACTAGTATTTCATCTTATGCATATTTTTGACTCACGCTTTCCAGACTTTATTTCAACCTTTTGGGGTAAGTCTACACCACTTAATTTCAAGAAGAATTAGAACCGATGGAGTGGTTTTGCCCTTGGATACTGGGTGTTCTATAACTGCAAGGAACCAATGTTTGATACTATCAAAAAATAAAAATTAAAAAAAAATACCAGAAGCAAGACAAGATTTCAAAAATAAAAAGACAGCTGTGTCTACATCGCTTTGTTTGGAAAAACTTTACTTTATCTTGCATAGTTTTATAAATCTGAGGGAAGATGTGATGTCAAATAAAAGCCCACTGTTACAGAAAGGCTTACTTATATTAGTTTAAATCTAAAATCAATGACATTAAAAAAAATAAAAGCATTGTATGGAGTAGTGAATTAGGAGTCAAACAAAGCTCTTCTCTTATAACTTCATAAGAACTAAAGCGATGCATTCATAATTCTTAACATTAACTCAGCACCTTTCCCTTTAAGTAAAAATTTCAGCTTACACATAAAATAGGTTTTTACTTTCACTATTTACATAATACCAAAGAACACGTAAATCAGGAGACAAATGTCTTACTGAAGATACAGACCTGATTAAAGATATTACTTCTATTTGTATACACCATGCACTACAAGTTGTTATAATTCTATAACTTTGAGAGCATAAAATTTTTGTGGAATGCTTCAGACAAAGTCAAGTAATTTAATCAAATTAGCTTTTTGATATATAAACTTAGCTGGCTGACTTCATGTAAAAGAGGTTACAGTCTTACTTATGTGATTCTTCTAACATCACAGCTGAAGATGACAGGCATATGGATGATGTTAAAGACTTTAGCTGAAGCAGCTGTTTGCAAAATGAGCACCTGTTGATGGCAAAAGAGTAGGTTCTCACCTTCATTGTTTTGAAATGTAGAGAGAAGTGGCTAACAATTTTTAGTGTATAATGAAAACTAGAAATGTTTAGGATCTACATTTGGCTCAGGCTTTCAAAAAATACCACAGCTTTTTGACTTCATGCACAGACTGAAGTCGATGGGTGTGATTTTAAAGTAAAACATACTCCTGGTGGAATAAAAAAATGCAAACACAGACTGAGACACTAATTTTATCACAGACTTTATGCTGTAATAATGTAGGAAGAGGGAAACCAAGTGCAAAAAACTCAGGATGTCCTTCAACTTTTTATTCAGTCATACCATAGGGCCCAACTCTTTTTTTCCGTTCTGCCCAATCCCTCTCTGTAAGGCTTAATTCATAGCATTCTGTCTATTTTGTAAAGGAAGGTTCCAGGTAACTATTTTTCATCAGGTTACAATTCTCAACCCATGAACCCTCCAGTGTAATTTACAGCCCCACAAGTTTAAGAAGGTCAAAGTAAACCCAAAGGAACACCAAGGAATGATGCTGTCTGTCATGCGCTCTTCCAGATGCAAACAGACCGTGTTGCAGAGCAGGATAAGAAGTTATTATAGGAGACAAACATGTCAAAAAAACTTTTTTTCACAGAAACATAGGACTAGAACTTACCGGAAGGCTCAAGGCCTCCTGCCTTTTGCAGTCACAGGCAGTGGTGCAGTAAAAGATTTAGTCAAAAACAATCAACACTTCCCAGCTTCCATTGATAGACTTTAGTCTTAAAACACACTTGTGAATGACAGCATTTACAGCAAAAGAGAGCAAGAAAACTCTGCTCTCAGTCTTGAAAAAAAACCAGCTCAGTAGTTACCCAGAGGCCCAAACACAGACTTAAATTCTGAGCAGTATCAAGTTCTACTTCGATAACATCTTACAAAGGACACTGCAGGCTTTCTTGTCATAGGGAATAACAGATAAGGAAAGGAGAGACCTGAACATGTGGGCATGCTTCAGCTCCTGGCCTTGCTGCAAACTATCTGATTGACCACTGGCGAAATGCTTAAACATTCTACAAAATGGGGATAATCCACTTTATCTCCTAAGGGCTAGGAGAAGATAGGTTCATGCATTCCTTAGGCTTTAAAATATCCTATAGTGAGGGAAAATTATGATTTACAGAAATTGATTTGCTCTGTGCATACATATGTCTGTTGAGAAAAAAACATGCACACATGTGTAAAAGTGTTTTCTGAAATACATTTAACTCTCCTTTGGTTTTCAAATGTCTTTGGGTTTTAGAAAGAAGCTCTTTTTTGTTTCTGAGAACACTTGCCTATTTGTAACAATATAAACTGAACACGAATCTCATATGAGGCACATGTAACAATTCATACTTAGGTTTTGAGTTACAGACACGCATTTTCAAATTTCACATATTATGTATTTTTCTGTTTGTTACATGATCACCTGTGGTAGCATCCACAAGAGTTGAGGACATAATGGTATGTCCAGGCATAAAAAACTTCCTAATTGAATGTGGTCAAGATACTGTGCTCAACAAAGTTATTTTTTTCCAGAAAGGTTGGACACCTTTAATGACCACACATATTAATAACCTCAGGTTTGTATCTTGGTATTTTTAAAACAATGGCTGCTCCAACTGCTGACTGCATTTTCTGCCCTTCTGGAATCGGTGCTAAGTCAGGGGGAAGAGTGCCACCTAATGATCTGTAACTAAGTACAGGTTACAGCTGGTATCTTTTGGTTCCAGGTTTCTACACCCTCCATTGCCTGTAGGCTTAATAGAGATTCAGGAGTGGCTAGTTGATTTCACAGTTGTTTGTATATACAAACACAAATATGGAACTGTTTGCTTTTAAAAGCTGAATGGGGAACAGTGATCAGCTTTCCATTTAGCTTTCTAACTACAAACAAGCTTGAAAGTATTTCATTCTGCCTTTGAAGCGCTGTTGAGTGCAGCAGTAAGGCAAAGGCATCAAGGGGGAAAAAAAAAGAAAATCCTGAAGTATTATAGTTTGCTTTCCTAAATTAATGGGAGTTAGGACAGAAAACTATGACAGAAGTCACATGAATGAGGAAAATATTATAATCTAATAGTTGCTTCACAGAGTGATTCTTCCCCATCACAAAACTGAGAATTACTTGGTGAAGCAAAAAGATAAATACTTTCACAGAATATTTGAAAAATTGCATGTAAATTGCAAAGTTGTATTCAATAGGAGTTGTATTTTAATGTATTGAGACGTTGCAGGGGTTGTCAGTCACAGTAATACATGCCTCGGGTGGCTGAGTGTTCAAGCACTCCTTGTCTCTCTCATTGCACCAGAGGAATGTGTTAATGAGTCCATAGAACATAATCATGTCATATATTAAAGCTATGTTAATTTAAATGGCTGTGGAACAAATCCTGGGGCTAGGAAGATGCATAGCATGGAGCCAAATGAAGCCATGCATTTTGTCTTGATCCTCTGGTCACACAGGCCTAGTTCTCTTGAATGATCAATTGCTAAAGACACCTTGAGGGAGGGAAAGCTACTCTGTAGCTAACTTACTTTCAGCTACTTTGTCCTCAGGGATGGGTGATAATAAAACTGCTCTAGTGAGGATTATTTGGAGATGGATTGAGCACAATTCTTTTGGCAACACTGCTGCTTCACAGAAAAGTTGAAGGATGTTTTATATCTTCTCTTTGTTGCGTGTTCTTAGTTAACAATTTCAAGTGAATCACGAGAAAAAGGATTAAAAAGCCTTTGCTTCTCAGCAGTTCAAATGCAGCCTTTTAACGAATGATACAACTCCTGTTTTCAAAATGTTGCTTATTTATAATGTTATAAAAATAAGAAGACCCATTCTGGCTTCAACCTTATCATTGATCTAGGCCAGGCATGACTGCTTAACTGGGCCAAGAACACCCTGACTTACATTGTGCATACTGGAGAGGGATAATGATTTGGCTGAGTCTTTCTCTTGTAAACAGAGTGCCTACTCAGTGTTTAGCTGACATGGGGAATACTTGGTTCTACATTGCTGCCATCAAATTTTTTCTTCCCTTTGTGTGTACAAACAAGGATACTGGTGGTGTCCCCTAGCAGCTCTCCCATTCTCCAAGGAGTTGTAAGTAACTGCAGTGAACCATAAGTGGTCTGAACAGATTTCAGTTCAATTTTATAGAGAGCTGAACATGGTAGTGATGACATTCCCAAAGACAGTAGTAGTTGCCTTAGTCTGGGCTTTCCATTTGCATCAATATTACACTTTTGCAGAGTAGTTCTGAATCACTGGAGGCACGTCCCCTCTTGGTGCAATATACACTCCACAAGCCTTTGTGGCTCCACAGTAAAATCCACTCCTAAACTGTACTCCAATTTAGGTCCACACTTAGGCCCTATGGATTCGACTTTGCCCTAAATAGGCATCATTTGCACGTCAGTGTCTTCACAGAACTTGTTGCACACACATTCTGTCACAGACTGTCATTTAGGAAACTGCAAAAGAACAAACAGGGACAAGAGGCTGCAAGAATCCCTATGGATTTGGTCAGGCAGAGCCTGTAATTCTATTGTAGGCGAAGAAGCAGCATTGCTGTAGTGTCTTCTGCTGCCTTTTCTCCAGGATGAGAGAGGTGACCAGGGATACCAGCCCTAACACCAAACACATAGCAGCCACTCTTTAACCTTGGTTTGGTCCAAGTGGCTAGCAGCCCCTGTTTGTCTCCCTTCTTTTCTAATAGATGTGATTCCTACTCATCCACTCAGGTAGACTGATGCATGACCATAGCCTGTACAATGGACTCCCTGATGAGAATCTTCTGAGACATCACATGCTGGCAGTTTAAACAGTCTTACATTGTTCTCTTTTCTCTGGCACTGCCTGAAATGGCTTCCCATTCCTAGAGCTCATTTAGCCCAAGCTAGATAGCTACTAAACTCTCACAAGCCTGTTGAGGGTGCTGTTCCCAAAACTGAAGTCCTAGATTCTCCTTCAATATGGAGAAGAGACTGAAAAGCTGTTGAGTACTGTAATAGATTGAATATTGTCAGAAACAGATTCTATACTCACTGTGGTGGTGTCAAGAGTGCTGCACAGCCTGCCTACACTTGGAGTATCTGAACTGCACACAGTGATTATGAAGAAATATAATATACCACGCTAGAATATCTGCAAACTGTACTATGTATCCTTAGAGATATGAATGGAAATGATCAGCACCCTCAGGACTCCCAAGGTGTGCTGGGAATTTAGATATCAAAGAAATCACCAAATTTAGCAGCAGAAGGGGATGGACATGAGTCTTGCAGCTCTAAATGCAATTAATGCAGAAGGCCAAACCGCAAAATTGTTGTCACTTTGTCTCAGTTACCATGTCACTTCAGCTTTGAATAATATGGAACAACACCTTGCAAAACATTTTCTGAAATAAGGCCTTGTACTTAGTTTATTCTCCATGTTTAGCTTTCTTTTTGGCCAGGTGATAGATGATTTCAATACTTTGGTAGACATTGCCAGCAGATGACCTCACAATACTTCTATCCCATAGTCACGTTTCACCTGATACTTTCTACCAGCTTCTTCCACAAAGACATGTGAAATATCTTCCTAAGAGTGTCCTTTCCACCATTTTTCACCACCAATTGGGTAAAAAAATCAAATGAGTTTAATATTTAGAGAGGAAGTGTGAGTATTTGTTCAGAGTTCAAAAAGTAAGGAGGATAAAAATTTCAAACGTGAACTATGTATTTCCTTAAATTCTGTTTCTCTTTTTAGATCTCTGTTCCTGATGATAAGCATATACTAATTTGCAAAAGATATCTTTTTTTACCTGCCTGCTTCTGTTTAAGAAAATAGCCTCCCTATACCTTAGACTAAACTTGCTACTTTTACAGGGAAATTATAACTCAACAAGCTTTAAAAAATCAATTGATCAAACAGTTGTAACCACAAGAAAAAAAGAAATGTAGTTGTGAGAAAAAAAGGAGATTGATTAAAATTCAAAGATATTTTAATCATTTGCAACCAGTTCTTGAAAAAAAAGTAACAACTTTAGCATTCATTTTTCTTTTTCAGTATACATTAAATTGGAAGTTTACTGATAGGCTATAGCTTAGTTAAGAATTTATTCATACTATATTGTATTGTCCTTTTGTTCAGAAAGATAATCTGAGGAAAGACTTTTAATGAGGTTATAATTTTTTCCTTGGCTCTTAAAGGCAAAGGTGACATCCCCCCTGAAAAGAAAGATCCTTTTCTATTATAATTACGTTTGACAATATCTGCAAATATAGCTGCAAGGGAAAGATTACAGTGACAAGTGTCAAAATTAATAATCTCAAGTAATAAAACATTTTTAAAGATTGCTATTTTCTTCACAATGAAACAACAGCCTTAGATGCCATTAGATCCCAGTATTATGTCCTATGGAAGTATAATCTCCAGTATCATACCTTGTTTACATGTGCAGATTCCTGTCAGCCCATCATACCCTTAATATTGTATTATAAGATCAAGCAGTGATCATTTCTGAAGCTAGATAAATATTCTGAGCGCACACGCAAGTTCAGTCTGGAAAACGGAAAACAAAAAGTGTCTCAATAAATACCCCTTATTGTTGAACGTTTCCAATTTTGCTCTCTTGTCCCATTGAAGACTGCAACACCTTGCCACTTAAAAAAGAGAAAGAAATTAAAATTTATTAAAAGTAATTAAAATATACCAAACAAAATGACATAACTCTGAAGAGAATTAATGGCTGTTGATTATTTCGCTATGACCTGAGAAGGAGACACAAATAAGAGACGAATGACTCCCCAGTTCTGGGTCTGACAGAGCACGGTAGATCTTACAGCACACTTCAACTGTGAGAATCCTTACAAGGAGT
Source organism: Cuculus canorus (assembly GCF_017976375.1). Lineage (NCBI taxonomy): Eukaryota > Metazoa > Chordata > Aves > Cuculiformes > Cuculidae > Cuculus > Cuculus canorus. The sequence goes on from NC_071401.1 coordinate 84,893,421, forward strand.
TTATAATCTTTACTTTCTTCTCTTTTTTTTAATAAATACTCATAACTCTCCTATAAGACTTTGAGCATTATGTCAGATGTAATCCAAAGGTATAGCAAGAGATCTATCTGTGTTTTTTTTTAAAAAGTGCTTTTAGTTTTATTTTTATACCTGAAGGCCATTAGTTACAATTCCCTATTCACTCTTCGGGTGTTTAGAGATTTTAGGATATCAGAATTGTGTTGCTATTTTGCAAAAGTTGAATGTCTGTATAGGATGCGATCATAAAGCATCATTAAAAAAAGTAATAAAAAAAAATGTTTTTCTTTTAATAATCTCCATCAATGTTACTAGTTTTATATTTCTTACTACTGCTTTGGGTTTGTCTTTGAGGTATATCAGATGCACTGCATATGAGACAAACAGTAAATGAGAAAAAACAGCAGAATCAGTGGTCATTGCCTAAACACATTCGCATCAAGATGGTTTAGGATCGTGCCCTAACAGGGGCTGGGCTATTACTGCACGCATAGGTGGCAGCTGGAAAACTAAAGGAGCAGTTCTGTTTTGATTAGACTGTGTGGAAGCGCTGGTTCAGGGATATGCTGGCTTCAATTGCTAACTCAAAAGAGCCTGTAACTTTAATGTTCTGTAAAAACCTCTTCAAAAATGATAAAGTATCATGAACTACCAGATTTTTTTTGTCTTTTTTGTGCAGTGCCTTACTTTCTAAAGTCACAAATTAATCTCTACTTATTATTTTACATCCTTTTTAGATACTAACAACAAAATAAGCCCACACAGACTTAGGCATCTGTCACATACTTTCTATTTCCAAGCTTGCATCCATTTTCCTATCTAGTTGAGAGTGAAATAGGTCCTTCAAAGGTGAAATTCACTGAAGATGTCTACACTAGAATGACCTGAATAATTTTAAACCAGCTCTGATTTCTCTCCAGTGCCTACAGAGGTAGTCTCGATGATGATGATGGCAGTCTGGGTGCCTAAAGTTATAGAAGATTAGTTCTGCCCTAATTACATGATTTAGCATCACAAATTGTGGAGGCAGAATTTTTTTTATAATTTGTCACAATAAATTACAAAATTTCTTAGTGCTAGTTTTGAAAAATCTCTTAAAATCAATTTAATTATTTATGATCCTCTGATGAAGATGCTTAATATTTTCACTGCCATTAATGATAGTTATGTCTTAATTTAAAACTGTTAAATTAAGAGTGCTTCACTTTTTCTCTTAAGAAACAGTGTTGTAATCTTTCTTTAAATATATGTGTATATGTATATATGGATTACACTATAAGCCCTTGTGGAAACACCACTGAAACTCAATCCATCATTGTTGAATGATGGAAAGCATTAAACTAGATTTTGATTTGTAGAGGAGTTGGGTTTTGTTTTTCTTTTTTTATTTTTAATTTGATTTTGTTTGGTGGTTTTTATATAAGTATTTCTGCTTTAAATTTAAATTTAATTCATAGAGGTGCAGTCAAACATAAGTCATAGATTCAGAACAACCTGGCAGTAAAATCTTGGTCATTTATTTTAGTGGTTTTATTTTTAATTTAATGTCAGACCACACAAAATAATTATGTGAGAGATAAGGCATGGGAAAGAACTGCAAGGAAATGAAGCAGGAGAAAAGAAACAAATGACCTGAAAACAACCTTCAATCTATAGTCCTTTAATTTATCATTAATGCTAAGTCCTTCTCTACTGCATCTCTTTGTATCAGCAAGAATAGATCCACAACACAAAAATGTATGTGGTGTAGTATGAATGTACTAACCAGAGATAATAAAATTATTGCAAATATACAAGCAGTTCTTTTACACATGAATTCCAAACCCTCATGTCCTGAGAAAATGCACTGCTAGTTAACTGCTTTGTACCAAACCCTTATACTAGGTGCATTTATAAAAAACATATATGTTTTAACTTTTTATGAGTTATGGGTTGGTTGTTTATTTTTTTTTAATGTGATATTTCTATTACATTTTCTCAGCCTGAAAAGAATTTTAATTATCCTTATTATCATTTGATATAGAAGACACAACAATTTGATGACATTCTGCCTTTTAACTCTAATATTTGAATTTGTCTTTCCACTTGACAGTTACTCTGTTCAGAACTGAAAATACGAATAGGCATTAATCCAAAGAAACTCAGTTCAGTTTGCAGGATTTTTTCTGAGTTTCCCCTGTCTTCAAATCATGTTTAATAACAAAGTTTAGCATTTCCTAATTATGCTAGTATTGTTGAATTAAAATTAACAGCTTTTTTTTTTGATATTCATGCCTTTTGCTCAACACAGGTGACATGGGTAAGTGCCTTCATCAATAGCACGGTTACACATTGATCTTAAGTGTGAAAGGAGATGGAGGTGAAGTTAGGCCTTTACAGTTTCTGTGAACGCAAATTTATGCATCTCAGTGGGACGCTTAATTTCGAGTTTTATTCCCCAGAGAGTGAAGGGTCCAGATTCAAAGCATTCCAACACATCCACATTACCACATCGACACTATCAGAAGTAAACGTGGCTTTCAAGGCTCTAACATGGCAAGGAGGGAAGTAAGGCTACAGCCATTTTACAGTACTCAGAAGTCTGATGCTCCAGGAAACTGCCTATAAGCCAACAATTTTTGTTTGGGTTGTCCTAACACTTTTGCATGCACTGCAGTCATATTTATTTTCTGAAACTGCATTTAAGCAGCTTAATTTACACAACTTTTTTTTTGTTGTTGTTTTTTATACTGAAATGACAATTTACAGTTGGATATAAATTATGGCAACAAATGTGCTAATTAAAACCAATTTAATTGCTTTGATTCAGGCATCTCAGTATACCAGACTTTACTGCATCCAAGACCTGCTGAATTTCAGGGAAGCTTACCGTAAGTGCCTCTGAAAAATTCTAAGCTGTTCTGCCTACTGTTAAATATGCAACAATTATCAAATGCATTTTACTTTTATGGAAAGATACACAAGTATTAACTAACTAAACCCCGTGACTCCTATATATCATGCAGATAAATGTATAATTTAATTTTCACTCTTTACTTCTTAGTCAGGTAAATTGAAAAGGCCTATTACGAAAGAGTGCAGGATTTGAAAGAGCACCTTGGTTTCCTGGTTTTTCATAACTGATTGCAGCAAAACCACACTTTCCCTCTAGCTGTATGACAGAGGGGGAAAAACTAAAAAGCTCCAGATGTACTACAAAAAGCCATTATACAGTAAGGCAATTAATATAGTACTACCTCAGATAACATGTAAACTTTAGAAAATTATTTTTTTATCTCAGTGTACAATTTTGTGGCCTGCATGTTTCATACCTCACGATATGACAATGCGTTTAGGTCCATATTATACACATACTGATATATTTCACTATACTAGGATCTATACAGTGAAAAAAAATATTTACTGGGAGAATATACACTGTTGTGAGAAACAGCCATGTGCATCTGGGAGACCCTGACTCATTGAAAGAAACTGTCATCAAAGCAAATGGCTCAATAGCTGGAAGGTGATATTTTCCCCAATGCAGCAGCAGGTACTGAAGCAAGAACTTCATCAGTTTTTGGAGTATCTAGTATAAAGGTGTTTTATGTTCTTTTAAAGTTTGTCAACCTTTTGTTTTCAAAGATGACATGTCTGCTTGTTTGTTTCTTTTTCCAAAATAAGGTTTCCTCTGAGTGATGCTATCCAACAGAATATATATTACATTATGAATAAATTTAAATTATATATAAGTACGATACCTAAATGTATTTAACTACACTGTATGTATCCCTAGACAGTGGATGTGAAGTGTCAGTACATATGCTCAAAGACCTCCCTTATTTGTAATCAGCCTGAATTAGTCTGAGAAGAATTCTCAAATCTGATAAGAGTCCAGTTCCATGGACTGAAGGGTCTCAAAAAGCAGGGGAGAACAGGAAGCAGCTTGCTGTGCCCTTCCCCTTGGCAAGCATCCGCCATAGGGGCTGTGCCACCACCACTGATTGTGAATCCCATTTGCTCCAGTTTTGTGATACAAAAAGAGCGCAAGTGTCTGTCAATAGGGCAGATTTTACACACTGGAAATGAGAGGGCAAGAGCATGACAGAGATCTTTCATCTTGTCACTGTCTCTTTATCAGCATTCGGATCATATTGCCTTCATTTCAGACCCTGACACTCTCCTCAGCCTTTATTCTTCTTTCTTGTTCTGAATCATCTACATCCACTACTGAAAACAAAGTTTTCTCCTTTGCATTGACAGTCATTTCTCTTCTTCCAGGACACCATCACTATTGGTTTTGTAATGAACAGCTTGTTGCTCCTCCAAAGAAAAAGAATGCTGGCCTTTGAAAAAAACTGTCATTTTTAAGATAAAGCAAGGCAAAACTACACGTTGAAATAGAAGCTATGTTTCTTCCAGGTCCATGGGACAAAGTTATGGACACAAAAGAGTGTTCTTGTAAACCTTAATCACTGCTGATCCTCCATTTTTGATTGTCTGCAGCTTGTTTCCTGAAAGAAATCAAGACAGAAGAAAGAAATCCAGAAAGACTTGGAAAACCTGAATTTCAGAAAATGTATAACAGAAGTCTAACAAAAATGATTACAGATTCACATCAGGAAAAGATGCCTACTAAAGATTAAGCTGTGTAAAGCCTCAAATTTGTTTATCATGTAAGGTTGCCCTGTAGTCACACAGAATCTCAGTAGCACACAATACTCTCCCACCAAAGCTCTCATGTTTCTCTACCGACTTGAAGAAATAATGCAAAGTCTTCACAGTCCATATACGTTAAAAGCAAAATAAAAAAATATAAAAGAAAAAATGTCTACAGGGAGTCAGCACAAAGACCTAGCTAGCCTGTTGTCTTTCATAAGGACTAGTAGAAAAAGCCTAGGAAAAGCCTAGGCAAAGGGTGAAAGAAATAAGTGAAGCAGACTGAGGTCTTCTTACGGCATGTTCTTTCACCTTGGCCTTAGGTAGTTCATGCATTTTCTGACTGGAAAGTTGTCAGATTATTGTTTAATACAAAAGAGGACCCTCTCCAACAACAATATATTTAATCTTTCAGAACTGATTTATACTTTGGCCTTCAAAACATCCTGAGGCAATGAATGAATTATTTAATTAACTTATTTGCTATGCATCTGTTCTGAACATGTCACATCATAATTTCACTGCTCTTCCTGATTCTTGTATAATGAAAACTTCGGTCTTTACATTACTTGCGTATTTCCAGATCTCCCTTCTATTTCCCTCAGTATCGTCTTTTGCAATCCAAACAGACCTAGTCTGTTCAGTGTTCCTCCATCACTCTGAGTAAAGGTGTTGTATTTGTCTATTCCCTTGTTAATTACTTTGCTTATGTACTTAAGAATTACTATTTAGTAATTCGGACTTTTTTGAGAAAGGGTAACTTAATCACATGTCTTATTCAAGATCAAAGTGATTTGTTTTCTGTTCCTGTTCTAATCATTCATGATGTTTTGTTTGTTTGTTGAAGATTGCTAAATATTCAGCTGACATTTTTGAGAAACTTTGGTAGTGATATTGATAGTTTCCTTATTAGAATCATAGAATCATAGAATAGTGCTATAGAATAGTTTGGGTCGGAAGGGACCTTAAAGACCATCTAGTTCCCCTCCCCCCGCCATGGGCAGGGACACATTCCACTAATCAGGCTGCCGAAGGCCCCATCCAACTAACACTTCCTTGTGGAACCAAAATGAGTTCAAATGATGGTAGCAATAATTCTTTTAACATCTTTAGGGTTATTTACTTCATACATAATAGAACAATAACAACATTTTCTATAAATTTAATATTTTTCAACTTGTTACTGCTTTCTTCACTGATTTCTTCAACTAATTCCCATCCTACTCAATCATCTGCTGTTATCAATGATGACAAGTTTAATCTTCTAATGAGTTTGAAAATATATTTTCTCTATGCTGTACACCATTAGTGGGTTGATCCTCAACATTTTTCTCTGTGCTGAGTTGCTATAGTTTTACATTTAATTTACTACACACAATTTTTCAATTACTGGGTTGTGATTTTCATATTTCAAATATTGTATTTTCATTTCTAACAGATCCTGTACTCCTTTGCTGGATCAAACTAACCCTTTTTTTAATGATCTGATTCACTGAGCATGTAACATGAAGACTCTGAACAATTTATTTTGCACCAGCTAAAATTTCTACCTCTTTGGGTGTTTTTTTTTAACTTCATTCTAACTAACTTCCCTGTTTCTATGTATTTCCTCTATTTCTATGTATTTCTATGTATTTTACTGTTTACAGTAAAGCAACACTTAATTAGAAGAAGGTGAGGTTCTTTTGATATCTTTTTGGAGGGATCTGGGGAGATTTGCTCCTGGAATTGGAATAGTTCACACTGATCATTGTACAGTGGCACTTAAATAATTGGCCCTTCAACTAGGTGCTATGCTGCTTCTCCTTTTGTGAGTTTTCTGCTTAGTTGTTCCAAAGAGCAACTACTTATTACATCCTAAACTATAATCATCACATCATGTTCCACCATAACACTTGCTTAGTCCACATACAGTAACTGAGGTTTTGTATCACTATGGTTTTGGCTTTGCCTTCATAATCTTTCTTATCTCCCATTCATCGTCACCACCTTAGATACATGGTCCAAAGCATAGCTGTATTAGTACACTCTTTCATCCAGATACTTTAATCAAGATCTATCATACATCTAATGAATTGATTTTCCTCACCCTTTTTCCACTGTGTGTGTTGTCCCTTTCTTGCCCTCAAGTAATGTGCACAGTTAATACCTGAACGTACGAGTCTGGATTTCCCCATGTCATCCAAATGGCAAAATGAAGCTACAAAACATATTGATTGCAGACAAAACCTAATAATTTAAATTAATAATTGGAGTAAACCTTTGCAGTTGCTAAATCAGGTGTGTTGGTAGGCACAAAATCAAGGGCCTCTGTATACACACATGTCTGTGTGCATAAGGGAGACAGAAAATCAAAATGCTGAATTAAAAAAATTTCATGGGTTAACGAATTTTGACATGTATAGTTTTATTTTAATTGATTCATGAGCTCTGTGAGGTAATTCACATGGTTTTGGTTTTAGTGATCTTTTGTTCAGCTTCATAACTAAGCAAAGGATATTTTTACTCAAGAATGTTAAACCATTTTTCAGTCTGCTCCTGTCAAAGTGGTTTGTATCTACACAAGCAGTTTCTGGATTGACTCTGTATTTTGTCAATCAAACTCTTAGATATATGAAAGTTTAGTACTTAATGTACTTCAAGGATGGAAGTAACTGTACTTTTTTTGGAATCTACTCACAGGCAGGGTAAACACCTTATTTCCCTGCTTCTGGCAGTCCCACCACTACACTGACCTACGTGACTTCATGTTCTGGTTGGTCTACCCGCCCTAAGGCTTCAGAAGTCATTTTAGTGCTGAGTGAGTGCCTTACCCGCAGTCACAGAAGGAAATGCGTATTAACGCACCCATTAACCACATTTTCAGAATGAAAAAAAAATAATAAAAAGACTAAAAGTCAGTTTTTTCACAAAGCAGCTGAATGACTCAACAACGTTTCGCTTGCTTTCTTGCTTTTTCTATTTTTTTTCTTTTTTTTTTTGCAAGTCAGGTTACATTCGTCTCTTTATTTCTAACACTTTTCATATTTGTGACTGGCATTTTCTCATGGGCAAAAAAGTGAAAATCCCTGAACTGATGATTGTTACGAGTCAGGAGGTATATTATGTGAATATCTCTTTTGCTTTTCCTCAGCCCTGCCTTTCTCACCCACTGGCACTCAGTCCTGGCTGCTGCTGGGCATACATCATTGGCTGAGGTGGATTACCCTCCTAACTCTAGTCAATCGTTCCTATGCAACTTCTTTCTAAATAATGTTTATATTTAAAATCTCTAGTTTATGATCTCTGAATGCATAACAGAAGTGCAAGACCCGCGGTTCTAACTGCTGTTGAAGTAGCAGGAGGATTTCTATTGACTTTAGAGGAACTGGATGAGATTTATATTGCTGAATATTCTAAAAGTAAACAGATCTTCAAAGGAAATTAATCCCTTATTACTGCCTTCTGGTAGGTCTTTGAGGAAAAAAAAAAAGCAACTCTGAAATGAAACACACATATCTTTTTTAATGCATGAATGCACTTCATCTTTTTATTTTTCTCATCTTTTGATTTTTTTGTATTTAATCAAATAGATGAAGTCTAAGTAGCTTATGGGTGGATATTATCTTCATTGGAGATATCCTAATAAGAGAATAGAAACAGCAAGTAACTATTCTACAAAATTAAAAATGTGCAAGACATGAGCATTTAATTATCTTGACATTATCCTTGCTAAATCAGGTTAAAGCAATAAGTTGCAGGACAACCAAACTATTCCCTTTATATGTCTAATTCCACCTTCCTTAAAGATTAAGAATAAATAAAATGCATGTTTTGAAGGAATGGCTTTCTGAATTAAAGTATCCTCCCACTCAAGTAGTAACAAGATATTTAGGTTTTATGTAATATCAGTTTTCATCTATAGGTGTTGTAATGCTTTGTTCAGGCCACCTACAACTGATGCCTACCTGGCATGGGAAAACTTGTCTCAGCTGCATATAGAGACAGCGAGGCCTTGGCACAGCTGTGTATCAAATAGCCTGAGCTGTCTGACATGCTCTGCACAAAACTGCTGGATTAGTCACACAAAAATGGTACCAACAAGAAAAGCGTGGTAAAACTGGAGCATCTGGTACAAGATAGCTCAGCAGAGAGTACAATGTGCTTGTACTTATAGAAAGTTACATGTAGTTCAGGTGGAGAAAATCATATTGCAGCTAAGTCTATAAACAAGAATTGTTGTGATTAAATGTTTTAGTTAAGAGATGAGTGTTATTCTCTGATTGGATGTGTACTCTTTAGAGTGAGGCTCCTCTAGAAAGGAATATAAAGGAAATGGCTTTTGAAGCTTTCTCATGACATGTAATTATGGATTATGCTTTTCAAAATATCTGCTCTCTTGAACAATCTTGCCTGGACTTAATAAAAAATAGATAATATATAATATAAAGCACACAAAATAAAATAAAATTTAATATATACATAAATTCAAACCATAAAACATACACAGTACTTCAAGGAGAATCGGAGAAGTTAACCAGATCGCATTTTTCAGGTTTCATCTTCTTCTCTCTGAAGCATTCCAGACTACTTAGTTATGCCAAAGGTAGACAAAAAGGGAAGCTGTTTTTTTTAATACGATCAATGGAATTGTGTTTTGAAAATTGAAAAGAAAAAAAGATAGATAAAATGATGACCTTTTCACTTTACCGAAACTTTACTAATTAGATTGAGACTGCAGCTTACAGGGCTCAGATGTAGTTTTCTACATAAACAGGGCTTCTATTTGGTGTTTTCACTTGGGGATGAAGGTATATTTCAGAAATGTTGATTTCACTGCTTTTTTTCATCTAGAAGACACGACGCTTGTTTTCCATACTGTTAGATTTATATAACCTCATAGTTCTATTATGTATGCACACTAAGCAAGATAATATGGAAGTGCTGGTGTTAGCCTATTTCTCCCACTGTGCTTGTTTAAAAGTGGGAAATAAACACGCAAATGGAAACATTATTGAACACCTGAAGCCCACAGGTAGGCAGCAAGAAATCAAGGCCTGCCAGTCTTTGGATTTTCTGGACAGACTTGCCACCAAGGTGAGCATGAGGCCAGGAAATTTTGAAGGACACCATGCAGCCAAGGGATGGTGTTAGCTCTTGGGTACTATCCATTCAAGCGTATTGAATTTACTAACTGAAAACATTCTCCACGATGCTAGCATCCTTCAGAGCCACAAACTCTGTCAGCTCTTTCATTTTAAATATGTATTACTTTCAGAAAAAGAAGTTTACTTTGACCGCACTATTTCACTTTCCATAATAAACGTTAAATGGGATAATCCTTTCAAAGTCACTTACTGAAGTACAGATGAGGATGTGGTTTCTGCTGCTTCCTTACTTCAAGGGACAAAGTGCCTCAAGATCATACACTGTGCAGGTACAAGGTAGACTACTCGTTCATATTAACTCATTCATTATACACTGAATACCATGACATTAAAACAGTGTATAGAAAACAGATACGGTTTGGCTCCTATCTTCAGTGTGTACGTTTAAAACACTCAAGTCATGACGAGTACGAAGGAGAGTCCTTTCTATATTATACATGCCATACTTATTAATAGGAGGACAAAATCAGAGATTCCATATGTGGCTGCGGAAAATAAAATCTAAAATCTCTTTAATTTGCATCCATACAACTGCATTGCAATTCACAGCAATTTAGTAACTGAGAAATGAAGTGAATCCACTTTCCTTAACCAGGGAATGACTTTAAGCCAAGAATGCAGGTGTTTTGTATTCTATATATATGAATGGCCTAGAGCTTTTCTGTGTTATTAGTCTGTTTTTAGCCATTTTAGCAGTTACATTGTATTTTGCTCACATCTTTTGACTTTCACCCTTTTTTATTTTTCCTTTCTTCTGTCAGATCCTTCATCAGCCTCTCCGGGAACTTACATAGCTCCCATGGCCACCGTATATGAACAACTCACAAACACTAACGCCTTTTTATCTTCACGGCACCCTTGTGAATAAGAACAGTGTTAGCTCATGTTATAAAGAGAAGGGACAAAACCACAGAGATGAAATTACTTGCCTATCAATGGAAGAGAAATCTCTAAAACTTCTCAAACATCAGGAACTGAAGGCAAATGTGCCAAATGCCTGGCCAACGCTTTAACCTCAAGTCCTTAATTCCTACTCTCTGACCTTTGCAGAGCACAAACGCCCTTGAACAGTTGTACATGAACAAGGCTCTTGATATTGCATAGCAGAGGTGCCTGTGCTGGTAGTGTGGTGTCACACCTCCACGTTAAGAAAGCAGCTCTCCCAAAAGACAACATTGAGAATCAAAGCTGGGAGCCCCTCCCTCTTTCCCTCTCTCAACAAGCTAGGATGCCTGGGCTTCTAAATCAAGCACCCAAACCAGCTCTCACAAGTAGGTAGTATGAATCATTTAGCCAACTTAAAATGCCCTGTACTAACCCACAAAGAGAATTCCACCAATTTTTTTCATGTCTCTTTTACTGACCCATGCATATAGGGACCACTCATCATAGTAGCACCTGAATGCCTGGTCTAACTAGTCACATTAATTTCTGTATTTTAAAATTCAACTTTGACTCCTGGTTGTTGCATTCATTTCTAGTTTCTTCTGGGGTTTTTTGGGTTTTTTTTGGGTTTTTTTTTTTTTTTTTTAGCCAACATGAAGAATGCCATTCTGTTATCATAAGGAGAGGTGGGGTAGGGTGTGAGCGAGCTCCATGAATTCTGCAACAGCTCCCACCTCTCCTGCAACCCACTGACTCTGCACAGCACATTAGCTGCCTATTGATAATCCTTTATCACGTTCCATAATAAAATCACACTTTCCCACATGCTGCTTTTTTCTTTTCTTTCCTTCTCCTCTTCTCTTGTAATGTGTTGGGGGTTTAACAAGTGTAGCAGTTTGGATTCCTCTCTACAGCCCTACAAGGAAACCAGGATGGATTTAGTGGTAATTGAATGTTGCCTAGTGTCTTTGTCCTTGTTTTGGAAAGCATCATGCACACAGACATAAACAGATAGGTAACTGCACCCGTTTCTTTCACATTACTCAGACATTTCCATCTCCACCGCCCTCCCATCACATGCAATGGGTTGTAATAGTGTGAAATGACTCTGACCCAACCGTCACAGTTGGACTCGATGATCCAGGAGGTCTTTTCCAATGTAGTGATTCTGTCTACAGGCAACTTTGGGTATCTTTTCCTGTAAGTACACATCAACAGCACTGATGCTATGGAAGAGGGGCTGTCTGCTTCCCTGTGCATTGTGCAGGATCGCGATCAAATTTATTGTGGGGGAGTCAGAATTTTACAGAGTTACATTTTAGAGAACATTTGTTTAGTGTTATAAACATCTGCAAATGACTATTTATTTCATGAAGTAATTAACATTCCTAATTAGATGCACCTTGCAGCTGCTGTTAATCTTAATTGGCAATAATGCAGTTACATTCTGATACATAGCTTCAGAAGAGTTACAGAAGAGAAGGAGAGGAAAAAAAAGAAAGAAAAAAAATCTGAAGGGAAGGAAATAAAACTGTTCCCACACAGTTCAGAGAGTTCGCACAAAGAAGATCCCATGGCAACAGCGAGGCCCACAGTTTGCCTTATAAAAATCCAAGAATAGATAATGTATCATCTCTCCTAAAACAACACTTCGCTTCGGAAACCGGAGGGGAACGGTGGGTGTGTTGGGGGGAGAAATAAACCACAGCAGGAAAAGAGAAGCAGCAGCCCATCCTCCGCGCATCTTGCGCGCCCGGCGTTCTGCCCCATCCCCTGCCCGGGGCGGGCGGTTCCCGGGGCGGAGGGAAGGAGTTGCTCCAAGCTCCTTTCACCTATTTGCTCCCCTCTCATCCCCAGAAAGCCCCCTCCACCCTCGGCGCGGCGCTGCCGGAGAGGGAGCGCTCGCCCATGGGGTGGCAGCAGCGCCGCTTCCCAGCGGCTGCCGGCCCGGCGGAGGGCGCGCTCAGCCCAGCCAGCCCGCCTCGGAGAACACAGGAATCATTTATGCGCTGCAGTTTCTCTCGCCTCTTCTCCCTCTCTCTCTCTCTTCCTCTGCTCCTTAGGATATTTTGGGTGGATTGTGGTTATCAATCAAGACCTCCTCTTCTTTGCTGATCACTTGTCATTTTCACCGGGGATTAGTATCGTTCGGGGCAAGCGGACAGACGATTTTTTTCCTTTCTTCTTTTCCCTTTGGAGGTGTTTTTTTTTTTTTTTCCTTACCCCCAATCCCTTTCCCCTTTTATTTTTTTTTTAAATTATTTATTTATATTTTTTTTTTGGCCGGGCGGTGAGGGTGCTAGGACACGGAAAGCACCCTCCCCAAGCCCCGGTCCGCATCCGCAGCGCTTTCCCCTGGACCGCCGCTCGCTGGATACTTGTGCGCGGCCCTGGGTACCGAGCCGCCCGCGGGCAGCGCAGGGGTGCCCAGGCCGCCCCCCCCACCCCCAGGTCCCGTCCCCCCCCCGCCGCACCTGGATGGTACCTCCCGCCGGCGACGCGGGCACTTTGTGAACTAGGAAGGAAGGGGCGACTCGAGGGGGGAAAGGGGGGGCGGGTGGGGGGGACACGCACACACACACACACCCGACGCCGAAGTCTGTATGGAATTACCTGCGCCCGCGGCGGAGCTGGCACCGGTGGATGGATGGGCGCCGCGGCACTCGTGGCCAGCTCAGCCCCAGGAGTAAACGCGGGGCTTCTCCGGCCGAGTGCGCAGTGTGGTGACCGGCACTCGCCTCGCTGACTGATCGCACCGGAGGGATATTTCGGGAGACTCCAGTGGGTAAGGTCATTTTATCCAGGCAGAAGCCCGGCTATCGCTAAACTTGGTGGTGTGGGGTTGAGATGGACACTTTCGGGATTGCTGCATTACCCTGGGGCGAGGGGCTCCCAGCCCTTATTGGCAGCTGAGTGGAATAACTGCAGTAGGTCTTCTGGTGAGTGCCTTTTGCCATAAATAAAATAAGAAATCATCTCCTCTTCCCCTCTCTATTCCTGCACTCTCTGGATTGGGGAGAGTACTGAAAAGCAAGGAGTCTTTCATTTCCCTCCCCCAGTTGTAATATTTTTGACTGAAAAATGTATGTGGTAGTAAAGAAGCTCTCCGTGATGGAATCTGTTTCATATGAGATTGGATCCCATCCACTGGTTAAAACAAATGTTTCCAACTCTGTGCAGCATTCTGCTGCATTTCATAGCTGCATTGGAGGTAGAGATATCCTGGCTTTCAAGTTGTTAAACTTTAAGGTGGCAATCCTTATTAAGCATGGTACAGTGCTTTGATGCTAAGGGGGTTAAATGCCACTGGTAATTTGGGATTACAACTGCTCCTGTAAATCCTGCAAGGAAATTATAAACTGCGGTACAGTAAGGGGGGAAAAAAAAAATCTCGGTAGCAGAGACATAGCATAAATGCCACTAGCCTGAAAATTTTTCATCCACCTCCTATTATAAAATATTTTTTTTCAGCCAATAACTTACCTACTGAAACCTCAGACCACGTGTATAGGAGTTGAAGATTTGCAAACAGAGATGCTGTCTTCGGTATTTCATACATATAGGCATCTGGCTGAGGGACTGTGTGTGAATTAATTCCTCTGTTAGTCGTGGTGTGAAGCGAGACAGGGAGAAAAAAGAGAGAAAAGATTGTCGGCTCAAGAACAGAAGCGAGCAAGGGAAGCACTCCAGCCTTTAAAGATTTAAAGGGATCCAAGCAATGCACATTAGTTATAATTCTTTGCAAAATCAATTCTTATAGAAGGAATGGGGGAAGATTCAGGGATTTGATAGTGATGACGTTGTGCAGTGCAATGCACTGCAATGCTAAAGTTATATAGTGTGTGCGAAAATGTATACCCTTATGTACTGCTGGTGGGTTCATGCATAATGGATGGAAGAAGATATGCAGATCTGTCTGTAGGAAGATGGGTGTATTTGTGCAAAGACAGCGATTATGTAACTTGATTACATCAGTGGCATCAGTCGCCGATAGTGGAATAATATGCTCATATAGTGTATTGATCACTTGGGTTAACTTTGTAACGCTCCCGGCAGCGGGGGATGTAGACCAGGGCAGAGGAGGGGAGATCCTTGCTCAGCTCAAGGGGTTTGCCTCTCGCAGGCTGCCTTTGCATCAGTGTGCTCGTGGTGGAGTTTCCCTGGGACAGGGAGTTCATGTAGGAGGAGGCTGCCTAGTTGTTAATTCAGCCACACCCGCGGAGAGGGCTCCAGAAAAGCCCCTGCAAGGCTGCACAATGGTCCCATTGAGCAGATCCGGCTGTGTGCTCCTCGGCAAGGTCACACAGCAACCTGGGATTTCAGTGCATGGCAACAGCTGAGCGGAGGAGGAACAAAACTGAAATTAAAATTGGTCTTCCTCCCCTTCTCGACATGGTCTACCTCCAGACAAATCGTTCTGCTTCCCCCTCTTCCAGTGCTTGAGGCAGAGATGGTGCTGTTTCGCCCTCAGTAGGAGTGGTGCTTAGCACAGATAGCGTTGCCTCTCTGGGTGTGTGCAATGACTGCCTTGCAGCTTTAGCAGGATGCTGCTTCGGTCTTTTAGAGTACAGCATGACTGACTTTAGAAAAAAGTATTGTCAGATGTGGCGGCCTAATCTACCTGTTACATTTACAGGGAACCTAAAAGGTGGTCCATTAACACATTTCAGGCATCTCTGAAGAGCAGAGGTGTGACAGGAGTCACATCGTTTTAACTCAGATGGGCTTTTGTACCAAATTGTCCACAAAGATAGTAGTATCAGGACATCCTTTACTTTAATATCCATTTTAGAATCATAAATCACTATTTCTATCTATTCACGGTGGGAAGGGTTGTTGAAGAATACTCCTTGAGGACAGATAAGCTTGCACAGGCACTGCTAAGGCCCTGTACCTCTAATGGATGCATTTTCTGAAAAATGTAAGCCTGATGAAATCTTAACTCAGCTGAAATGAGTGGTCTTATCATCACTGGCCTGTGTCCTTCCCCACTTCACTCTGAATTCATTCTGGCAAAATTTCACTAAACCACTCTCAGTTAAGGAGAGGTGAGGGCAGAGTGAGGTTTACACATCTTGATAAACATGATCTTTGCATAGCTACTAGATTTAATGCACTGTCAAACTCACAGTAGTTTTACTATGGAACCAGTCTGAAAAATCATTTTTTCCATTGCTTCCCTGAAAACTTAAGTATTTTTAAAGTTGGTTCACCATTAGTTCATGACTATTTTCATATTTCTTTCAGATAGGTCTGGGCAAGCACTAATAAATCCTGCTAATGTAGGTTTAGAGTTTGACATTCATATGCTGAGTAAATTGGAAAAAAAAGGATATGACTGTTTCGATCCTTCAGGGGTCAGAATAACACTATGGCAACTCCTATGGAACTCCTATGCATTGCTACAGCTCTTAAAATTTTCAGAAATGTCCATGGAGTGCTCTGTTCTGCCACACATGATTGCAGGCATGTTCTTTCCATTTAGTTCCTTACAAGACTTGTCGTGACCCACAGACTACATACCTGTATCATCCATCTTAAAGGAAAGCACGATTGCCTACAGAAAGTGTTATAAAACTGGTGCATTGGCAGGTGGGGATACGTCACGTGGTACGTGTAAACTGGCATGCAGCACACACGGATTTGCAAAATCATGGTAATAGGGAACGCTAAGCAACCAGGTTTTATTTATAGGTTAATTTCATTGTTGTAGGTAGCTGTACCCACCTGGTAAAAGTAGAAGGGTTTGGCTCCAGTGCAATATCTGTTCTGTTTGCACCAAATATAGCTTCTTTGAGAGGAAACTTTCCTTGCTGAAGTAAAACTGTAAATCACTCGGACAAATGAAGAGAGAATGTGAAGGGAAGTATTTACATAAAACATTCCCAGGCTCCAAATCTCAGACCACTGAAAAACAGTGAGAGTTTTGCCACCCACTCCTCACTAGCACTGGAAAGCCGGCTTTTAAAGAAAACAGCCGTGCATGAGGAATAATCTCAGTGCTTCTCCCAGAAAGAACAGGCTTCTGACTGTTGTTATCGCTGAAGACAGTAGACTTGTTTAACTGCTGATAGGAAAATGTGAAACATACGGGGCAGATCTTAATGAAGCTTTTTTGCTGTTCAGTGATAGTCTTGTAATGTATTCAGAGTACTTTTGTGGCTATTGTGTCAAACCCATGTATCGGGAAACAAAATGAAAAATGGATAACTGACTGAGGTTCTCATTCAGTATATTTGCACTTATGGAGAAGTGTTTAGATATACTTCTTTGTTTCATAATATCTATGATCTTTAGCGTCTAGGAGTATATAGTGCATGATGCATCATAATATATGGCAATGGAAACATCCAAGCTCTGATTAATATGATTAAAAACTAGCAAATTATCTAGTAGTTCTCAAGTTGTAAAGTTAAATTATAGCAGTACCATTTGCACAGCTATAGATAAGGTTGTGTCAGCATTTCTATTATAAAACTCTATCTTCTTGCCATCCTTTGTGTCAGGGGTTCATGAAATAAGAATAATTTACAGTAGAGACCACAACAGTTTTTGGATTACCATCATGGCCTGACAGGTCAGGAATCCATGTGTTTCTTTAAGTCTTTACATGCACATCTACACAGTATCATCAAAGAAGCCATTATGCTTTGTCAGTTCAAGTGTATGCTTGGTTTATTTTAAAATGTAATTAAATATGAGATGATGAACCACAGTGACTCAGGAGGGATCATTTAACCTGTCATTTTGCATGCATTTTCGTAATGTTTTCATATTCTTTAAAAAACCCAACCAAACTCAGATCAAATGCAGCAACAAATTTTACTTGTGATAGCTTAAGATTAATGCACATTTGGAAGAGAGCTTTTTTGGAGGGGGGTAGGGGAAGAATGGAGATGAAAGCTAGTGGGGTTTTAATGTGAATTTTCATGCTTTGCATGTTCTGCTAAGGTAGTAACATAGGGAACTCCATCTATTGCAAAGGGGGAAAACCCTGTGTTATTTGCCAAAGCTATGTAAGACCAGGGCAAGGAATCAGGTAGTGCTGGTTCTGTTTTAACTTCGGTACTTTTTTTTTCTAAGTTTACTGTACTTGTGTATTATAGGAATTGCTAGGTCATTTCATGGTGTTATACAGCGCACTATTTATGCCTCAATAACTAGGTCTGAACAAATGAACCAAGGACTTCAGTCTTACTGCTCTCTGTGCTTAGAAATTTCATTAGAATTAAAAATTTCATGTTCATAAGAAGAGCACACAGAGATACAGTAGACCTTCAATGGTCATAGCATCAACTACAGTGATTTCTCACAAACATTTGTTGATTGAGGATGAAGGAGAAAGGGAGAAAATGAAAAAGAAAATAGAATTTCACCAGTGTAATAGATAATGTTTCCATTCTATTTTTAATTTTGGGCATAATTTAAAGAATGCTCAGTTTCTGAAATTCAGGAGAATGTAGTTTCTGAAAAGAAACTCAGAAACCTAATTTGTGTATTGAGAAGGCTGATACAATCTATACAAATCTATACAATCAGCAGGCAGACAAGGGGTAGTATTAGTGATTGAATGGCTAGTGGTGTCAGAAAGTTTTCTGTTCTCTGGTCTTTCACAGCTGTCTTTAGTGAATAGTGCATTGTAAAAGAATTTTTTCTTTTTTTTCTTTTACTATTGTAAAAGAAGATGGAGACTAGTAGAATGGGTTAAAAAAGGGAGCAGAAAAGCATATAAAATACACACATTGGTGATGGTAGCTCCTGTGTCTGTAGAGATGGGGTATGTTTCTATATTCATTTTGTCTGTTCTTCACTAATGAGACCCATATGCTTAAAGTTATTGTAGTTCCCAACTCCCAGTGCTCTAATTTTTCTGGGAATTCTTAAACTCTTTGGTGAGGATCATCACCTTATCATTTACAAGCAAGTTTTGCACAATGAGACTGTGATCTCTCAGCTGATATAACTTGAAGTGCTTCTCCATAAAATAATAGATTAGTGGCAGGAACATGAGAGAAATAATGTTTCCTGTTGGCTGTTTTAGAAAAGACAGGTATTTAACGCAAATAAAATTTGCCTCTGACGAAGCACAAATCGTTGGAATTTCCAACAAAAATCTCCCAACTGTCTTACAAGACTGCCTCCTTCTAAGCTAGTGCAACTCCCACGTAAAAATTCGGTATCTCGGTTTCACCTATGAAGTTCCACTTAATAATGTGTGCTCAGACTGTCAGTAGCAATTTCTGTAAACTCAATCTCAGCCAAAAGTTTAGACTATTTCAATAAAAATGAAGTCATGGTAACGTACATCATTATAATGTGCAGGGAAAGGCTTCTGCTAGTGAGATTAGGTTCCAACCTGGGTTCCCACACCAGTCTGAGAATTGCTATGCCTAAGCAGTATAAGGAACCTGCATGTATATTCATCCCTGCCCATATCCATTTGGCAGTGCATCTCTACTGGATTTGACTGAGATCAGTGGATCATATGCCTCAAGGATAATTCCTACACCAAGAAGATCTGTTGGTATGATGGAAACCTTGGGATGGAGCCACTATGTCTGCAGAGAGATATGTTTGGCCGGGATGCTTTTGTGTGGCACTGATCCCTGGCAACAGTTTTGGCCCTGTGTCTGTCAGGTTGCTGTTCAGTGCACAGAATTTCAGGGTGGTAGCAGAGCACAGCTGCTACTGTATAGCACCTTGGCATTCCTTTATCCTTGACTTTTATTCAGTGCTTTCTGGCTGTCTCCTCCCAGACTAAAACTTTTTTTTTCCCCCATGAAATCTTACCTTTGCTTATTTTAGAACAATGTAACTGGAAATGCATGTTATTTCCTTTTCAGCAAGTTGTGTGTGTGACGGAGATATGTGTGTTTGTCTGTGTATCAGTCTACCCACAACATCTGTGTATTTACTACACATAGAGTTTGTTTAATTCAACATCTCCTCCTACAAAACAGAAAAGGCCTGTGAACTTTCTACTAGACATTTCTTTAGGCTTCCATGACTGAAGTTGATGTGCTTACAGTAATGTTAAATCAGATGCATCGATTGGCATTGTCTGTACACATATATATATTTAGTTATGTACATGCACACATGCACAGATACATATGCCTACTTATGTGTAGGTGTATTTGTGCATTTGCATACATACGCATTTGCTCATGTACATACACAGAGGAAGACTGAAAGCAAGAAAGAAGAGGTATCTAGTTATTTCTTAAATGTAAGAAACATAACACTGTTCAAATCTACCATGAGATGGTAGGTGGTTTTGAGGGTGGATTGAGCATTAATATATTATTTTTAACAATCTGTAAATGCATCTTATTTGAAGACAACACAAATTTATTTTAGAATGCCAAAACAGAAACGTACTTTTAAAGGACTGTCAAAGATCACCAGTCAGGGCTAGGTGGTATTGTCTGTGATTTTAGAAGTATACATAGTGTTAGATCCCTTTAAAAGGTCAAACATTGTCTTTCAGGTGGTAACACTTTGAAAGGAACAATGTGAATGTTTCTTGTATACCTCTCCAACAGAACAACAGATACTATTGCAAAAGCTCTTGTCCATTACTTTGGACAAGCTTAGTCAGAGTGTTTGCTCAGTTCATAGCAGAAGAAAGATCTAAATATAAATATAGAAAGTAAAAGGATTGCAAAACTTTGTTAAGTATTTCTTCTGCAATGCTTGCCTTACCAACTGATGAATTTCATATTTAGTATGTTTAAAGTATATACATACTGCTTTTGGTCACTTCTTATTGAGAAAGCAAATAAGGAAGGAACAAAGGACCAATGAATGACAGCAAAAAGAAAAGACTCCCGCATAAAAAGATTCCCATCTGAAGAAAGAGATGAAGGTTTTGTATTATACGAAGAAAGAGGGAACTTTTATATTGGAGAACAGGGAATGCAGTGGGGAATACTAAAAACTAGTGGAAGATACTTTAGGTTCTCATATATAGTGTTTTCCTGGTGACTAATAAAATTAAATTGTGACAAATCTAAAATGAGTAAAGGAAAAGACTCCTTTACATGGTTTATTCAAAATCTGTCTCTTAATGGCAAAGATATGGTGAAGAAAAAGTTCTAGAAGAATAGAGTAGCTTGAGTAAGTGCATGAATAAAAACTAAATTTTAAAATTTCACATTGTAATAGGTAGCTAGATAAGAAGTTCATCAGCCTGAGTAACAAACAATTAGATTGGAAGGCTATCACCTTGTCTACCCCAAGGGCAACCTGCTAACTTCCAGTTATTGTATAATCAATGGATATATGCATCTGTGATCTTTAAAATGTCCAAGGATGCTCCATCCAAAGGATTTACTACTGGCCTCTGTTGGATGTCTACTGTGTGACTGAATGGACTGTGAGTTCCTGTGGCCATAGTTTTTCACTACCCATTCAGTTTACAAATCCACAAGTTGTGGTATTGGTTAATAAAGATTTTGTTTTAGTCCTGACTGGGCAACCTAATTTGGCTGTTTTAATTCTTCTTTACTAAAGTCCTGATCCAAAATCCACTCAAATAAATGGGAAGATGTCCACTGCACTCAGTAGGTACCCAGTCTCAGATGTCTCCAGTTTTATAATCTAATTGCCTCATTTTTGTTAGTTTCTGAGAAAAAAACTTGTGCTGCTTCTTGTCTTTAATAGGTTAATATTGATTAGAAAAAGAAAATCTTGTAAACTTTGATATAATTCGGTAAAGCTTCACTATGTTATTGACATAGTCAGTCAGTCTCATCCATTTCAATCATTAAAAGATATGCAACGCTAATATTTTCTTTCTTTATAGAATGGAATGTCTAGGTTGTTAAAAGGTTGTTAGACTATTTCTGGTCTCTGGTACTTCCAGTTGCTATGATGAGAAACTCATGAAACCCTTAAAAATAATCACTAAAAGTATATGCAGTATTGATGTACGTGCTGAGGTAGTTCTTTCTAAAAATTCAGGAAGTTAATCAAATTATGGATATATTTTACTCTTTAGTGAGTTTAATATATTCTCCTTCCTGTTGCCTCTTATAGCACTTTATAGTATATATTCTATTGAAAGACAACCACATGGCTCAATGGACAGACACTGTACATCTATTTATGACTGCTGAGTTACAAGGGACCTTCTTTAATTAGTGTTTTCTCTGAATTATGTCAGTTTGTAGTAGCACTTAATGCTTAAGACTTCCATATTAGCTAATGTAATATCTCTCATTTCTTCGGCATCCTAAAATTAGTTTTGCAGGTTTGAAACAAAGATAGACTCTTATTAGGGTAGGTAGTAGAGGAAGATGGGTTTCCACAAAGGCTCACAAAACTTGAGGCCTTTGCTATTGTTACGGAAGGAAGATGTCATTCCATGGTCAACTGAGACACTAACTTTAGGATCTCTGGTATCACTACAAACTTTGCCTCTTTCTGAATGTTCCTGATAGGAACAAAGAAACAAATCCTTAGCAATGAATTTTGAACACTGTAAGACAAAGAAAAATTTAATTATAGATTAGTAACATTTAATTCTAGTTACTGCTTTGTCATACTACTTCATCTATTTACAATATAAACTCTTTGTTAAGATTTCCATTTTATTATATATCGTGTAGGGTTAAAGGAAGAGTTACTGTGAATTTAATCTCCCTGCCTCAGTAGAAATTCAGTTTTCTGCCAGCCATTGAAAATCATGGGCAGTATTTGCTTTCCTCCAGAAAAAAAAAGGAAATTTCCATGTTTGGTAAAAGGATTTATTTATTTATTTATTTATTTAGCGCTTAGGTTATGGGAGGATTGACTCAAAAGATGAAATTTTACACATAAAATTTTAATGAAAACTTTTTTTTTCTGTAGAAAATTAATCAGAGAAGGTAATTTCAGATTACTTAAGCAGAACAGAACTCTCAGCTAAGGTCTTTAGATGCTAAATAATACAAATATGAAAATAATACTGTGAGTCATACTACTGAGGGTGGCTGGGTCAGCTACCTGTTTCCTAAGTACTAATCAGTCTTTTTAATTTGAAGTTACCTCACTATTTTTCTTCTGCTTTTTCCGTGTTGTCTGAATTAATTGCATATTAAATATGGTTGGGAATGAATCAAAGGTGGCTTGTGTTTTTCCCGTTTGCCACATACTTAACAGAACAAAAGTACTAACAGGAATAGCTTTTTCTAGTTTAGATGCCGAACTTTGACCCCATGTTTGCTTCTAGTGATCAAATTTTAATTCAGTGTCTGGGGAGTTGCTGAAAAGACTGCTGTTGGTCTCAGTGTATAGTACGTTAGATTTGGGAAAATCTTAGCAGCAAGTTTCTCTCATTTCATGCAGTGCGTTTGCCTGTCAGTGCAGGACCATCACCAGCTGCGCACTCATGGGTACTGCCTTTGTGAAGAGCAGCTTTTCCAGAGGGAAAGCTGGAACAGAGTAGCCCCATTTTGCCGTGAGATTATCCCAGAGGCAAGGGGATCTCGGATTTCATACAGGAAACCTCTGCTATTTGTTTTAAGTCTCGTTACTAGAAGTGACAAGTTGTGCTCCGTGCCATCCTTTGGGCTAATTCCAGTTGATGGCTTTTGCCTGCAGCCAGACCAGAGAGCTCAGCGGTGATGCCGGCAGCATTTCCTCTGTCATAGCCAGCCACAGGAATATGTCCGGCCAGCGGGCTCTGTGCCCAGCATGACCGGTCGGGTGGACTTATGGTCTCCTGTAGCTTGTTTAATACAAGACATTTTTGTTTGCTCTGAAGATACTCGTGTTTGCTGATGGGGAACAATATTAAGTGAAGCAAAGGTAAACCGATTTCATACAGAAACTCCTGTCAGAGGTCTGTGTTGCATCAAGAATAAGCTTAGAGTCATTCCAGTGAAGCTGTTTCATTCAGCTTGCCAGATTGAGTCCAATATGAACCTTCAACATAGATATTATTGCATTAATTTTAATGAATAAACATCACAGACACATTACTTATTTAATTAACATAGCAAAACCCATTGTCAGCAAGCAAAGAAGTTATATTGTACAGCCGCTCTAATGCAATCACAAGAGTATACTTTATGGCTGTGAGAATATAATTTTCTTGTTAAAAGCCTTTGATGTTTCTGTAAATATGTGAAACCACAGGAAATGTGTAAATAAGGCTTGCCAGTCATCTCAAATGCCTTATATCAAAATGTATCTTTTAGCTGTAAACTATGTTTATTTTGATGTCTTCAAATAATGCTGATGTATACATACGTATATATAAATATAAGCAGAGGTATACATGTATAGAAATGTCTTTTATTATAGAATTGTAGGTGTTAATATTGAAAAATACAACCATAATGACAATTTTCATGTGTTACCTTTGCCATTACTTTTATCTTTGAAGTTACACATTAAGGGTTGTTTAACTGCAACTTCTCTTGTGCTTTCCTGCCTGGTCCAGTGCACTGTTAGACACAAATGCTCTTTTAATTCATACTCAGGAATTCAAGAACATTGAATTGGACCAGTTGCAATACTTGACCATGGCTCACTGCTCAAAGTCTCACCTGCATGTCTAGTTTGGACCTACATGTGTTCCATCTGAATTCCCTCATGCATTACCGCATGAGGTGGTTCGAAGTTTCTGAAAATCAAGGAGTCAAGAGACCACCAGTCAGTGGAATGACAGTATCTTGATGTGCAAGATAGGCTGCTGGCCTTAGGCTGCTGGCTCTGCGTTAGTCCTGAATTCATAACTCAGGTGTCTGTGTTTTGTAAAGCAGGGGAAGCTGTGGGCAGTATATCTCGTAGACTGTCAGGAGCTGTTTGCTGTGTAGTCGGGTTTAAATTGCAGTAGGACTCAAAGTTTTAATGCACATTTTGGTTTCCTTAATCCCACACTGCCAGAGACTGTGAAAATTGTTGCTTGAAAGTAATGTCTGTAATCAGACTGTAGTTCATCTAACAACGAAACCTTAACACGCAAATGGAGATGTAAATAGAAGGTAGCCCAAAGTGTATCAGGCTTTATCAGTGCTACCCAAAACATAGAAATAAGTACATTTAATGTTTATCAGGAAATGTGATTTTACAGTCCTTGCTTTTGTTATTATTTTTTGTGCTGTGATTTTAACTCTGCAGAGTGTTCTCAAATAAGCTTTTAACCTTAGGCTTTATTGTGATGAATGAGGATTACTGAATTTTCAACTAGGGGCAGTTTCCTACAGTATTATCTTGTATTTTTTTCCTACCAAAATTGGTACAGTCTTCTTAGCTTAAAAAGGAAAGATGTTTTCTTTTTTTTTCTTTTTATAGAAAATTTATAGTCTTAAAGGTTATTGCAGTGTGAGGAAAAGTAAGTAGTAGTTTAAAACTATGTTCAAATAACACCGTTTTTTTTACACCTGCAAAATTTTTATTTTGGTTTAAGGATTATGTATTAAGACATAAGAAAACTCCACACACAAAAAAAATCCATGAAGACAAGGGAAAGGGGCATGCCACAAGAGACAAATTTTTGTAAAGTAGATTTGAAATTAAATTTAGATATACATTTCTTTAAGTCCATAACTTGTTTTAAATTTCAAATTGTCTTTCTGCTTATCTTAGAGGACAGGCAGTCCTTCTTAATATTTAAAGCTAATTTTTAAAATGTATGAGAGGCCCAATTTTCACTCAGTCCTTATCAAAGAATGAAATAAAGCAAAACATACTGTCTAGCTACGCTCACTTTCCTTTAGATATACAGAAGTAGTTAAAATACAGAAGGGAGCACTATCACTGATTTCAGTATCAAAGTAGTATATACTTCTAGGAGGTGTCATAAAATTTAGTTTATGGAACTCAAAAGTTTTACAACACAGAATTTTTTCATATTTGACAATGGGATCACTGATTTCTGCAGGAGTTCTTTGCTGGTGTCTGGAAATCTAGCCCACTTTTACTGTTACGTGACGTGCATGATGCATAGACTTTAAGGTCACCACCATCTATAATACATGGGTGAAACAAGAACTGTTTTATCAGTTTCCATGAGCAAATGGAGACTTGACTTTCCCTGGCTGTTGACATCTCTTTTTAAGTGAACACTAAATTTTATTTGAAGAGATATCTGTAGGGGAGTAAATGTCCTTAAATGCTGCTATATTTTATACTACATACAAATGGATTATCTTCAGTAATGTGGAATTTAACTCTACCAGTTGTGACATTCTGGCTCTCATCAGTAACTTACAGTGCTTGTGACTCTCTTCTGCACACATCACTTATATTGTACTAGAATACCATATTTATGTAGTTTATTGTTCGTGAGATTTCCTAACCTGGATAGACAATTAGGTGTATACCTGCCTGTCACTGTAAAATAGTGGGAGCTCTGCATTTAGGTCTTCTGGCTGGCTTTGAGAAAATTCATCCTCTTTCAATAAGCAAACTGTACACTGTGCACTAGCAGTGCCTGGCTGATGGGGAACGCATCGGGTGCCCCGCGTCAGTAGTCACAGGCTTTGCAGAGAATGAGAATGTGCTTGGAAAGTCTTGTTCAGCTCCTTAGTTAACACGTCTGCCATGTAACAGTGGACAGGAATGGGGAAGGCTGCTCTACGTTGGATATTAAACACTATTAATCATTAAGAAACTGTGAAGTCCTAGGTGTCAGTCAAGGGCCTCTGGCGTGGATTGATCACATAATCTTTTCTGTTGTATATATCATCTCTAGGGAGAGATCACTGCCTCCTAGGCTAAGTGTCAAGCCTTAGCTTAACATCAGCTCCCAAGTGAAAGAGGAGGCTTGGCAGGGGGTGGTGTGCCTCCATGGCAGCAATCTGGGGCCAGCTGGCCAGGTGCTGAGAAGGTCAACACCGTGACGTCCAACTGGTGGAGAGCAGTTCACAGCCACACTTCCCAGTACCTGTCCCCTCTCAAGCAGATTGGCCAGGACCGCTGTAGTTCTCATTTGGTCTGGGGTCACTTCTCAGCCACCTGTGATGATCCCAACACTTATTATTACTATTATGTTGTCCTCTGTAGCTTTTGGAAGTATTTTTAGTTTCAATTGTGTGAAGTGCAGCCCCCTCACCAACAGGTTTTTTTTCATGCACAAAACTGATAGTAGGTGTTGTGTGTCCCAGACTACACGCAGGAATAAGCTTAGGGATGTCATGGTATGAGATGACCATTCAATGCAGACTGAAGTAAGCCTATAATCTTGGAATTAGAGGCCGCCCTTGGAGTCAACAGACTCCAAACAGAACCCAGCAATAAACTCGCATTATGCAGTGTAGATCATCTGGGAAGCATGTGAAGGAATTACTTGCATCACTTGGCAATGCAGACGTATTGCCTGACTTCAGTTCCCATGAGCAGAATGGGGTGATAGCACTTCTCACCTCAGTAGCTTGCTAACAGAATAGATACATTAGAGACTGTGAGATGTTAAGATATGGTAAGATATGGTGTTTGGCATTGTGAGGAGAGCACAAAAGACAGGCTTCTGTCAGAGAAAATGGATGGGTTTCCTTCAGTAAAGTATTAATGCGTGCTGTATTCCTCCTCTGAAATGTGAGCTAATAATCACAGGCTCTGCAGTTGTTTCTGGGGATTTTATTATGCAGACGGTAATCTCTAATTATTACTTTGTAAAAACTCATGCACATGTGAAAGGGGAGAGTGAGATGGAGAGGCATAATCTAACTGAATATGAAAAGCATATTTATAAGCAAGTCTTTTTTTCCTTAGAATGAATTATCTCAGATTTAGCCTTAAAAGTTTGGAGCTCTCTCTGGCTATATCTACGTCTATAAGATGCCTATGTCTCTTTTTTTATTGTCCTCTGAAAAGACTGCAACCTGACTCCTGACTCTAACAGACTCTCGAGACTGGTCAGTGCAGAGCTGTGCACCTTTCACCTGGCTGTTTCTCTCCCATCAGAACAGGCAGGTGTGTTCCTGTTGCCTTCTGAATCAGGACTTGGGGGCACACTGGTCTCCAGCACAGGTCCCGTTTGGGTTATCACTCTGTAACACAGCTGCTCTTAAGAAGTAAGCTACAAACTTTCATGGTTTTGTATGCTCCTTTCCACAAATTGCTCTGCCAAAAAGAGGGCCAGTGAAAAAAAGGTTTGGTGAAACAATTGCATTGAAAAACAGAATTTGACACAGCTGTACTTCCCATTTGTAGGAGAACTGAAATGCACTCAACACTCTGGCAGATCATATTTATTCAGCAGATTTCAGTTAAGGGTGTTACAGCTTTTAAAGACCAAGCTGGACTTTTTCCAAAGCGTTGTTTTTTTTTTTCCTTTCCTCTCCATACATAACTCCATACAGGTAAATGTGCATCTGGCTGTATTCATGTTAAGCATTTATGATGGAGTTGTGGAATACATTCCTTTACTTTGCACTGTCTGAATTGGCAATAGTGTCTGCTATGGGAGAAAGTGGGTTTGTGGCTGCAGTTTGGATGAGAATAGGGATTTTAATGTTGATTGAAGAATTTTTATTATTATTTCTTTCTATTACAAGATTTCCCATAATTGCCCAGTTTCCACTTTCCTCTGTGTTGTGCACACTTGGAACCCATTCCATACAGCTTACAAGAGAGAGAAATTGGATAGGGGCAGCTAGGGAGCACAGGTAATAACAAAATCATACTGGAAACACTATCGACAGTAGCCGTCAGCTACCACTTCCTTCATAATTTTTCATAGACATCATAGTAGAGAAGACAGAGGTTAGAGTTTAGTGTGATTTTAGTCTGCTTGAATGACTGAGGACAGCTATAAAAAGCCACCTCAGGCTTGATTTCATACCAGCTAATTCTCACAAAGGATGAGGTCTTTCTCTGGGAAAAGCACAAAGATGCTGTGATGCTGTGGTGCCAGAGTGGATGTCACCTAAGAAACAATCAACAGTTCAGTTTTCACTGGGCTATCAAAACAATTAATTTGCTCAAAATCATGTTGATTCTGTAAGGTGATTCTACCCACAGAAAAAGAAATTTCTGCACAAATTCCCATGAGACTTTCAGAACTCTGTGGCATAAATCTTTCCTCCATCTGTGAAATCCCAGTTATTAAAGTTTCAAAAATAGAAAAATAAACTATCATTGAGGGGAGGTAAGCATAATTTCATATTATTCAGGGTATTTAAATGAAATATTTAGGCTTTTAGTTTGAATTTGGACTTCTGGCGTTTTATTAATAAGCAAGTTTTAATCTATTCGAAGTTGAAAGATACTTAATTTTTAGCACAGCCTTTGTTTCCTTTTGCTTTCTTAATAATCAGAAGGTCACACAGTATCAGATGAAACACCTTGTGACAATCTAAATTGAGTATATCATCATTATTACCGTTATCGGTCAGAAAGAATTAATTGAATTGTGAGTATTGCTCATAGATCATGATGTCTACTTCTGAAAAATGCACTGACCTATAAATTGTCCTCCAGTAGCCATCCCCAGACTAGGTAGAAGAAATGCCATGAAAAGCTAGACTCAATAATCAATGCCAATTTGATTATTAACTAAGGTACTCTTTATTGTGACGTTGGGCGTGCAGGGGATAACTCCACCTAATGTGCATGCAACTTCCACCTTGTGACAATCAAAACTGAGTATATCATCATTATTACCTTTATCAGTCAGAAAGAATTAATTGAATTGTGAGTATTGCTCAAAGATCATGATGTCTGCTTCTGAAAAATGCATTGACCTATAAATTGTCATGCAGCCATCCCCAGACTAGATAGGAGTTACTACAAGAAATTTGTAGAAAGGTGTCTTCTTAATGATGAGTGAACAGTAAAGCTGAGAAGAGGGCAGCTATTCAAAGGCCCTTCTTAAAGACTTTTTGTTAGATTTTTTTTAATTGCAGTTTTCTATTTCTAGTATGAATTAACATAATTCATATATGAGATATATTTAATTTCTTTTTTTACGTCTAGTTATTTCCTTATAAGAGAGGAGACTGGTTGAACATGCACTAGCCACCACATGAATTTATAGATACATGTTCCTAGTGCCACATTATTTTTTATCCCAAATATAATAAAATTGTTCAGCAGATAAATGATTCCTGGAACAAGTTATCTTTGTGTTTATTTTTTAAGATCTATTTTACAATGATTCATAAACTTTAATTGTGAATTGTTTTATAAAATAAATTTTTTGCTACTCATGATATACTCCAGTTCTGGTTATATGTAACCACCCTTTGAAACGGAGGACAGGGCCCTATTGTTACACAGTCCCTGCTCCCTCTTAAAACAGTTTCCTTTTCAGTTTGTTCTCTATTGTGGTTTCTGCTTTCAAGGCCAAAATAATTGCTGGTCAGCTCTGGTTTAGTATCCTTTAATTGGCATGAGTTTTCTTCTGACTCATGTCTGTTCCCTAATGGTATACAGAAAACAGACCTAAATTTTCTGATATTTATCACAATAAACAAGCTAAAATTTTCTGTTCTAGTTAGACTTCCTATTCCCCATGCTTCCTTTAGAAGGTACCTTTGCATTTGTTGTGACCAGAGTTCATCTTTTGGAGAATACCTGCCAGAAGCCTCTGCATTATGACAGGTCTCTCTGGTGTCATATGCAGTAGCTCTCCTACATTCCTGTCTTAAAATATGGATGCTAAATTTTCAGTTATTCAATGATATGTCATTCTTTTTCTGTCATTTAGAAGACTGTACTTATCCGATACTGTTTTTCTGACATACGGTGTGTAGCAGCGTTCTGCTTTACTGGGAATCTGTGGCTGGACCATCCAATCTGTAACACATTACCACTCTAACTTAAGTATGTCTTTAATGCTGAGAATCTGCCTAGAATCTGAACAGTAGCCAAAAGTATTACACTCTTTGCTTTTGCAACTGTTCTTAACAGTGGTCTGTCTTGTGGCAGTTGGTATTAATTGTTCATTGTTTAAGCCTGCTTAAAAATCCATCTTGATAACAAGAATTGCCTATTCCATTGCTATTTTGTACTTTACAGTCTATTGCAGTAGCTACTAACGTATAGGTATGTAAGGTGAAGGGATCAGTTTTACTTATTGTGTATGAGCACGTTCACCAAATCGTCACAAACAGTGATAAGCGCAAGGCAGAGAGACCTTGTAGAATATGTGTTATCTTACCCTCGCAAGACACTGTGTTGCTCATTGGTTCCTGTAGTTATCAGCTACTATTTAAAATCCCCTCCTCTCAGCTGTAAAAGCATGCCAGCAAATCTGGCATTCCAATGCAAGTCACAAACGCAGCTAAGAAAAATTCTGATTCTTTTTTCTTTGCCTACAGAAATTTCGCATATATTTAGGACAGACAATAATCAGATACTTCATTATTAAAAAGAAAATGGAAGAATAATGCTGCTGGTTTAGGAAGAGTATTAGCTTCCGAAAGAAGGGACTCTGGGAAAGTAATGATAAAGCATAATATCAGCATGATAAAAAACAGGTAATCTCTAATTTTTAATAGGAGTAATGTAAATAACACTATTTCGGGCAAACAGTATGCTTGGTAGCCTAAGCATTTAATTTGTGGTTCTTCAGCCTCATGGCCTTATTATGTACCATTTTTTCTTAAAAACATTTTTTCTTATGTACAATTAAGCTTTAGTGAGGGTATAAAATTATAGTAAAGCCAATGTGAGTTAAGATTATCAGTGACAGTGACATTTGTCAGACGCAAGAATAAAACTAATTTAGAAACACTAAGCCTTGATTGTATCAACTCAAATTTGCATAACCAGTGTTAAAAAAACTAGTTATGTTAGGTGCTTAATGTTTCAGAATGGCTTTTAAGTATGGGAGTAAGACTGGGAGAGGTATCAGATAATTTTAAATTGTAGGATTAAGATGTCAGAAACCCATCAGGAGAAGCGACCGTGCCTGTGCTGCTGAATGCAGCAGAGCCATGGACCATTCCCTGATCCTGAGGCCAAGTGACTGGGCCAGTTTGTATTTATGCTTTGTAATTTATGGGCTGAAGGGGTAATCCTGTCAGGATTGGGGTTTGTGAGGGTTGTTGTTTGGTTTTTTTCAGTTGAAGATGTTGGAAGTGATGTGAGGGCATTGTTGCAGCCTGTTAGACTGGTGTTTTTGCAACATAAATGGAAGAATTGTGTTGTGTAACGGGATGATGTGCAGGACTGTTTGCATATGAAGCCTTGTGGGAAGTTGGTTGGGGGGTCTGTAGGGCAGAGGGACTCTTGTCCTGACTGCCAGCTAGCCGGTGCTATGCCCTGCATTCTGCCTGCTCACCCAGACAATGAGCCTCGGTTCCCCCAACCCAAAGCCACACCAGAGAACATGCTAGCAGGGAAGCAGTGGAGTCAGCTGCAGATTCAGTCCTTAAGCTTTCTTCCTGGCTTTATTTTATGTAGCTCTGGTGCAGCCAGGGAATTCTAGCTGACTGCAAAAATGTAATACGCAGACAGTTTAAAAAGGACTGTAGAGAACCAACCACACACCACTTACATGTCACAAGCTCCAAGCTAATAACTCCCAACATCCTATAATTAATTAGAATTAAAAAAGCCCCAGAAATTACAATGTGTCAGTGAAAGAGAAATCAAGGGCATTAGGGATGTCCTAATATATATATACACACACACGGTGCAGCAGTGAGAATACTGATGTAACATTCTTTGTTCAAGTAAATGAGGAAGTTTTAAAGAAGAAATTACTAAAGATATAATAGAGGAACAAGTCCCACGTTGCATAAAAATGGTATCATTTTTCTTCATTAATGTGTAAGGTGGGAAAGGACAGATAGGAAAAAACAATCCAGAAACAATATGTTCTTACCTACGTCACACAGAGGAGAGCCAAATGAGACACATCTAGATGGGTGGCACCTTCACAGGCCCTTTTGTCTCACTATTAGGCACATAGCAAAAACTGGTTTTCTTACTAATGTCAGGTATATTTAATCGGCTAGGCAAAGGTGTAGTCATCCTGACGCAAGATGTAATAATCACCCAAGGAAGCAGCGGGGGAAGGAAGGATTGCTTTAAGGCTGCTTCTGTGGAAGTATGGAGAAGCTAGCGAGGGGTGAAATAATATTTCCAGAAGGGGAAGGCCAGTAGTTTTTCAGGCTTATGTCTTCTTTTCCTCCCCTTAGGTAAAACTGTTTTGACACTTTCTTGTAGTAATGCAGACATACCAAATGAATCTCCCCAGACACCACCCAAAGAAAAATGGCAGGAAAAAAGAGATGTTTGTTAAATTTTATTTTCACTTGATTTTACTTTCCACTGCAGAAATTAATATTGTGCATTTAGTCAAGTTAATAAATGCAAGGTTATCACATTCACAGCATTTACACATCATTTTGGATATTTTCAAGGTAAACAACATCCACGTTTCCATATCACTAGAGGAAACAAGCTACATGGAGAATACAGGAAATGAGTATGTTTCCCTAAGTAGTAATTTCACAGTATTTCTTTTCCAGTTTGCAGCGATGAGAGAGGATTTATATTGTTCAACGAAGTAAAGTTTAAACCACTCTTGTAAACAAGAAAAAGTGAATTGTTATATGGCAGATGAAGTACGACGAGAATTAATGCATTTCTCTCTCAGAAGTAATTTCTTCAACATGCATAAAAAACAAAGAACAGAGCACTCTGAAGAACAACTGAGAGAAAACACCACCACCAACAAGCACACACGCCTGTTCTTGTACTGGGTTGACCCTGGATGGGTGCCAGGTGTCCATCAAAGCCGCTCTATGACACCTTTCCTCAGATGGACAGGGGAGAGAAAATATAACAAAAGGCTCATGGGTCAAGATATGGACAGGGAGAGATCACTCTCCAGCTTCTGTCACAGGCAAAACAGACTCGACTGGAGGAAATAAAATTAATTTATTGCCCATCCAATCAGAGTAGGGTAAAGAGAAATAAAACCAAATCTTAAAAACACCTTCACCTCACCCCTCCCTTCTTCCTGGGCTTAGCTTTACTCCAGATTTTCTCTTCCCCATCTCCCCACAGCACTGTAAGGGGACGGGAATGGGGGGTTGCAGTGGTTTCATCACACACATTGTTTCTGCCACTCCCTCCTCCTCAGGGGGAGAACTCCTCACACTAACCCTGATCCAGTGTGCGGTCTCTCTCATGAGATACAGTCCTCCACAAACTTTTCCAGCATGGGTCCTTCGCACGAATTGCAGTTCCTCATTAACTGTTCCTGCGTGGGTCACTTCTTCAATGTCCAGTCTTTTTTCAGGAACAGACTGCTTCAGTGTGGGTCTCCCATGAGGTCACGAGTCCTGCCAGCAAACCTGTTCCTGCATGGGCTCCTCTTTCTATGGTTTCACAGGTCCTGCAAGAACACTGCCCTGGTTTGGGCTTCACATGGGGTCACAGCCTCCTTAGGGCATCCTTCTTCTCTGATGTGGATTCCACCATGGAATACAGATTCCACCGTGGACCTCCGTGGGCTACAGGGGACAGCCTGCCTCACCATGATCTTCAGCACAGGCTGCAAGGGGATCTCCGCTTCTTCACCTGGAGCTTTCCCTCCTTCTCCACTAACCCTGGTGCCTGCAGAGTTGTTCCCTTCACATATTCTCTCTCCATTCTCCAGGTGCAGTTGCTGTTGTGCAGCAGATTTTTCCCCTTTTTAAATATGTTACCACAGAAGTTCTACCACTGTCACTGATGGGTTTGGCCTTGGCCAGTGGCACATCTGTCTTGGAGCCGGCTGGCATTGGCCCTGTTAGACATAGGGGAAGCTTCTAGCCGCCTCTCACAGAAATCACCCCTTTAGCCCTTCTGCTAACAAAACCTTGCCATGCAAATCCCATACAGCTAGATCAGAGTGAATGTTGCTATGGGCTAAATGATAATTAGGCTGAATGTCACAAAAAAGTTCTCAATTCCATCAGTTGCATTTAGCTCTGTCTGCTTTAATAGTTTGGTTTGAAGCAGTAGCACAATCTTGAAGCAAATCTCTTGGCCTTTCCCAGTTTCCACGCTGTTTCCAGGCAGCTTTTGTAGCACGCGTAGCACATTGCCTTGGAGGATGGAGCACCACTGGTGTCTCCCTTCACTGCTGTGCTGAGAGAGTTCTGATTCCTGTCAGGCACACATGGATTAAAATCCTTGACTGAACCTGTGAACAGCCTCGATCTGGTTTCATGCACCAGATTAAATTTATTCAGAGATGTCCAGAGAAGGCCAACGAAGCTGGTGAAGGAGCTGGAGGACAAGTCTTATGAGGAACGGCTGAGGGAGCTGGGGTTGTTTAGCCTGGAGAAGAGGAGGCTGAGGGGAGATCTTATCGCTGTCTACAACCACCTGAAAGGAGGTTGTAGTGAGATGGGCATTGGTCTCTTCTCCCATGTGACAGGTGATAGGATGAGAGGGAATGGCCTCAAATTGCACCAGTGGAGGTTCAGATTAGATATGAGGAAAAAAATCTTCACTGAAAGATTTATCAGGCGCTGGAACAGGCTGCCCAGGGAGGTGGTTGAGTCACCATCCCTGAAGGTATTTTAAAGATAGGTAGATGAAGTGCTTAGGGGTATGATTTATTAGTGGACAGGTGCTGTTTGGCTTGATAAATTCAAAGTTTTTTTCCAACCAAGTGATTCTATGATTCTGTGATTCTTTGATTCTATTCTGAAGTGCAATCTACTGCACAGTGTAGAAATTCGGACTTACATGCTACATTATATGATCTAATTAGTGTTTCATTTTTATTTTCCTTAATTGGCTGATAATACAGGATTTATTTTTTTTAGTGAAAAGGGGGAAAAGCCCAATGATGTGAAACCAGAATAAGTAAAAAGAAGGTAGTTTATGGGGATAGTGATAAATAGCCTGAACAGTATCATGTGTTAGCTGGGAAAATGAAGGGAGTGAAATGAAGAACCACCTTTACCTTTATGGAAAAAGTGGGCTTCCTAGTAAAAAATGAAAATGAATAATAATTAATAAGCGCTTTTACCATTCACGTAATCCTGTCAACAAATTTAATGAAGCTTTAACAAAGTACTGCCATGTAAGCTAATAATTTTAAAATGCTCAGCCATAAGTTTGTGTCTAGATCTTCATTTGCTCCTGTTAAAACAGGATCATCAACTCTGTGTATGTATGTTCCAGCCTCCCCCTCCTGCCCACCTATGTTAAAGGAGGTTTCCATTTCTTCATCTGGCTTGTAAATCTTAAAAAAAAAAATAAAATTGATTTTTAAGCAGAAACTGGTTATTGAATTTTACCCAGTTTTGCAAATATTTTTAAAACAGCTGAAATCACTCTTTGGCCCAAGAAGAAAAGAAGAAAAAAAAAATAAAAAAATGAAAGAGGAGATTTACACATTTCATAGCACTATTTTGTCAGGTTTTGTGAGAAATTAATTATTTAATATGTCCCTTTGATCCATAACAGGATTAAAAATAATTATTTTCCCATTTTCTGCTTTCCTCTGGGGTTGTTTCAGTACATATCCCATTGTTTGTGTAGTCTTGCATTATTTAGGAAAATCCTCAGATATTGAACAGCTGTTTGCTGGTTTTGACCTGCAACAGTAGAATAACAGCACTACAAAGACAACAGATTTTGGCAGCTGTAAACTATGTACAGCTGAACTATGATATTTGCAATTAATATGTTACTTGCAAAACTGCATCTGCTTGTTTTCATTTCTGACTGTTTTTCCAGTAGCTCCATTTACTGGAATCTACAAAGAGCAAAGAAATTTTAGAGATGTGAATGAAGTTACATAATTTTGCATTTCTTTGCATTATATTTTTCATATCAAAATTTAAATTTGGAGTCTTAAATTGGTCTGTAGATTGGTCGTGTTAGGTCCACATGAATTTAAGTGTTAGTCAATAGTCAATGTTGTCTTAATACCAAATGATGTCTTAATAGTAAAAATACAAAGCATATATTAATCTTTTCTCCAGTAGACAGATATTACATAGATGCTTTTTTCAAGTGGCATTTGTCACTGTTGTTTTAATTACAGTAATTGCCTTATTGAATGTGCTAAGTAGAGTCCAGATACAGTTATGTTACAGTAATAGTATTTTATGCATAAGAATTTATGACATAAATTCTGCTAGCTATGTAACTCTAAAATGCCATTTGTCTTAATAAGGTTAGTTGACGGTCATTCCTTTACTGAAGGGAAGCAGTGGGAAGAGATGTTAGAGTAGAAACTGGAAGACGGCAACTCGAGGAGACTTCGCCAGCTGCATAGACAAACAAGGCTTACTTTATTATTGCCTTAATAAAAGCTATTGAGCCCTGAGTACATAGTAGTTTCTTGGCACCACATACCCTGTGTGCATGGAACATCCGATTCACCCGTTAAGTGGTCTGTTCAGTTACACTTGATTTCTCTGGCCCATTTTTTGTTGCTTTCCAGCCATGCTGTAGTCTCGTTAAACAAATTCCTAAGCAACTACTGTATAACACATCCAAAAAAGAGAAATGTCCAGGAGGTAGGTCCCACTCCTGCCCATTACTGAGAAGCCTGAATTCCCATGCAGCCCTGGAGAAAAGGAATGCTCCCTGCGCACTGTGGGAATAGGCAGGAGCTTGTCTGTGCAGGCCTAGCTTTAGCACTGCATGCCCTACTGCCTCTTTCTGGAAAGCAAATTTGCGCACACATAGGATAGCTCCAGGAACTAAAAAATCTGCAAGACTGATAATCTCTGTATTTCTTTTTGTTTGTTTTCTAAAAAAGATTTTGCATTAGCTAAACTATGTTTACACTGGCTAAAAATAAGTATCTTTACCTGAATCATAAGCTCTTGAGCCTTTCTGTAGCACCTTGGTATATTGTTTAGTACTCTCAGGGTCTTGGCATCTCCAGTATATGTTTCCAATTAGGACACTGAACCATGACAACGGTTTTAATGAGTTAAAGAATGCAAATTTATGGTAAAAAAATATATAAAAAAAAAAATAATATTTTAAACAAAAATAAGGAAAAAAATCAAAGTATGTGAAATGTGCATAGCATACATATCTGAGTATTAAACAAGATATTCAGAATCATTCTCATGAACAGTCCTTTTGGTCTAGTTCAGAAATTAAAAATATAGAATCTGTGTTTACATATTAAGTAGCCATTTAGAGAAAGCTATGCAGTACTTGATCAATATTCTTGAAGAAGATTGATGAGTATTCGTTGTGCTTGAAAATGACCAATCTAGAAGGAGTTGATGAATAGGTCATAGTCAAAAGATGATACTATAGTATCATCTGAGTCTGAACTTAGCCAACATGTTTTGGTAATAAAATCCTAGTTAACTCTTTTTATGTTTTATTATTGTACCTGAGGTGGATTGTAACTATTGAACAGAACAGGGGATTTTGTTGCTAAATGTGAGTGTTTCTGCAGGCTGTCCATTGCTCTGGCTTTCATGCAACAAAGCACATTAAATGGCTTCACTCAAGCTTTTAGGTGTTCATTATGCCTGACATTAAGCCGAAGAAGAGGAATTTTACTGGATGGAGAGATGAATAAAGTTCTCAAAAAATCATAATCTTCACATCTTTTTTTTTGTATAGTTAGTACACTAGAATAAGCTTGTTTTGTTTACTTTCTTGCCTTAAAGATGAGCCATTTGACAGAATAATTTTTGATTTTTTGACTACAATTAGTCAAGGGTAGGGATACGCTCGGTGGTTCCCTCTATGAGAAAGCAAAGCAAATGACTTGTAGTATCTGATTCAGGAGAACATTTGTTTGGTTGGTTTTTTTTCCTGTGTTCACATTGGAAATATGTCATAAAAGACTCTTTCTCAAGTAGTCCTTGCATTTTATGTTGAAGATGCATTTTATGTTGAAGATGGATGGGCCCCTCTGTTAGTTGTCTCTGTTTATTCTCTAAAAATTGCTGAATTTTTTTCAGTATACGAGTATATTATTTTGCAGGTTTTGTTGCTTCTTTGAGTAGATAATAGACAATGAAATACATGACTCTTGAGAAAATATGAAAAAAATAGTGGTGACTTATGTTCTGCAGAACTACAAAGTTTTTTTTTTAAATTTTAGTTCCAGACCTCAAAGAGTGACAATTCTTCTGATTTTACTCGCTATGACTTTTTTTTTTTTTCCCAGTGTATTGGAATATTTGCCATACACTATTGAGAGCTAACATGTAATTAACTTAAAATGAGCTAAGGCTGATACTAGGTTTTGAATAGTAGGCTAAAAAAAAACCCGTTTTTTTTTGCAATGAGAAGAGTCTGAATTTAAGATTTACTGTTTGAAAATGGGGTAAATTAATGCTTTCATGGCTAATGGGTCTCCAGGCTAAGAGTTCATATATTTGTATCTTTTGATACTGTTTTCAATTAGTATTTCACTATGATAAATTTTTAAGGCTGAATTAGCTGAACCTTAGCTTTTGTTTAATTTAATTGGACATTGATATGGTAAGAAACAGAACATCTAATACTAAGGCATAATCCATAGTGTCATGATTAATTAATTCTACACAAAATGGTAAGGTCAAATTATGCTCTTTATGACACGATCTCCCATCACTCCAATCGCAGCTGAAGTGTTCCAGGTGGAAAAGACAGCCTGGTTTTATTTCTTATGCTCATTTATGGTGTCTGTATCTTTTGCAGTGAGGGGTAATACTGGTTAGGAACTAACGACCCTAGTTAGTTTTACTTCTTTTGAAAGTTTCACAATTGTGTATAACCCATATCACCTTTATTTTGTCTCTGGTCACATAAGAAAGTCTACTTTGATCTATGACTTTTATTTAAATAGCAGTGAAGCTTTTGTTTTTATTAACTTACTATTGTAGACAGTTTCGTTTCACTTGCGTGTCCTGTTGTTATACTTCTCCAGGACGCTTGCAATTAGTTCTTCATGCAGGTTTTAGCTTCTCTACACTGCAACACAGCTTGCCATACATATGAAGCTTACAGATGTATCTGTATTTGGTATTGTATTTTCTGTGTAGACATAGCTCTTTCCAGAGAGACAGTGACACAGTGAAACAAGGTAGTGGGAGGCAAAACGGGAGGTGAAGTGAGGACTGTGTTGTGTGTGCCTTCTTTGCCTCACTTGACAATGAGACAGGGGCAGGACTAAAGGCAAATGGTGCCTTAAGTCTGTGCTGGAAGAACGCAATACCAGACTGACTCCGCCGTCCACAGCAGCAAGAGCATCCCCAGGAACTCCTTGGAACTTGCTCTTAGTATGACAGATGATTTTGGAAAATGACAGAGGTATTTTAATTAAAAGACAGTATCTGCTACATATTATCTCTTTATAGATGAGGTGAGTATGTTCATCTTTTCATTTGATGTCTTTGAAAACTAGCAAGGATCACTGCTGTTAACGTGAATATCAGCTTGCCTTTCATGCGTTGGCTCAGAGCCAGTTTTATGAGTTTTTGGTGGTGCTGCCAAGTTCATCAGGTGCTTTCATGTAACTGAGGTTATTCATGTGGATAAGTTGTTATAGGGCCAAAGACAGGTATTTTTACAAACACCTAAGGTCTTCTGAAAGAGATTTAATGGCATGACTCAGACACAGTTCCCCAGTTTAAGTGCTTTAACAGTTGCCTATATACTTTACTTGAAGAGATTTGATAATTGATGACATTGAGTAAATGATAAATTGCCTATTATTTTCATGCAATACTAGTCAGCAAGAGCACAGTAATCAGGTTTTGTATTCAGTGACCTTCTATTTAGCTTATATTGGTGGTAAAAGAAAAAATAAAAAGAAGGAACAAAAAGATGTCTGTCTTTCCTCCCAGTAAGGCTGGGCTGCAAGCAATGCAACAGTATGGCAGAGTGTTCTACAGGTTAGTTTCTTTTAATTGTAGACTGCGTTCCCAAAACAGCTTGAAATTTGTTGGAAGTTGTTTCTTTCATTCAGGCACAAACTAGTAATGCTCAGAGTGAAAAAAAAAGCAGGAAAAAGAAGGGCAAACTCTTTATATAGAGCTTATCACGGTGGAGCAGAAACATACATTGATAATGAAAATAATAGTTTGAAGAAAGAAGATGACTTTATGTGTGGTTTTATTTTATTGCTTTTGTATCAGTATTTTTTGAAAATAGGGAAATTCATAATTTCAAAAATTAAACACCTTTAATTGAGACACTCAAACAATCAAATGTGTTCATTTAAAATTTCAAACAAGGAAAATGTAAGGAGTCTTAACAATGATCCCATAGCATTTTTATTCTACAACATATGTTTACAGCTGAGTTATCAATGAAAATTTACAGTGAAAAAGAAGAAGAAATCAAAATATCTATGTTATAGCAGAGAAATTATAGTAACATACGGTAAAATAATAATGAATCATGCTTCTTCTTTGGTTCCAGCTTCCTTATACTGCTGCTTAGCAGTGTTCCTGTCCAGGAATATGCATATTTATCCTATCTTAAATACAGGTTCATATAAAATATGATCAATATTTAGCAACTGATTTAAAACAGCTACAGTGTTCCATGAACAACATGGGGCTTCAGCCTTACCTTTCTTAAAAAGACATATAATCGTGTAATTTCTAAACGGTACTTTACAAATGGTGTTAAAGTAAGCTATCTCATAATCTTTTTGTAAATGTTCATTAAATTAAGAGTAATACCTCTGTTATTCCCATTCTTAGATATTTATATCTAAGAATCCAATATCAAAGTATCCAATGTGAAATACTACAGGCTAGAGTGTTTAATAATGTTTTGTTGTAAGCATATAAAGCAAAGCAATTATAGGTACAAAGCCGAAGTGTCATAACATTGATGATGCAAAGATCTGGAAAGACAGAAATGTGTCTTTTGTTGATGGCTTTGCTCTAGACCAGTACTTTAACTAGAACATGATAGGTATTGATTTCACTGTAACTAGTACTGGTAAGTATTAATTTCACAGTAATAGTGTGAATAATAGCAGGGACTTGTTCCCCACACTAGTAAGATCATACTTTCCTTCAGCAGAAAGAAAGTTGGATTCTCCAAGCTGCCCTGGGTTACACAGATCACGTGAAAACCAAAAAAAAACCCAAAAATGCTGAGATCTTGTTTCCATTGCTAAGCACCAACATGATTTTCAAGAGATGCTTACATAAGCTGGGAATTAGCCTCCCCTCAATGCAAACATTTATAGACTGATTTTCCAGGAGATAATGCAGCTTTTATTATTTGCATACATACTTGGTATGTAGTGCTTGGGTTTTGCTGTCTTTTTCCCTCTCTCACCATTTTTTAATCAACTTGCTATTTATTTTGAGTTTTCTAATTATTTCTCTTATGAAAAATACGTACCTTTCCATACCTGGATGCATAAATTACAAATATTGAACTGTCATCCATCAGATAAAACTTCTGATTCTGCATTTGTTAACATTTTCCTGCTGGCCATACTACAGCTAATTTTGGTTTCAACATATTAAAATGCCCTGCTTGATATTGTTTCACACTGAGCAAATATGATTGCTAATATGGGTACATCAGGGTTTCAGCCCAATTTCTACAGCTTGCATTAAGGAATAAGGCTTCATAAAAATGTATCAGACCTGATTGTTCCATGTGTAGAGGAGACGGTGGACTGCACACTTCTGTACAGAAAGGCAGTTCCCCAAGGGCAGGATACCCATAACTTGGTAAACGTCTTACAGGATCCTTTTCTGCCATTACAGCTGTCATCTTCATGGCCACTATGGTTTGAAATTGTAAACATGAAATATTTTATTACAACTGTAGGGAAGAATTCCACTTGAGAGATGGCAAAGATAAAATATTTACCTCTATTGATCAAAGAGTTTCTCTAGCAGAAGGGTTTATTTTCATGTAGTCATGTGAAAGAGTTATACTGGAGATCTAGCAAAGTGTGCTTAACTTCCTCTGCCTTCTGAATCAACGTTAGCATATATATGAAGGAAAATGTGGGTATAGGTTGATGGTAAAATTGAAAATATATAAAAATCCATGGATGCACAGTGATTGCAGAGATGACATTTGGGGAAAAAGTAAGATCCTGATATCATAGAATGAGAGGATGGCTTGGGTTGGAAGGGACCTTTACAGTCCCTAGAAATCCCGCTGCTGTGGGAAGGGACATATACCACTAGATCACGCTCCTCAAATCTCTATCCACCTTCACTTTGAATGCTTTCAGTGACGAGGCATCCACAGCTTCTCTTGGCAACCTGTTCCAGTGTCTCGTCACTCTCATTGTAAACATTTGAATCCTTACGCCCAATGAAAATCTAGCCTCTTTTATTTTAAAACTGTTGCCCCTTTGCATCTACTGTTCCTACTAGCAGCATTTTCTGTCCTTGTACAGATAACTTAGAGGATCAGGAAATAAATGAAGGTCTTTTTTCTTTAGTAAGCCTAGCTTGTGCACCGGAATCTATCAAACTGATCATTGTTGCTTATTGACAGCTTAGGCTCCGATCTCCTGCTGTAAGGAAGGACTGTTTGCATAGTAGAGGAATTTCACTACTGTGTAGCATTTCCAGAAATCTTTAAGCCAAATCAGTTTGGTCTTACTCTTAAATTTGGATCAAACTGTGTTTGTTGTGCCAGCTTAAAATCTCCTGTCTACATGAATTTACCTCCTAGATCTCTCAGGCATCTGGTACTAGAAATATAACGTTGATATGGATGAAGATGGTAGTAATAGTAATTTTTTCTGATAAGCTTTTATTTTTTTTTCTGAGAACATATGAGCAAGCTTGTTTTATTTCTTTTAAAGCAGCAGATGTTTTTCTAGGAAAGTATTTTAATCACCCTTAGATAGTTGCTGTACAAAAAGTGAATCTTACAACAAGCCTGTCCTTTGCATTTATGTATGTCACCTCTGCTGACTTTGCTGAGATAATTCTGACTAGTAAAACTGCAAGGTTCTATTCTAGGCCACTGAAATCAACTTCTGGATAAGATACTATTTCAAAACCTGCGGAAGATAATAAGTAAGGAAAGGAAAAAAAATACATTGGGTAGATGTGGAAGAAAGGAGCAGTTTGACTCTCAGATTCGTGTATATGCAGGGCTAGGAATTAAAAAAAAAACATATTTCTAGTTTAAATTTGACCTGGAAATAATTGGTAAGAAAATTATATTACACCATTTTAATTTCTTTTTAGACAGGATATATATAAAAATTGCAAATATAAGCAACTATTACCATGTTACACTAAATTAGAAGAATAAAGTAAACTACATCTAAACTGATACTGATGTTCATTTAATCCCACAGATACAATTTTCTTAAAAAGTTCCAAGATTTGGAGTAAACATGTCTCATCTGATTTACGTTGCTCATTCCTTACTTTTACATTATTTTTTTTCCTTATTTTTACAATATTTAAAATTCAGCTTCTTACTTTTCTATCAATAAGAATAGTTGTGAAGATATAAATTATTTCCGCTTTCAAAGTTATTTCATTCGTACACACTTGCTAGCTAGGGTTTCGATATTTTCTCATAACATTTACTTTTTATTGAATAAAATACACATTTTGAGTGGACAGATTATCAGTGTATCCCCAGGTACTTCCTGGAGTAATTTCCATTGATTGGAGTGCA
The DNA here is from genome assembly GCF_017976375.1 of Cuculus canorus. Classification (NCBI taxonomy): domain Eukaryota; kingdom Metazoa; phylum Chordata; class Aves; order Cuculiformes; family Cuculidae; genus Cuculus; species Cuculus canorus. The sequence continues at coordinate 84,937,604 of NC_071401.1, forward strand.
TGTGCTTGTGAGAACAAAGATGATCAACTGCACTGAGTCAACAAGACAGTTATTATACTGCCAGATGCTTTTATTTTCACATAGCAAGAGGAGCTTTATGGACCATTGTTTTCTTTTTCTCCCAGAAGGAGTTTCTAGTTTACTTATAATGCCAGAAATAGATGCTCTGTTACATATTTAGAGAAATTCCTGGCAAGACCTTAAGAAATATAGGCTGTGCTACACAGACACATTCTTTATGTATGTATTGAACTTCCCGCATTTGTTTTAAGAGATAATTCTGGGTAAAAACAACAACAGCAGCAGCAATAAACGACAGAAGCAACCAACCAGCTCCCCCTCCCTCCTTCTTCTCTCATGATAAAAATATATTGCCTTATTATTGTGTTTTTTTCTTCCTGAAAGAGGTGACAAAAGCACTCACCATCTTTCATGTCTTGCTGTATGGACACAGGTCACAACAGCTGTCTGAATATCACCTCAGAAAGGCTATTTCTGTACTCTCATGTGGTTTGTCTTCACACATATATTATTTGCTTTTTCTAAGTGCTTGTTACAAATTGACCTAATTTGTCAAATGTGTAATGGATGTTGCATATCTGAGATGCTGTTGAACTTCTAAAGGTTGCATTTATACATTCACGTCTTTGGGAAGCCCATTGCCAAAGTTTATCAAAAGCCTTTCAGACCTGCCAATTGGTGTGGGAATATCACCAGATTACTAATGCATTCTGCTTCTGTCAGTCTAGTTAGCAAATGAGAAATGTACATATGTGGTATTTTGTACTTCTGGTCAAAGCTAAAGCAAGAAGCACAGAGGAAGTGTGTTTCTAAAGCAGACTGTGTCCTGGTGAATGCTGAAATGCGAACAGGTGGATTAAAAAGGTATTGTTTAAATCAAGAGGCAAAATTTTCATTTTTCCATTCAATAGGACATTTTCTGCTGCGTCACACATAAACTTTTAAATATTTACTCAGGATTCTTACTGTACTGGTTTAAATTCAGTTTTCTTAGTAGAAGAAATTCCATAACATTAATCTGAGGAAGACAGTAAGAAAGCTATATTTACATATCTGTTGGAGAATTTATAGGAGTCATTAGAGCTGTAATAATATGTTTGTATATAATGTATATTATTATATAATGTTGTATATATAAGAATGTATGTTATAATAGTGCATATAATGTAGAATTATGTAGTACGGACGGCAGCCAGAATAGTAAGAATAGTAAGTGTTGGTGCACTAATAGTATTTCTGAAAAAAAGAAGAAAAGAAAAAAAACTTAGGGTTTTTTTTGGTTTATACTCATCAAACAGGTCAGTCAGCAATGGATGAATGTATGTACAGACAAATGTGTAAAAGCCGGCTTTTGCAGACTAGCCAAGTAATTTTTCGATGTCACTGTTTAGCTTGTACACATGTGGACGTGATGTTTCTAGCATTTGTTAGTAATGGAACCAAATTCAAAATACAAGCATGAAAAATACTTTTCAGAGTGTTTAACCAATGTGTAGAAAGTAGCTCTGCCTTCTCTACCTGTAAGAAAGATGTCTTGAATTTATGGACTTACTCTCTTCCCAAAAAAGTGTCTTACACTCCTGTGTTGGTTGGAGCACTTCAGACTGAGCTTAGACTGGCTTATGGTGAGAGTTGAGAGGTTTTCTTTCTATGTGATTCTTGAGAACTCTTGCTTTTTTTTCTGCTAAATATTAGAAGTATACATATAAAGCAATTCCTAGCAGCAGAGCAGTGATTGCATAGCACCACACAAAGGGCAAGTATTATTTCCATTTCTTTTTCATGCATCATTTAGTGCTTGATGCAGTGATTTTGCAAATCCTTTAAGTAATCAAGGTGTACAGAAAGCAAGGAAGAAAGAAAGAAAAAAATAAAAAAAAGACAAAGAAAGAAGAGAAAACAAGCAAGCAAGCAAGAAAAGGAAAGAAGCTTCAGCAAGTCAAGTAACTGAACAGTGAGCAGCACTGACATTCTCACTCGCCTGCGCTCATATCAAGATATCATGTATCCTCAAGTTCCAGACATAATTTGTGTGTCTTGTAATGCAAAGGGAACAGAATACAATGGAAGGCAATTACATTCAATTGTTGGTAAATCCACGTTCTACCAGTTAACTTATATTGAATAGGATTTCTGAGACAGTGAAGAGCTAAATGGAGGAAGGATCACAGTCAGGTCTGCAGAAGCCTTTCATGACCCTAGAAGTGCCATGACCTTTTACTGCCTAGAGGATGACCAAAGCAATTGTGTCTGTGTTCCTCACAATAGTCCGAATTGAAAATTTATTTTAAATTGTAGTTTTAAGATTTTTTTTTTCCTAAGAGAAATTACTCTAATATGACATCACTAGCACTGCCTGCTGTCATCAAACAGAAATCTCTGCTGGGTTGTGCAGATCAAAGCAGAATATAGAGAAATACAATGGGGCCATTGTTACTCTGAACATTGCAATATGCTTAATTGTCGTTGTGCTTTGTGTTACATCTCAGAAAGAATCCTTGAAGGTAAAATTTCCATTTCTCTTACCTCCATCCAGCCCTTTTTATATTTCTTCATATGTACTTTGGTAGTGCAGGCTGAAATCTGATAAATATTTCTGATTTCTTTGTCATTCATATTGGGATAAATCCAGTACAGACTATATGGATAGCAGTCACATTAAACTCCTTAATGCAACATTACATATTATCCTAGTGCTGGTAGTTTGAAAGTAACATGGAATTTTGGAAGTAACAAAAGATTTTGAAGCTTATGTACCTAGCATTGAAGCCCAGTGTCAATACTCCTAAAACAGACATTCCACTTCATCTAAACTGTGGAGGAGGTAAATTCAATAGTAGTGAATCACAGAATCACAGAACATTGAGGTTGGAGGAGACCTCTGGAGGTCATTGGGACAACCTGCCTAGCTCAAAGCACAGTGAGCTGGACCCATGTCTAGATGGCTTTCAAGTGTCTCTAAGGATGGAAACTCCATAACCAGGTCAGCCTGAGCCAGGTCTCAGTAACCTTCACTGTAAAAAAGTGTTTCCTGATGTTCAGAGAGAATTTCCTCTGTTTCAGTTCGTGTTGCATGTCCCTTAAGGGGATCATGACTCATCCAGACACAAACATTCAGGAGAGGTAGACAATGGATTTCTTCGTGTTGTCCTTCAGCCACTCATAGGAAACAAACATTTCATATTCTGCCTGCATAGGCAAAGGAGCAAGTACTGTGGAGCAAGTGGCTGAACTTGATCACTTATATCCTAAATTATTGTCTGCATAGCATGATATTCTGGGTAATAATTGTTTAGTGGTACCTGTTAAATTTAATCTTCATTGGAGAAAACATTTAAGTATTGTTTGTATTCAGGGCTTTGAGATGTGTGCAATGACTAAAAAATACATACTTCCAGGCCCAGTGGGTCGAATATGGAATGTTTTAAACAATGTGACAGTATTTGAGGGGAAAATGATGAGAATACACGAGCAGTTTGGTGGTTAAACCATTAATCTGGAAGGAGAGTGATGTAAACTCAAAGTCTGTTTTCCAGCTTAGGCAACAATGGGATCTAAACCTGGTTCTTCCCAGGTTTTAACTGCAATTTCCCTATTTCAACTTTAAATACTTTGGTTATAGCCCCTGAATCCAAGAGCTAGACTAAGAATAAAACCTTCCTCTTACCTTTTGCTACATGCTACACGTAAGATACCGAAAGTACCTGCCTAGATCCGTGAGGAACCTGCTTCTTTAAGTCAGGCATCCAAACTCTGCTAGGCAGAAGGTTGCCAAATGGGAAACACTGTAAAACTTTGTTTAGAGTGACTGAATTTCTTTGTTGACTGGGCTCTCTATTTGATTTGGTTCTGTGTTTTGTTATGTCGTTGTCTAAAGATGATTACCTACTCTCTGAGTATTCAGTGCTAAATTCCTTTCCAGCTCTTAACGCCTTCCAGCTTTTATCAGCCAGTCTCCAGATACCAACTCTGACCTCATAAACAAAGCTTTTGCTAGGTGCAATATAAGGTGTGTACCTTACTTAGTCCCCTTTAGATGTAGTGTATGATAAAACTGGAGAGATATTCATGAGCTGATCATGATGTGTATACACAGTTTACTGTAGAGGGTTTTTTCCATTTTATGTAAGCATTATGGCCTTTTGTCAGTCATTGAAGTTGTACAATGTTGATGATACATAAAGTGTATAGGATCAGTCAACTACTGGAACCATATTCTTTTATCTACAAGTCATTTATAATATTGCAATGCCAAATTTTGGGGACACGTGATATTTGTGATATTTTAGACTATTCAGATTAAGCAATAGATGTTGCTATGACAGGGAATATATACCTAAATGCTAGCTTTTTGGAAAAGTTTTAACTAAGTCTAGTGATCTTCCTAGTGGCTAGGAGGTGGCCAGTCAGACCCTTTCCCTCTCTGGCCCCGACAGTATGAAAACAACCAGCTAAAGAAAAGACAATACGTATGTGAGTCAACTCCAGATTGAAATAGGCTGAAAATCTGTGCTTCCAGTGTAGTCAAAAGAGATCTAGCCAAGACAGTCAGTGCCAGTCAGAGAGCAGCTTTGTGTTTGGATGGAAGTCTCTGCATCTTGGTGAGCTGAACCGAGATCTGCAGCTGGTCCAAAACTCAAGAATTGTCCTGTAAATGGAGCAACAGAAAAAAGTGACTGATAAGAAGAGGAAGTAAGTAAGCACAGAATTGTTTTCAGAATATTTCACAGAATATTTCTAATGCAAGAATCACAAAATTGTTCTCTACAACTTAATATATGTTACCTAGTCAGGTATCTGGAAAAAGTGGACCTTACTATAACACTTTCACTTACAAAAGCTATGGTAATATACTTCAGTTCAAAAGCATTGTATACTAAATATGTAGGTCTGTAATAAAGTAGAAACTCAAAGAATGTCTTCTTATGTAAAAAGATTATTCAAACTTAAGGACTTACAAGTCTGTTTCTATCAGAACACTCAGACATTCCCATTTTTTTTCCATGTTTTCAAAACTCTTTGATGGACTGGCTTCTCTGAGAGGAAGGACTGTAAAATTAAGTGAAAGCTACCCCAGCTCCTAAAAAAAGAGAAATATTTTTAATAAGAAATATTTAGGATATATTTGCCCATGAGGAAAAATTGTATCTGTGAAATATTATTTAATCATTAAATCACAGTTTTGGTGCAGATGGATTTCTTCATTCTATGTGTATCATCCCTTTGCATGATAATTTTGGAGCTACTAAATTTTAAGGTCTTGCTCCTGAAGAACCCTGTGGAAACAAGAAAGAGGCACGTCATAGTATCTACATGTGTCATAAAAAAACTCTCACTGACTCTGAATGCATAGTTTCTGGAAACAAATTACTTGGAGGGACTTCATGGACCATCAGAAATAGTTTTTAGCCATGAGATCATATCTCTCAAGTAATGCATTTATTGTTCTACTGACCTTGACTGGGTGCTTCAACAGTAGTCACTGAAAGGATAATTACAATTTACAGCTCTTCTCGAGTAAATGTATCCAGTAGAAATGCTGCTAGACCATCACTAACTAGAAATTATGTGGAGAGTTGCCTTCTCTTGTCTTCCATCCTTATTCATGCTCACAACTTTCTTTGGGCATACCGTCTACCCTTTCCTTACCACCATTTAGTATTTTGAAGAGAAAGTTTTCATAATCCCAAATGTGGAAACTGTTTTACCAGATCTATTAATGAGATACTATCTCCATAGAAAAAGATGATAGCTTTTATTCTGTATAAACATTGTCTCATATAGCCTGTATTTAAATAAAGGAGCTATGCATTGATGACAAGCATAAGTGCAAGGTGAAAAAAACCCAAAAAAGTATATAAGTAATTTTAGTTGTTCCTCAGATGTAAGACATACTCTGTGGTCTTCTCATTAATGCCTGTAGTGCAAACTAGGAAAAGGGGATTAACAAAAGAGCTCTTTCATTTGTTTTGACTAAAGATAGCGCTTTAAATTTTTAATGTGATCCACGTTGCCTAAGCACTAGTAGAAACGAAAGATTCTAAGAAACTCTTCATAATGTTTCAGTTCAGATTGGACTGTAAAAGAAGCATTTACTTCTCCCTTTAAATACATATGTATCAGAGATGTGAAACAGAGGGTGGCAACAAAGATTCTGCGTTAAGAATTTGTTGCAGCAAACCCTATCTTTTCACTGAAAATGTTTTAATAGAATTGCAAGCAATTTTACAGCTTTTTGGTTATATATTAGGTAATGAATAAGTCAGTGTAATTCATGGAGATTTGAATATTTCATTATACCCATCCAGGGGCTAAAAGACAAAAAAAAAAATAGTTTCCCCAGTTTGGTAGATCAAGGTACATTGAGTCAAGGTAGTAACAGCCCTGGACACTATCTACAACTGCATCTATAATACTGAGAAATCAGCAGTCATTTCCAGATTGGGAGCATTACCTAACACCTTACAAACATATCATGTATTTTTAGGTTTTAATCTCTTTTAATAAATACTGTTTATGTAATGGCAAGAGTCAGTATCAAGTATGTTTTTCTTCCGATAATCTTTCTGTTGTCTTTATTGCTAAGGAGCCATTATGTAATAATTTGTATTGGAACTGTGCGTGCTTTTTAAGCATGCAAGGTGAAGAATGCACCAGGCCACAATTTGCAAAATGGCCTTTGGCTAATTTTGAAAACTAAATCAAGGAAAACAAATACGGATGCTAAATAGGTTATTTTGTTGGGTAACATTTGAAGTTAGTATGGAAGCACTAAGGTTTTTGAAGGCTTTTTGAGCTTCGTGTAACTAAGAGTATGTATATTTAGCACATAACGTGTTAGTAATTTTTAATCATGAAAGGGAAAGTGAATAAAAACCAAGGTCACATGTCCAATGTTTAATTTTGAACTATTTATGCAAGTTTCAATAGGATAAAAATAGAGGAATTATTTCTTTTTTTCTTCTGATGGCGTTATCCTGCCCAATGTGTAAGTTCAGTAAAGGAAAGGTTGGAAGGTGCATAAAGGATGGAAAAATGTTCTTAGGACTTAAAGGAATAAAGACAAAAAGATTCAGTAGGTGGCAGTCTTTCCTTTGAATATTTTCAGCACCAAAATCTCTTCTTAAGTTTCTTCTGAAAGCTGTTGTCTTTTAAAAGGACCTTAAAAATAAAGAGGTGCCCTCAAGTTGTTATTATTGATTGCTTGGGATGTTTGTTTTAGGCCTTGCCCTAACCAATTATTATGTCAAAAAAATCTGTTGGCTTTCATTTCCTCAATTATCTCAAGTGGATATCATTCCTTTTCCAAAAGCTGAAGAATTTTTGTTCTCTTTAAAGTGATGGCTTTATCACCTAGTGCAGTCATGGCAGTGAATTTAAGCAAATGCAGGTCCTTGCAGCAGTGTACAAGACTGTTTATTGGCTGTTGTGAGGGTTGGAGAACAAAGAGTGGACACAAAAGCATATTTTTGTCTGGATAGGAGTAGTACAACCTTGATTCTCCTTTTCTTAGCAAAAAAAGGTGTTTGCCTCAAAATAATAAAAGTGACATTTTAAGAGTTGAGAAACACCTGCTAATGAGCAGAAATTCAGGCCTATTTCACTTACCCAAAGACTAATTGGAGATAATTTGTATTCTTATTTAACTAAACAAGATGTTAAAGACATTATGGGTATAAACACAAGATATTTGGGATTGGCTAAATCAGACACACAAATCTTTTGTGCCATCAGTACTAGTTGATACATGTGTTCTTGGAAGTGAATGCATATTTGCAGATATACATCTTTAAAATAACATCCATTATGTTTTGTTATATTTTGTCCATTCTTCGTCATTATTTTACTTTTCATATGTTTACTAGTGGTAAAAGAAAAAAGAAACCTATAGTGATGCACACTGGGATACAGTGTGACCCAATGGAGTGCTCTAGGAAATGCACAGAGACAGATCAGGAGATAAATGAAATGTCAATATACAGCATAATCGTATTTCCAGCATGGCTTTTGTGTACCTCTCAGTCTAGGTCTCCTGGTATTTGGCAGCACTTAGTGACTAAATGTGACTATTGGGCATGATCATCCACCACAAAAGCTTTCACAAATTCACCGTACCATTCTCTTATGGTGTTCTTCTTGTAGCTCACCTGAATTATGACTCCTATGCTTATGGCGCTAAAGGGGAACTGAGGTTCATTATACACTCACGTCTCTTTTATTCATGTAGGCATTGACATAATTTGTCTGTTGAGGAGCACTTTTTCTCTAAAATTCATGTTGTAAAGATGTCTCCCTGTCCTACCATTTCCTTTAAAGGACAAATACACATTTTTGTTCCTGTTAATTTTCCAGAGACGGTATGGTTTGAAGTGAGATATTATTCCTTATCTTATGCAATTAGTGTCATTTTAACTAAGTTTCCACACTAAGACCTGATTTTTTTTCCTAAATGTAAACATTTAGGAGAGGATAACATTGAATTGTATTAATATAGGAGCAGGGTTAGACCTGTTTTACTCCTAGTAGCTGTTGCTCAAGCAGGAAAGAATGCCATTTGATTTCCTGACCACAATTTGTAAGTGTAATAAGAAGATTTTTTAAAAATGGAATAATAGAATCATAGACTCATAGAATCATGGAATCATAGAATGGTTTGGGTTGTAAGGGACCTTAAAGATCATCCAGTTCTAATCCCCCTGCCATGGGCAGGGACACTTCCCACTAGATCAGGCTGCTCAAGGCCCCATCCAACCCGGCCTTGAGCACTTCCAGGGACAAGACAGCCACAACTTCCCTGGGCAACCTGTTCCAGTGTCTCACCACCCTCATGGTGAAGAATTTCTTCATAATGTTTAATCTAAATCTTCCCCCTTCCAATTTATAGCCATGCCCCCTCATCCTATCACTCCATGCTCTCATAAAAAGCCCCATCCCATGCCCCCTTCAGGTACTGGAAGACAATTATAAGGTCTTCCTCCACGGAGCCTTGTCTTCTCAAGACTGAACAACCCCAACTCTCTCAACCTGTCCTCATAGCAGAGGTGCTCCACTGTATTAACATATGCTTTATGATCTGGTATTGAGGGAAAATAGCTGCGTTCATGTTGTAAGAATTGAGTTGAATATACTCATAGCGCCTTCCTCTCTTTTTTTATATGAAGTGATTAGATAACATCTTGGCACTGTCTAAGAAACAGAACTAGTAGAGAATACAGAAAGCTCATTTCTAAGGTCTGTTTCAGTTAATGTAGCTTTCACTGACTGTCGATTAGATTTTGGATAGAGGTTAAGATGCCGATCTTGACCTACAGAACCTGATATGATGTAGGGCCTGTTTTCAGTGATACCCATGTTGTGCAGTCACAGCTGAAATTAATTCCCGTGCTTAAAAAAGGATAAGTAGGTGGCAAGCTGTCTTTTTTGACATCATTATTATTTGAGGGCAAGGAGAAAAAGCTTTCTTTCTAAGGAATTTGCTCCCTAAATCTGTCGTATCTGTTGATATGTAGGACTCAAAAGTACCTTTTTGGTTTTTTTTATTCTTTTCTTTAACATTTTCAGAGATAAGAGGAATTTTAGTATGTTGTTTGATAAAGGTGCTGGTCTCTCAGCAACATTTGTAGAGTGATGTTTTATTCCCATGGCTTCTTTTAATTTAATTTGGGAGAAACTGGGATTTATAGTTTTTCTTTATGTTCAGCAAGGATTCAGAATTTGTAATTTGTTCCCCTTCCTGAATGGGAAAATATTAACTAAGGAAATGCAAAGAACATGTAATTCCTCTGGGTAATCCTATATTTTTTTCCAGTTGTTTTGATCTTTGAGGGAGCAGCTGTCATATGATGCATTTGTTCTGGGCTGTGAAAGTAAAATGTTATGTGGGTGCCACATGAGAGGGATTTTTATATTAAGTGGACCTAAGAAAATATTTTTACTATGATTCAGCTTTTCCCTATCCTGTGCATAATGGCTTCTACTGAGAGACTTGATATCATTCTTTTTCCTTTCTTAAAGTCTTCCTTTCTTTCTAAGCTCACTTTCATAGAATCTTAGAATTATAGAATGCTTTGGGTTGGAAGGGACCTTAAAAATTATCTGGTTCCAGATCCCCTGCCATGGGCAGGGACACCTTCCACCGTCCACCAGGTCAGGTTGCTCAAAGCCCCATCCAATCTGGCCTTGAACATCTCTGGGGATGGGGGCATCCACAACTTCTCTGGGTAACCTGTTCTAGTGCCTCACCACCCTCAGAGTAAAAAAATTCATCCTAATATCTAATCCAAATCTCCCTTCCTTCGGCTTAAAACTGTCCCCCTTGTCCTATCACTATAGTCTGTGATGAAGTCCCTCACCAGTTTTCCTCTAGGTCCCCTTTAGGTACTGGAAGGCTGCTATAAGGTCTCCCCTGAACCTTCTCTTCTCTGGGCTGAACACCACCAACTCTCAGCCTGTCATCACATGGGAGGTGTTCTAACCGTCTGATCATTTTCATGGTCCTCCCCTGGACTTCCTCCAACAGATCTCTTTCCTTTGTTGAGAACCACAGAGCTGGATGTAGTACTCCAGCTGAGATGGCGTGAGAGCAGTGTAGAGGGGAAGAACTACCTCCCTTGACTTGCTGACCACACTTCTTCTGATGCAGCCCAGGATATGGTTGACTTTCTGGACTGCAGATGCACACTGCTGGCTCATTTTGAACTTCTTATCCACCAGGACCCACAAGTCCTTCTTTTCCGCCCTACTCTCAATCCATTCTCTGCTCAGCCTGTAATTGTGTGTGGGATTGCCCCAACTGAGGTACAGGACCTTGCACGTGGCCTTGCTGAACTCATTAGTTTCACACAGGCTCACCCCTCAAGCCTGTCACCTCCAGCACTGCTTGCACCCTGCTGTGTTGTCCGTCCAATGGATATCAAGGTGGCTGAAGCCCTTCACTTTCCCACAAAACATTGGACCAGATGTTCTTCTGATGTCCCTTATAATCTGGGCTCTTCTATCATTCTGTGGTTCTAAGTCTGAAGGAGAACTCAATAACTAGGGCAAGAAATTGGACAGATAGTGCCATTACCTGAAGTTCAAATAGTTCTTGATGGGACTTACTAGAGAAATGAAGCTAGAGTGGCTGCCATTGGAGGAAAAGGTGAAAGATTAGGTTCTAAGAGAGGTGTTTGACCACAGAGGACTGGGAGGTGTTTGACCTCAAAGAAGAAAGGTAGGCCACGAAAAGGCTGGATTTGAGTGGGGCTTAGTCAAAAGAAGTGGATGGCAGGAAGAGACTGACTTAACGATTCCATTCTTAGAGAAAGTTTATAAAGCTGATACTCAGTTTACCTGATGATGTGAACTGGCCAATCTGTGGCTGTAGGGTGCTTACTTGTATGCAAATACCTTAAGTAATTTTCACTCTCAGCAGTTACTCTCAGAACTCTGTGAAAAAGCTGGAAGGTGGGGAGATGTATCGAGATATCTTATGACTTCTGCTGTTTGGGTGCCTGCCTGCCCACTCCTTTCACAAGCATTTCCCTGTGGCAAGCAGCTCCCTGAAAGCTGGTAAAAGGCTTTGAACTGTTTTACTAAATGCAGTTGGCAGAGGAAAAGTGCTTTCTATCAAGAAAGCTGGAGCACAGTGTTTCCCCAGCTGCTCCGAGGTGCCATATGTTTGCTGCATGGCTACTAATGATACTCCTTATTTCTTCAGGAGACATGCAGTAACCCTCTGTAGTGATACTTTTATGAGGATAAGCAAACTGCTGATACATGGCAGTATTTCACTAGGATTAATGCAAGGGTCAGCGCTGTCAAAGTAGCTAACACAAGGTGCATGAGGAATATGGAGATCAGGACCAGTGGTGTTACCAGTCTCATTTGACACTATAAAACCTTGGGAGCAAGACTCACAAATCTTTCTGACTTATTCAGCACTGCAACTGAGATTCAGCTGAACAGGATACTGGGAGGATGTTTTCCAATGACATTTTAGATGTTGTTGTTGTAATTTCTGTTAACAATAATATAAGTAGAATTTAGCACAGTACAATGGAGAAGTATATAGCCATCGGAATGTGCTTCCCCCATGCTCCCAGACCTTTACCTGGACAGCTATTTGCCAAGTAATGAGACCATTCCTCCTTAGGGTGAGAATTTACTCTTTTCTGCCCTAACTAGTAGTCTGGACAGTAACGAGGAGATCAAACCAGTGTGGAATAAGATGCTGAGCAAATGCAAGTAGGGCTCAGTTTCAGAGCTCTCCCTGTGGGCTGGCAGGATGGCAGCCACCAAGAAGAGAAAAAGTGAACAACTGAGCATGTGAGAGAATTGGGGTGAATGGCGGTTGCCTAGGGTTTGGAAGGGATAACAGCCAGGTGAATATAAGCCAAAACCAACAATGTGCTGGAAGTGGTGTTGACAAAAGTCTCTTAAAAAAAATCTCTTTATTGGGAGGCTTTGAGACAGTCTTGTACAGTGTAACACGAAGAAGTCAGGTGTCGCATTACGGTTAGAGATTTGCAGTCAATGGAACAGTTAAAACCGATAGGACACAGAAAGACTAAGGCAAGAGGTACTCTGAGGAGGAAAACTGGTCAAGGTTTTAAAGTTACAAGGCTCTGATTTCCAGAATGACACTGCCAGGGGAGCCCATGTCCATTTCTTGCCTCTACAGATCCTCAGAAAATGACAGCATTGATTCACAACTGCTTAAGGTTATTAGTCATCATTCATTGACTTGGCTGCAGTTACAATCAGGAATTGAGGTCTGGTCCTGGTAAAGTGCAGTGCTAAGTCTTCGTTCTGCTTCCTACAGAAGTCCAACACAGTTCTGAGCTTTAATTAGTTTGGATGTCAGACCTCCAGTTGGTGTCCTGGGGGAAGGGCTGGGCTTGGTATAGTCGGAGCACTTCTGGAGGAGGAGGAAGAAAAACAGAGAGAGAATATGACAACTTTAAAATGCCAGCACAGAAACAAATATGCAGGAACAGGGTTGCAGTGAGCACTGGATAAACCCTCTCTCCTTCATGATGCAAATTAAACAACTAATTTTCAAGGTGGAAAGCAGTTAGCCACAGTAATACTGGAGCTTTTGCCTAGTAGCGTCACTTCAGCAAGGCAGTCGGTGCAAGTTACCAACTACAGCTGTTGCATAGGGATACATTGCCATCTCAATGTGACCAGAGTTATTAAGGGTAGCAAGGAAGCATGGAGTTCTTCCTGAGTCAGTATAATAGTGTTATCATTATAATATAATGTTATTTTCTGTAATAAAAGTAATGGTCAGATTTCAATGGGGATCTGGAATTTCAGGTCATATTGGACACTGAATTTCAAAAAAGAGGAATGAGGTGCTCTTACAAGGCTAAAAGACTACCAGTAAGCACAGGAATTAGAGATTTTTTTCCTCCACTTGCAGGGATACCTTGGTAGGAAGAACTGGAATAAAAAAAAAAAAAAACAACAAAACTGTTTTTCCTTGAACATAGAATAGTGATGTGGCTATATGGCTACAGGGGCTGGTGAGACTACAGCTGTACATCCCTTATGGTATGGCAAAACAAACATGCTGTGAAAAAGTATCACAGCTACTGCCATAAAGTCCTGTAGCTGACATAGAATTTTGGTGAGTTGAGAAAAACTTTAGAAAGCTAGCTAGTGAAATTAAGTGGGAAAGACAAGAAGTTTCCTAGATTGCTGTGGATGGGTTACATTTGTGCTGTACTATCTGATCTAGTTAAGTGATACAGTTGAGAGAGGTAAATACTGTGCTAGATGACAAGGATTTATCATCAGAGTGTGATGAACACTCAATACTATATTGAAAACATATCTGAGAGTATAAAAATTGTGTGCAAGGAAGTGCACTGCAGTTAACTAGATAAATCTAGTAACGATGGAGTTAGTCGATTAGTTAAAGATTAAGCAAAAAAAAAATCTCCTTAAATTGTTTAATGATCAACTAAACTTACTAAATATAAGGGAAAAAAATAATTTAAGGTTTTCCAAGTGTAATATCAACAAGGAGGTCATTCTATGCAGTATACAGTGTGTTTCAGCTCAATGGCAAAGGGCCAGCCCTAAAAAGTAAAAGTTTCAGTAGTAGCTTTATGAGTTGAGATACAGACAGTATAATAAAATGTTGGAAAATTGGGTAGCATCATAGTATCATAATATAGTTAGAGTTCGAATGGACCTTAAAGATCATGCAGTTCCAACCCCCCTTCCATATGCAGGGACATCCCACTAGCCCAGGCTGCCCATGGCCCTGTCCAGCCTGGCCTTGAACACCTCCAGGGATGGGGCATCCATAACCTCTCTGGGCAACCTGTGCCAATGTCTCACCACTCTCATGGTGAAGAAATCCTAATGTCCAGTCTAAATCTGCTCCTCTCCAGTTTATACCCATTCCCCCTGGTCCTATTCCCACAAGCCTTTATGAATAGCCCCTCTCCAGCTTTCCTGTAGGCCCCCTTCAGGTACTGGAAGGTCGCTATAAGGTCTCCTCAGAGCCTTCTCTTCTCCAGGCTGAACAAGCCCAATTCTCTCAGCCTGTCCTTGTAGGGAAGGTGCTCCAGCCCTCTGATCGATCATCTTTGTAGCCCTCCTCTGGACCCATTCAAAAGTTCCATATCTGTCTTACGTTGAGGATTTCAGAACTGGACACAGTATTCCATATGAGGTCTCACAAGAGAGGACTTGAAATTGTGCTCAGAGGAGAGGAGTGGAGGAAGACCTCAGGCGACATGTAGACCAGCTTTTCAGCTATGTTCATCATCTACATTCATTGTATAAGTCACATGACTGCTTGGTGTATGGTTAAAAAGTTGCAGACTGTAATATAGTCAGAGCTTACTTTCTAGTCTTCATTGTTTGAGTGTCTGAGTCGATGTCTATGTAGGCTTAAATATAGTCATATAGAAGTGTTTTTTCCTCAGTCAATTTTCTAATGAGATTTTTATTAATCTATCATTTCTGACTGGCTAAACTAGTTAAAAATATTTTAAAACTGTTCCTCTTTGTTGCACATATTAACAGACTGGAAGAAAACAATCAAACAAAAATGCATATGTATTTATATTAAATTATGATATTAAGAGATATCTATGCCTACTAGAACGATTGAATTGCAGCGCTGAAGCAATTAGATTCTTCATCTTTGTTTTTTCTTAAAAAGCTAATAGTCAATGTGCAAGTCATGGTTTTCCATTGTAGCCACACAAGACCAAAGCTCTGAAAACATATACCAATCACGTATATATAAAAAGCACAGAATATACAGAACATGTTGAGCAGAATTATCAGTAAATACACCCAGGTACTAAGATGAAGATCTTAACATATTGTCTATAAAATCTTTATATGCAAATTACCTTTTAAGTCAGTTTTGGGGGAAAGTAGGATAGGACTAGGAGCTGTTTTAACATTAAAGTATAATAAATTTGAACTTGAAAAATTCAGGTATTAAGGAGTGTGGAATGAGTTTCAGGAAAATGTTTACAATTTCAGCTGTTCCAGGCTGTGCAGATTTCACCAGCATTTTAAACATACTGAAATCAACAAGGCTTAAGCACCTGCAGACAGAAAGTGACTGGGAAGTACCTTCTCCATATTGTCTCCCAGAAAACTACTAACTTCAAATGGTCATCTAGAAATTGATGCTGTAACTTTTTGCAGAGAGATGTGAATTCCACTGGACTAGTACTTCAAAGGACAATTACCTAAGAGATGTGACGGTGCTCACTAACTGACTGTGCTCTTTTTTCTGGTTGTCTGTGATTTGCTGGTTTTGGTTTGGGTTCTTTTAAGGATTTGAGTATATGTTTTAGAATTTCACTAATGTTTTATTTTCTTTGAAACTAATTGTTCTGTATGGTGTTGATTTTATACAGCAGTTATTGAAGTGTTCTTTAGCAGTACTGTTTATATGGGTGTATCAACAATCTGCAGTTTCTTTTGTCAAAATACGCTTTCAAATTAATTGCCTTTAGTAAATAAACCTAAATTATCACACAGGGGTCCTTTGGTAAGGTCTTTCTTCTGATTTCAGGGCTTTGCTGTTGTAATTAGCACATTGTTATAAATATATTTTGAGACTCAGTTATAATGAAAACACTTCACTTAGCATACTACAATCAAGGAGGTATTAATTCTGTAGAATTCATGAGGTCAATAACTAAATCAAGAATAAGACGTGTAGAACATAGAATTTGCTTTAGAACTGTAGAAAGGATATGTTTAAGAGTAATAGTGACATGCTAGTGAGAATGAGTAATAGCATGAACCTAGAGAGATCTAAAAAAGCAAATTGCCAGTGAAGAGAGGCAGCACTATAAAGGCCCTGTGCAACAGCTTTCAATGTGTAGGTTCATTCTGCTGAATCTCAGCAGTTAGAACTCCTGAGGCACCATATGGAAATTAGATGCATTCTTTCAGCAGTGGTACATGGGTGTTTCAGACCCTGTTTTACTTTTCACATTGTGGCTGTGCTGCGCCACTGTAAAAGAACATGCAGGTAAGTCATATAATATATAACATATAACTAAAGGCCTTTATAGGTTGATGTAACTTGTGATAATGCATAAAACCACAGGAAATATAAAAAAATAAGCTAGTACAGGAATCTCAAGGAAAAAGTATCAAACTACTATAGCTTATGTCAAAATTAAGAAAAAATAACTAATATGCAAGGCTTAACTTGGAAAGCTTTGAATTAGATTTCTTTTTTATATCTGCTGTCACAAACATGCTTTTATTGGGGTGTTTTAGTGCATTTAGGCAAGAGGATGATTTTCAATTTTACAAGCAGATTAAAAAAACATGATAGGAAGAGAACTAAAAAAAAAGACAAAAAATACAGATATTGCTGAGGTTATCTTTCAGAATGAGAAACTGAATGAATTTGTTAGGAAAAAAGTGATAAGTTCTTGATGATGCAGATTGCTCAGTTTTGAAAGGCTAGAGAGTACTGTTTTCTGTCCCTGACTGAAGTTGAAGGGAAATCACAAAATCATTACCGTGTAAACTCTGTTTTGTTACTTCATGCTGCCGCTGTTCTATTGAAGCTTTCTTTTTTTCAGTGCAAGGCAACCATGTACTGATGCTGCTTCACGCTGCTACAGTCTGTGTGGCTTTTCAGCTTCTCTTTGATGTATTACCTGGTGTCTTTTTTCCCTTTTCTCACTTACCTCACTTTACTACTTTTCTCCTCAGAGACACTTGTATCTTGATCACTCCTTTAGGCACATGTCAGGAAAAGTTACAAAGAGGAGGCTGTGAAAAGTGACATATTGCATATTTGCTTATATCCCTGCCACAGAAGAGCGTGCTCTCAAAGTGACCTGAATGGCAATTTAACTATCCAAAATGCTTTGTTCCACAAATAAGTCAGGGACACATAAATGCACCTGCATTTGTGCATGCAAGTTTGCATGTGACCACAGAATCACAGAATCACAGAATTACCAGGTTGGAAAGGACCCACTGGATCATCGAGTCCAACCGTTCCTAACACTCCCTAAACCATGTCCCTCAGCACTTCATCCACCCATTCCTTAAACACCTCCAGGGAAGACGACTTGACCACCTCCCTGGGCAGCCTGTTCCAGTACCCAATGACTCTTACTGTGAAGAATTTCTTTCTGATATCCAACCTGAACTTCCCATGGTGGAGCTTCAGGCCATTCCCTCTTGTCCTGTCCCCTGTCACTTGGGAGAAGAGGCCAGCTCCCTCCTCTCCACAACCCCCTTTTAGGTAGTTGTAGAGAGTAATAAGGTCTCCCCTCAGCCTCCTCTTCTCTAGGCTAAACAACCCCAGCTCTCTCAGCCGCTCCTCGTAAGACTTGTTCTCCAGCCCCTTCACCAGCTTCGTTGCTCTTCTCTGGATACGCTCCAGAGCCTCAACATCCTTCTTGTGGTGAGGGGTCCAGAACTGAACACAGTACTCAAGGTGCGGTCTCACCAGTGCCGAGTACAGAGGGAGAATAACCTCCCTGGACCTGCTGGTGACCCCGTTTCTGATACAAGCCAAGATGCCACTGGCCTTCTTGGCCACCTGGGCACACTGCTGCCTCATGACCAGTATAAATTGGTAGATGCAGATGACCTTCTTCTAGGCTAAACAGCCAGTTAACAGCAGAAATAATAAATTTGACTGGTAAAGTGTTAAAGCAGTAAGCTGCAGAAAGTCTTTTACATGCTGATCTGGAACATAGGCTAAGTGTTAATGACTGCAAAAGTATTTGGAATTGGGTCAAAAAAGGGACATTAATCAAATAGAAATGTCAGTATGAAGTTAATTATTGGAACAACATATGCATACGAAAAGGAATGAACTTTTTCCTGATAAAAACCAAAGCACTAAAGGCTCTGACTGTAAGCAGATAGTAACACTAATGCTTGCCATGCTCCACCAGTATACATCAGCCCTGACCTGCAAATGTCTTAACATTGAACCTCTGTTGAGGAAACACTGCCAGAAGAGTCAAGCTGAGTCACATTATGTTCCAGTCTCCTGAAACTGAGTACACAGGAAGGAAGCAGAGATAAAGTGACCTAAATTAAAAGCTGAATTTGTGTTTTGTGAAGTGAAACCACTCTGCACTAATTTCTACATTTAACTTCCAAATCAACTGACTAGGGATACTCAGAGATGACAAGGATTAATTAAAAATAATACTAAGCACCCTTCCACATGAAGTTTCACATCTGGAATATTTTGGAACTTCTTGCACAATATCTCATTTAATAAAAGCCAGAATAATTCATTTCTTCATACTCGTATTTTGAAAATTCTGAATTTGAAGTAAGTGAGATTCTTATGTTTAAAATAATACTTTATTCCTGAAATAAGCAGCTGTAGAAAGGGAAATCTTAGCACTCATGGATTTGTTACCTCTGGATGACTTGAAACATGAATGACAGTCTGAATAGTACAGTGTTAGTAGTCTGGATTCGGATTTTCATATTCAGTCTGATAATATATTTCGTTATGACATCAGTTTTATGCCAATGTTAATATTATTTTCTCTTACCATCTTACAAAAGTATCTCTTTGTCACTCTGTCCTGAAGTGAACAGCACTTTGTGTTGCCCTTTTTTTTTCTTATGCTTTAGTTCAAAAAAACACAACGACTCAAAACTGCATAAATTGTGTGTTCCCCCTCCAGTCTGGTGCCAGCTGTTTGAAAGGACATCTTACTGACTTTGCTGAATTGGTGATCAGCTCCTCAGTGAGCCTGGAAACTGGAAATCTTAGGGGTGACGCTGAACCTAGCCCACGCCAAATGAAACAGTTCCTTCCTTTGGTATCTGTTTGACTGATGTCAAACAACATACCTTAGAGACAGACTGAGACTTTTTTTTTCCAGCTGGTGGCATGAGATGTTGGATATTTAACACACACATCTTCATCTCATAATTATTTCTCTGTTTTCTCAGAATTCAAACATATGCACCCTTGAGTGCCTGTTCAGATCACAGATTCAATTAGATGCTCACTTTGGGCTTCAGGAGAAATACACAGGTTGATGTTAAGCTTCTATCAGATTCAATATAACTATTTCACATTCTTGGTATTTGTGGTGCTATATAGGTAGATTTTAAAATACAAGGTATAAAATGAATGTGCAGTGAATGAGAGGAAAGGAAACTGGACTGTAATCATTTTCTCCATATCATTCTGGGTAGTTTTAAGAAGTGTGAAATGCTACTGAGTGTAGTAATGTACACATTACTACATTCATTAGAACTTCACTCTATATGTTTTACAATTTTAAACCTACAGAAAAACTGAGGTAATTACTGTTATTTTCTATTGTGACAAACAGAAGGATTTAATAAACCAACTATTCCTCCTGACAAACCCAAGAGACAAAGTTTTGAAGGCAATATATTGAAATCTCCTTTAAGAGCAAACACAATGTTCACAATGCCTGACTTGGTCAAGTCACACTTACGAAAATCCTGGAGAGGAGAAATATTTTTGTCTTATATTAAAAAATCATGGAGTTCGGTAAACATGATCAGATTTTTCATGCATTGAAAACTGGCATCTAAACATTTATATAAATGTATTTCAACTTGGAAGTGTGATGCTATCTCAGTTATAATTCTAGATTACCATTGTAATCTGTGTAGCCTTCTGTAACAACTCATTTTTTTTTTCTCCTTGTGGTATAGAAGGTTGCTCACCAGATGAGTATTTATGAGAACAGAAAGCAATGTCCTCTGATGCAAAACTTCATATAGATACTGATTTCTCCCCAGACTGTTTTTGAATTTGAAACCTGTTCCTATATGAGTAAATCATCTATTTCGAGATTCAGTGACTGGGCTTATCACAGGCCACAGAAATAACATAGATATTTTTTCCAACAGAATATAAATGTGATATCTATATTTTTGCCCATCTTTGTTACATTTCAAAGCTAAGAACAGTTGAGATTTAATCAAAATGTCAACCTGCCCATTTTAGGTACTGATAAAGCAAGGAAGATTTGTAAGGTTTTCAATTGACTGCTTCCCAAATAATTAGATAAACACTGGGATGTATCTTATCCATCTCTATATATCAAGCTTTTAATGAATGCTTATTTTACACGTTCTGTGGCTGCAGTTTGAGTATCACAAAGTATTTATGGATTTGGGTATATAGTATCTTTACAATACATGCTTTATAGACTTCTAGAAAACAGAAATGCTCCCTGGGTGGAAACATTGAGAGAAAAGTCTGTGATGTGTTAGTCAACTCAAGAATTAGTAAGAGTATTCAAAAGCAAGCCTGCCTCAATAGAGTGTTTCAGAGAAGTAAAGTATAATAGATTGTATAATTAAATGATACTCAGTCCATGGCTGAAAGTATTAGAGCTACAACATATAAGATAGATTGTATCAGGTGGGAAGATGGTTTTTTATGACTAGGGAAAAAAGTGAGACAATTATATCCATATTGCTTGATAGAAGTCATACAAAGATTTCTGATGCTTTGGTCAGTGGAAAATTACTCTCTTAGTCTCCTGATAGCTAGTGTCAATTCTTTGGAACAGTGGGCTAAAATTTTTCTAATGCTACATATATATGTATTTTTTTATTTGCTTATATGTGCAACTTTTCATTGCTTGACTTTGGACAGCTTTGAAACTTCATGCACAAGAAACCCTCTAACTTCTGTGTGTGAGTTCTAGAGATGAAATTTAATCGCAAGATGCAAATCAGAAAATAATTAAGAATTCTATGTTCCGGATGGAATGCTCTAATGCAGAAATATTTTTCCTGGATTAGTGTGTACAGGAAAAATGACTTATTTTAATCTCTGTATGAGGGCTGGAGAGATGATGCTTCAAGGAAGATATCCATCTCTGATTCATCCTTCTTTTAGGGCAGGATGGAACTGATATAAGTTTCTACAAGATAACAATAAGCTGTTTTATTTTACTTGATAACAAACAAACAAAGAAGAAACCCCAAGGCAACTCCTACCATTGTCACTGAAAATAGAAAACTCAATATGCTAAATTGTAGAAGATGATTGAGAATGAATTTAACGATAATCTGAAAGATTCCAATAAATCATTCCAAAGGATTACCAGGAATAGACTAATTGGCCATTATTTGCATGAATATACCATTCTTTCTAGGTAAAACTTTGTTCCTGGAGTAGTGACTGATCCATGTGCTATGAAACCTGTAGTTTCTGAAGGCTGTAACGACTAGAAGTCCAAATCTTTCTTTAGCTGTTAAAGCAGATGTATTGGATGTATGTGGCAAGGTTTTGCTAGAGGAGTGGCTGTAGGGGTGGCTTCTGAGACAATCTGTGCCATATCCAACAGAGCCAGTGCTAGCTGACTCCAAGACAGACCCGCTGTTGTCCAACGCTGAGCCCGTCAGCAGCACTGATAGCACCTCTGTAATAACGTGCTTAAGAAGGAGTAAGGGCTGCTGTGCAACAGCAGCTGGGAAAGAGAAGTGAGAATATGTGAGAGAAACAACTCTGCATACACCAAGGTCAGTGAAGAAGGAAGAGGAGGAAGTGGTCCAGGCACTGGAGCAGAGATTCCTCTGCAGCCTGTAGTGAAGATCACGGTGAAGCAGGCTGTCCCCCTGTAGCTCGTGGAACTCTGTGGTGGAACAGATAGCCACCTGCAGCCCATGGAGGATGCTACAACAGAACAAGTGGATGTGCCGTGAAGGAAGCTGTGACCCCATGCAGATTACATGCTGAAACAGGCTTCTGGGAGGTGGTGTGTCCAGTGGAGAGAGAAGCCCACACTGAAGCAGGTTTTCCGACAGAACTTGTGACAAGTGGAGGACTGACACTGAAGCAGTCTGTCCTTGAAGGACTGATCCATGGTGGAGCAGTGTGTGAGGAACTGTAACCTGTAGGAAAGACTCATCTTGTTTGTGAAGGACTGTCTCCCGTAGGTTTGACCACAGGTTGGAGCAGGGAAAGAGCATGAGGAGGAAGGAACGGCAGAGAAAACACATTATGAACTGACTTCAACCCCCATTCCCCATCCTCCTGCACTGCTCGGGGGAGGAGGTAGAGAAGTCAGGCGTGAATTTGACTGTGGGAAGAAGGGAGGGATGGAGGGAAGGTGGTTTTAGTTTTGTTCTTCTTTCTCATTATCTTACTCTCTTTTTAATTGGCAATAAATTATATTAGTTTTCCCAAATTGAATCTGCTTTGCCCATGATTGTAATTGATAAGTGATCTCCCATGCTTATCCTGATCCATAAACTTTTTGTTGTATTTTGTCCCCCTGTCCTATTGAGGAGCGCAAGTGATAGAGTTGCTTGGTGAGAACCTGGTGGCCAGTCAAGTTTAACCCACCACACCAGAGAAAAGTATCTTCACAGAAAGTAAGCAAAGGGAAAAGGTGTGGACTCCTTCTGTTAGAGATTTCAAGTAATTCATCTTTCGGTCAGTCACAGTCCAGTATAAATTCATTACTATGAAGTATTGAACTTACATTTTACATGTACAAATCAGATAGACCATTACTTGCATTCCCATGTCTGTCATCCAACAGATGGATGTGAATTTACCGTTCAAACCAGTCAGTGATCAACATACATTTAATCAAGCATGTTAAGAAAGAGATGTTGCTATAATAATTGACAAGTTTAGAATTATTGTGATGAGTCACTGGGATTCCTGACAAAAGTAATATTCAGGGTTAGTACAGCATAAGGAGGAAAATGCTGCTGATCCAAACTACTAGACATCTCTGGTTTTCTTAGATGGGCCTAGTCAAACTGTTAAATTGTCTAAATTTAACCTTGCATTGCTAAATTGTCTCCTAGTTTCAATGATTCAGGGCATTTTTGTTTTTTTAACTTGAAAAAATCACGTGTTCCTTAAAACACACATCATCGAAGTACCATTGATTCAGCTAAATTCCATTAAGACACAAAACCCGAGCCTGAAATTAGTGATCTGCAAAATTATGATTTATTTCTGATGTTATACATTGTAAAACCACCTACAAAATCTGAATTCTGCTTTTCAATTTCAAAATTTCCCCTGAAAATTAAGAATTCTGAAATTTTACTTCAGTTGTTATACTTGTGAATTACATGCTCCTCATGTGAGTCTTTATTCAGGGAGAGATTTAAAATTAATCACATCAATCTAGCATAGGAGTTTTAGATGCAGGCTAGAAAGGAGAAGAAGAGGAGACAAAGCAAGTGCCCTAGGCAGATAATAGTAAAATTACTACCATGGAAGAATTATGTCATAAAGGAAGGGTCATGATTGATGTGGTTATCTTGTGTAAAAGTATTTTTTTTTGCAATAAAACTTGAGTCTTTGAAAAACAGGAGGATGGACAGCAGATGAAGCAGTTTTCTCTGGATGTTTTGTCTAGTGGGAAAAGAAATTTGCTTATTTGCAGGCTTGTGGTTTATTTTAAAGATTAGGTGCTCTGGGATTCTTTTCATGTAAATGTGACATCTATTTATTGCAATAAAAATAGCAAGTTTTTGCTGTGGTGTTTGGAAATTTTGGTGGTGAGTGATGTATAGTAAAAGAGATAATACCTAACTTGAGCAAAGTATGGGGAAATAATTACAGTAATCAGACTCATGAAAGAATAAAGGTGATCAAGAAAGCATCTAATGACTGACAAAGACAGATGAGGCATATTCAGAATGGAAAATAGGTACAGTAACCTTTTGAGTTACCTGTATTTATAACATTTTACCAGAATTAAATGGTTTGCAGGGACACAAAGACCTTTAGCTGCAGTACAATGGAAGAAGTAAAGACATATAGAGGAACCAAAGACATATAGAGGAACCACAGTATTCCAACCTCCTGCCAAACACAGGATATAATTAAGGTGAAGAGGTAAAAACTGAACAGAGAGATTAATTTTTAACAAAGCTTTTGTCTCTGTGGGTGTATGTGTGTGCATATGAAAAGGGAAGAAATGTACAGGGAAGCATGGACAGAATGTACTTAAGCTTTAAAAAGCATTAATGTAGTGCTTCCCAAAAGGCTTGTGTGCCAGGCCAGTAAGTAGCATATCAAGGATGAACTATTATACAACTAGATGTATAACTTATTGGAGACATACTTCATTCATAGTTCTGAATAAAAACTTTATTGGATTCCAAATGCAGAGTAATGCAAGGTAACTGGTGAAATGTTGAAAGAATTAATATTACGGCCCTCATTTACATTTCAGAAAAATGGCAAGAAAAGCTGCATCATTCGGCAAGAAAAGCTGCATCATTCAGCAAGAAAAGCTTTGTACTTTGGAGTAGCTAAACAAGCATAGTTTGCAACTGAAATACGGGTTAGCCTTGGTTAGACGTAAATTTTATCTCATAATCA
Source organism: Cuculus canorus (assembly GCF_017976375.1). Classification (NCBI taxonomy): domain Eukaryota; kingdom Metazoa; phylum Chordata; class Aves; order Cuculiformes; family Cuculidae; genus Cuculus; species Cuculus canorus. The sequence goes on from NC_071401.1 coordinate 84,962,448, forward strand.
TTGCTGGGTTTCAGGCTTGTCGGCAGTGGAATCACAGCTAACAGAAAGGAATACGATATAGGTGTTAATCTTACAAAGGATTGCTGTGTTTCAGGTTTTGAGTATAATTTAAGCTTCTTAACTATGCGCATATCTTCAGTGGATTATGAAAATCAAACAAAATTTCCATCACCATTATAAGCTATTAACTATAGATTGTCATTCTTATACAACAGTGGGTATGAGTGAAGTCATCTCTAGAACACCTTTGTCATAGATTGTTCAAAAAAATAACCTACGGAGAGGGAGAAGTGGGAGGGAAAGAGATGAGTACATTACCAGGCAGCAAAGTGGTAACAGACATATATGAATTTTAGATGTTCAGGAATAGCTAACATAACAAGTAAGTCTACATGGAGAGAGAAGGAGGGAGAACAGTTGTGAACAACACACGTTTCTACAGCAAGATGGACTGCAGCATTTCCAAGCATAGGAGGTAATATGAAATTTAGGCAACGGTTGTTTTTTTTATTTATGTATTGTTTTGTTTTGTTTTTTTAGATGTAACTCAAACATTAAAGATATGTAACCAAGATTTATTAGAACATACAGCTGTTGAAAAGAAAAAAGTAAGCCCGAGACTCATAAATCACCTGTTGGGGAAAAATTCAGACATGAAATTGGTAGGAATAAAAAGCCCATTAATAGCTGCGTGTGGCTCAAAAGTTGTTAAAAAACCAAACATGTCTACTGCTACAACTGATTTGCTGCAATTAATTCCCATATATTTTGCCTTCAACTCGTCATCATTAGCAATTCTGGCAATTCTGTATTTATGAAATCAGGTATAGCATCCTTACTAAAATATTTTGACATTCATATGCAATCATAAAACATCATGTACTAATGTGCTGTTTAATGCAGAAATAGGATAATAATGGATTTGGATTTACAGTATGTTACTTGGACAGTATTTCAGTTCTCAGGCAAAATTTTCCCAGTTCTTCTGTAGCTTTTAAGATATTCTGAGCATTCAATACAAACAGTAACTCCAGTGAAGAGACAGAAGAGCTCAGTACAATCAGAATTTGGCATGGTTTGTGTTTAAAAATTCAAGGGTGGAAAAGGGTATATATATTTTTTTTAAAAAGATACTTTACTTACTTTTTTTTCCTATATAGCAATAACAGTGTAGCACTTTTGAAGGCGGATGTGAGAGATATGAATTGATCTATTCTGCCTCTGTGAAGACTGTCTCTACATGTGTCATATACAGATAACATTACTGAAGTCATTATCATTATCTCTGAGCAAGTGTTTTCAAACGTTTGATATCTTTTAATAAGAAAATAGTGCATTCTGTATAAAAGAGCTGGCAAGAGTCAGGTGGTATGGTTACACAGGATGAGAACTGGAGGAACAGAAGTACCAGCGATTAAAATTCAAGATAGACAAAAAGAAGATATACCATGCCCCCTCCTTCCTGCCCACCCTCCCCCACCCCTGCATAACAGTAATGGTTAATAAACATTATAATGTTCTCTGTAGATATTTACTTACTCAAATGTGGGGTGATTGAGGCTAGGACACTTTAGTCTTAATTTTGCTTAGCCTTTTAGTTTAAAATAGTTCCTACATGGGAAAATCAAAACAAACAAACAAACAATAAACCTAAAACATTGGTTTTTTTCCCAGAAATGATTAACAAGCGTGCAACTGATTCATGTAATGGTCCAAAATACTAATATATAACATAGTGTACAATACTCCTTTTACCATGTTCCACAGATGTCGTGCTTTCCTGGGAAACATTTTACAGTATATTATCTGCCTGATCATTGAGAATTAGTTATTAATTAATTCATCTTCCTTTCCTTTTTCTTAAGTCAACTAAAACAGTAGATGAGCCGTTACAGGCCTGTGACGTGGAATGATATGAAGGAGTGCAGCAGAATTCTAGTTGCTCTTCTTTAAAACTATAAGCTGAAACAGTTGTCATTTAATTAGGGCAAAATAATAATTTAACAAATCTTATGTGTTTATAATCAGGACCACTGTGAATATCTTTTTCCTACCATTAACAAGAAATAGTGATTTTTTTTTTGGTCACAATAAGTAATTCTGCTAATTTCATAGTTAAATAGTGGAATTTTTTAGTCTCTAGGAAGGAAGATATAGTATTGTTTCTGTTTCTTTAAGTCTTTGCAAGGTCTGAACTTAATGGTGAATCAGAAAATTTTTTCTTCTGGCACTGTTATTACCTAAATAGCAATGAGGTGGTTAGTACCACAGCAATGTGTGCGTTCCATTTGCTTTAGCTTTAAAATTTTGGAGAAGTAGGGAAATTATCGAAGGATTGGTTTTTTCTATTGTTGTATATAATAGTAAATTTGAAAACCAGGCTGTCCAATGTCAGCTTTGTCATGGCAAGAAAAATCCATTCCTTCAGTCTTAGTCTCAGCCTGAAAACTTCCTATGAGCAACAAAAATGTTGTGCTATGCCTCCACTTCCTTAAGGATCACACCTTCTTTCCGTTGCCTCTAAAAATTTGCTGTGCATCTATTGCTTGCTCCTTGTTGCAAACAGTACCCTGTTTCCCTCAAAATGCTCCTAGTTCAGATAAGCAGCAGTAGGAGTAGGAAAAGAGCAGAACACACATGGACACACTCTAGCCGCTGTAACACTGCCTCCAATTCTACCCGTCTAAGCAGGTTTCTCCAAAGGAAGGATGCGCAGACATGCAGAGTTACTCTCAGGGAGCCAAACTCTTCTCTTTAGCACTGAAGAAGAGTAAAAGGAGCAAACCAACAGCCTGCCTTCAGCTGTACTGCTTTTAAATCTTTTCCAGTAAAATGAAACATACAATAAAGGTACAATAAATTGTAAGCAAGTAGCTTGTTATACCGATTGCCATGCCATCTGATATAGATTACATGCCCAGATCAGTTTTTTAGCACTGGAGAAGAGTAAAAGGAGCAAACCAACAGCCAGACTTCAGCTGTTGTGCTGTTTACATCTTTTCCAGTAGAATGAAACATACAGTAGAGGTACAATGATGTGTCAACAAGCAGCTTGTTACACCAATTGCTGTACCATCTGATCTAGATTACATACTCAGTCAATTCACTGTGGATTTCTGTTTATAAAGCAGATTGATATATCATCTGAGTTAAACTTCCCCACTGACATCTTAGAAGAACTAACAGTTAAAATGTCTATGACACTGCACATGTATGGCTAAGCCCTTCTGTAAGTGAGCAGGTCCAGAAGCAGCCAGCAGTGTCCATTTACCAAGACCCTCTGTGAGCTGACCATGTTTTCCTGATGAACGGCTCAGATAATGTGTGGAACTTAATTTCTTCTGTTCCTCTGGAGTGGGTGTCTTCAATTGTGAGAAAGTACTTCAAAATGTAGGGCTTCAGTGGGAACTGGGGATGCATTTGTGTGCTTTGTTCTCTTTGTGTTACATTGAGTAATAAGTTTAAAGACTTACTGGGCTCCTGCTCTTCTCTTCCTAAAGCTCAGAAACAAAAAAAAAGAGCTTTTCAGGTAGGTGGAAGTAAAAGGGAAAAGGTAAAGTTTTAGGAAGTGCAATGACTCAAGCCTTTCAAAAGCAGAAATAATGAACCATAGAATCACTAGGTTGGAAAGACCACTAGGGTCATCAAGTCCAACCGTTCCTATCAACCACTAAACCGTGTCCCTGAGCACCCCATCTACCCATCTTTTAAATACCTCCAGGGATGGTGACTCAACCACCCTACTGGGCAGCCTGTTCCAGTGCCCAATGACCCTTTCTGTGAATTTTTTTTTTCTGATGTCCAGCCTGAACTTCCCCTGGCGGAGCTTGAGGCCATTTCCCCCTTGCCCTGTCCCCTGTCACTTGGGAGAAGAGGCCAGCTCCCTCCTCTCCACAACCTCCTTTCAGGTAGTTGTAGAGAGCAATAAGGTCTCCCCTCAGCCTCCTCTTCTCAAGGCTGAACAACCCCAGATCCCTCAGCCATTCCTCGTAAGACTTGTTCTCCAGCCCCTTCACCAGCTTCGTTGCTCTTCTCTGGACACGCTCCAGAGCCTCAACATCCTTCTTGTGGTGAGGGGCCCAGAACTGAACACAGTACTCAAGGTGCGATCTCACCAGTGTTGAGTACAGGGGCAGAATAACCTCCCTGGACCTGCTGGTCACGCCGTTTCTGATACAAGCCAAGGTGTCATTGGCCTTCTTGGCCACCTGGGCACACTGCTGGCTCATGTTCAGTCGGCTGTCAATCAACACCCCCAGGTCCTGCTCCTCCAGCTTTCTAGCCAGACTTCTCCTAGTCTGTAGCACTGCATAGGGTTGTTGTGCCCCAATTGCAGGACCCGGCATTTGGTCTTGTTAAATCTCATGCCCTTGGACTCAGCCCATCGGTCCAGCCTGCCCAGATCCCTTTTGAAGAGCTTCCCTACGGTCCAGCAGATCGATACTTCCTCCCAGGTTAGTGTCATCTGCAAACTTACTTAGGGTGCATTCGATCCCCTCATCCAGGTCATTGATAGAGACATGAAACAGGGCTGGACCCTGCACTGAGCCCTGGGGGACACCACTTGTAACCGGCCTCCAGCTGGATTTAACTCCTTTTATCAACACTCTTTGGGCCTGGCCATCCAACCAGTTTTTCACCCATGAAATGCAGTCTCTCATCTTTGTGGATATTTCCTGGGTGAAAAAAATCTGACAGATAATAACAATTTCCCTCCTTGCTTGCCTTCAGTGCTTTTGTTGAGGTGACGTTTCATCTGCTTTCAAGAACTTCATTCTCTGGTGTGTGTCTAAGATCCCCCTCTTAACCATTTTGTACTGAAACACAGGAATGTCTCCAGTAACAAATGAAGGCTGCACCACTGCTATTACTGTCTACTGATCCTTGCCATGCTTTCTGCAGCATGTGCTGAACTGCCAGAATTTATGATAAAGTCTATTACTCTAAATCACTCAAAAGAAAAGTGAGTGACACTGCTCAGCAGGAAAATGCTAAAGAAGAAATTGTTTTAAGCACACCTTATCCATAAGAATTAAGCTTGCAAATCCATCCAGATGTATGCAAACACCTGTGCAAGTTGTTAAAGAGTTCACGAAGCCTTATGGATAGCCTTACAGCTGGCCTTAGCCCCTTTTGTTGTCAACGATGGGCATGACAGATTGTAATAACTTTCAAGTTCAGTTACAAGAAAAAGTATTTTTTAGTGTAAAGAAAGAATGGAAGTAACACAAAGATAAAAAGACAAGTGCTTCCCTTCAGGGAAAAAAGCTGTCTGGAAAGTCATCAGTGAATCATGTGCTGATGACTGAGAAAGACCACGAATGGTGACTGACCTGGAAAAAAGGCATTGTATTTCAATTCTCTGCCTTCCTCCTTCTTCTCCTTCCCACGCATCTCCTACTCCACAATCAGGAATAAGTAACCTGAGGAAAGGGGAAAGATGATTTCAGCGCTAACTGAATAAGTTTCAGTTACACCTGTGACTTGAAATCCTGAAAGGAACAAGATTTTTAAAGCCTAAATTAGGGCCAAACTATGTTTATCAAAATCGGAAAATAGCTCTTCAACCATAATAAAATAAAATAAAATAAAATAAAATAATTCCATTCATTCATTTGCTTTTCCAGAAACTTACCCTTAAAGCACTACCGGTCTATGTGTGGATGACTTCTTATATGCAAAACAGATTTGCTATATATATGAAATCTATTTTGTGTATATGTGATTCCAATGACTTCTGTCTCCATCATCCTCTGCAGGTTGGTGGTTTCAGGTTCCAGTTTTCATATTTTGAGCTACAACATGAAATATTCTAAAGAAAATGCTTAGAGCATGTGTGCCTCCACAGGTTCCGTATAAAAAATTCTTTTCCTTCCAGGAACTGACTGAAATCATAATACTTCATATTCCTTTAATCTGTTTGTTGCTGCTTGTTCTCATATTAAAGGAGAGGAAACCCTATAGTTTTATTGTAATTTAGAAGACTAATTTTAGAAACAGGTGACAACAAAAACCATTAATGAATTATTGATACTGCTTGCATGTCAGCTCTGAATATGGCTGCTTTGCTAGTGTGACTTTTATCTCCAGTTTATGCTACAGATGCATATCAGAGAGCCTGGATACAAGTAGTTATAAAAGCACTTATATTTAGACTATTTTGATAATGAAAATCACGTTTACTAAGGCTATGCAATATTCAAAGTTAAAGAAATCATTAAAATCTGCATATGTTTTTAAATGTTGTAGTACCTCCATGCTTTGGAAGAGGAATCTGAAATTTGATAATTGTGGTTTCCTCATATAGAACATACTTAGTGTGAAAGTACATATTACATTTAATCAGTCTGCATATGCTACAGAGCCACACAGACATCTATAATTAAAAATCTCTGAGAAGTCTACTGATGCTTCATGTTTATACAGCATTTTTATGCTGTCCTTGCATGTCTTATGACTCAGGAGTGAAATAGCTCTTCCTTGCAGTTGTTCTCTCCAGAAGATCCTGCCCTGCTTGAAGACCTAGGCAAGGATGTTTGTGGTCACACAGAAAAGAATAAATTGTCCAGTGGCAGAAGGAAGAGAGTAAATATGAATACTATGGTAGATCGAGAAGGAAATGAGATCAGTAGAAAGTGTTTCTGGGAATATGGACAGAAGTACAGAAGACTAAGCACAGATATGAAAGACTAAGCAGGAGCTATAGACGTCAGAAAACGTTAGAGGAGAAGGAAACTGAAGAATAACTTTCTATAAATAACAAATCACTGATACTTGCAAGTCCTGGTAATGTTGAGTTATGAATGGCTCGCTTAAAGATGTGTCATATGTACTGGCAAAACTGACGTTGCCACTTCTGCAGATTTCTATGAAAGAAGTTAGCAACTTTGTACTGCTACAGTTTACTGCCTTTTTGACATAAAGTTCACTGTCCTGATTGTTCAAGGTTAGGATGTTTCTGTGTTAACAAAGTCATTGCTTGATTTTACCTAAAACAGAGAAGAATAAATTCTATGTCCCCAAGGTCTTTTTAAAAAAACTTTAGCATCTCCTTTTAGGATGAATAACAAAATCTTATACTATTCTAGAATATAGCCAATTGTGCAATCTCCATTTGTATTTAGTATCTATATCAATCATGAAAAAAAAAAAATCCTTTACATGTTTCCAAGAATTTTTGATTAAGATATAGGGTTTGTTTTACATGCTCCATTTACGTTTTTCTTGAGTGTCTAGCCATTGAAGTAAGAAGAACGCATTTTGTACAATGCTACCAATCTGCCTTACCACTTGAGAACTTTGAAGGTAGTACTTGCAAGGCTACTCTGTTGAGAGCTTAAATGGTATTGGTGGGAGGCCAGGTAGCCGCAACTGGTAATGCTGAAACTGCTGCAAGGTTAGATTAAAATTAAAGAAAGCCTAAAAGTATGTTCTCATCTTATTCTTTTCCTTTGTTTCCCATATTCATTTCAGAGCTCATGTTGATGAATTGTAAGTAACAATTGACTTTGATAGCTATTGATAAAACCCTCTGTGAATAATCTGATAAAACTCTAGGGTATTCCAGTCCTTAGGCTACAAACCACATAATTAAGCTTTACTGAATTTCTCAGACAGACAGAGCCTAGCTTAGCTCAACTCAGACAAATTAGGGAACGCTAAAAGTTTGAAGTACTTCCCCCTCTCCCCTCCCGACCCCCACTTCCCCCGCCCCACTCAGCTGCAAGATTAAGGGACACAGAGCCTTTCTGTTTCTCAGTTGCTCCAAGCTGCAACAGGAGGTGCCGTGGAGGTAACAAGGCATATATCACAAGTGAAATATGGAAATGGGAGAGGTCTGGGAAAATGATGGATTGTGTAAACATGAAACAATAAACAGAATATGAATTTAAAACTTTTGTAGTGGTCTAGAGATAGACTTTCTCCAGGATTTGTAAGAATTGACTAAGGAAATATTTTTCTACTTGCCTTTTTGTGCCTATGAGGAGAATTGTAAGTACTTTTATCCTTTGAGATGTTCCCAGTCGCAGGAAGAACAGCTGTCATTGACAGACAAATATTTCTTTCATATGCCTTTGTAGAAATGCTTCATGAAAAATATTTAACCTCTGAGGAAGAAATGCAGATTGTTATGAGTCTTAAAAAAAAAAAAAAACCACAGGCAAACTTTGTTTCTCAACAGCCAAAGGAATATAGGAGTTTGTGGAAAACATTGGAAAAGGTGGGAGTTCTACCCCAATGTGTGCTAGCTAATCATCAAATTTTACATCTCATTCTCCTGTCTGACTGTATTGATTCTTATTTTTAAGCTTTCTGTATTGCTGTTTCAAGGTGAGGAGTTTGCTTTCTGTTGAATGCTATATATCTTTTCCAAATGAAAGCACTAATTTATTCCATGCTAGAGGGGACACCATATCTTTAGTTTAATTTTAATCAAAATCTTCTGCTTTGTTATCAACACTCATCTCAAAGCTGAGTAGAATCAATACGCAATGAAAATGAAATTATTTACTCAGTGTTTGTTCAATGTTATCAGCTGCATAAAGATTCGTAGTATACAGAGCAGAGCAGATATATGTCTATTTCCATCTCCTAGTTGCTTTCAAAAACTTTATTCCTGTCTTTGTGATACTATCATTTTGTGCCTACTGAATGCAGAAGGAACATAGTTTGTGCTGGTTCATATACCAGTACTAAATTTATGCCAATAACTTTTTCTATTTGTCATAGTACAGTGTGAAGAGAATATTTTTAACATGTTTGAAAACACAGTTCTGTGATGTGGTTCCTGATAATGGTAATTTCATGTAAAACTTTTTGACGTTAGCATATCTTCAGTGTTGAGAAACAAACCTGTATAGTGTAGTTCCACATGCATGAGATGTGTTCCCAGTTCTATTCTAGAAATGTATACACTTTAAATAATATACATCCTGGGGCTGACTTACCAATGCTTCCTTCACTTGCATAATCTTGCATAAGCAATCCTGTTGAAGACTCTCAGATACAATGCAATTGCTTACATGCTTTAAGGTTGCATGGATCTTGACAGTTCTGTTCTGATCCCCAGCTAAAGGCTTGCTTGAGTTTCATCATGAGACCTTCCAGGTGAATGCTTCCCTGATGTGAATAATTATTTTGAAAGTTGACAAGTGTATGGCTCAGGAAGTAGAAAGCCAATTAGAGACTGGCAAACAATTTTTATGAAAAAGCAAATCTAGCATGCTTCTAACTCTTTTTTCAATGTTTTAGAACATTGCTGTTTACCTCACTTTACAGCTTTTGTTCTCAAGAATGACATGGCTTTTTATAGATTTCTTGCTGATGGTAGCCAAAATAAGAAAGAAAATGTGAATATTGTCAAAACTAGCCTTTACAATGACCTTCATTGTTGGGGCAAGAACTGAGGTCATATTTGGCTCCTAGTCCCAGACTGTTCTGCAGCAGTGCTTTGTCCCAGCAAACACTTTACCAAAATATTCTGCTCTCAGAGACAGCTATGTATGCTTTGTGGGTGTTTATGTATAATATATCTTCCTTACGATAAAAACAATGATTACATTTTAAAAGTGAATGGTACACAATCTATTGCATTAAACTGGCTTGGCTTTGCAAGGATAGCTGTCATAAATCGATTTTGCATGTCAATAGTGGCTATTAGCTAATTATATAATCTGGCTCTTTGATGTGCTTCATGCAGCCTTACTTTTAGACAAAGCTGCCAATGGAAGAAGAAATGAAGTTTTCTTTTCTCTCCCTTTCAATTACTTAACTCCTATCCTCAGCTTCTACTGAATGTAATTAAATGATTCTTAGAAAAATATTAAGAAGTCTTTGGAACAGTTGTGCTTGTGAGCGAGTGAGCGGGGGTGTGTGTGAGACAGAGAGGGAGTGAAGCTGGCAGTGGGGGTGTCTTCTTTCTTGTCTGAGCAAACTGAGGTAATGAATGGTTTCCCGCAAATATCCATCTCTACCAGCCAAACGTACAAAGCATTTTCCCTCAGAGTATTATTGTAATAAGCATTATCTTTTGGGAACTCCAATTCTCCACGCTGAATTTCTCTCCACAGTACAGTAGGATTTTTGGCAGGAGGTAGCAAGGAGCATATGGGTTCTTGGTATTAGACAGAGATGTACTGCTGATGGTCTTGTGACCTTACTTTGCAAGGATATGTTAATGATGCATGGGAGTTACCTTGTGTTATCTAAACACTGTTCCCAATTTGGTCAATTCCAAACAAATTTATAGAAGTGCATCATAACGAAATGTCATGGAAACAGATTTAATTAAGTGCTTTACTATCTGTGTATATTCTGTAAAGTCAGCTTATAGAACGTCTGTTGTTTTTGCATGTCTGTTTAAATCAAATGTGTATTACTTCACTGTAAAATGAGCCTGTACCTCAGCTCACATTATAGCTTACCAAAATTCCTGCAGATCTGTGCAAGTTGGCATACTAGCGCAAATTTATATGGGTAACGCTGTGACCCAAGTATTTGTTAATCTATTACACATTGTTTCACTAGATGCACACTTTCTAATGTGGGTTTTTAATATTGTCTGGCTGCAGCGTGTCTTCTGCTATTTAGTCCACGTAGCTATTTAGCAGGGTATATAATTACTGCTGTATGTAAGTTTCCAGGACTTGATTTGTGTTATTTGGGCAAGAACAAACCTTGAAACAGCATAATTTTATTTTTCAGTTATTATAAACAATCCTTGCTAGTCTGTTTTAAGTGCAGTGCTGTACTGTTGAATTCTGTTAAGTTATATCTTCTTTGTCCATGTATGCATGCATGCGTAAATGCTAAACACTGAAGCTTTGTGTTTTTATCTCATGCTCATACAACCTTTCTAAGGCAATACTGCCATTTTATAAATAAAGGCAATGGTCAAAAAATGCACCCTCTTGCTCCATTTCATATACAACACTATTGCCCCTCTTTCTATTTTCTCCTATTCTCCTATACACAAAACTAACTTTTAGTTTTCTTATTGTGGTAAAGCCCATATAAATTAAGTAGCAATGTACTATGCTCTGTAATTCAGAAATGTAATTTTTATTGGTTTAAATGTTTTTTAAAAATGACAAAAATTAAAAAATTCCAGCCATTTGTTTACTTCATGAAGGATTTATTATAACAGTCAGAAAATTGACTGTAACATAAGAAATAAATACTGTATAAAGACAGTTGAACTGCATTGTTTATGTATATCAGGTCTCATTCGCTTGGATTTATTTATTTTCTGTTCAGTATGAGTACTTTATGTGTGTTACAAATCATTTGACAACTTTTCCTGGCTCATCTGCACTAGATAGCTTGTAAAATGTAATTTGCAGAGCTCTGTGACCAGTAGAATTGTTTAAGCAGTCTTAACATTTTTTTTTAATGAATACTAGCCATATAGCTTCACCTAAATAATTCTCTTCTCTTCTTAATGGCTGTGAACTCTATTTGCCTTTGAAATTTTGATAAATATCACAGGCCTGCAAGAATAATTGGAGAAAGATTATTTCCCTTTACCGTGTTCTTCTTTATTTTTCTTTTTTAAAGAAGATAGCTGTGGCTACTGAAGAGCAATATTAAACTGCACAGAAGTTAAGACAATGGACTAAGTCATTATTCCAAACTTGGGCTTTTGTTAGGTGGGCCTTATAACCTTTGAACTGCAAGAAAAAAAATTAGGAGTGCTTAATAAAAGACAATTATTATTTTTTCGGATACTTAAAAACATTTTTATCTGGTTTTGGAGATTTTTCTACAGTTGAACTAAACAAGTTTTCTCAAGCTAACTATCATTTCTTCCAATGTAAAAAAGTCAGGAAATAAAGTACATTAATAGTCCTCAGCCTTCATTTTTGCAGCACCTGTTGTGTGCCAAAATCAGTCTCAAATTGGGGAATTTAATATATTGTCAGTTACCATAAATTTTGATTACTGTTTCTGGTATCAATAAACAGATAAACACTTCAACACTTAAATAACTTATAAAAACAAAAAACCCTCAGCTTCAATCCAGACACCTCTCTTACCCAGTTTCTGGTCTCCAATCCCATCAACACATTCCATCACTCCATCTCCTTGATGAGATAATGGGCGGCACAGAAGGTGGGGATCGGCATATTGTGCTTCCTTTGCTTTTTGCTGCTTCCTGTTTATCACTCAACTCCTCAAGTATGTTTTCCTTTACCAACTGCAGCCTCTTCAAGGCCTGTATCAGCTCAGGTGTCTCCTCTTCTGCATCCCCCTAATATCATCTTTATGTCTACAAGCTTGATCAAAGTGATTTTCTGTTTGAAACTGTGGTGCTAGGACCAAGCGCTGTGTCTTACCTTACATCACGGTCCTTCCTTTCAGTGCTTGAAGGGGAAATGGAGAGAAATGAAAGTATTTTGAGAATGTAATTTTTCAGGCTTCTCCTGGGAAAAATGAGCATCAAAATATAATCTCAGAATATCTGCTTGTTTGGTAAGGAGACAATAAAAGACAGTGCTATATTATGCAGACTGAACTCCCGTATGTACAGGATGTTTAACAATGCATGAATGTGTAACATATGGCACAGGACAAAGGGCTGATGTAGCTTATATACTTAATTCTGTTTTTCCTGATGTAGCATTTCTTACCAGTATACCAGATAGTTAAACATGGTTTTGAAGCCACCAGCATCTGTGATGTGTATATCCCTCTTGACAGGATCTTATTCTTTTAGTCTGCTTCTATTTCATCGCTATTTCATGATTACTTTGCATTAATGTATGGGGCACACACTACCAGGGGTATCATTCTGGGAATTGAAAGGGTTGGAGAGGACTGGAACAACTCGATTTTATATAAACAACTTTTAAGTAAGATAGCCAGAAGTCAAGAAGACAACTGGGAAGTGGCTCTTCATTTGAAAAAAAATATGATAGGAACATGTACAGTTTATCCCTCTGGGATAGGAACCAATTAAATTATTGGAGAATCTCATGTCTTCAAAAATATCCAAACTCCATTAGAAAGTTTCATATTTTTAAAGAAGGGTAGAGATGTCTGAGTATTTCAACATTATTTAAACTTTCTTGTCTCCTTGGGATGATATAATATATATATATATGGAGAGGAAAACTAATCTTTCTGGTCGAATTCCTATGCATATGAAAGAAAAGGGAATACATTCAAGCAATTTTCTGTATGGCTTTCTATAGGGGACCATATTGAGATCGGTACTTGTCCCAGAAGAACATATTTTGCAGAGATTACCAAAGAGGTGTTGTTGGTGGAACATCTCAACTGCTCTATCAGACCATTATCTGACTTTACAACCTAATTCCGTATATGCAGAGGGAGTTTTTTTTACTATTTTTATCCTGCTGCAGCAGTTAAAGACATAATGGTCTTCTTTGAAAAAGGAAATGAATAATAAAGAGGTTGGTCTACAAGCCATTTATGAAATGAACAGCTCTTGCCAGTGCTGTCATAAAGATTATACTTTCAAATAGACTAGCATATCCTCTCTGCATTGTATCTTTTTTTATACAATACTATGGAAAGAAGCATTTTGAAAAAGTCTGTGGAATGTTGTGATTCCAACTGATCTCCCTTGTTCCTGTTACTAGATTGTATTTTTCCTGTCTCATCCTCCTACAGCCCTTGAGAGAGTATACAGCTGCTAGCATAGAAGAATTAGACATTTCCTGTGTTAGAAGATTATTCTCTGCTTTTATGAGAAGTTGTGTATAGTTCAAACATTAGAAATCTGCTGCCAAGTACAGTTCAGAGCATGATGATAAATAATGTAATTAAACTAGAAAACATTTTAATGATTGCTGGCTATTTAGTGGTCTTAGCAATTTAAACAAAAATCACTGCAGCTATTGAAACTTCTAAGCCCCACAATAATTTCAAGACAATGTGGTAGAATTCTTTTATAAACTAAGTCATCGGTGATTTCCTGAACACTTACCCTGATATTTTTTGTATTATTTTTATTGCTAAGCAGAGGAAGAAATACAAAATATGATTTGGGTTGTTAAAACAGCATAAACCTGTTTCTTTTTAGCAGGGACTGTCTAGGAATAAAGCACGCTGTAGAAGTCATTCTGAATTCCCATGAGGACAGTTGCTGCAAGTTGACAAATGTATACTTTGCCAGCTCACCATTCTGTGCTTTATTATGGTTAAGGAATAGATTAAAAGGGCATGGCTTCTCTGTTGCATCAAGCCAACCCTGACTACAGAGTTTTATTATTCACTCCAGTTTCTACTATATACTGTGTCTTTTATTGCCAAGTATGAACAAAGTAGAGACACTAGCACTTAGTTCATGTATTTTCCTTTTTACATTTATATAGTATCTAAAAATGGCCAAAATGTAAATACTTTGTAATTGGAGAGAAAAACTTACCAACATAGAGAAACGTTAAGGGAAACCCTCAATGCTGAAATTAATAACTGATGGGTCCATATGTACAATTTAACCAGAAATTAAAAGTTTATCCTTCTGTGACCCTAACCACACAACTGAGTTCACCATTTACTCACTTTCATTTGAACAAGCAGGAATAGGAAATAAAAAGTTTTAAAAGAAACTTGGGTTTTTTTATTATTATTATTCTAAATGTAGAACATCTTTCCCAAAGTCAGGTAAGAATTTGGCAATTTAGCATGAATCTAAAAATCCTCATGCATTTGCAGAAGAGGATGTGTACTTAGAACTATGCTAAGTATAAAAAATAAGTTCTGAGTGCATTCTTGAAGATGGCATAGCACGGCTTGCATGAAATGATGCACTCTAATGGAGATTCCCTGCAATGCTCAGCATGTCCCTCTCCTTAGGTCTCTGGTAGTTCAGGTAGATGACATCCTTTTGTTTTTAATTTCTTTTTCTTACACACACACATACTGAATTTCTAAAATCTAAGCAAGAACGGGTAATTGAATTATCTATTTTGTAATCATTAATTTATCAAAACACTCTCACAATCTTAAAACATATTAGTGTTTAATAAAAAATTAAGAGAATTTATTGTCTTGTCCACTTTACTGTAGCACTTAGTATTTGTAAGGCTGGTATTAAATACCAAAATATGTTTACTCCAGCACTTGCTAAATATATTGATGCAATTGCGAACAAAGCATTCACTTTTTCTTGAATAATGTATTTGGTTTAAAAGTTGGGGATTGTTCCAAGCAGCATTATAGCAGAATTATTCAGGATTTTCCAAGTTTACTCTCACAGAAGTTATATGCCCAAACACTGAAGAATCCTAAGTGACTCATTGTCATTAAGAATAAGTGATGGTGTTTGGCCAATATATTTTTCTGTGAAAATGGGGCCTCTTAAATGGGTTCTCAGAGAAGTCTGTACCTTACTGACTTTTTGCCTGAAGTATAAAAATCTAAATGCACAAGGCAAAGCTTGTGAAGAGTAAAAATATTCTGTCATGGTGTACATCCTCTGTGAAGGTTAATTATTAAATCTCATGAACAACTTTTGGTCCCTCACAAGGGCTGTCATTTGGAATAAATTCAAATAAGCTTCGCTTTTTTTCCCTCAAATTTTGAATAAGCATGAAGGTAGCAAATATTGGTTTGGAGAGGGTAGAGATTTTTTTTTTGTTCTGTTTAATTGACCATTTTTGTTTCAGCTATCAGAGAGTATTTCCATGCTCTTTTCAAGGCTGCCCTTTGTGCTTTGTATAGACGCTACTATTTATAGTAAAGAAGAGGGTGTGCAGTCCTTGTAGAAATGAAAAATTATTTTTATACTAAATCATAAATATTATGGATAAAGTTATATTTATTGGGATTATTACTCAACAGTAGAACGAGCTGGAAGCTTGATGGTACATCTTCAGATTCATGTGAACCATAATAAGTGAAGGAAACTTCTGGATTTTCAGAAAAACATTAATGTGTACCGTTGATATTTTAAAAGCTTTCCTTCCTTATCAAATTTGTGATTTAAATGAAGGGTAAGAAACCTGGAAAACAGATGCATTTGAGAAGATATTAATTCCAAAAGGTGATCATGACAATGAAATCAGTGTGAAGAAATCTTTGAGATTTTATGTTTATGCCTTCACCTCAAGTGCGTGAATATTTGCTGGTGGCGATTATACAGATGATTGTCTTTGACTTTGAGTTTGACTTTTGACTTTGGTGCAGCTTATTGGAAACAATTTGCTTTTAAAAAGGATAATGGAAAACAAGAAGAGATATCTGTTAATCCTAAAACTGTTGTCTTGTGTTATAGGAAGTGACGTGGTTAATCTGATATACAATCTTCTGAGTAAGAATCTCAGATTTTTCTGCTGGGGCATGGTGAGAGGGTGACACTTTTGCATAATTTAGCTCTTTGTCTTGCCTGCTTTGGTAATCAAACTGTGCTGAGAGTAAGATTGCAAACTGAAGCCCTTTTGTTTCAGACAACATTACACAAGCATAATCTGTTCTCAGGGCAATAGTCATCCAGGGAACAGTCATCAAACGCTAGCATGATGTTTTTACCAAATTCAAGGCCATAATGACTGCTGTGTTGAAAGCAGAATAGTCCCTTTCCGTTTTCCTTTAAGCTACACTAGCCGCTGCTGTAATACATAAAACAGCTAAATGATTTCATAACATTATTAATTAATTTAAATGAGAGCTGCAGTCTGCTCTTCTCCAGTCAAAACTTTCAATTAACTGGGACAAACACGGACTACAATTTGAGGCAAGTCATCCCTTTTATCTGTAAAACTCTCATTGACAATTAGACATATTCATGAAGAAAGGAGAATTAGATCTTTTGTGAACATTGTAAACCAAATAATTTTAAACTAGCCACAGACAGAGGAAGGACTTTTTTTGACTGTAATATTGATATTTTCATACCTATTGAAAAATACTTTGTCTCATCTACTTATTAAGGAGAAAAGCTGAGAACTAGTCAAACTATTTAGTTTGTTTCATAATGGTCTAAATAAGTATGCCCTTAAATCCATGTTAAAGGACTTTACTCAGTTGGTCCAAAAGCAGTCTTTTCATTTCAAAATACACTTGGCAAACATTGGATATTTAGGGAGGGCTTTTTTTCGTGTAGGTAGTCTAGGCCTCTCAGCAAGCTAGGCTGACTGTTTTTTCGGAAGCTAACTTATGTTTGTGAACTATGTAGACGGTTAATTGCTTCCTGATATCGTGGCATATTCATCCTGAATTAACAAACGCATTGCACACTAACCACACTTGCTTTGCTGACACAAAGCTATACTCAGGCATTGCAGTAGGTTAGGTTAGTCAGCAAGATAAAAGGATGGATAAAAGGAGGTAAGCCAGGAGTTCAGTGACAGTCTAAGCAGATCTAAGTGCTCTTGGCTGTAGAGCTGCCTACTTCCATTTCCTCTTTCACTCCTGTATCATCTGACCCTTCCTTGAAGATTCCTTGTTCACAGCAAAAGTGAATAGAACACTCACATAGTCCAGTGACGGCGGGGAGGAGGAAGGGGATGGGGACAACAAAAATAGAAGTAGATCTGCTAAGTAGACATTTTTCAACTGTAGAATAAAATTAAGAATAAAATAAAATGCAAAATCAACGGAAGCTTTGGGGCCCTTCAACAACGTGCTTGAAGTACAAATGTCTAATAAAGAAATTATAAGGACATATATATGCTATAATCTTGATGTGGGTTCTGACCTGTTCTACTCTAACAAATAAACCTTTTTAATCGACCTGTGACAATTTAAGTGAAATTTCTATTGGTGGACACCTGTCAAAGTGCACCATTTTAAGACTGTGCTTTAAACTTTATGCGTCTGAATGGTATCTCGCATTGGTTTCTGCCATGCCTTCAGTCACATACAATGTTAATTAGCCACTTTGTTTAAAGTGTGTTTTTGCAACTTGATTTTCCTGTTTCCCACTTTTCTTTTGACCTCTCTGCAAAGTATGTTAATTGCCTACTACACCACCACATTTACCCCTGTTGCATCTGGTGGAAACTTTTCATGTCTTTGTGGATGTATGAGAATGGTGGTGAATAAAATGTGAGGTGTTTAGAATTTCTTAGATAGCACTAAATGCGTATACACAATGAGAGGAAGCAGAAGTAGAGGACGATGGAGCAATACAACTTCTAAGATTTTTTAAACAATTGAGAACCCTTGATAATTCATAGGTAATTAAATTACTGCCATGTGTCTTGTGTGGGCATCAAAGTCAGTAGCAGTGCCCAGCATAAGCCATCAGTTCTCTGAGTAAGTAGGAGGAATGCACACATCCAGCCCTTTATTTTCAGGACTAAGTAATTAGTATTGACAAGCCCTGAAATCACCAGCATTGAAAGGGGTGTATCCTGCCTCGGTAATATCGAACGTGCTTAGAACTAACACTCGCTTAAAAGTAACCTTAAACTAAAGGATTTTTTGTCAGGGTAGACAATTTCTCCATTTCTTTCGGAATATCCCTATACTCATGCTAGTGTGCTTCAGCAAAGGTTTTTTTACATTCTGTTCGTTGAACAAGTTCACAAGAAAACCTAAAACCTGTATACGATATAAAACTAAGAGAATTACTATGCTTGTCCAAAGGTATCTGCTTCAAAGACAAAATTATCCTTGTGGCAGATTAATGTCTTTTAAATATTGTAGACTGTATGAAATCTCTTGAAATACTGCATGTGCTGAGAAGATTCCTTATAAAATATAATGTTTCAGTGACTATCTGACAGCAGATACAGAAAACAGAGTACAGCGGAAAATGCTAAACCCTTATCATGTCCCCTGCTTTGAAAGCAGGAGATTAATTGATTCACAGGGGACCAAAATGTGTTTTATTAAATATTTGTATTAAAAAATGAAGTTCAAGTTAGTTGATTGATACAAGATGATAGCCAAAACTTTGACAGTATCTAATGGCTCATCTATATCAGAGCTAAAAGCTTCTCGGTGAGCATAGTACTTGTTCCATTAGAGCTGTGATAATACTCTGCACTTGCTAAAACCTGCTTCCATCAGGATTTTGCACTTTAACACTTTTCTCCATCAACAGTTCATTTGCACATAATTACTAACAATGCATGCAAATTAAACAGAAAATAGGTTTCTCTCCCCAGTGGGCAAAAGTCAGCAAGGAATGTACTCTCCTGGCTTCTTTAGTGGCCTCAAGGTACATAATGATTGTGGCTGTTAGCATTACACAGTAAAGTGTGTACAACTGTGAGCAGGGTATATAAGGCAATAAACAATAGGCAATAACTAGATGTAAATATCAGTCTACAGCATGTAATTTAACAAGGAACAAGGATGTTATGCTTACACCGTTTGTTTAAAGTGGATCTAATACAGAACTGCAGGGCACCTCACCCTGAATTCTTACATTGTCCCTATGTTCTCTGCATTGTGGCTAAGGGTGGATGTAACTGTGGGGGTGTTTCAAACGTGATGGTCCCTTCTAGACACAATACGCACAAGTAAAAACCTGATGTTTTGTTTATGTGTAATTTCGCAGATGAATTTTTTCACTCTTCCAATTCATGTTTCTTCCTTTCTACTTTTTACCTGATTGACAGTTCCAGAAGTAAACTGGAACTGTTTACTAATTCATGCCTAATTCATGCACCAGTTATAATGCTTTACACTCTATAATGCCTGGACTCACAGTGCCACATGTTCCTGTGCTTTACCATTAACCAATGACACTGTCGTAGTGATATTCCTTGAGTCTTTTCATGTATTCTAAGCCATTCTTTTGATTCTTTTCTCAGCTTCCTGAGAAATACAGGATGACCTGATAATGTGGATATTGCTGAAATGTGGTGTGCTAGCTAAACTGTGTATTTCACATGCTTTAATTTTGCACATAGTCCAGACATTGAGTACATGATTTATTTCCCCGTTCTTCAATTTCAAGACAGATAGTTTTCTAAACAAAGAATTACCAGTATTCTCTGCTTTTCTGGTTTTTGGGTTTTTTTTTTTTGTAAAATCTTGACACTGTCATGAGCCACAATGCTATAACAAATGAAACACACATATATAGTTTTTTAATCCACCTCAGAATTTATTATGCCAAAACTGTGGTCAGACATCAGCAACACCACTATCTATTCTAGGATTGCTTATTGTTTTCAAATAATGGTGAACATAACAGGTTAGACAAATCCAGCATTTCAACATGAGTTGGCTGCACTAGCTGTTGAATGAGTCCTTATTGGACCATCATTTGTTTCTATATGATACATTCTGAGTAATGGCTATTGCCAGTACTGGTGAACTGATTGTTACCTGTGCTCTACACTCTTGTGCTCCCACGCTTAACAGCTTTTTCATTCCCTGCCACTTTGTTTTGAAGCAGTATGTTCCAGATTGTGTTCACTTCATAGACATCCCAATGTTATTTTCAGAGTAAGTTTCATAGAATTAAAAGCATGGAATAAAGCTATCCCACTGCCCAATGTCAGCATCAGCTGTACTAAGGCAATGCGTTCAAACGTTAAATGTACTTTTAAAAAGATCCTTAGATCTCGGAAGGTACAGATTCCACAATTGTCCTGCTCTGTGCACATCCTAGGATGGCAATTAACTCTTTTAGGAAATGTAGTATGACTACTATATAGCTTCTACCACAATTGATAGATCCTTTTCTGCAGAACCAATATGTAGCCAGCTGTTCTTCATCTTTTCTGTATTTTGTTGATTACATCTGCTTAATTTGATAATTTACACTTGTTTCTCTAAAGATCTATTTATTTTTTCATGTTATTTCTGTGGTCTGTAAAGATACTTTTCAATACTGCCTATGACCTCAAACGGTTATGCAATTCATCCCATGTTGTTTGATCTGGAAGGGTAATAAACTGAATATTTTTCCCCATCATGTAAACAGTTAAAGAATAATACTGAGATAATAACAGGCTATGTAGAGGTCCACTTGGTATCTGGCCTATCCAATTATTTCCTTTTGATGAATCAATGGGAAACTGTCACACCTGAATTGTTTTTTGGAAGCCCTAGAACAACCTTCTTTAAATAAATGTAAAAAGAAAAGGGGGGAAAAAAAAAAGAAAGAAAAAGAAAGGACCAGAACTTCATAAGCTGTTATACTTCTAGGTTAATTAATACCTGTAATAGCTTTTATTAATATCCCGGTGCTATAACCAACGAAGAGAGTAAGAGTCAGTAAGATCTGTATGTATGGTATCAAATTCACTTCCTGTGAATTTACCTTGCACATGCATTCACTTCTAATCCCTCAGTAAATGGTGAACACAACAGCCTTGAACAATCCACAGTCAGGAGTAGGCAGATGACTGACATTTCCTGTGGGTCATCTGTTACTTCTGCAGCAACCCAAAGAACCCTTTCTTTCCAGTTCGTTGTATGAGGCTGGGTTGGCTGCTGTTAGACAATGAGAGACCACGTTCTTTTTTAGTGTGCATGAGAGGAGTATGTCATTGAATTAAAAATCCTGTGGAAATAATATAAGCATTGGTTGTTGATGCATATATTTTTAGAATGCACCTACATTTTAGACATCCATTTTTCAAAGACATAAAACCTCAACAGTGCTCTTCTGGATCGAGAATTTGTATATGTAATTTTTTTTTTTTACTAGTAGTCAGTCAGTAGCGTGGATTAATGGACAAACATGTTTATGCTCAGTTTGAATTCTGTGGAAACCAGATGCTTTTCTAGTCAGCTTTTAAAACTTCCTGGGGGCTTTCACAATAGGAGCTGATAAAGTTTTATAGAATGCTCTACTTTAATGTTTAGTGAATATGATGAGAATCATTCTACCCTGTACAACAGAAATTAAGTGAATAGTTTTGAATGAGCTACCATAAACATTTGCGTTTATTTTAAACGATAACATTTTAGTTGGTGCAATATGCTCCTTTGAAAGCACACAATGTGTATATGTGTTATGGAATTACAGCACATGCTCAGGAAATGGGAACATTGTTATGTAAGTCTTCTAGGTTTGAAGGATTGGAACCCACATTTCCCAAATGCCTCAACCAGTTATTTTGATGACAGCAATCTCTATAATTTTTGGGGAAAACAAGGTGCTCTGCAGCTTTGCATACTAATTTCAGGATCCTGGAAAAAGAAGCAAGAGTAGACAAATTCTGGCTTAATACTTATGACATTTCCATAGGTAAGAAAGAGTCTCAGGATTCTAGTCTCTTCTTCCATTTCTGTTATACATCTCATCCATTTTAAGACAAAAAGGTTTGAATTAGGGGCTTGGAGTCCCTGATCTATCACAGGTGACACCAGAGAGGGTCTCAGTCTCCTCCTTATCAATGAGTGTCTGAAATCCTGATTTTGAAGGGATAGATGAGCACCTGACATGGTGGAAGACAATGTTCCTAATTTCACAGGAAAGTTATTGTAGAGTTGTTGGTTTTTATTATTATTTTTTGTCATTATTTTTTTTAATCAAGATGTTGAAGAATGTCATTATTATAGCTCTCAACTATGAAAATTGCCAGAAATATACTGAATGTACTGAAATTACAGTGTAATATTCAGTCTGTGACCAGGATATATGTAAATCTTTACTTGATGTATATTTTCATTTGTCATAATCTGAAAATAATTTTGGAGGGCTTTGGAATAGTTATTGTTATCCATCAGGCTTTTGCATTTCTAAGGCTGGATATCATATATATCATGGCTACACATTGGTAACACGTGATTTTTAAACAGGAAGATCTGCCTCTTCTGAAAATGTCCTCTTCCTCTTAGTGTCAAATCAAAATCTGCAGCTAGTAGTAAGTGGTACTATTCCGCAGCACTTAATGGTTGTAGTTGCTTAGACCAGCGACACCACTTTCTGACACTGGATCTCAGTATAGTTTTAGCTCAGAGCTGAATGTACGCGGAAGAGTCATGGATCTGCTACTTTCTATTCAAGCAATGAAAGTTTCTTTAGCATTGGGATTATTAGGTAGCAGATTGGTGGTAGGGCAGTTCACTGGCTAGCAGAGTTTGTCTAAGAAATTAAAGGGGTCAAGATATCCTTTTCAAAAACTAGCCAAATAGAGCAACAATGTCAACACTAAAAATGAAGGAGAATTAAGGAATGTTATTCCAAAGTGAACCATGAGCTTGTCAGCTTCAAAGTTATCTTGTGTCAGTGCAGCTAAATGTTTTCCAGTTGTAATGGGAGAAACTTTAGCACCATTTATAATGCTTCCTCTTACACTTCCACTCTTTTTTATACTAAAAGATCTGGACTTAGAAAATTGTGATGTGCTTGTCAGTGTTGTACGCAAGATGGTTCACAGCGATGAGGTGTGGAACAGCACAGAAAGAGCTGCTGTGATGATGGCTGTATCTATGGAATCACAAGAAAATGTTGCAGGAGAAGAAAACAAAATTGAGAACTTGCTCTCCTTTGAAATAATTATTATCTTCCAGCCATTGTGGTGGGTAGTCCTGTGTGCCCTAATAAGTTGCCATTTAGGTGTAACAAATTTTAGTCATATCCAGTCTTGAAATTTTCTCCTGATAACTTTGATAAACTACAAAGACATATATTACAATTAAGTAACATATCATCAACGTTTAAATACTTCACAAACCAATTTAATGACGATAGCCTTTGTAGAAATTGTTCTGCTTTTAATGATTATGCACATGATGCTTTATCTGAATGGAAAAGCTGACCTACATTCGTATGCATCTTTCTCTTTAGGCCCTTCTTGTTCTTTTCATATGGTTCTTTTGTCTTTATCGTGCAGTAGCTTGTCTCTGAAATCCCATATAGGTGGTGAATTACACCTGCCTGAATGCTTTATATGTGATATATATGAAATTATCCTCTTTCTTATAGTGAGATGACATCTTAGAAGAGTTTTAGCATAGATAAAGAAATTGGTAAAATTGTGAACTTCTGGATTTGGAAGGAAGGCTTTTTTCCGTTGTGGAAGCACCATGTTTCAAAGCAAACTGAAGGTCCTTTGACTTTCTCTTCTTCATCTAAGTCTATGTACTTAAGACTATAAAATGGGAGATGTGTTTTAATTATTCTCTTCCAGAGAACTAGCAGTCTGGTCTGTCTCCCCTAAGAAACTAAGTAATGGTGCAATCATTTTCCAACTACCTTTCTTAGCTGTTGAGCTATATTTTTGTAATTTTGTTGCCAGGTTGCCAGGTTACCATCTTTTTTTTCTTTTTTTTTTTTTTTTTCCAGAAAAAGAAATTATGGTTTCAAACTTTCCAATTAACCCATTGGCCTAATTATCATCATGAGCACACATTTCTTATGTATTCTACTAGATATGTTGTTTCCATCAATTATTTCAGTCCAGTTGGTTTCACATGCTGTGTTGCAAAAACGTTTCCTCAGTTTGAGAATCTTATTTCTTTGTGATCATCAGTTGTGAACTTTTAAGATGCGGACATCTACTTGAAATCACAATACTAGGCTGTTTTAGATCTAGGCCTATATATTTTTTTTTTGTCTCATGTGAAGGCTCTTAGGAATGAACAGAAACTCCTGTCCATCCATTGTTTCCTTACCCTGAGAGCAAATAACTCACTGGCATACTATCCAGGCTTCCCTTGCCTGCCTCTTTTGAACCAGCATGTCTGACTGGCTGAACTAACCCTGATGAATTATCTGGAACTGAGAAGGTTGCCCCACTGACCTGGATCCCGCAAGGTGCTATGAGACCATTGGAAAGCCACTGTCATCTCCCTTTTTTACTTCTCTTTTGAAGTTATACTTTCTCTTAGCCACAGCAGTTGCCCAAAGTATGGGTCAGAGAGTTTTCAGCTATGTAACTATTTTAATCTGTGGTTCAGAAGGACAAGGTGTTAAACTGTTTCTTCAGTAGAGGATTCACAAGCATATGATGTGTTACATTTCAGGTATCTGCAATCTGTTGCATTTTATTTGTCTTTTAATAGAAAAAGCAGTGTCCAGAAATCTTATCCATTACGTACTACACCAAAAAGTCATTTAATGGAACAATCAGGTACATTGAGCAATTTTAATACTAGAAGGTCTCCCACTTATCCAGCTTGTCCAGATCCCTCTGGATGACATTCTGTCCTTCTGATGTGGCAACTGCACCACTCAGCTTGGCATCATCTGCAAACGTGCTGAGGTTGCACTCAATCTCACTGTCTATATCATCAATGAAAATATTAAACAGCACTGGTCCCAATACGGACCCCTGAGGGACGCCACTGGTCACAGATCTCCATCTGGACATCGAGCCATTGACCACTACTCTCTGACTGTGACCATCCAACCAATTCCTTATCCACTGAACAGTCCACCATTCAAATCCATAGCTCTCCACTTTAGAGAGAAGGATGTTGTGGCGAGACTGTGTCAAAGGCTTTACAGAAATCCAGATAGATCACATCCATTGATTCTCCCATGTCCACTGATGTGGTCATTCCATCGTGGAAAGCCTCTAGGTTGATCAGACAGGACTTGCCCTTGGTGAAGCCATACTGGCTGCCACTAGTCACCTCCCTGTGGAGCTAGCATAGCATCCAGGAGGATCTATTCCATGACCTTCCCAGGCACAGAGGTGAGGCTGATAGGTCGGTGGTCGTCTTTTCTACCTCTTTTAAAAATGGTCACAATGTTACCCTTATTCCAGTCACCAGGGACTTTTCCCAATTGCCATGACTTTTCAAATATCATGGAGAGTGGCTTGGCAACCACATCTGCCAGTTCCCTCAGGACTCTGGGATGCATCTCATCAGATCCCATAGACAGACTTACAGACTTAATGCTCTTCAGGGGGTTATAAAGAACTGCCACATAAAAGGAGGCTGTAACGGATCAGACGTTTCTGTTTATTTGGGGTTTTTTTTATGTAATCAGGTGAAGCTTCTCTGTAATTTTGTGACTTGTTTATGGTTTACCAGTAACAAGTTTGCGCCTTGTTCCACAATCCCAGAACCAAGAAAGGAGATTTCAGTGCTTACCCCATTTGTCACTTGTCAAGAAGAGAAACTGACATCTGTGAGATTTTTACAGCTGTCTAAAGGCTCTTCTGTTACATGGAAAGACACAGAATTAAGCTAAGAGTTAGTTTTGTTTTCTTTGCTTTGTTTTTTTTTTTTTTTTTGTTGTTTGCTGTATTTTTAAAAAGTATACTAATCATGCTAGCTAATAGCAATTTCATGATGTTTCCACAGAACAGTCGTGAAGTGTTTTGCAGGGTACATAGGATCTTGCAATTTTATTTTTTTCTTTGAAGAGGATATGATGGAGGAAGGTAATGAGTTAGTTTTGAATATGTATAAGGGAACATTCTTCTAAGTTAGAAAGGCAGCATGGGGAAAAAAAGTTATTTTCAGATAATTAGGTAATGGAAGCTAGCTAACATTTATAGGCTAACTGAGAATCAACCCCTTAAAGTTATTCTAAGGGACTGAGCCAATGGAAAATTTCTTACTTCAATTAACTTTAACTCAAGTTTTGGGAAAGGTTCAAAATGAACATAAGTAAAATTAGGAAATGAAAATTTTCTTTTCCATTTTCCTGCCTTATAAAGAATTGTGTTATTATTGTTAGCTTAATCTCTGCTGAACTGTTTTAGGAAGCATGTGTGTACGTTTATGTATTTTCCTCACAATGGGTATATATATATGACAATTTAAGAAAAAATGCTTTTTCGGCATATCCCTCAAGAATGTTAGTGTTGAGATACAGCTGTATTTCTATTTCTATCTCAACTGGAAAATGAGATGCTTGGCAGTACAGATGCGAGAGGCTTTCTGTGTCACTTTTGTGTCAAGCAATGACACTTTCTACAGAAATGACTTTTTAAAACACTAATAGTATACCCAGTTAAATTTTTTGTGGAACATATTTATAGATATTCAGGAATATTCAACATATTTTCAGTATTGTGGTTCATAGAAACAAACAACCCACAACTGAAGATCTGAATTTGTGAGTACTGCTTGAAGATGAAAAATATTAGGATCTTTCTGTTGTATAAAGAAAAGGGAACCAAAAATCCTTGGTTCTCAAAGGTTTTGTTAGTCGACTATTCACCCATGTAGTCTGGCAATCTAATAACCAGAGAATATGTAAAACATACTAGTGTTAATACAACTTTAAAAGCAGCAATTAAGTTTATAGCAACCATACATTGCTTTAGCTTTCTGGTGGAGGTAACAGAAATTCAGAAAGAAAAATAAAAAGTAAAAAGGACTGTGTATGCGAGTTGTTCACCTGCCTATTGCTTAGTGAAACAGCGGGCTTATTCTGCTTGTTAAATCAAATTTTTTTAAAAATTAAGGTACCACTAGGTGACTTATAAAACTGTTTCTCCCTTAAAAAATTTGTTGCTCAAAGAAGGGTGTTTTCAATTTGTGAAATATCACACAACTCAATGTAAATAATTTGGCTTCTCAAAATTATGCATTTTTGGTTTTCAGTTTAAAACCTAAGTATGTAACAGCATCTAGGCCTCAGGCATACTCACTGCAGCTATGAAGGCATTTTCTATGAACTTGTGGGATGTCCCTTGGGATGTTCGGATAGTTCTTTTCTTTTCTTTTTTTTTCTTTCTGACTTGCTTATTTTTTTCACAACTAGGGTGACATTTTCTAGAATAGTCAATTGCTGAGGCATTCACCTGGAACAGGGTACATGAGATGTTAAGTACCTGTTTTTTATCAGTCATACCAATGATGTCAGAGAGATTTTCCAGCCTCCCAGACAACTTCCAAAGTCATGAGGCATCAGCCTCTGTGTACTGATCTTTTACTCTTTCCATTTTCTTTGTTTGAGTTTTTGACTTTTAAAATGAAGAAAAGACCAGAAAAACTTCGCATCCTGTAGGAAAGGGAGTGGAAACAGAAGAGAAGAGTTGGAAAACTCTGCACAGAGCCCATGTAAGATCTGATTTGTTGCTCATATTGCTGCAAGGAGACTGGCTGCTGCTGGGAGCCACTGCTCCTGTTTTTCCCTCCCTCAAGCAGTAAGTGCTTTCTGCTATCTCAAAGGCAACAACAAGCTTTACTTTCTAGGGATTTACCACAAGGAAAATAGGCAACAGTCACTTTTGCTTATGCCTTTAAACTAGATCTCAATCTCTGAGTATTAATCTACATGAGAAAGGCCTCCATGGTGGCATCACTTGTTTAAAATGAAATCCTTGCTGTAACACTGCATTGTTTCTAATTGACATTCTTGTATTTACTGAGGTTTTCTTTGGTAACTTCAAGCTTTATAGCTACTGCATTGTTTCCCTACAAAAATATGAATAAATACATATGAATACATGTATGCATATAAACATATATATAAGCAAATATTTGTATATACTTGCATTTCTTTCACAGTAATCAGCAATATAATTTTTGACAAATGGTTGAAAAAATGTGTTTAGATCTACTTTCACAGTCAGAATCTATTCAGTGAATTTGTAATTGCATAGTAAGATCCTGTGGTTCTCTGGATAGTATTTATTAGACTCACACCGAGCAAGGAGTTGACTCTTGCTAGTACCCTGGAGGCTGATGATATCAACTTCAGGATTTCCTATGGCATCAGTTAGTGCAGTGACTGAGAAATGAGATTTTGATTTCAGAAAGCTTGACTTAGGTCTAGAGTAAAATGTGGCATAATACTTTATGATATCTACTCTCTATGCCCCTGGAAAATTAACCTTAATTCCTAGCTTCTAAAATTCTAAAGACCTATATAATTTATAATTTCCAGTGCTCATGGTACTTAGTTAAATTTTAAACTTAACTAAAAATGTTAGCATTGTACTAAAATTAACTCATAGAAGTCCTATATTTCATATTTTAATTTCTGTGTTGATAAGCAATATATTACCTAATTTCCCGAGGCTGCATGTGAATGTAACTACATGATAGTCCTTCACCTGTGATGCCTAAATGCTAGTTTGTTCACAGCCAATGAATGAGCAAACATCCTAATGCTTGTGTGTTTCTGTGTGAGTATAAATATTGTTATAAAAAATAAGATATCACAAACTGTTGTTGCAAACTGTATTGTCTCACTCCCTCATCTTTATATTAGTCACAATCATTAATGCCGTAAGTTTGTCCTTAGTTCTCAAATGTCTTGGAACATAAAGCCATAAGATGACTTCTATATGAAGTCATCATTATTTAATTAATTCTTCCTGTAATGTGCTCTTTTACACCTCCACTATTTCTTCTTCCTCACCCCCACCTGTTCTCTTCTAAGAGAAAGATATTTTAAGATACCGCTTTCAAAAATTGTTTCGGGTACTCAGTAGCCTGACTGTCAATGGAAGTGCAAAAGATTCATGGTGTCTTTTGAAATCAAAGCTTGTTCTATGTGGTTCCTGTTGAGAGTTTTTTCAGTTGCTGTACAGTGTTGTGTTTAACAGAGGTCGATATCAAAACCACATTGGTTTCATCTGGGTCGTTATTTATAATATTGCAAAATCATTGATCACAGCCCCTCCCCTCCATTAGATAAGAATATTTTTTCATAAAATACTATAATAAATATTGATAGCAGAGATAGACTCTAATGTCCAGCTTGACTAGACAGATTTGGTCTCTCTTTCCTCTTTTAACACATTGAAATATGAGATGTTAGTCCTGTCAGCCATTCCAGAGCAAAGCTGATAACCATCGCGACCAGGTGACACCCTCTTAGTTATATGGGGAATTAACAGAAT
This sequence comes from Cuculus canorus, assembly GCF_017976375.1. Classification (NCBI taxonomy): domain Eukaryota; kingdom Metazoa; phylum Chordata; class Aves; order Cuculiformes; family Cuculidae; genus Cuculus; species Cuculus canorus. The sequence goes on from NC_071401.1 coordinate 84,992,087, forward strand.
GTTTAGTCCCTGCCTTTACCAGCAACTCATACCACTTATTTTCCAGAGGACATGAATAATAGAAATACAAACCTTTATTCACATCTTAGAAGTGAAGGCCTGTGATTCACCTGTCTCCCATCCTAATAACATTCACTTCTGACTTAGGGTAGTCAATATATTAGTTTGAACTTGCTCTTGGGATTTCGGCTCATCTGAAAGGAAATTATAGGGGTCTGCTGTTTCCTGTGGTTCAGTCTTATGTTTCTTGTTTTGCTATTCCTAAGATGATGAGCAAATTAGGTTTTAATAAATTGTTTGTTACACCATCAATCTTGTGCTCAATCTATGGAATTAATAAATGGAAGCAAAACTAATGTGAAGAAGGGCGTTATTTTCTTTTGCAGAGGAGGAGTAGATTATATGATAAAAATCAAGGACTAGATATTGTTTTTCAGATTTACTGAAAAGAGCACATGGAATAAATTAATCAAAGTTGTTTCATTCAGGAGATCTGTTAGAAGGGTTTAACAGGGACCCAGTGAATTTTAAATATGTAGACAAAATTGACACTTAAGCTCCAGGGTTACATATAGTGTGCACATGTGTTTGTTTCATGGTGATTTCAATTTACGCATCTTTTTTCAGGAACAATAGATAATTTTGGGTGCAATAAATTATTCACAAACACTGTATTCAGCTTTTCTACAATGTCAGTATTATGATTAGTTACTTCAAGTTTGTTTCAGCAGCAATGTAAGGTCAGTGTTTCTTTCTTCTTTTTGATACTCTAGGAAGCAGACACGGAAAGACAAAAGATGAAAGCTCCTATTCACAGCTTGATTCTCTTGTATGCTACTCTAACTCAGAGCCTGAAGGTTGTGACCAAAAGGGGATCAGGTAAGTAAGTCTTTACTCCATCTTTACAATGTGGTTTGGAAAGAGGTGCTTAATATTTGCATGTATATACTAAGATGTTGTTATACTCATTTGAAACATAGTTAAGAGGATTTCGAAATATACGTAGTAGTTTCTCTGTATTTTTAGACTATATTTTGTCACGTGAACTTGATGAAAAAAACAAAAATGCTGACATCAGATATGTAATGTGAAGCCATTGTAATGATTCATCTGCTGATGGAAAGTTATTCCTGGAACAATTTAAGTTACTTAAAAGACTTTGTTGCAGTCATGTTGTTAATGCGTACTACTAGATTTCTGTTTGACTATTATGACTACTTTATGGTGAAGAATCTCATAGATATGAAGATCATGCAGTACTGATTTAGGCTACTGATTTTTGTAATACAATAAATACATCAAGCACATTAAATTTAATATCCATGGAGAGTGAACAGCACAAACTGGTTTTGAAAGGGTCACCTGGTACATGGTTGAAGAGTTCAATTCAGAGAAGGAAATACTGACAGTTTTTCAGAAACCAAGCAGATGGTGACTTGATTACCAAACATTTTTCATACAAATTCATATAGAGTTATCTTCATATGTAAACAAAGGGAACACAGTGATTTGGGGTTCATTTTTTGTCCTGAAATTCTAATTTTCCCCTCTTTCACTTCTCATTGAATAATGAAAAAAAATAGGGGATGCTGCTTCTGCAAACTGTCTTGCTGTACAGCACTGAAAGACACTAAATTCTTAATTGAAATCTTAATCGCATATTGATGGAATTAGTTAATTTGGTTTGTTGTCACTAGTTATTTTGCTTCTGGCATTGGTGTGTTTCAGGTAGTTTTTTGTTGTACTGTTCCAGAAGTCTGGCCCTGATTTCTTTTTGTATTTTTTTTAAATATGTTTCTAGCTGGAGTTCATTAGTAGTTGTAAACTGGTGCTCAGGGGGGACACATTTTGAGCAAGAGCTTAAAACATATGTTGTATTTTCAATGGATTGTAGCAACATTATGAAACTGATTCTCTCTCCCATATTTCAGTGACTGGAAATGTAGATGGAGGCAAAGCAAACAGGGAGTACTATTATAAAGTAAGGTAATTCTCAACCAAGATTTGAGATTAAAATATATTTGGGGTTATTTCAACTCAAGAACACTGGAATATGCGGACTGTGTGCAGAGAGAAAGTTGGTGATGGGTTGATGTGTTTGTAGTATGATGTTGAAGTTTAGATAGATATCATAGTTATCCTTTGAATATGTCTGTGTGAGATTTTTCTCGTTGACTAATATTTAATACTTGTAATCTTTAAGTTGAGGCCCCTTAATCCATATTTAGTATAAGCGTTATCAATCATATTTAAGTAACTTTTACAATGGCATCCATTTTTTAAGGAACCCCAAAAAACACCCAGTCATCAGATACCTGTTACTTGAAAGTGACAATAGGACGACTTGGGTCATCTTTGCATTTTATTTCACTATTTTTGCCTGTATCCTGTTCCGCTGATTAACCAATGCAGGGAAGAGTGGTAAATATACATTTTAATTTCTGTTTAGGAAAGTGATCTATTTGCTGCCCAGCAAAAGAAAAAAGCATGCAATACTTTTAAGATGTAGAGGCTATATTCTCATCCTGATGCTGTAATAAAAAACAAACATTGTAGTGAAAATCTTTGGATCATACATTACTGTGACACGGGGTTCTTGGTGTTCTTGCATGAGATCTGCTTATCCTGCATATAGTTTCAATTAACTGTGTCGCCAAAGAGGCCTGTTTGTCCTACTGTATGTGCAAACGTAAAATATCTGATTTGGTCATCTTGCTTTGGCCTTTGGTCATCTTGCTTAGTGACTTTAGACTTCAAGAACTTCCACAGAAATAGGTGAAATGTAGTAACGTGGTGGTGCTTGGTTTGTTTTTGTTGTAGTTGGTTTTGGTTTGGTTTTGGTTTACTTTGAATTTTTTCCTCTCTTGGGTGCTCGGGAGGCCTCTTTTGCAATCCTGAAGTGCTTCTACAAGGATAGCCTTACTTTAACAGAAGTTTTAGCAAAATAAGGTTCACTCAGCAGTACTTTTAAGAAAATATTTTACTAAAACTAATACAACTTATTAACAGTTTCAAATCACCCTTTAACATAGAATGGATTTATTTTACCTTTAGAGCATATGGTAACTGTGTTTGTTACATAAGAATGGCTACATGAGCAGTAACAATTCGATTAATAAATACAATGATGTAAAAACCGTTTCTCTAGATCTACATATATTCAGAGACTCAATTAGTTTTAAGCACCTTAAAGTTTTCCTGTTCATTATAGTTGAATGCTCAACACCTGCAAGTTGTAATGCCTTCTTAAGCAAGAAAGATAAGATCTTTTGCCCAAGTCTTCATCATTCCAACCTCCGAATTCAGACCAGAAGCAATTGTTAACTGGGTACTTTAGGTATTCAGTGAAGTCCCCATGAGTTTCTGGAGAGGCTGTGGAGTCTACAACAGCAACTGCAAAGACAACGTTCATTTGGCGCTTAGTGGATATCAGATGTAACTTACTAACCAGGAAGCTGACTTTTGCACTACTTCTTGGCTTTCTTAAGTATCTCAAAGCATCTTGCTTTGTGAAACAACTCCTGTTTTCGATCACCGTGTCCTGCATGATGCAAAGGAAATATAAATACTTAAAGCATGCATCTTTTGATTTGTTCAGCACGTGGTTTTACTGGAATTGTCTTAAACCTCAAAATCATAGGAAATATTGCCTGCTTTTTAGCATGATACCAAACTTCATATAAATTTACAATATGCCTAAAAAATGCATAGATTTACTTTTTTGCAGTCTACTTAGTGGCTCTTGCTCAATGCAGTCCTTGATAGTGTTTTGAGAACTTTATGTTAATGTGTTAATGCATTTCTGTGTTTTCTTGTCAGTGATTTTTCCTGAAATTATTTTGTTTCATAGTTTGAACTAAATTGTAGATATTTTTTAGCCATGTGGTTTAACAGCCTTAGAAACTTAGGTTTCGTAATGTCTGTTCTTTTCAGGTTGAGTAGCATTTGATCACTAGCTTGTGGTGAATAGGGTTTTTTCTTATGAATTATTTAATAATCATCAAAGAGGAAGTAGGTTAGGAAAGAGAGCCTCATGCTGATCCATACAGATTTGGGGTTTTTTCCCCTACCATGTATGTTAAATAAAATACTTGAGCACCGCATTGCCATCTGGTTTGGTTTTTTTTCCCCCAAGGATGCTGAATAGAGAAAGAAAATAAAGGACTTTTTTTTGCTATTAAAACCCAAACCTATTAAAATGAAGAATGGAGAAAAAAATCTGTAAAAAGATTTTATTATAGAAAGAATTATGATTTGTTCAGTATAATTAGACAGTATTAATGTAGAGGCATTTAATACATTGTTGTTGTCTAATAGCAATCTAGTGTTGCCTTGAATCAAAAAAGGTAAGCGTTGTTTTTGCTTTCTGCAGTTACCTGTTTTTTCTACAGATTATTATGCATCATCAATTAATTAATTAATATTCAGTGTTCAGTTCTGCTATTGTGAATGGGAATTTTCTTTCCTAGGTCAAATTTACTCTATGATGAAATAATTTAAATGGAAGACCACTTTTTCCCATGATGGTTTATTAGTATATGTATGAGATTCCTCACATCATTGTGATGAGATTAAAGTATCTTGTCATGTAGGAGAAGATTACTTCTCTTTTTAGTGTCTAGTATTTCTGTGCCTTAGCTATGATGGATGACTATGGATGGTTCTACTTGTGTACTTGTATGGAAGATCAACATTATGAAGAAAAGCAGTAAAGAGCTTTGACATTGCGATGGGTATTTCTGAATTTTAGTTTCTTTTATAGGAGCAAAATATGCATTTTAGCTAGATACAATTATTCAAGATTTATTTTTTTCTGTTTTAACTAGGGGAATTCCAAGGAACAGTCTGAGATTATATAGTAAAATGTCAAGTGATTATTCTGCTTGACAAATTCAGTTCTCTTAAAGAACTATAAACAGACATTTTTCTAAAGTATGCCCTTCTATGAATTTTTATGAATTATTTCTCATGTAAGAGTGATATGTTTTAGAGACTAATATCAGATACATAAAAAAATATCTCTACACAAATGAGACAGTTTTACTTTTTAAAAAAATATTTCTTTTAAATGGAAAAGGTACACGTGATCAGTGCAACATTGACCTTAAGATAAGCAAAGCCAAGATTTTACATGACAAATGTCATAATGAGAACTCAATAATTTATTAAAAAAAATTTAAAAAATTAAATCCGTGGCATGAAAATTCTTCACCTGTGACAGTTTAAGAACTCTTTTCAGGTAGGAAGACTTTTTGAATTCAGTTTATGCATTTGTGCCCAATACTTGTACTGCCACTATTTTACAGAAAATAATTTAATATCTATATCTAGAATACAGCTTACGTGTCAAAAATGCTTAAAGAAATTGCACACAATTGAGTGCTGCGGCTTAGCAGAGGACTGGTACCCAGTATTTGAGTATTTGGGTTTGTATTTTGTTTTGTATAGTCTATTTATTAATCTTTTATAACCCCTCTAGATGAGACTTAGTCTTAAATCACCCTATTCTTCTAAGTGTCTTTCCTTCAGTGGTGCCATTGTCTTCCTCATTCTGCCTGTGTTTTGATCGCCTGAGTATTTTCTTCTTGGATTCTTGTCAAAAGATACTTAGTTGATAAATGTCATGTTGTGTCTGATATACACTGAATAGTAATCAGATGGTTAAAAAAATAAATGAATAGACATATATCTGTTGTTCTTTTTCTTACACAATTTATAGACCGAACACTCGCATATACACTACTTCAAGTACACTGCGCTTGGATCAAAGCATTTACAGCAATTAAAGGGTATACTTCTTGTAAGCATTAGGACTCTATGGCAGTTGATATTCATGGTCTCTAGCTGCTATTTTCACAGTTAGTTTTCCAGTATTAATTGATATTTGTGGCTTGTTGGGTGGTTACACAAATCCTGAAATAATATTTAGAATCTATCTGATGTACATAATTAAATTCCGTGAGCAAGGCTTTTATAATTTGAAACAGCTAAGACTGTTATTATTACTATGAAAACCTTTTTCTGTTTTTCTGGTGGCAAGAAGCAGAAGTGTAGTGAAAGTTGGTCCTAAGCAAAGATGTGTGCAACTTTCTTATTGCGTTGGAGGAACGGGAATATTTTTGCATCATGACCTGATTAAGAAGTGCACTTCATTTCACATGAGGATTGTTTCATAAAACTCATTTTGACTTGACATATACTTATGCAGCCTTGTTTGTGGCATAGCTGTGGGACTGAATGGGGAGAACTCTCTGAAACATTTTCTTTTTGAAAGAGAAGAGAGAGAGAAAGATGAGGGGAAACCTTTACAGTTAAAGCCGCAGTGGAGATTAAATGGAAATCCCTGTTGTTCATTCTCAGACAACTTTCTTATGTACAGAAAGTACATGTTCTTTTTTTCAATGGAAGAATGTATTTTTCTGAAAAAAAAAAAAATAATCCTTTACAATATTTCTTTAGCTACAGAATGTTGTATGTGTTGCTTTGCTATGGAGTAATTTTCATCATATAGTTTTCATTTGAAAAAAACCCTGAAAATAATCTTGTTGGAAAGAACACTAGTTTTTTTTAGTGAGCTTAAATAGATACTTGGTCACAGAGATGGTTTGATGGTCTCTATTTTTTTAAACTAAGAATGCAGTTCAATGTGTCGGATGAACAGCAATGATATGTATTGTTTACTATGGGGGTGGGCGAGGGGCTATTATTAAGAAAGAAAGAAACATCATTCTGTGCCTCTAGAGGATTTGGCCAATAAGAAACAATTACATTGCAAGCATAAATCCTTTATGACACATGATTTATTTTGGAGACACTGTGAAAGCCGTTACTGTTACTTGTCCTGTGAGCATTTATGAACAGGGTGACTGGCATTTAAAAAATAGTTATATGACCTTTTGTTGTTGCTAGGATCCATACTAATACTTTTCAGAGTCCTGGAAATGGTGAATAATACCATTATGTGAAAAGACTGTCTGTGTGCTAGCAAAGGGTCAATGTTTTGTAGTGTGCGATACATATTGAGAAAAAAACTAATGATAGTCAAGGAGACAAAACAAAATCTAAAGCCAAGAAGACAACAATAGGTATTCTTACATAGTTTGGTCACTGAGTTATAGTAGCTTTTTAGAGTGACTCTGCTTCCACTTCTCCACTTGCCCTGAGGAATGGTTAGCAATTGTTTCACTGATGGCAAATGGCCAAGAAGATGTAGAATTACCAGTGATCTCTGATCAGAAATAGCTGTTGCAGAAGATTTACTTGTTTGAATGTTTTGCTGACAATTTCATATTAAATAATGACTGTAAGGTGACAAAAAAACCTCTCTAGAACAAATAATGACCATCTGATAGATTTGTCTTTAAGTGTACTCAGTTCTGAAATATTATTAAAGTATAAAAATAAGCTGTGATACTAAGTTTTGCCCTTTAGAATATTTTATTACACTTAAAGCAAATTAAAATTGATGAAATCTGTCATGTATTAGAATGTTTACTGACTTGTTCTTTCTGAAAGATGGCGAGAAAGTGCTATCAGTGCTATACACACATGTGAAGTAACTTAGCATGAAAAGAGCAGGTAATCCTTTAGATTGCAGTATCAAAATCTTCAGCCATTCTTGCTCAAACTTGGTTTTGCTTTTATGGTCTTTTTTTCAAATGCAAAATGCACGTTGCCCATCGTTACTTTAAGATTTATTGTTGTATCTGTTATTCAAAACAGTTTTTTTGCAATAACAAGGAGAATTATCTCACTCCTATGATGACATAATAAATTATGACATAGTTATGTTAGTTGAAAGATGAGTGCTCCTGTAATTTTATTGCCTTGCGCTGAAGGCTTAACTCATTTCAGGAAACTATCAGGTGTACAGATGTAAAGCAGACATTTGTGTTGAAGCAATCTGCAAATTCATTTGGAGCAGCCCACTTCCACAAGTGACTCTTTTTCATTGTTGGCAATGAGAGGGCTGCAAACTTGAAAACAAGGAGCAATTTTTCTTCTCCTTTTAAATAAATTTTAATTCCAATTAAAACAGTTTCGACTGACAAACCTAATTTTAATTGCAATATCATTTACATTGGAAGGGACCTCTTACAATCATCTGGTGCAATCCCCCTCGTTCAAGCAATGTCAGCTGCAACAGATTGCTAAGGACTGCGTGCAGTTAATTAAATGACTTCAGGACTGTTCTTTAAACATTTTTTTAATGAATTTAGGCAAACCTTTTAGAGATTATATGTACATGCTGCAGTCTCTGACCCTTGCTTTTTTTCCAGATGAGAACTTCCCTAGACATCTATCTCATAATAGATTTTCTTATCTCCCAGTGGAAATCGTGGCATGTTTAGGATGGTAACACTGAATTGCTCTAATATGGAGTTACAACATACCAACAAAACACCTGGAGCTATTGTAATGCCAGGTTCTAAAATCTGATGTAACTTGAAATAACATTAGATATGATAACTTGGTATCTGTTCAGGATGTTCAGATTCTTTCACAGTGCAGTTATTTCTTTCTTGGAAATTACAAATGTATTCAAACTCTATTGAAACATTAGCCAATAAAAGAGACATGTTAAGCTACATGGAAAAATCAGTGCATACGCTGTGTAGTTTACCATTCCCTTGCTACCTCGCTTTTAGCCATAGTTATCCTTGATAATATGAAAAACTTAGTATCTTATTATGGGAAAAGTAATTGGCTAATCTGAGACATGCTACCTTTATGCACTTTTATATAATTCACTATAATCTTCTTTTATGAGGTTTGTCATAGTAGTTACAACAAAGACAGTGACTTGGGATATCAGAATTAAAGAGCAGGACAAAAAGTCAACGACTTTCAAGAAAAGCATCAATGTACATGTATTGTCTAGATAAGAAGAATGCAGTCCAAAGTAAAGCTGTTAATGCTGGTTTTTTTAATAAGTACAAGGTTGGCTTGTCTGAAACTCCAATTTTTTGGCTCAGTGTCATTGACCATACAACCTAGAGTGAATCTGTACACACATAGGCATCAATATCTGTGCTATGAGGGAAGGCTAGATTGCTTCCTAGGGATCATGGAACATATCGAGATGCTGTTAAGCTGTTGCATTGGTGATTGCTTGGGTGCAGCACAGCAGAGGAGGAGGGAAAACATAAAGCAATGCTGTCAAACTCTGAGCTCTTTCTAATCAAATGGACTGAGCCAAGTACAACGAGGAGTCCAGCTGCCTTTCCTAGGAGTGAATAATGCAAGCCCTGTGATTTCACAAGGGGCCTCCTGAAGGCCAGTGAATGCCCTGCTTTCTTTCTGCTGACTGCATCAGGCCGCTTTGAGCACTCTGCAAGAAAAACATTTTTTTCCTATCATCAATTTTATTTTTTCCATTGGCAAAACTATAACTATTATTTATATTGTTATAATTTAAGAGACAAAATAAAATTTAGCTTTGTATTTTCCTAGGAAATTGAATAAGAATCAATAACAGAACATTCTAGTTGGAGTAGGTGGGCCACAAATATGCATGCATTCATTTTATAGTATATAGCAAGCAAAATGGGACTGCTAACAGATGAAGTAGGAAGCGTAAAACAGACAAAGTATGGGAAGAAATAGTGACAAACGATGTTTGTCAGAAAATGCATTTTTATTGGGAAAAGTAGCTGTAATTTCAAGAAGAGAAATAAATTTCTTATGGTTAATAAGAATTATAAGAATTACAGAATTGGATGGCCTATATTTTTTAATTGTAATGATTTTTATGTATATTTGAAATGTATTCCATAAAACTCACTTGAAAATAATTCATGTATAACATTTGAGATAAGGAAAACGCTTATTATTTCTTTTTCTCACATTTTCAAAGAAACAAATGCATGACAAACTTAGTTCAGTCTATTAATAACTTTCATTGTTTCCCTTGAAATAGCTGCCAACTCTTATTGTCATCTGAACTTCTTTTTTTACAGTTCCTAGCGAGGTTATCATAGATATATACAATGGCATAAAAATAATGAGATTATTTAAAAAAAAAAAAATGTTTGGACAGGTTGTCATTTAACAACCTAAAAATTCTGTCGCCCCCCAAAAAAAAGACTTAATCTGATAGAAAAAGCAGATAACAATTTTTAATAGATAAGGCAGTGACTGAATTCCAGTGTGATTACACTTTGAAAGTGTCCAGAGAAGCTGTTAGCTCTCCTCCAATAAGAGTCCACTAAAAAGCAGCTGTCCTTGCCATCATCTGACTAGTGTGAGACCGTCTGTAATTCAGGGCAAACTTATGAGAACTGAAATTTTATTCATATTTAACCAGGTGGATTGCTGTCTTTTTTGGCACTTTGCTACTGTTAAGTAATGAATGTGCAATAAACCTGTGTTTCAATGTAGATCATGCTATTCTTATACCCGTACAAAGCCAGCATGTTTTATATGTGTTTGGCATTGAAGAAAGTTAGATAAAATGCTGCTGTTAATACAAAATCTAGAGTAGTTGCTGCACTTAGGATTCATGTGAGCTTCTACCCTAAAATGGTATTGATCTCAATGGGTAAAATCAGTCATTAATTTCAAACTGTGCTTGAACAAGACCATTCAGCAGAGTTTCCTTCTCACTATCAGCACATGAAACAGCTGAAGTTTTATTTTCTGGTAAGTCTAACTATGAGATCCAAAGAAAATACTGAAGTCCTGTGCTAAGTCTCCAGAATTAATAACACTGGGGAGAGAAGAGACTTGAGTTTTTGTTTTGTTGGTTGGTTGATTGGTTGGTTTTTTTTTGTTCTCTATGATTCAGTCTTTCATTATAAGCTAGATGAGGAAGAAAGGTACATTCCATGGTCTTTAAGACATTTACCCATTTCCTTCCTTCAGTATAGATACACAACGTGAAACATGTCACGAGGTATGGTATTTGCCCATCACTCAACAGCAAACTGTTAATGTTCCTGAGCTGAGAAACTCAAGAAAAGGCTTCAAAGCTGGCTTTCTGTGACAAGATGCATTCAACATCAAGTATTGACGATTATGCTCAACAGAGAGAGGCTTCTGTCTCCTGCACATGATTTCCTACATAGATGTAGACAGTGCAACAATCATCCTCCTCAAAATCATTGCTGTTGAACATTTTATGTCCAAGTTCTGAATTCTGTCAATCACAACTTTTGTTTTATTTAAACTGAAAATCACAGTAATCTAGTTTCTGATAAAGGCAGTTGCAACTTTTATTAATATGTAGGAACTCTTGGAAATGAATTACTGTGACACACTCTGCTGTGTAATTTCAAATGTATCTGATTGGCTAATTGTTTACTTATATCATAGCTGTTTTGTTACACTGTAAATGGCACAGTTCCTTTCTTTTTCTACCTAAAATTATTAAAAATAATTTAATTGAATTTATGTTTTATTAGGTTGATTTCATAGAATCATAAAATGGTTTAGGTTGGAAGGGACCTTAAAGATCATCTAGTTCCCACCCCCCTGCCGCGGGCAGGGGCATCTCATACTAGATAAGGCTCCTCAACCTGGCCTTGAACACTTCCAGGGAGGGGACATCCACAACTTCCCTGGGAAACCTGTTACAGTGTCTTACCACCTTCATTTTGGAGAATTTCTTCCTAATGTCTAAGCTAAATCTTATCCTTCCAATTTAAAGCCATTCCCCCTTGTCCTATTACTACATGCCCTTGTAAAAAGTCCCTCCCCAGCTTTCTTTTAGGTTTTCTTAATATATTCCTTGAATATAGCTCCTTGGATATATTCCTTGAATATAGTTCTTTATTTTCTCTCCCATTTGCCTGATCTTAATTTCTAGGCCAAATTTAGTATGAAAGCTTTAAGTCTTGCTTCTCTCTTATGGGAAAGGTCAGGCATCAAGTTCCATCACACTCTAGAGAGCAGAATAATGTGTTATGCATACTTTGTTCACAGTCCTTCACTGCTGTGGTGAATTCTCAATGGTAAGTCACATGTGAGAGTAATTTAGAGCCTAGAGCTATATCAACAGCATTGGTTACTATTGTTTCAGTAAAGGTTCTGCTCATAACTTTTGACAGGACAAACAGTTAAGGCTTTTCAGAAAACCATTATAATGCTTAATTAAATTGTTATAAAAGTCATGTAAATGTTAGTAACCTGTAGTGATACTATTGTATAACACTGTTTTTTTAAGCATATAGACAAGGAAAGGCTTGTTAGGAAGCATGGTGTCTTCTATTAGATGAATGGGTGCTCTTTTGAAGGAGGTCATCTTTGTCACTGTCAGGTTGTGTGGGGGAAGCAGATCACCTAGAGGAGATTGTATATAATTCAGGGATATATTGAAAAAAAAAAGAAAATAGGTTGTTAAGGAGTTAACACAAATTCAGTAGAGGTAATAATTAAGCTGGACTGTCATGAAACTATTCCATTTCTATCGGGCTTTATTATTCAAAAGTAATCAATGTCAGGTTTACGGGTCTTTAGGAGAATGTTCTTACTGTAAGGAAGACTTTGCTGTCCCTAAGAAACAAAATTTTCTTCAACATCAAAAGCTCACTTGCCTTGAATATTGTATAATTTATGTTATCTGTATCTCATGAAGGAGCAAATATTTCTAAATGTAATTTTTCTGCACATTACATTTTTTAATATCCTAGGGTTTGGGATAAAATATTTTCTCTACCTACACACCTAGGCTCCTGCTTTCCAATGTATGACTTAAAACTACAAAATTATGCAGACTGATGGAAACTGTGATGGGGTCAGAAGACAAAGAAGTTGCATCATGGTTAGGAACATTATCTGTTTCAGATGGTATGAATGGTCATTTTTTTTTTCATGGTAATGAACTTCAAAAATTTTAGATAAATCTCCTTGGCCACAGTTTACTTTTGACTGTATTTTAATCTGTAATTCAAACATTTTTTAAAGGGTTAAAAGGGCACATTTTTGGTCTTCTGAATGTGATATTCCATCTTCTTATACCTTTTTCAGGACGGTGCTGGATATCATGTATATAATGCTCAAGGATGGACCATTGACACAGTTATAAGATGTTGGGGGGTTTGCTTTGTTTGTTAGGTTTGCTTTCCTTCTGGGGTTAACATCCAAAGGGATTAGTGTGTCAGCTCAGAAAGTAATCACAGGTAATTGATCCACATGTAGCTAAACTCAGAGTGTTAAAAAAGAGTTGAATTACTTTCACTGAAAAAAAGAGAGAAAGCTCTAGGCACAGGTGCAGGAGAGGAAGTTATGTGAACAAAAAGTCAAACCAAAACGAGAAAGCAAATTCTGAATTTATTTTGTTTTGTGTAAAATTTTATTTTCTTCAGTTCCCAAGACAGTTTTAGAGTTGTTAAAGGATGATTTAAAATAAAATACAAATGTGATGAACAAAACAGTCCTGAAGCAGAGTGTTTCACACTTAAAGCTGAGTCTTCAAACTGTTTTTTAGAAGTGTTCAGTTACTGAGTTTCTCTTGTTTTGGCTGAACGTAGCTAGTATGGGATTATGCAGAGATGATGCACTCTAAGATAAAGGGAGAGCTGATTTTTTAAGACAAAATCTGGATGAGCAACTTTAAACTCACCTTCTACTGAATTGCAAGTCCCACATCAATGGTATGACTCTGCTTCATGTATGAGAAGGATCTATGTAATGAACCAGCTGCAACTTTAGATAGAGACACACACAAAGGGGCAGCATCGATTTGGAGAGATCTCCAAATACAGTTATTTGTAATCTTCCAATCAGTTATCTATAACAGTCAAGCAATCTATATTTAACACCAGATAGATTAGTATATTTCAGTTGTTGGAAGAGCTGGGAAACATTATTTACCCTGAACAGGTAAAAGATATAACTTATATATTGAATGCAATATAGTTAAACAAGGCAAATATATTGCCACACAAAATATTTTATAAGGAAAATGTTAAGTTACCAAGTATTAATTGGTAAGGAATGCATATTTAAAAATAGATTTAAAACCAAACGAACAAACCACAAAGCCAAGAGGGAACATAAAGATCTCAGATTTTAGTTTCTTAGATTTTAATTAAATGCATGTTAATATTCTTAGACTGTTCAAATGTAGTCTTTCCTCCTTTCTGGATACTCACTTGTTTCTGTCCAAAAATAGCTCAATCCAACAATCCAGCTCTTTTGTCAAGTTTCCCTCTTGACTTTTGAGTTGTTACTGAGCTTCTCAACTTGACAGTCTGTAAATAAAAAGCACTTCCTCTAGCTGATTTTCAAGATTGCTGCTCTTAACAATCAAATTCCTCAAACATATTTAGAACAGGTTCAGAACAGATGTAAATCTTTGCAGTTTCAAGAAACTCAGTAGAATTCCAGTGAATGTATTTATGTCACTTTGTTCTTTTACTTTGGAAGAAGAAACAAAATGGCAAATTAGTCAATTATAGCTCTTAGGGATCATCTGTATATTTTAAAATAGCCTGAACTTTTATATACTTTCTCCCAATAATTGATTCTAGCATTGCACTGCCTTTATTAAGCACAGAAAGTGCAATAGTTGAACTGCAGTATTTCATGAGATGCCCTAGAGGCATCAACATTTGGACATGTGTCTGATTCAGAGCTCCTGTATCATTCTTGCTCTGGGCAAGGAGGGTAATTTGCTGCTGGCCTAATTTTATGAGCACGAAGTTTCTAGTTTCAGCTCTACCATCTCTTCCTGTCTGTGTAGCTTCAATTTTCTGGCCAGGAAATGCTCCCTAGTCCAAGGTTTTGACAGAGTGAACAAAGAATGAGGGGAGATATTGCATTGCATTAGTCTGGAGGAAGTGTCTTGTTCAGTAACAGTTGAGCCCTTCAACTTTCAACTCTGTCCAGTAGAAGCTTTATTGCGTTTTGACATTTTTAAGTGCATATCAAAAAAATGACAAATAATAAAGTGTTAATATTAGAGTTAAAGTAGTTTTGTCTGCAGTTCGACTAGATTACAGATGAATGTATGACTTTTGCACTTTTCACATGTTTATGTAATGTTTTAAAGGCATCCTTATCTTTAGGGAGAGGCTAGGGTTTCTTCAGTGTGTGCAAAACAGCACATACAGATGCAAATGAGTGGATCTATGGACTGAATCCAACTCACTGCTTTAAAAAGAAAATGTTGTTTTAGATGTCAAATGCTAGAAGTCACTATTTGACTTTTGAAATTATCGTTTTGACCATCAAACAGTGTTTGCTTGTTTCTTTTTTTTTTTGTGCATGGTTAATATAACTTCTAATTTATTTTACTGTGTCGCCCTGCACATCCGTGATATGCTGACGGAGAACTTTTTCTAAAGTAATATTATATTTCCTGTTCCTGTAATGTTATGTATGGTTCTAGGAGGGATTCTATTATATAACATCACATTTATTTCTTCTGATTCTATTCAATATAGTGTATTTGTGCTTTCTACTCTGAAATACGTTAGTAGATCAAAATCACAATGGGATAATCTGTTGGATTGGTGGTGGAGAGGACTGGTGGGGCTGCAGTCAGGCAGACCGCATCATGTGCTTGGCGTTTCTACAAAATCATTGTATTAAATTAATAGTCACATCATTTTCAATCTCATTAAATTTGGCTCCACTTTCGAATTTATATTATGATCATGGGGAGGGGTAATTTTCTTATGTCTGACTTTTATAAATGTACTGTAATTCAAAGTCATGACCATGTAGTGTTATATTAGTAAGGAATGAAGTAAAGCAAACACCATTCAGCTGAAGGGAGGTTCTACAAAAATCTTGGAGAGAACACTTAAATATTAAAAGTTACATCTTACATGGCATTTTGGCATCAGATACTTCTCAGTCTAGCTATTTCTGAGAGAATATGTCTGTCAACCATTTTTGGTCCTGTTCTGGTAAGGAAACGCATACAGTAGTAATCGTATCAATTACCATCCACTAAAGAATTGACTTACAGGAATTTCTAAAAATAAAGATGTCAGTCAGCTATGCATGTTGCTACCATATATACAAAAATTTTGACACCTTTGAAAATTTTATCCTCATTTCAAAAGAGAAAATTCAGAAAAGCAGAGACAAGTGGCAGAGGTCTAAGCAATGGTGGTTTTGTGGATGCTCTTTATTTTTACCATCAAGAGCATAGGACCAGTTTCAACATTCTCTCTCAGAAGGGAAAATGACAGAACGTGTCTATGGATCTTTAGCCTGGGAGGCTTCCCAACATCCCATAACAAATCTAAGTTTCATTGATGACAGTATCATACACTTCCATGAATGGTTTGAGGCATTCCTCTCCCTCCCTTCCTCCAATATTAAGTCAGATGGTGTTATCATCTGAGTGCCTGCAAAAAAGGCACATTTCTTCCATGGTGTATGTGCAAAGCAGAAATCAATGCTGTTTATTCAAACTTATTTTTTATCTTTCATCAGCAATTTGAGCCCCACTAGCATTTTCTTAAACATTTAATATCTGTCTCATTACACATTAAAATTTTCAGTGGTCTAATGAAGGTGATGTTCTACTGAGTAATAGGATAAAATACTTCATCTCAATTTTCCCAGGAAAAAAATCACTTTATTTTTAACTCTGACCTTTCTGCATTGTTTCACATCTCTTCTCCCCAGACAGGAACTGACTATTGAATATATTTGGCTACCTTTGTTCAGCTACTGTTCTCAGTGTTTAATTACTACAAGTATATGTTTTTAAAATATTTTCCAGAGCTGTAATGGTATAATAGATACATCCATTACTACTTGCTTAAATGAAGCATGTGCAAAGTGAAGAGAAGATCCAAATCTCTGAAGATATCTCATTTTACCTATCAGTTATTCAAACGCTCAGAAGGTGACTTTAAGTTTTAAAATCCAGTCTTTCTTTAAAAGGCTGAGGAATTAAGTTAATATTTTCTTTTTTTTATTATTTAATTCATCTGTTTTTGAAGTAAGCATATCTAAAAAAATGGTTTTAAAAGCTACATCTTTCTATCAACATGAGGTTTTAAATTCTGCATCTGAGCAATAGAAACAAATCACCTCCACAGAAAAGTATCTTTCCTTTTCTGGAAAGAGTGATACTTACAGTTATTTCTCTACTTCCAAGCACTGTAAATAGCTTCACATGGTACTACTACATATAAAATTCCAATAGGTTTACAATCAATCTAGATTCCTGTCATTTGTGCATCCTTAGCATTATGTTGCCTAATCATATCTACTTTGTTTAGTCTGGGAATTTCTGTCCAGTCCCCTCTCACTGATTTGGGAATAAATAGAACACCTTTAATTCAGTCCTGTAGTGATGCAGAACAATGAACAGTAAAGGGTTTATGTGCACATGCCTTTGTCTCCCCTTCCTCCTTTGTTTCTCCTTCTTCCCTTAGAAAAGGAAGCATGCGTTTAACTTTATTTTTCAACACAAGTTTCAGTGAGATCTGAAAGCAATAAAATGGGGGGGAAAAATAAATCTAAGCACTGCTGTAAGTAAAAGAGCTAAAAAATGGAAGCTACAGATGGATCCATCAGAGAAGCACTTAACATAATTAAGCAGAAATTACAAATTATGGTTGATTTGGTTACAGCATATTCTGTTGTGTTTTCCACAGAAACCTCCCATTCAGTGGCTGAATGGAGGACACCACCCATGTTAATTTCTACTAACTTCTTGTGAACCTGATTAAAGTCTTTAAATTTGTCTTTAGCTAATTTACCTCCATCACAAAACCAATGTTCTTCAGAATCATTCTTGTGGGGATAATTTTTTACAGTTAATTAGATGTTCATTAGCTAACAGCCAGTAGAAAGCAGGAAGTTTCTTGGTTCAGCTGTTAATCGATAAATTAACCCTGTTCTTCCTAGCTAATTTTTTAGACAGTGAAAAATTCCTTTCAGTGTTCTTGAAAAATACCTATGCTGTAAACCAAATATTCAAGAGGACGTAGTACACATTTCTCTCAATGTTGTCAAAATCAGCAGAAGAAAATTCACAGAATGATGATTTCTTTAGGTTTAATTTTTCTTCCTTGTCTTGCCGATATTATGGAAAATGAGTTTTACTTTATATGATGTCTGATTCTGCATGGTGCTGTATTCAATTCCATAATATGAAATCAGTCAGTATTAGCATACTCTTCTATTTAAGTGCATTCACTGAAAATAATGAAACACTTCGTTTTTCAGTTAGGCAGATTACTTAAATGTCTAAATATACTCAAGTAAGTTTCAATCATTTCTGCTTATATTTCTGGCAATTTTTGAGTTCCCATGTTTTCTCTTCCTTCAGCCCATTGCTATAATGGAAGCTAGATTTAGTCTTCTGATTTCTGCTTCCCCTAGAGTTTCAGAGAATTTAAAACAAGTCTCAATTATTTTTCTTTTCAAAGATCAGTTTTGTCTAGTGCAATTGAACTCATTTGCACCAATTTAACAGATTCTTCCTGACTCTCAGAGTTATTATCTGCTGATTACTCATGAGTCAGAACCTTAGACAGAAGTCTGATATGGCAATGTTAACAGGAAGTTAAATTGTTATGTTATATATTTTAATAAGTGCTATAGACAAGTAAATGAAAATTACTGTGATACCAGTGATGTGGATAATAAAAGGAAAAAAGAAAAGTCTAACTTGAATCTTTAGGGGTTTTAAATTTAATGGAATGCCTTGCAATCAAATAATGTTCAAGTAATTGTAATTTATGCATTCCAGAGGGCATTTCAGGGGTTTGCCTGAGATATAGAGGAAATAGATAGTAAAATGGAATATGCATGTATGAATCTCATGAGGTTCAGCAAGGCCAAGTGCAAGGTCCTACAGCTGGGTTGGGGCAATCCATGGTTGAAACACAGGATGGAGGAAGATGTGATTTAGAGCAGCCCTGTGGAGAAGCACTTGGGGGTGTTGGTTGATGAGAAGCTCGACATGAGCCGGCAATGTGCATCTGTAGTTCAGAAAGCCAAATGTATCCTGGGCTGCATCAAAAGAACCATGACAGATAGGTTGAAGGAGGTGATTCTGCCCCTCTATTCCACTCTTGTGAGACCCCACCTGGAGTACTGTGTCCAGTTCTGGAATCCACAACATAAGAAGGATATGGAACTCTTGGAATGGGTCCAAAGGAGGGCTACAACTTGAGAGCTTCTGCTGTGAGGACAGGCTGAGAGTTGGGGTTGTTCAGCCTGGAGAATGCTCTGAGGAGACCCTATAGCAGCCTTCCAGTACCTGAAGGGGCTACAAGAAAGCTGGGGAGGGACTTCTTGTAAAGGCTTGTAGTGATAGGACTGGGGGCAATGGCTATAAATTGGAGAGGGGCAGATTTAGTATAGATATAAGAAGGAAATTCTTCACGATGAGTGAGGTGAGGCACTGGCATAGGTTGCCCAGGGAAGCTGTGGCTGCCCCATCTCTGGAGGTGTTCAAGGCCAGATTGCAAAGGGCCTTGAGCAGCCTGGTCTGGTGAGAGATGTCCCTGCCCATGGTAGGGGTGTTGGATCTAGATGACCTCTAAAGTCCCTTCCAATTTAAACCATTCTATAATTCTGTGATTCTATGTGTAAGACATGGTCTTAAAAGAAAGCACAAGATTTTTTATCATCTTAATTTCTTATCATTATTGCTACTTTTAAAGTGTATTTTAATAGAGAGAGTCTGAGAATTACTCAAGTATTCTATTTTGTAGTTTAACTCAAGTCTAATTATTCTCCTTTTGGATGCTTGTATAAATCCTTTAGGAAACTGTTACCATTATTTTGTTGTTTTGATATCAGTCCCAGAGGACTGAACCTGTGCTCTGAGGAAACTACTGAGTGCAACCAAATAACCACAGTCCTAAAAAAGTATTATTGAGCTTTCAAAGGTATGTGAAGACTCATCTTGTGTTTGTGTGCTGTAGTTCATTCTGAATGGGTCAGGCTAGAGGTAGTTCTTCATAACTGTGTACAATCATCAAAGACCTTTTATGGTGTAAAAGCACAGTAGCTGTAGGAACTTTTCTGCTACAGAAGGGTTTAGTTATGGTTACAGGATGGCATAGGCTGGAGATCCTTTCTCTGTACATTTTGAACTTCGCATTGCGTGGTTCTAGCCTGTGTCTTGCCAAGAAGATCTTGATTTATTGGGCTATTTCTCTTACACTTTCACAATGTATGCAAATTATATTCAAATCTCTATTAACCAGCAGATATGACACTGCTAGGCAACCAGTGCACTTCAAATATTTTTCTGTTCATCAATGGTAATCCCTGGGATTTCTTGTGACCATCTTCTAGTGACTACACTTCATTTCCAAGATTCCTAGAAAAAAATGTAAAATCTTTTTTAAAAAAAACCTGTTTTCTTTCTTAAACTTACGTCAGTTAAAAGCCTCTAGTGTCTGTCTTCTATGCTATTTCTATGATTTTCATTTTAAGGGGCATAAACACATACGCCAAAGCTGGAATATAGTATTTCCTGCTTTACTTGGCTACTCTTTCTTACATTCCTAATATAGAATGGGCAGGGATATAGAATCATGGAGTCTTTAGGTTGAGAAAGACCACTAATGTATGTGTCAGATTTTTTTTTTTCCTGTGATAGTCAATTCTGGATTTAATTTTGACAGTAGAAATAATTTAGTCTTAATAACTGCAAAACCAGTCTTGCAATAAATCCATCTTGCTCTATACTTAATAGCAGTCTCAGAGATCTCATTAACTGGGGAATGGAATAAAAAGTGATGTAGTCTTGCCCACCTAAGTGAAGCAGAAATGTTTGCAGAATTTTAAAGAACTTGAGGACAAATGCAAACTCTGTTATCCTTGTTTTTTAGTGCATTTAAAGAGATTGTTACAATTGACCTTTTCACTTTTCCATTTGTATAAATAACAAATTATTTCAAAGGAATGTTTCCTCTCACAGATTAGAGTAAAAAGCAGATTAAGGGGAAGAGTAAAATAGTTTCTGTTTCAGCATAATTGTTTTCACAGTGAATTCCTGAGAGCAGATAAAGTAATGCTGTATTTGAAAAATGATATATTTATATATTAATAATTTGGGTGTCAAAATAGTAAGATTAATAACACTTTTTAAAAAGTAAATTTTTTTCCTTCCCGATAAATATTGAACTTTATAGTAGTGGTGGGAGAATTCAGGACTTGACTGAATGGCTAATGATGGAAGCATGGTCTTTTCTATTTTCAGTAATTAAATGTTTGTATTTCAAGGTGGAATTCAGTTCTTTGTCCCAGTGAAAGGGAGAGCATTTGAGAAATGGAGGAAAATTTAAAATTAATGCAAATGCAGTTAAATGTAAGCCTTACACCTGGCTAGATGCCATTTGTGGAGTATCGAACAAGTAGAACTTGTATTTTCAGCTTTATCTTTTTAATGAGAAACACAAAACATATCATAAAACATGATACAATGCATTTACCTGCTCAGAAAAGTGTCTGCAGGTTTTTTTTTAGTATTGCATTGTGAAACTATTAACTTTCTTTGTTGTTGATGATGAATCACAAAAATTGAAATTAGTAAAATCTTTTTACTCTGTGTTGGAACTCCACTGATCATTTAATGAATGTTCTTAAGACTCTTCCCCAATCTCTTTGAAAACACTTCTAAAACTTTTCTCAGCTTCATTTGTGTGTTGCTTTTTCCAGTTGTCCATAAGAGGAAACTTGTTAGTTTTTCCTCTAGCACAGTGGGAAATCGAGTGCAAAAGTTGGTGGAAGCCGTCCTTGACTAGTGTATCTGCTAACCAGACCTCTCAGATTTGTTAGAGAAGGATTTTCCCCCAAAAAACAGGATTTTGCCAAAGAGCAGGAACCCAGCATGAATGATCAGTCATTGGATAACACCCTTTCTAGAAGGCAATGAATGTCAGCAAACTGGACAGGAAATAAGGTGCCTAAGTGCTCTGGAAGGTTTGTTGTGCTCTCACAAAAACATTCCTCAGCATTTCATGAACTGATAGAATGGATTCTACACACTTATAAGTAGGCATATTTTATTTTGTTTTGCTCTGAATACTAGCCATGTTATTGACGAAGAACAACAGGGAATAAAATATTCTGGCTATTTCCCGTACTCCAAACTTATGAGCAGGGGTAGGCTAAGACTGAATTTAGAGCGGAATGTAAATAACTTGATTTTCACCATTTCATTGGTGGTCAGTAACTGAATTGGAAGTGAAACCAAGCTGTTAGCCATTGACCACTTTTCAAAAAGTCGGGCTCTGTGTTTAGATACGAAGATTTAGACTAGGAAATTACTTTAAGGAAAGCATAAAAATGGAATTTAGCTTTATTTGTCCTCCTTGGGATTACAAGTGAAATGAATCATAAATATGGTACCTAGATAAAAAATATTATAATTAAAGAAAACCATTATAAACATTAGTAAAAGTTTAGCTCTTTAAAGGAAATTAAACAAAATCAAAGAAAATCAGAGAATATTATTTTTGATAAGTATTTCCCGACCAATAAAATAACAGAAGAGTGGAGCAAATAATCCTGTAATCAAAGACTTCTGGCCACATTGATGTCAGTGCTTTTCACAATTACTGTTATTGTACAGGACAAGTTTACTAGAATCCAAACACTGTACATGCCAACAGATGACAGTAATACACAGTATACAGAGAACTGACTGCAGTCTTGTAGAGTCAACAAAGAACTGTTTGAAAGTATACAGCAATTCTTATACTATTACCTGTTGTCATTCATTCCTTTTATGATTTTCGTAACTATAGAAGAGACTTAAACCAGAACATTATCTAACATATATTTTTAATTTGTACTTGCTTTGTCAAGATATTTTAATGCAAAGTCCTTCTCTTTCTGCATTTAGTTTTGTTCAGTTCTACACTGAAAATAGCAAATCTTCACTTCTTCAAAAAACATATTCTTCTAGAGTTTTTCTACAGAAAATATGACCTCTCCTTCTTATCTTTATGTGAATCAGTGAAATTTACATGCAGTAAAATAAAACCACGACATGCATTCACTGAGCTCAGACATGGCTAGATAATTGGTGATTTAACTTTTCATCACAAGGGAGTTTCCTTGACATGTAGTTTAAATGGAAATCATTCGCTCCAGCACTCACGTGTGGTTTGCATTCTTCTCAGCTTTTTTTCAGTCACGTCTTTGTCATGTTACAGTATAGAAGGAACATGGTTTTCTGTAGTCTTCATGATAGTATCTTTTCTATGTTTTATACAATACTAGTGATTCCTGGTTTCTGAAAGCCTAAATGATTATTCAATATATTAAAAACAACAGAGTAACCATCTTGCTTACAACCTTTTGCAGAAGAATTCAAAATTCTGTGACTTAATTTGAAAGACAGCATAACAAGATGTTTTATATTTCTTTTAAAACAACAACAATGACTGTATTTCTCCTTTGTTATTGATAGTACCTTCCTGAAAACTTCTGAAGATATTTTTTATTCACACCAATATTTTCTTTCCAGATATGGTAAACTGTGATCTTTTTCACCTATTTTTTTTTCTGAAGGAATGTAAATCAGCAGTCACTTAGAATTGCTTTTTTCGTTTGTTACGCTCTGGTAATATAGCTCTGGGAACAGGGCATGAGCTTTTACTGCTGACTGTGCATGAGCACAGAACATAAGATTTTGTTTTGACACAGTTATTTGCTTCTTTAATTTAAAAGGGGCAAGAGGAAATTGCTGAATAAAGAGCTGGAGGTAAAGAAAGCAGTGTCCAGCTGAAGTACATGACAGAAAATTGGCTGTGGTCTTACTCATAGTTCAGCAGTGAAAAAGAGAAAAGAAGGAAGATAAAGCTCTTTCTAAGTCTTACAGTATTATGTTGCCAAATGTGACACCTAAAATACTTATATCCCTTTTTACTTTTCAAACTAGATTTACTTCACCCTTTCTCTGTAGTATAGGATTCTGTTATTTGCAACTGACTCAAAACTTATTGACATTAACAGTGCACCTTGTAATTTTTACTACAGTTTTTTTTGCTAAATGGAAGGAACTAAGAAAAGAAAGAAAGTAAATTAAAAAAAAAAAAGGTTAATTCAATGTCTGTTAGCCTCTGAAGTGTTTCAGTTAAAGTAGAGAATATTTAATGGGCGAGAAAACATAAAGAAGCTGTTCTTTCTCTAGAAAGTGCTTACATGGGTATCATTTTACCATAAAATTAAATTAGTTTATTAATATAGGTCAATGAATGTAGAATTAATTATTTTCTTAATTTATTTGATTTGTTAGTTTTTTCAAGATTACCTTTTGTAGATGTATTAAATATCATAAGGAAAAAATTGAATCTTGACTGTTCTGATTCCCAAATCCCATCTGTAATTGTCATCATTAAAACCAGTTTCAAATCTTTGATTATTATAAAATTTATAGTAGCTTTCCTTATAAAGTTTGCAAATAGAATGCATTCTTCATACTTCATATAATTCCCCGTTTCCTGTTCCTTTGCCTTGATCAAGAGCACAGTGTGAGCACAAGCTCAGTTCTCTTGGTTACGTTACAGCTGTGTACCCACTTCTTCCAAGAAGCTGTTAAGGTAACACTGTGGAAAATTAGGTGGTGGATATATATATATTTTTTTTTTAACATGATGCATGAATTTTTATCAGCTCACAGGAGAGTGCAGTGAAAATGCAGTTATAGCAAAATAAGACATTTCCAAAAGTATCCTCAAACTCCTAAGGCACCACAGGAGGTGCTCCAATAAAAATATTTGCAGTCTGTGTACTTATTGGAGATACTGTATAATTCAATGGTTTTGAGCCATAACGATGTATCAGTTTTCAGTACACTAGTTCTCAGAGACGGAATAGGACCAGCAATCAGGAAATCATTTCATGGAAAGAAGTGAGGCATAGGCTTTTTTTCAGCTTTAGGACAAGTAGGACAATAGTTTGAACTCCTGCTACCAGAAACTGTTTATGGATCCTAGCATCTCCTACTGGAGGAAGAAAGTGCAGTATAAACTGATTATGGCACTTCTATTTGTTTTGTAGTTGTTGGGGGAGGGTAAGGGATTTCTTTTCATTAGGGTCCCAGGACACTCCCAAATCATATAGAAGATTTTTGCTGATTCTACAGGTATAATGTTCTTTAGATGAAAGTAGATTCATTTAACTTAGTGTTTACTGTATGGATGTTATCCATAGTATTGCTGTGTCAAATTGGTATGCACTTTTTGGATGGTGGAAATATTTCAGATATTTCTAGTTATGTTTAGTGGAAATGAAATGTTCTAAAATATTTTATGCTTTTGTGCTTAATGAAGAGTATACAAATAATTTAAACAGTTAGGTAAATAAAAGATAAGGGGAATTTAAAAAAGAATAATTCTTGGAAAAATTAAAATTGACATCCTCTTTACCAGCATCTCAAATGATATGCAGCCAGTTTGATGTTGTTGCCTTTCATGAAATTTAAAGAATCTATTTCAGGAGTATTGCACTACGAACCCTTACTACTGTAAAAAAACTCTTTGTTCTGCCAGAAAACAGACAATGCCTTTTAGCTCTGTTGGAAAATGAATAGCTCAGCAACATTTGCTCTAAGAAGGTAAAGTATTCTCTAAGATTGTACTTCATATTCTACTGATGCGTTTCTGCATGGTCTGAGAATTATTCTATAAAACGTCTGAGATGATACCCTGACCTAGTCTATAAATAAATTAAGTTGCAGCCAATTCTTGTTGAAATCCAGAATTTTAAATACATTAACTTAGGAGATAAATAACTTTGTCCAGAAATGCTTACGGACTGAATTGCTGCAGCTTTGTGTAAAAATTTATCATAATTTAAATTGAATCTTACGCACACGATAGCATAATGCAATTTTTAACACTTATTTTGGACATTCATTTTTCAAGAATGTGTCGGACTCAGCTTATGTATTACTATGTGGTAGATTTCAGTTGGCAAGACTGACTTTTTAGAATTTGTCTATCTGTAAGTATCTTAGTTTGCATCAGATCTATGCAGCAGTTAATTAGCTTTTCCTGTCCTTTTAGACTTTGCCAGTACACATGTGATTAATAGTTAAAGACTGTTTACTTAGATTTTAAGAGCTGCGTTTTAGGATTTAATGTGTGGTAAGAATAGGTTCAATTTAACATGTAAAGAGCTTGCATGACCTAATTAGCTTATTCAATAACTTGTTAAAATCAAAGGATATGAATATGTCTTCATCTTTCTTCATCATTTCCCTGAAATCTGGAAAAAAAAAATCCATAACTTTACATTTACTGGCAAGTTCATTGAAAACATTTTATATTCTGCTCTAGCTATACATACATTTAATTAAATCTTCCTGACAGCAGTATTGAAAATATTTATTGATAAGTGCAGCTAGAATAAGCTAGGGAAGTAATTACAATGCAGACTTTTATAATCTCTTACTATGAATATTGAAATATGTTAACATTTTAGCATATCTTCTCTCCTTTTTTCCTAGCTTAATTAAAAGTAACTTACTTAAGAAATGTTTGTCAGATCCAGTAATTAAAATCTCATTAAGCAGTAATATACCAAGTAATGACCATGTTTTTTTTTTCGTTTTCCCATGCAAAATAATATTCTTGTAGTGTCATCTTTTCCTGCCTGATCCCACTAATTAGACTGCTATCGGTTCCATGATGATCAAAATACATTTATTGGTGCTTTTTTTTTCATCTAGGAGTGCAGAGAAAATGGATTCAGACAAACTCGTTTTTTTGAAAAGAGAGGCCTCAACTGATATACTTTGCTTTTAATAATATAAATCTATGTGGGAAAATCGAAAAATAATCTCTAGATAGCTGTGTGAAATATGAGTGATCACTGTAAAAGTAGACAAAAGTTTTTAGTTAAAAGATTTGTTTCAATAAAGCTATGCAATTAATGGATTAATTAAGGGGAGGGGGGAATATTACATTAGCTGGTCTTTTATGGTGTGAACTGAACTATTCCATGTAGTCACTTCAGCACTCAGTTGCATACTTGTGTAATCGGAATGTTTTTTCCAGAATTATAACTACTGTTTTGTCTCTGGTTCTGAATTTTCAGATCTAATTCTTAAGCTCATCTCCGTAGTCACACAAGTTAGTTGTTTGTTTTTGATTTTTTTAACAAAAGAAAGGAAAAATAAGACAAAAGCATTATTTCTCAAAATTGCTGAGCTTTGAAGAAGAGAAAAACAATGAACCAATCACTCAAGGGACAAGCAAAGTGTGCTCTTTTCCTTGATCTTCTGATACACTACTAACAAGTTAAAAAAAAGACTAAAATAAAAAGGTCTTAAAACATCAAAACAGAAAAGGGTTTAAGTTCTGTTTGTTTTGATGAGGACAAATCTGCAGCTTTTGGTACAGTCAGATACTGTATAAATAGTAGAAGAAAGTTAAAGTACATTACATTACTGCTTTCTGAATACACTGGTATCTTGTCAGTAATTCTTTCAACTAATAAGCATTTGAAATATAAAAAAAAATGAAAAATATATGCGTTGTGTTTTAAATTGTAATATGTCTATCAATAGTTCAATTATCGCATAGCATTGGATGTGGGGTTTTAGTGGCCTCTGGCAATCTGGGGAGTTTTTTACACTCTCTCATGCTTGCAGTGAGTGCTTCACTTATCTTTTCCTCCAAATGGTTAACTTTCTCAGTCAAATTTCTGCTTAGACTGCATGACAGTCAGACTTGTGTGCATACACCACTGTAATTTTGATTATTAAACATATGTTGTCAGTAAATGCTCTAAAATAATGTGTAAAATTATAAAAAAAGTAGATCTGTCCTATTTAAGGAATAAAATTAACTCCATCTCTCTTGTTCAATGCATTTATTTACAATTTAGAAACCTCACTTATGTCATTGTGTCAGCAAATTGTGTTATGATGTGGCAGATGTGACTTGATAATGAGTTTTCTTCTGAAGTAATACAGCTAAGTCTGACAGATATCTAATTTATAATAATTATTACTTGCCTTCGTTTTTTTAGAAGGAAGAAAACTCTCAAATAAACAGGCTCTCTTTTTTTTTTTCTTTATTTTTTTTCTTTATTTGCTTGATGGAGAAAACTGAATTATTGGGATAGCACAGTATATGTTCATGCATTCAGTGTAAAAGGTAAGGTTCCTTTTTGTCTTCCCATGTGCTCCTCAAGTACCCTGGGCTATGTACAGACCTATGAGAGCTAAGTCCATTAGATACTAAATAGAAAAGCTTATAGGCTCAAGACTTCAATTACAGATCCAGGAATTCTAAAGCATGTATATTATTCCCTTAAGCTGTACACATATTTCAGTGCTTCGGCCATGCTGAATGATTTAATGAATATAAATGTTTCCATGGTGCTTATGAAATTCTATTATTTTATGCGTATTGTTTAGTAGAACCAAAATTTGTCTTCATTTGGATAAAAGAGAGTTAGATTACCTCTTCAGGTCTCTTCTCATTGTATTTTCTGTTATTTTTTTCTGAAATACTTAAACTGAAATTGGACCTGTTTCCATTTTTTAATAAATTTTACTGCATTAGTACAGATGCCTTCTTTTTCCTGGTATATGCATGAGGCACAGAAACCCCTCTGATAACAGCAAAGTTTTTGAAATTAGGATAGGTAGCATACTCCTGCAGAAGGAAGATGTGGAAAAGAACTTAGATCTTTAAAAGGTGTGGAGACTGTAGAATTGTTAATGGATCTACTCAGGCATATCCTTCTTTCTCTTTGCTTTTTTTTTTTTAATTATTATTTTTTCCTTAAAAAAATTGTCCTGTAAGTGTAATAATAGATTCATATTTGTCACTTTAGTAACCTAAAAACCCTCTGTAACTTCTATTTCTACTTGTTTTAAGAACATATCATAACTGTTCAACCTGCTATATTCCCGACTCCTTTAATTGTGAAAACAAGTAAAACTATAGACTTATCAGCTTCTCTAAACCAAATTCTTTAGCAATCTCAATTAATCCGTAAAGGAATCAAATTATGTTCTAAAATGCATGCAGGATTGCAGTTAAGTCTAGTAATTTTAACTTATAAAATCTCCAAAGCATGTAGCTAGGGCCAAGGAAGTGCTTTATTGGTGAGAGACGTACTTAGTATAATACTTTAAAACTCTGCCTTCCTTAGTGTTTTCTCTTGGTGTGGATATGGCTTTAGGAAATGGTGTATGTTGCTAACAAACTTTGAAATCCTAACATCATTACATTTAAACTGATTTGACCTATCTGAGGAGCTGAAACTCATTGGTTTTAAATCCCAAGAATTCACTGCTGGTTCATAGACTCTTACCATAGGCTGTCACAAACTTGTCACTAAGTGAAGGGTTTAATTTCGCTTTTTTTGCAACTACTTGAGCCAGTTCCAGAAACACTAAAATACAACCGCTTTGAATGTGCTAGCAGAGTATGACTTGGAGTCAAGGTATGACTTCTGGAGCAAAATCATACACGCTTATACCACCAAAGTAAAAAGACTTACAGAAAATAAGTTACTTGCAGCATTCCCAAAAGGTACTGAGCTTTTTCAGTCAGTCACCTTTACATCATTTCTCAGGCTCTTCAGCAAGACCAAATTATTTATTTCATTATCTTTCACTCCAGTAGAAAGCATTGTATTAGTATGTTTTATATTTAATTCTGGATTTTTCTCCCAGTCATACTAGATATCTTTTGAGAGAATTCTTGAGAATAGGTCACGTCTTTGAACTGTGACTTTTCTACAGTGCGATTACACTTTTGGCAGTGCTTGGGAGCTCTGGGATATCCTTCATGATCCACTTCTGAAGCTCTCAAAACTTTTTAAAACTGCCATATGGTGATATTTTGACTTGAGTTAGATTAGATAACATAACTGAGCTTGTTTAATTTATGTACTCTTTTTCATGAAACATGTATTACTTCACTCACAAAGATTGTGATGAGTTATTTTTATTAGAGCTTCTTGAAATAACAAGCTATGAGTACTGCAGAGGTGGCCATGAAAGGGCAAATAAACAGAACCTTTGTGAAAGAGTACAGACTTGAATTTTTTTCAGCCCTAAGGTCTACAAATAATTGTTTTGATCAAAAACAGTTCTTTTTTTTCTGTCCTTAGTATGTGCTGCAATAGTTGTCTTAGGTAATAATTACTTTTTTATTGAATAAATTCTGAGTGTTTCAAAAAAGATTGGGAATTTAAGAGCTGAACTCAGTACCAAATGTATAAATGTATATTATTCATGGACATATTCTTATCAGTCTTTTTGTTGGTGGCGGTGGTGGGTTTTTTTTTCTGTTCTTAGGCTCATTGAAACTAAGCTTGGATTTGTTACTTTTTCTGCCTTGAAGATTATGCAGGCCAGGGCAACAAGAGATAGCTCTCTAGGAACTCAACTCAGAGGATGGAAAGATTAAAAATATATACAATCAGTTTGAAGATGTTTTAAGTAATCTGTGCATAGTTCTACAGCTGAAGTAATCTGTGCCTCCAACAGATTTTCCAGAGCTAGAGTGGTTTATAACGTTATACAAAGTTTCTTTTCTAAGCCAAGAATATTGGTTTTGACTAAAAAAAGATGTTTTATCAGATTTAAAACATAAAGCAAAGATTTATTGCTGGTTTGGGGTTTTTTTATGGTGGATCTCAGTTGATAAAATTACACACTTATGATTATAGCATAAATAGGATAATCTGGCAAAAAAATCTTGCTCTTGTGTAAATCCTAGTAATAAATGCAATGCTTAGTTCACATATGAACTTCTTGCCTCCCTTTCTTTTTCTTGTGTTAAATGAAGTGTCTATACTTGAAGTACTGCTCTTTCATTTAAAGTGGTGTAATTTAATTTTCCTTCATGCTGAAAGAGCCTGAATATGAAAGGATTTTCGTAAGTCAGTGTGTAGTGTACCAGCATAATTCCTGTTCCCACATGAAAACACCTATGCTTCCTTAAAGCACCTTTTAATGAAAAATTAATTCCATCTAGGAAGTGTAACTATACTGGCAAACACAGACCAATGAAAGCCCTAGGAGAGATGGACACATAACTCTTACTTTCTTCCTTCTCTTTGTGCTGATGGGATGAATTAAATGCTTTGCCAAAAGTGTGTCTTGTGGAAGACACGCTTATTTCCAGTGTCTTCCTTGCTCTCTAATTCACACTATTAAATGGCAGTGTTAAAGCAGTCTGCACCTCCCTCACAGGGATGATAGCTATAGAGTCCTCCATGCAGGAGCCAGCAGTGTTGAGACTGGAGCTGGAGAGCCAATTAGGAGAATAGGGAGCCTGTCATTTCAGAGAAAGAAAAACACAAATGCTTCTTTAGAAACAAACAAAACCCAATAGACAGTCTCAGACTAAATAAATTAAAGGAAGTAATTGTGTAAAAACTTTTCTGGCTTAAGCAGTGCAACTGGTACTGGGAATTCCAATAAGAATCCTGTACATGGTATCATCTGCTTTTCTATATATGACTTTTTTCCTGTCATATAACTGTTCAAACTTGATTCATGAAGGTGAAGTTTTTTGCTGTAGGTCATATTTAAAATTCTGTAATTAAAATGTGCTTTTGAGGATTCTAGAGAAATAAAAAGAATGGTCATGCATATTAAATCCCTCACAAGACTTTCAGGCTCAGTTTTTTGATTGGTCTAGGTAGACAGCATATAGATTTAGAGAATATTTCAGCAACATAGGGAGCAGGAACAATCGTAATTTTAGACAAAATCCATGAATGTACTCTATCTTGAAGTGACATCTATTCAGAAAAAAAATAAACCAAACAAATTATAGGGAGATATTTTATCATAAACATTGCCTTCACCCAGCAAAGATTTATTAAGAACTTAATGTCTGCATTTCAGTTGTACGAAAAGAACACTCGGGTCACTAAAATGGATGTTTTAGAAACATTGGCATCTCTCTCCTATCAATAGTCATATCAAATATAGTACTTTGATAATTTAATACAAAACCTTTCTTACGTAGTGTCTATCCTGACTATATTTTTCTGCTTTTCAGTGTATCGTCCCTTAGTACTCTATTCCTATTATCATCTATTGAGCTCTTTCATGTCATAGAAGAGTCATTTGGGACTGGAGCTAAGTAAAATATGAGTTCCACGCTATCTCGTTTACTAACTCTTTGTTTAAAGGTGTTAAACATTTTCTTTACCTTTCACAATTGAAGTTAGAACATTATATGATGATATAGCAAGGTAGGAATTGAGATGATACTCTTATAAGTGAAACACCCTAGGATAAATATGTTTTTAAGAAAACACTGAAACAAATAGCTTTCTTCTACTACTCTGCTACTATAAGGGTAACAACTATAAGCACATAGGAGCTTTGTTTTTTATAAAAAAAGCATGTAGGTGTCTTGCAACCAAGAATCAGTAGGGTGCTAAAAGCAGCTGCTTTCAGATTGATTAGAAAGAATCCAGGAACCTGAACATAACTCTCACTTGAGTGTGGTGAAGGCAATTCAGAATAAGTATAGTCATTACTATAGACTGTCAGGAAATAATCCAAAAATATGGAATGTTATAAAACTTTTCAGCTTCCCTAGTTTATGGGCTCTTTTCTTTTAGGGTACATGCTGTATCATGTGCTGAGGTTTTCTCTTATTCAGTGTTCCTATTAATATGTGTGTACATCCATAATTATTAGTTTTAGTTGGCATTTAAGTACAGTGATTAAATAATGCATTACTATAAACACTGTTTATACAGATGCATATTTGCATTTACTAATAGGGAAAATGAATGATTAAAAAGTTATAATTTGGAAAAGAGTATTTTACAAACTTCTGAATCTGTACATTTAACCAAAGTAATACTGAAGTAGGGAGAAGGTTAAACTGAAATGAACTTAATGAATCGTGGGTCTGAGCCATCTTTTTACCTCCAGATATAAAAGTGAAAAGAATATCTCCTTAGAAAATCCTCAGACTGAACAACCAACTTCATTGTTAGCCACCTACCAAATCAGAAATTGTTAGTCAAAGGTTTCCGTTTCCTCATATTCTTGGCATCACCCTTTGCTCATTGCTAAATCATTGGCACAGCCACTAAGAATCAGCACTGATGAGGTAAGAGTGCCAGTTGATCGCACTAAATGTTGGAGTGGAATCTGTAACTGGGAAGAAGCATGGAATATGGAAAGACATGGAGCTGATTGCCTCATCTTCCCAGGCTGCTTGTATAAATTATGGCATATCTGACAATCTAAAGGTGGTTTTTCAAAGCTGTTTAGACACCTCAAACTAATTGCAATTAGTAGTGGTAAAATACCTTTCAGAAGAATGTGTTGTGAATTTCCCTCTTTTCCATGCGTGTTGTTGACATTAGGGACAAGGATACTCCATATTGAAGTTTGAGTATTTTAACTGCTGAACAAACAAGAGGTCTTTGAGACCTTTCTTATTTAAATAAATTTCAGAACGTTTTTTCAATTGATATTACTGATGGAACAGTCTTTTAGGTCTGTCTTCAGGTGCCTAAATACGAGTGTGTAGCACAGGCTGAAGCTGGCCTGGCCTCCAGCTGCCCATGCAGAAAAGCAGAGCTTCCCTTCTCTCCTGTATCAGATTTGGCAGCCACATGCGGGTGGGAAATTTTGAGTGACTGTAAATGTGTGAAACTCTGCCTGACCACTTGACATGGCATACTGGAGGGAAAAAAAAAAGAAATGTTTGGAGAAAGTTGCTATAAGAAGTCTGTATTACATTGCATTAAGATTTTCATTAGCTTCCAAGTAACAAATCCAGCTGGCAGGATAGTTACCATTGGGAGCTTGCATATTTGTACAGATATATATGTGTGCATGTGTAACTCTTATATGAAATTTTATATGTGTGTGTGTCTGTATAAACTTTTCAGATTTCAGGTTAATGTTTATAATTTGTGTGTAAAAGAGTTATTTTAAAAAGTTGCTCCTTCTGGAATATACATAATTTTTTTTTCTGCAGAAAATATATCTTCTAGATTGAGTCATTATTTTGTTGCCAAGAGATTATAATGGCCATTGGTCATACTGCCTTAGATTAGATTCTACAAATGCCTTAGAGAATCCAAAGTTTCTTCTGCCTTATTCCTTTATCCCTGGTGCTACAGCTGAGTTGGGGGGTTTTGTTGATCTTATTCTGCTACTGGGAGAGGAGATTCTACCTCACCTGCCACCTCTGGTATCAGCATTGACAATTACATGTCCTTGCAGAGGGTCACATCAGATGGCTAATCTGACAGGAAGGAAGAACTCAAAACATAACATTAGGAATGGACAGGGAGTGGGAATAGGGAGAAGAAAGCTCACAAGTAGGTAATAGCAAAATTTGTCTTAAAATGTACAGGAACAAAAATGCATCTTCTTAGGAACTGACATAATTTATTAAGAGGGTATTTTTACATGTTACTTCATAGATTAATAACACTGTACTTTTCCATTATCTGAATACTAGCCTCATTGATTAAATGGTAGGAGATACAAGACACATCTTATAAATGCATTTCTTCAGATCAGAATGGAGAATATATATTTTGCTGTAATGATATCTATTTCTTTCTGAGTGAAACAGAAGTACATCTAAATAGAGATAGAAAGTTTGGATGTCCGAATGTATTTCCGGTAAGATTATCTAGTCGTTTTATAGCAGAATAGCTAATACTTGAAGGTGTAAGAATGCTGACATTCTACATTTAATGAAAAATCTTGATGCAACTGATTGAAAAAGTATTTGGCATTTCATCTTCATATTAAAGACAGAATTTCATGCTATTCATTCAACCTCTGTTGACTTTCCAACTAGGTAGTAATGAAATCCATACATGAAATCTGAGGGCAATTAAAAGGGACTTGGGACATATGGTGAAGGGGCTGGGGGCACAAGTTATTGTTCTGTGTCATTCCTACTACAGGGAATGATGAGGGGAGGAATAGGGAGGGGCAAGAAATAAGTACCTGGCTCCGAATCTGGTGCGAGGAGAAAAAACTTTGGGTTCTTTGATCATAGGTTGTCCTGCACAGCACCAGGCTTGCTCTCCAAGGATGGGGTACACTTGTCCCCAAGAGGTAAAAAGGTAATTACCAAGAAGGAAGCAGTGCTCATTAATAGAGATTTCAACTAGATGCACTTGGGGCACAACAACCCCGTGCAGTGCTACAGGCTTGATGAAGAATGGCTAGAAAGCTGCCTGGCAGAGAAAGACCCCGTGGGTATTGGTCAAGAGCAGACTGAACATGAGCCAGCGGTGTGCCCGGGTGGCCAAGAAGGCTGATAGCATCTTGGCTTGTATAAGAAACAGTGTGGCCAGCAGGTCGAGGGAAGTGATTCTACCCCTGTACTCAGCACTGGTGAGGCCGTACTTCAAATACTACGTTCACTTTTCAGCCCCTCACTCCAAGAAGGCTGCTGAGGTCCTGGAGCATGTCCAGGGAAGTGCAACGAAGTTGTTGAAGAGACCGGAGAACAAGTCTTACGAGGAGCGGCTGAGGGAACTGGGGTGGTTTAGCCTGGAGAAAAGGAGGCTGAAGGAAGACCTTATTGTTCTCTACAACTACCTGAAAGGAGGGTGTGGAGAGGCGGGTGCTGGTCCCATCTCCCAAGTGACAGAGGACAGGACAAGAGGAAATGACCTCAAGCTGTGCCAAGGGAGGTTCAGATTGGACATTAGGAAAAATTATTCACTGAATGGGTTATCAGGCACTGGGAGAGGCTGCCCAGGGAGGTGATTGAGTCACCATCCCTGGAGGTGTTTAAAGACGGGTAGATGCAGTGCTTAGGGATATGATTTAGTAGTGGGCAGGTACAGTTGGACTTGATAATCTCAAAGGTCTTTTCCAACCTAGGCATTCTATGATTCTATGATTTAGTAATACTTTGTGTTTCTCTAACATAATTTCAGTGCGAGTGTACAATCTTGCCATTCGCTCTAGTACTCAATTTTATCCTGTTCATCCCTTAGATATAGCCCCATCATGAAGACAGCATCTAGGTAACATTATTCTAATCTAACCTGTGCATACTATTGATACCTCTGGCTAACTTCTGTTATGTATGAAAAACAAGGAGGAAGAAAGTCGTTTCACTTAAGAAGTTCTCTGAACGGAAGTACTGAGGAAAGTATTTCCCTATTACCTTTGTCTATGGATTTTAAGTCCAAAATCAGCATCTTGAATTTAAAACAGAAACATAGAATATACAGATGTTCTTAAAAGCAATACTGCAGGAGGGATTAAAGATGTAAAGGTATTTGAAAATACTAAATACTACCTTTGAAGACAGCAGGAAAAGGTAAAAAAATACAGACTAATCCATTCCCTCTCCTACTACTCTCATTTTGTCCAGTTTATTAATGCTTGAACTTAGATCTTCATAAATGGATTAGAAGTATGTAAGTAAATCTATGATCAAGACTAGATCCATGTAACTTAGTGGAAAGAAAAATAATATTAGGTACTTGAACTTCTGCATTCTCTAATCTCTTTCTTGCAAATTCCCTTGCAAAAAGGTATAATGAGTATATATGTTAATTACAAATCTGAGACACGATTGTTACCCAAACCCTGTGTGTCCCTGTTTAAAGACTGGTGAATAGGTGATGTAGTCACCTATGTAACTGAGTGTGAATATGAAAAATATCTCTCTCAGGAAAGAGAATTATTTGGGTGGAAAAAAAGAGCTTTAAAAAAACACTTTACTGTTTAATTACAGTATAGAAGTAATCCTCACCGGACATCTTTTATTTTAGAAAGAGTAAAAAAAAACTTCAAGTAGTAAAATATTGCAAAGCCTGCAGCAGTCTAAATATGATGCATATTCATATAGTTTATAAGTACAGCTTAGGATCTTGCTGTAGAAAGTGTAGAATTGAAAATGAAAACAAACAGGCAAACTGATAGTACCTTATTTAGTGGTGGTGGTGGTGAGGTTCTGAGGTTGGATTTCTGAGTTGGTTCTTTTTTGGCAGAAAATACTAAGTTTAAAACTTTGACTGGAAATATTTATGGCACTGAGTAGCCAACACCGTAGTACTACTTATGGCATTTATTCAGCATGTAGAGAATTTTTAATTGGCTGATTTAGAACATGTACATGAATCTGAGTCTTCTATGTTTTATGTAAATGATTGAGGCAGTAGACAGTAGCCCTTTTACAGAAGGACAAATTCAAAATTAAGTCTACAAATCTCTCTTGTTATTTCTCAGTAGTAATTTATAACAAAGTCTAAAATATTTATATTTCTTGTGTAACATAATATTGGATTTCTGGTCAGTTTTTTTCTGAGGGTGTTGTTTGTTTTTTTTTTTAAATTCACATATTTCTAAGAACATGCCTTTTACGAAGGTGTGTAGTGATAGGACTAGGGGGAATGGCTGTAAATTGGAGAGCGGCAGATTTGGTCCAGACATGAGGAGGAAATTTTTCACGATGAGTGTGGTGAGGCACTGGAACAGTTGCTCTGGGAAGTCCTGGCTGCCCCATCCCTGGAAGTGTTCAAGGCCAGGCTGGATGGGGCCTTGGGCAGCCTGATCTCATAGGAGGTGTCCCTGCCCATGGTAGAAGTATTGGAATTAGAGGATCTTTTAGGTCCCTTCCAACTCAAGCCATTCTATGATTCTAAGTAAAGCTTGTGAGATCTAAGGTTGTGCTGAAATGTGTATCTATACATCCGTGTACATAGATGCATTTGTGTTTAAACATTCCTTATTAGAATATGCCAGTCAAAGTTTGACAAGAATTCCTTGTGGATGTCTGGTAGTTTATGTGATCTATACTTCCATATTCATAATGTCTGTAGTCCCCGTGTTTTGCTCTGAGCTCAACCAACTTCTTTCCTCAAAATGGAAAATTGTATATCTCCAGGACTGATTAAGGGATAAAATGTAGATTATCTAAGAAGCCTCCTATACAAAACAGAAGAGGAGAATGGAACAGCAAATATGCGGTTGTCTGAAACTCCACAGCAATGTATTAATATAGAAATACTAAGGAAAAAAAATAAAACAGCCTGGACATTTCTGTGTAGATACTTGCTGTTAAAAAAAAAATTAATTAGAAAACTAGTGGGGAGGATTAGCCAATTTTTTATTTGTAAATCATAGGTGGGAATCACTATTCAAAGAATTTCTGACTTCCTAAGGTCAAAGAAGTAGCCACCAGTGGACTCTGGCTGGATAGGATGCACATCATCCATAGTAACTGAACCATACTTCTTTCACTATGAAACACTCTATAACAGATGGATAAAATTGCAGTTTTCCTAGAAAATGAGCACAAAGACATTTGAAAATAGAAGGCAAAAGTAGAATTTGTTGTTCTTCATTCTAATTAAAAAAAATTAAATTAATTCCTCTGTGGCAAAGAAGCCCTTCATAAATGATATATTCATAGCCACCACTTATTTAGCAGAGATACTGCCATTATTAAAAGGAATATTGATGAGTTAGCTAAAGCTCTGAATATATATGCAAACAAATGTGATTCTTTCCTTTTCTTTAATTATACATGCTATTAATGCAATTTGTGTCAGAGGCTTGTGTATTTCAAGCATGTTTTCTTGATGCACATGCTTTCAGATTCATGTATTAAATTATTTTCTGTTTTCATTGTGTTTATTATGTTGCATATGACATGCCAGAAAATTATTGAGATATTTAGAGGAAGGAAAACCTTTTGATAGGATGGAAAAGAATGTTTGGAGTTTTAGTCAAAATGTGGTGATGCTTCAGGCTTCTAAGGAGAAAGGCCTTTATTTTTTCTTTCTTTTTGTGCCCCTATTTTTTTTTCAGTTTCTGTTGTATCAATGTCTACTGTGATGCTTAATATTCCAGTAGACTACAAAGCAGACACTTTTACAGTTACTCAGTTCACCCTTGAGCATTTTATGAAGTTGGAGACACTGAAGATTTTATAAATACTATATTGTACTGTAGTAATTAAATACTAAATATATTTTACCTTGAGAATAAACGCTTGGTGCAATTCCTGATGCAATAAAAATGCTATTTTCATACTCTACTAGTGCAATAGTGATGCTTGCTTTGCCTGTGTGGTGATCTGACTTCTTTTCTTGTTTGGTATAATTATTACATAAAAACTTGTGGAAAAAAACATTGATAGAGGAGCAGCTGATGTGTCCTCACTTCTCAAATATATCTATTATCTAAGCTAAAAGACGATTCTGTTGCAAGTGACCTTTATAAGATTTTCTATATATACTCTCAAACTACAGCCTCATCTGTATGAACCTATGATTAGTATCTTCTTAAAATAGAAAAGAAGGGTCAGGGTACGATTGTTTTGGAAAGTCATAAGTTTCATTGTCTCAGCTGTAAGAAAACGCTGACTTTCTCATCTTGTGACTTAACTCATACTTAGTGATAGAAATCCACTGCATGCTTAGTTGCCTTTCCTGTGACAGAATATTCATCTGGCAATAGTGACTGCACAAATAACAGCAGTGTTGCTAAGATGTATTCCAGGTAATAGTTGATGCCTTTGGCCTAAACTGGGTTTCTCTAATGTTTCACTTGGGGCATGCAGGCACACTTCCTTCCACTAAAGGGCCGTTCTAAGCAATGGGATTCACCAACATCGGGTCCAGGTGACTTTGTAATATATTAGCTGCGCGTCAATGGATTTGTGTCTTTACCTTGAAGCAGATCCTGCTGAAGTTAATTTCTGGTTTGCATGAGTGAATAAGTTATTTGATTCAGATCAACTTATTAATCAGTAATGAAACTAAATGAAGATTCGGTGATATTAATAGGTGAGCTGTTTGAAATGATGGCTGAAAGACTGAGACTGTACATTTTATCATCAGTGTTCTGTGAAAAAAATAGCCTGCTTGCTTTTTTTTAATCAGCTAGAATGCAAATAGCTTTACCAAAACTATTTTCTCTTTTTCTTTCCCAATGTATGATTTTTGAGACAGACAACAGTCTTAATTTTAGGACTGTGACAATTAGAATTGATTTATTTGAAAGAAAATATTTAAACTTTCCTCCTTAATCTTGATAGCTCTTACTTTTCTAGATAACTTGATCCTACAAATTCTCACATTTTCCACTAGTTTAATTTACAAATGAATCTAAGAACAGTGAAAGACTACATATATGCAGGATTCTAGCCCCAGTGATTTTTTTTTTCCTATTACCCATTCCTGAATTACAAGACAGCAGAATTAAAATGGAGCAGTAAACAAACAAACAAACAAACAAAAATGTTTTCTTGTGAGTAGTGAGAGAGGTCTTGGGACTGGCTAATTTGTGAACTAGATTGTTTTCTCTCTTTTTCTAACTTCTAATTTGCATAAGATATTTAAATCGTAGGCATGGAGAAAAAATTCAAAACTTTTGGAAATAAGAGCAAAGCAGGAATAATTGCAGTCTGAGTATTTCTATTGCTGTGGAAACGAAGTAATGATTTATTTGTCTCACTTTGATTCCAAGAGGAAAGGAAATACTATGTGGTTTCAGAGAAGAAAGAGATTAACTAAAGAGCTAATGATTATCAGAGAAATTCTAATATTTAACTGTGTGACAGGAGAATACAGACATTGATAACTTTGAGAGCATCTGTGAATTACAATTTTTTATAAAACTATTAGGTTTGCTCTTCAACTTTTTTGCTGAAGACTTTCTTGTGTGCATTGCCAAGTTCCAACTAGGAATCTAAATAGTGTGCATGCTTTTTCTTACTGTTCAGCTACGCTAGTAAATATGGCTGGCAAGCTCTATCAAGGAATTGCAAAGAGCTGTCACCATTTAGTATAAGAATACAAAACCTACTTTCTGACACTGTATCTTCCAAATTAAACTGAGCATATTTCAAGCCCATGTCTGTGAAATAGTGAAATATACTGCTGACAATTCTATTCTTTGTAAAGGTATTGTTATTTTTATTATTACC
The DNA here is from genome assembly GCF_017976375.1 of Cuculus canorus. NCBI lineage: Eukaryota > Metazoa > Chordata > Aves > Cuculiformes > Cuculidae > Cuculus > Cuculus canorus. The sequence goes on from NC_071401.1 coordinate 85,032,901, forward strand.
CTCTAGCATTTTATAGGTATGATTTACTGTAGACACTTCAGAAAACACTGGCCCAAGAGGTTGAGATCTTAAAAATACTGTACAGAAATAATTCTCACTTCAATTAAACTCTTCTTCTGATTACCTGAAGTCATTATAAAGCTGTTTGATCTTCCATGAGTAAAACTTTCCTTTTGACTATAGTGTACATTACATAAGCTGCAATTTGGATATGATTTTTTTTTTTGGCTGCATTTCTAACAAAAGGCTTTTCTTATGGCAGAAAAAAAAAAAAAAAAAGTAGCAAAAGCAATTTCCCCTGAGAGCAGAGTATGCTAAAGAAATGGCTATAAGGCGCTTTTTGTTTCCCTAGAGCACGTGTGAGTTAACATTCAATTTTACAGTTATCTTCACTGTTATCATTTTACCTTTGCTGTTATCATTTTGGGAACAAAAAATCCCAGGCCATGTTCACTATGTTGAAAGAGAGAAGAAAATATAGGTCTTTCTGCATAAAAAAATTGAAAGCATTGTCAAATTTATGACTTGAGTCACAGCTTTGAAGATAGAAAAAAAAAACCCAAAGCCCACAAATGTTTCCAAGCCAAAATCTTAAGTAAGCAAACCTTCAGATGCTTATCCTTTCATTTCAGGAAGGTTATAGAAAATGAATGAAAGTAAAATCTTAACTATTGCTGTCATGCGATTTTCTTTGGAAAGTTTCAGTAAAATGATTAACTGTTTTGTTCCTCCTTTTCCTCCACCCCTTTTCTGAATAGTTTAGATAGGATTTGTAAAGAGGAAATGAGAAAGGTGGTGAGGTAAAAAGATAACATTATTTGAACTAATTCAAACCAGTTTATTTCTCTCCAAATATAAGAAAGTTCTAAATGTTTTGAAGATCTAGGCTGAGAGTGAGGCAGTATTATGATGTTTTTAGTTCTAATGACAGACTGAAATATTGATTTTAACATTTTAAAATGATACTCTGAACAAAATTTATTTTCACGTAGTAATGAAAACTTTTTAAAAAGACAGGCAACCTACTTGAAAAGCTTATTGTATAATGGTTGATATATAATGGTGGATTTTCTTGATTTTGGTTTAGGAACGAAAATAGGTGTAGTAGAGTTTAGAAGCATTTGCATCTGGCCATTTTTTCTGGTCTATAGGAGTACGGGAAGCACAAAGGATGCCAAAATTATATAAATGTAGAATCCTTCCTAGAGAGAAATATAAAGAGTTTTAACTCAGAGAAATACCTAAAAACATTTAATTTGGGGTTTACTGAGACTTAATAGAAATAGACAATAGGAATAGATATTTTAGAATTTACCTATCATTCATTTAAAATAAGTTTGTTCATATTCAGTTCCAATTAATATTTGTATTTAAAAAACTACATTGATGATAGGACACGTGATAAATTGGGAATGAAGTGTTTTTCATGTTGCCAGAGCATTCTGTAAGTGCTCAGGTTAATTTCCCTGAAGAACTCTAATATGTGGATAAGTTGTCCAAAAAGAAGATAACAAAAATAATATAGTTATTTGGAACACAGCCAGTAGATAAGAGTTAATATTCCCGCTCCTGAAAAAGCTGGTGGAATTGACATCACTAATTATTCACAAATCAAATACATCTGAATGAGTTTGAGCCTGTTGATTAAATCTTCCAAAAGCATGTTTTCTGCTGAAGTCATTCAGCAGTTCAAACGATATGCCTGATAAAGTTGGACATAAAAGAAGGTGTGGAAGTTATTGTAGTTTATTCTGCACATGTGGAAGGCTGTTAAATCTAGCATGAGTATCTAATTGTATTTAAGACAAGAAACACAGCTATCTTAACACTAACCTCTAATCAAATACAAAAGTAAAGATGAGGGCAATGTACCGTGCATAATGCTGTTATTTTAGCACACCTGATAAAGACAAAGCTTGCAAGTGTTGACCAGTCTTCCTTGTCTTGTTAAGCTGAAACGTGTAATAAATTTCACTCCCCTTTACTGTTTTTGTTTTAAATAATTTATCAGAGAAGGACACTTTAGAAGTCTGGTAGCTTTGTTGGCCTGTTAATTGTGTGTGCTGTCCACTGCTTTTTTATGTGTTGGTCCCAAGCATTTAATTTCAATTTTGGTTTTAAATAGTAATTATTTTCCTAATATTTTTGTTTATTTTTTCTTCCTCTTGATGAAAACTGAGACCTTGCAATAATGTGAGGGAGGGATTGGGAATGTGATTGCTCTTTAAACAAAAACAAACAAAAAAAAAGAGCAAACCCCAACCAGCCAAAACCCAGGGTCTTTCAGTTGGAATAAAATGCTGTATAATGGTGTTTGGATTATTGAAACAACTGGAATATCTGGGGAAAACAACCACAGAAAAAGTCTGAAATAGCTAGGCATTCTAGTAATCTGGTAATTCTATCTCTAATTGGCAACAGTACAGTTTTATGAATCTTCATTTTTGCCCAGATAAGCTAAATGCTAAAAATGACATTTAACAAAGCAATAGCGTTCTTCACAGCTGTAGTTTTTATTTTATATTAATTTATTCCTCTAAATAAGTCTTTTCCTCACAGCAAGTAGAAAGTGTTTCTCTTTGGTGTTTTACCATTACCCCTGATGTGCAGGTATTTTCCATCTTAAGCAGAATCATGTGTTAATTAAATATTTTTAATATCTGATCACCACAGAATGATCACTTCCATATGTTCTTCCTTTCATTATACCAAACAAATTCAGCAAAGTGCTGCCCCACAAAGCAGGACTGCATTTGGTGCATTACTGCATCCCTGTATCCTTTCTCTTACTTTTCTGACAAAGGGAACAGCAGTACTCATCCCTGTGGTCAGCTCAGAAACAACACACACTATTCTATGATTCTATGAAGTGCAGAAGCCTCACGTTCTCCCCTTTGACCTGAAATTCTGGCACCTAAGTATAAATAAGTCAACATAATAAGGTAGACACACCAGAACGGTAACTCTTGTTGACTGCTAACATTTTCTCTCTGATGGATGTCATATTTTGTTTTACTATAGATTAAGGAAATTTGTAAATGGAAGAAAGAAAAAAAAAACAGGAATTAGGAAAAAAAAAAAAAAAAAAAAAGCTAAGTAAATGAAAGATTTATTTGCTGGGAAAAAGTACCTGAATACTGATGGTGCATTGTGCTGTGGCAGTGTCCTTACAGATGAATGAATACTTAGCTTTATTAGGATGCTGCTTGTTGGAAGGAAGTAAAGTAATGAATTTTAAGGGTAAATTATAGTTAAGAACTATTCTTATGTAGGATCTATGACACAAAAAAACATTTAACTAGCCAGATTGTATTTTTCTTGCCTGTGATGGCATTTTACCAGCTCTGAGTACATTTTAAGAAAGTTAAGAGACTGAATAATAACAAAAATAATATACTATTTATATAAAAGTTGAAGGAAAAAAGATAAATAAATCTTGTTAATTGTGTTTAGTCAGCAAAAGAATTGTAGAGGAAAACCTGAGTTAACTACAGCATTAAATGTTAAGAAGTATAATCCAAACAACCTTATCATTCATGGTAGTTAGTTGGTGACTACTGTTCAGTTTTTGACCAATTGCACATTTCGAGCTAATTAATTTAAATATTGTAGAAGTGGGTTTTTTTAAATGTTTACAAGTTTATTTACAACTTAATTTGTTTATTTTTAAATTTCTTGCGCCCTATGTGTACACATGCTTTATAGATTAGTCACAACAGAGTGATCACAAGAAGTTAACGCTTCACAGAAAAACAGAGTTGCCAGGCTATCTGGCACTCTTTACAGTGAATGTGCTAACAGTAGAGGTTCCTATGAAGCCAGGAAGTTAGGAATTTCTTTTACATTGATCAGTAAGGAGGCTTCTGTAATTTCCACCCTCCAGTAAAAGAACTGCTGAAGAAATGTTGGAGATGAAAAAATAAAAGAGAATATGAATGACAAATGAATTATGTCTAAGAGCATAAGTATATTATGAGCTATGTAATATTAGATGCATAATACTGTTATGTTTTAGAGCATAATAGAGTATTTTAATAATTAATAGAATATTTTAAAAAATACTATTTAATACTTTAAAATTTTCATATATTTTTATGCTTTTATTTATAGGTTATTACATTCTTTCTAGTTTCAAGTGCTATTTATACAATTTGTCTCCTAAATTAAAGTGCCTGAAAGTAAGCTACTTTTATACTACCTCATTTGCTTCATAGAGTTAAGGTCTATGGTATCCCGTGAAATAGTACAGTTAGAGCCTGCCTGCTCAATCAACTTTGGCAACAGCCATCAGAGGGCAATTGTCTTCTTATTGACATTTTGTCAACACAGTAATGTTAGTGATAACCTGTATGTTGAAATGTACAGCACAAATCATCCAAGGTAACTTATTAAAATAAAAATATATAGTTCTCCAGACTTCTTAAAGTTTCTATTGTAAGCGGAAAGCAGGTGAATTGGCTTTTAAAATAATCATAGCTGTTTGAAAGTTGTTGTTAAACTGCAATAGCTGACATTTTAATCTCCATCTTTCTTGCTAAAGTAATTAATTTTAAGCCTTCAAGTATTTATGTTGGATATTCCATCTCTAAATAATGAGCAAGCAAACTGAGGCACTTCACTAGTTCCAGTAAATTCTTAGTATCTGTGTTGTTATTTACTGCTTTAAAAATTTTTGAGGGGAATTTATGCTAACCCTGAAAAAAAGACCTCAGTTTGCCAAATTTATTCTGGAAGTGATATTTACTGATACCAAACAGATAATTCTATGAAGATATTGAATAGTTATAGAGTAGGCTGAAAAACTTTGAGTTGAGAAAGGAGGAGTTATGAACAAAACAGTTTCAGAATTAAAAACAAACAAACACACAAACAAACTGCTATAACTGTAAAGGTCATTGTAACAATCCACTCATTTTCTGAGTAAAAGTTTCCAGCTTTCTAGAGACTAAACTCAAGTCAAACCCTTTGAAGTAAAATGTGTCATCTTAAGGTAAATATGAGAAGCAATTTTCCCAGGAAAAGATCTCAATTAAAATAAATTCTCTATTCATCTTTGTAGATACCTGTGAGAAAATAATATTTATTATTTATTTCAGTCATTGAAGATATCACCATCTAACCCATGCTACAAAGAGACAGTAAAGATTAACAAGGGAAAAAAAAAAAAAAATCATGGGTGCTGATGGGTGTGCCAGCAGTTAAAACACCCTTTGTGTCTCTTCTTTTCCTTTTTAAGTTGTTTTCTGCATCCTGGTCAATGTGCACTGAAATTGTTACTGATATCAGTATTAATATTAACACTGACTTATAAAAAATTAATATGTTTAACATTACTACTTAATGATAATTCACGGTTCAGGATTACTTGCTAAATAATGTCCTGTGGAGTGTATTCATTAAATAAGTAGGGATTTCAATCCTCCATATTTGCTTGGGGTTTCTTTGGAAAAACAAAGACTTAAATTAAGCTATTTTTTCATTGTTTTCATCAGTTGGATATTGGCAGTTGTGACAGTCACTGTGCCAAAAAGCCCTTAGGAATATGGATCCAAAAACTAATAGAGGCCTGTTGGTAGATTTCTAGTGCTTAAAGAGCTTTTTGTAATACTTCTGAGGGTTGTATTTATGGATGGCTGTCAAAATGTTTACCAGTGTCTTTACTAACATTGATGAAAATGCAGTATTTAACAAAAGAACCTGACATTGCCTGGAATTTCACCACCAGGTGGTATCCATTTACATACTTAAAGATATCCCTGGTATGTGAAACTCTATACTTTGTTGTGTTGATGAATAAATTCAACATTTTACTACTTTTTATTAAAATATAATGCAGATTTGCAACCTGAATTTGGCAAGTATGCTTGCTTGTGCTAAAATGATTTTTAAGAGGAACGTGTGTTATGCTTTGTATTATTTTACTATTTCAGGCAGATTATGGAGAAGGGCAATAGGGCATGTGAGAAGGTTGGAGGAAGAAAATAGCAATAATGTCATTTATTAAAGTGTACTCTGTTGGCAACACCAGTAAATAAATATCTTGCTGTGTTAGTCTCTCCTGCTTAAACTCCAAAATGCAGTTTGTTTAATTTTGTCGCTGACAGACCATTCGTTTCGTATCAAGAACAACTTTAAGTATGGCTTGAATTGTTGTTTATCACAGGTAAATAGCTGAAAGGACACGTATCAATGCTATCTTGTGCAGGTTTTTATACGCTGGACATGAAGCAAATGCACAATATGCTGAGATCAAATGTGTATGTGGCTGAAGAAAGAAAGTAAAGCAAATTATTCACTGTTTCAGTAACACACACCACTATTTAGGTTTCTTATGTATGTTACCCTAAATATTTAAGGGAATTTGTACCCATTTTGTAGGAGAAAAGATGCAAGGACATTGTACAGATATTGGAAAGATAATGAGATAATAGTGCTTGGAGTGTTATCTTAGCTCTCATTATATGCTGTATTTTTGGGGTATCTTATATTTTCTTCTTCATTCACCCATGACTCACTTCTCAAATGATTTTACTGTGGCAGTAATATAGATGTATTTTTTCTCACTGTCTTGGCACAAAGATGATGTGAGAGTTAGCCATGCACATTTACTTCCTAATAGGTTAGACTATATCAGTGAAATGCATGGTAAAGGCTCAAGGATTTTATTTTTTTCCCCTTCAGGTTATCTGAAAAATAATACTTAAATATATTGCTGGTTAAGTTAAATATTATAATCATAGATCACACATTTCACAGAAAAGTTGAACCTCAAATGTAGCTAGGTTATTGATGCCTCAGAACTAACAACTATTTACTGGCATATATAAAATAAGTAGAGCTCATTTCCCAGCAAACAGGCATCCTAAAACCAGCCTTTTTACTGTTGCACACATTCCTCTCAGCTACAGCTGATGTGAATGAACCCTAAGGTGAGCCAGCAAGGCAAAGAAGTATCCTGGAAAGGGCTGAAATGAAAATAAAAATGTAAAGAATGTATGCAAATTGCAGAGTGATCATCTCTTGAAATATGTATTTGAAGCTGTATACATTTATTTGAAACGATACCTAAATCAGGGTGTCTCATGACTGGCCTGATTAGCCTACAGAAACAGATGTTTCTGAGTGGCGATACTGATCTCCTCTAATTTTTGTTTCAGCAAGTCATTCCAGCTTCCTGTTTTAAGTCTGGATGGAGAAAATTGCATCCAGTGGTAGAGACTCCTCTAGTCTTAGGACGAAGCAAATAGTTCCGTGGTGCTCGTCTCTTATATTATGCTGCTCGTAGACAACATTTGTCAGATGAATACTTGGAAAATACAGAGTTGGCTAGGAAGAAAGGACTGCTTGCAAAGGTGGAAAGTGACAGACCTTGTTAACACATCCTAGTAAGAGATCATTCCTTTTAAGACTTTTGTGCATATATTTATGCCCATACAACAAACTGCAAGGAAGATTCTGTGTGAGGTTTATCAGTCTTTGCTTGGGTGCCAGGCTGAAGAATGTAACTGGTGGTGTTAGTGGTTCCTGCAAACTGTTTTTCTGCTCGTGTTGTTAATTTCATGATCTTTCAGTCCAGGCCACAGTGTTTGCTATTATATTATGTATAAACTAAAATGTTGATGTCTAAGAAAGCCTTAGGTTTACAAAGGTTTGATCAAGATCTTATATCCATGTTTAGCGTCTGTTGCAGCACATTGCTGAATCACAGAATCACAGAATCACACATGAATCACACAATGTTACACATGAAAATTTTTATTATGTAAACCACTTCTTTATGCAGTTGTTTCATGGTATTTTTTGTGAAAGATTTGAAGCCCATTTGAAAAAAAATTGGTTCTGTATTGTTCTGTTACTCTTTTGCATGGAAGAATTCCTCAATATTAACAGGAACAGGAAAAAAAAATAGGAATGATGGGTCTTTAACTGGTTGGTTGGTGAAAAACGTTTGAGTGAAAAAAGGCTATCAACATCACAATTTTTTTTACAGTATCAGTGTCTTCTTGATGTCTTCTCTAAAATGCCACTATTACGCAGTTACTGGTGCATTATGCATACATACCATACAAATTGACAAAGCCCAATTTATAGTTAAGGGAAAGAGAAAATATAATTTTCTCTAAAAGCTGTTTTCTTTCTAATTTTGGAATATACTGAATGAAACAGATTCTAAAACACACAAAGAGAGAAGTTTGTTGGGTAATCAGTGATATAGACCTAGCATGACTATGAGAAAACAATCTATAATTTTTGTTATATTATGAAAACACATCATGCACTAATAACATTCTCTGTGTCTATTTTGGGCAAGGTTAGTAAATCAACAAAGTGTAAGATTTTTATTTGAACTAGTAGAGATTATGGAAAAATCAAATTAGAAAAAGAGATGAAGGAAAAAACCACTACTTTCCATTTCATTTGGTTCTGGACAAGCAGAGGAATGTAAGCCAAGTCTTTTCTACTGCCAAGAAAATTCACAGTCTTACTAATAGTCTTTCTAAGTGTTTAGTGAATTCGTCTTGGTGGTAGTACTTGTTAGCAACGGCCCAGTGGAGCATCAGCTGAAATTGTGGAATTAGTAATTAATTGTAAATGTGACTAGTTTTATGTCCATTTTTCATTGCTTCTTGACTGATATTTAGTATTGATACTCAAAAGTAATTGGCTCTCTTCCTATTTCCTGGCTGCGGGGCTTGAGGGATTCTTTTGTGAGATGTGTGTGTGCACGCTGTATTTAAAATGTGTATTTTGAGCTTTTTGGGAAACTTCTCTTTGTCAAAGCAAACAATCTACAAAGGTTCTGATTTCAAAATATAGCAGTCAAGTTTCCAATTCAGACTATTAGACACAGAGCCTGACTTGTCAACACTTTTTCAGAGATACTAGATGATATGGTAAAAAGTGAAAAAAAAAAAAAGAACATGTGTTTAATGTGGAAAGTGTCTCATGACAACAGATCATAGCATCATTAAGGTTGGAAAAGACCTCTAGGATTATCAAGTCCAATTTTCAAATGAATTAACTGAACACAGAACAGGAAAATGTAGAAAATTAACAGGATGTTACTGTGGTGGTTTAACCCTGACTGGACAGAAGATGCCCACCAAGCTGCTCTGTCACAGGGGGAGAAAACACCACGAAAAGCACTTGAGTCAAGATAAGGACAGGGACATCTCTCAGCAGTTACCATCCTGGGCAAAGCAGATTCAACTTGGGAAAAAGAATTTAATTTATTGCTAATTAATGAGACAGTATGAGAGCAAATCTGAAAGATACTTTCATTCAACCTTTCCTTTCATCCTTTCCCTTCTCCCCAGGCTCACATTTGCTCCTTGCTTCTCCACCTACTCCCTGCAGGCGGGGCAGGGGACGGTGAATGGGGATTGTGGTCAATTCATAACACTTTGTCTCTTCTTCCTCCTCACATTTTTCCCCTGCTCCAGCGTGTGGTACCCCCAGTTGGAGGCAGTACTGCATGAACTGTCCCAGCATGGATACTTCCCACAGGTTGCAGTTCTTCATGAGCTGTTCCAGCATGGGTCCTTTCCACAGGATGCAGTCCTTCAGGAACAGACTGCTCCAGTGTGTGCACATTTCAGGTCACAAATCTTGCCAGAAAACCTACATGGGCTCCTCTCCACAGGTACTAACAGCAGCCTCCTCTGGCATGGGATCCTTCAGGGTGCATCCACCTGCTCCAGCATTGGATCCTCCATGGGCTAGAGGGGTACAGCCTGCCTCACTATGGTCTTCACCATGGGCTGCAGGAGAATCTCTGCTCCAGCATCTGGAGCACCTCCTTCCCTTCCTTTTTCACTGATCTTGGTGTTTGCAGAGTTGTTTCTCACACATATTCTCACTCCTCTCTCCCAGTTAATGTTGTGCAGCAGTTTTTACCGTTCCTTCAGTATGTTATCACAGAGGTGCTACCAGTGTTTCTGTTGGACTCAGCCGTGGCCAGTGGCAGATCTGTCTTGGAACTGGTTGGAACTGATTGTGTCAGGCACAGGGGAAGCTTCTAGCAGCTTCTCACAGAAGCCATGTCTGTAGTCCCTCCACTACCAAAACCTTACCATGTACACCCAATATATATATGCGTATACAGTGAAAGAGTAAGCTTCAGAGACAAACCTCACTCAACCTAGGATACATATTGCCTACTTTCCAGCCTGTTTTGTGAATAAAGCTGTTACCGTAACAAACTATGATTTCCATATGGTCAAGCAGAGTGGTTTTAGAGGTCTTTTTTATGTATTCATTTATTTTTATTTCCTGTATTTTTTTCTCTGTCTGAAGAATGGGACAAGATCAGAGAGGAGAGTTTCTAAGGTCAAACTGCTGGGTTAAATATGGACATGCTCAGGATGTTTGGATTTTAGGGCATCTTTATTGTAAGGATCAAAGAAAACTCAGTTTATGAAATTGATAGTGCTTACAATGCACTGCCGTAGTGTCATTGCAACCTAGTCTAAAAACCTTGTTCTTAATGCAAAGATTCATATCATATAAGCATTTTAGTAAGTTTTTTCTATGTAAAAAAAAAAATCATAGAATCACAGACTCATAGAATCACCAGGTTGGAAAGGACCCACCGGATCATCGAGTCCAACCATTCCTAACAATCCCTAAACCATGCCCCTCAGCACCTCATCCACCCGTCCCTTAAACACCTTCAGGGATGGTGACTCAACCACCTCCCTGGGCAGCCTCTGCCAGGGCCCAGTGACCCTTTCCATGAAGAATTTTTTTCTGATATCCAGCCTGAACCTCCCCTGGCAGAGCTTGAGGCCATTCCCCCTTGTCCTGTCCCCTGTCACTTGGGAGAGGAGGCCAGCTCCCTCCTCTCCACAACCTCCACAACCTTTCAGGTAGGTGTAGAGAGCAGTAAGGTCTTATACTGTCCACTTTTTGTATGCATAATATTTAATCCTTTGTAAAGACATTGTGGACAGTGTGGTAAAAAAAAAAAAAATGAACTGGAGAAAATATGTTCTTTTGAATCTGCCTTTTCAAAGGTAAACTTTGTACTAAGAAGTTAAATCCCAAAAGCGGTACCTTTCTTTTACTGAACTATGGTTCAGATGAAAAAGTGTGTAAATATCCATCACTACTTTTATTTTGGTTTTCCTGTTAATTTTCATTACTCTTTTCTCACAGAAGAATCTGGTATATTTTCAAAGCATTAAAACAAAGTTTACAACTATATTATCTCAATTCCTTTATGTGTTACGTTATAAATCAACCTTTAAAAAAGGCAGAATGCATCTTCAGTAGGTATAAATCCATTGTCCTTATTGGCTGCAATGAATGTTGACAATTTACATTACTAAGGGTTGGGACAGCAAGACTTCCTTCAGCTGTAAATATAAGAAATAGACCATAATAATATAATATAAAGACTGTAAATCCAGTCAACATTTCCCTTTACTTGTTCAGAAAGAAATATAATCATGTGTTTAAGAGTACATGTACGGTATAACTTACACTTGAAGAACTTCATGTCCGATGTGTTTTCAGAGACGGTTCAATGATTACAGTTTATTCACTGAAGTAATTGTGAACATATAATTATTCCTTCCATTACTAATAATTACCAACCCATTTTACTTCAGCATAAAAACCAAGACAAAAAATTGAATTAAGGCAGCCTGAGAAGAAGGAAAAACGTGTGTTCTTTAGTTGTGAACTCTAAAATAAAACATACAGAGCCAATGGGCCAAAAAATTGATTTTGCAAAACAGTGGCATGACTCTTATTTCTTATTTCTGCTTTCTGTAGAACTCCAGTCAAATGGAAATCTACATCCTTAGACTTTTTTTTTTTTTCTGGCATTTGCAACACAATGTGTGTCTTTATAGAGTGCTGGGTTCGTATCAATAATTTTCTTCTTTCAGTATTGATACCATTACTTGTGCATAGAATTGCTGCTGTGAAGATGGCAAATCTAAAGTTATCCCTATTGCTGAGAAAGCAAGTCCTACCAAAACCTTTGGGCTTTAAGCAGTGTTATTATTAGCTTGCAACTGATGCCATTACAGGGAAATGTAAAATAGTACTATAAAAATCACCGACTGGAGTGTAGATTCTTTGGGACAGGGACTTGTTTGGACTAGAAAATCAAGAAGAACGTTAGGGTTCATTGTCTGTAGTTTAAGTAGGTAAGAATATTATTAAGTTCTCTCATTTAGGACCCATTTGACAATAATTCACATACTACACATGCAGAGTCTTTTTTCTGCCTGCATAGTCTTTGCTTTCAGATCTGATGTTATAGAGCAGTTACCTAGGTGACCTCAGAAGTAATAGACAAAATAATTGAATACCCCAAAAGAAAATGTAAGAGGTGAAGTCCTTGCATATTCATGCACATGTTCTCTTTATTTTAAGATTAAGGGCTGAGAAAGAGAGATATAGCATTAGTAGACTAAAATTTTTAGCTTCTGACTATCTCTGCTTTCTGACAACAGTTTACTTCCAAATTCTTGTTATGAGAGAAGTGGCAAATCCCCTGAGTTTATTTACTGGATCATGCCGGGGTTAGTTACCTCAATATAAACAGCAGCAGAAAAGAGTTTTGCTCTGACTCCCCACTCCTTTCACCTAGTCTCGTGATAGTGGGCCGTTGAACATTATTAATTCTTTGTCATACAAGCATACAAAACAAAGCATATTTCAGCATCTTCCATGTTTCTTTTTAGAAACATCTGAACTGAAAGCAGAGTTCTATGCATTAGTTAGTCAGATTTCTGGATAATCTAGACACAATGAGTAATTGCTTTGGAGTCTGTTTATACAATGACAGTTCATAGTGAAGCACTTATCCTGAAAAATAGGTCAAATCATACAAACGTTTTTCCTCTGAAATGTATTAAAACCTCTTAAGCAGTAAACTGATCCTATAAATGTGATAGAAGTATAGCTCTTTGGCATAAATAAAAAAGAACTTTGGGAACATTTTCGAAAGACTCATGGCAACTTTTTGGCATTGTTGCTCACCTGATAATCTGTATTTATTAGTATAACTCATGCTAAGCAAAGTGGGACAAATCAGTTGTCAACAAGTAGGAGGACTAGTTATTAGGATAGTATCAGATTGCTCATAAGCACATATTTTTCCCTCTGGATTTTTCCCATACTTCACATTCTGGAAGCCCATTCACATTTTAACGTAGTTAAGCCTTCACCCTATCTATTTGGTAGGTATTACTTGATTATACCAGCTATCCAGATTTTAAAATAACACAATTCAGCACAGTCTGATAAGCCTAGAACATATTCAGATCTATTTCTGACATTCATTATTCTTCAAAGTAAATTTCCTTAAATCAACCTAGGTATTATTCCCATGCCCTAAATTTCTCTTGTTTATTCTTGCTCACCTGTGCATGAGTTCTTTGAGTAATGCCAAAGTGCCCAGTGGTTTAGGTCATGCTTCTCTCTTTTTCCAGATTTATTCCTCAAAGTTGAGAAAATCCTAAACGAAACCATAGCTTTCTCCCTCCAACACATTGTTAGGTTGAACATTTTTCCATCCCTGAGGTGCTGAAAAGGTGTTTTGCAAAAAACACCCTTGCAAGAGATAGAGCACCTTCAGCAGTGTTATGGAGCAAAAAAAAATAAAAGGTAAAAAGTATTTCCAGGCATCACAACTTGCAACAGATACATTTATTATAAGACAATTCTTTATCACAAACCACTCAGCATTTCTGTGGTTTATTGTTTCACTAGAGAGAGGTAGTTTTTTATCAAATGTTAACTTCCACTGGGGGAAAAGCAGAATGCAAAGAGAAGATACGCTCATATTCCAATGTTTTATCTTTTCCATTATTTTTTCCAGATCACTACAAGGTCTGTCAATTATGTAGCCAAATCATGCACTCTCTCTGACAAATGCATCAAGGCATGACATCCTATCTGATTAGATTTCAATTGTGTATGCTGAAATTTCTTCACTTTGACAGTCTGAAAGCATCACTATTGATTAGTGATTTTTAAGCATAAGGCTTTCATATTGCAACAGTGTTTGTGAATTTAGGTGAGATTTGTGTCACCTGTAACGGAATTGTTGAAAGATACTGTGGCTCATAATATTGGAACATGTCATGGAAATTATTTTTTATCAAACAAGAAACAAAATGCAAGTAGAAAGAAAAATAATATCCATCTAAGTTTGTTGTTAATCATGATACAATAAATTCAATAGAAGTTATACTATCCACTGGAAATCTGAAATGTATGTGCATATCGAAGAGATTCATGTCTCAAAAAATATATTGCAACCCAACAGCACTTATTTTCATTAAAGGTAATATAATTTATATTCTCTATTTTCCTTTCTAACAACGTGCAGCATCCTAATATATCTAAAATAAGAATACTCTCAATTTGTTTATATTTTTATATTGTATAATATCTTGACTCTTAGTGCAATTAATGTGGTCTTGCTTCAACATTTTACACTAACTCAGTAGTGTTTTAATTTGCTTATACTGTTCATTATACAGAAATAAGCTAGGTTTTTGGGCATCTGTCCAGTCCAAAATCTTTAAGATTGCAGAGCTTAGGAGCTTGGCTTTAGGTCATGTGTATCATGAAGGAGAAACTTTCCCCATGCACTGCTGTGCTTGTAAAAAAATAAAAGCTGCAAAGAAACAAACCCAAACACCAAAGAGCATAACTTTTAACCTGATTCACCTCTACAGAAAGGTAAGCAACCCTAACTCAAAATGCAGAGTTCTTGCAATCAGCATATGCAGCAGGTGTTCTTATTGGATTGATAATACGCTGCTGTGATCTGGGACATAGAGTATGTCAGTGTTCAGAACATCTTATTTTATCATTTTTCATGCTTTGGCAGGGAACAGAGTGCCCAGTGTGAGAAGCCTGATGCTTTTCCCATTAATAGAAACCCTAATTCATCACCACCAAACTTATTTAGTCTGACCATTCAGTTCTATGTTTCATCCGTTAAACAGCTAATGGATTGTTTACAGAACTTCTGAATGGAAATGTACAATAACCAAAATACTAAAATAGTGGAAATTCAATGTTAAAGTTATGCAACTCAAATTTCAGTCATTTATGAAGTTCATTGGTTATTAACAACTTCATGCACGTGGGCTGCATGAAATATAAATTCTGTAATTATACATGAGTGTTCCTAAGTACAGGAAGAACCTGATTCACAGTCAAGATGCTTGCTTAGAAAAATCTTCTGTTCACACTGCATATTTTCATGAATACCTGTAATTCAACAACAACAGCATTCTCAAAGATGTAGATGTGCTGTCAATCGAAAACGCCCAAAGTGGATTGTAGTAAAAGAAGGGTTCCTGACGGCTCTTGAATAAGGTTTTGCTTCCAGCCTGTTGTAGTAGCTTTCCTGCTCGGTGGAGGTGTCCTCATCTTTGGAAAACCTCCTATGAAAGCAGATACAACCTCACCGTTGTAAAATTTCACTTTTACACTCTTTTGAATATGTTAAGCTTTTCTGTGGTTGCTCTGTTCTTTTTTCTGCCCCCAGTATCTAATCTCAAATTGGTTTGGGTCACTGAAGTACATTATGGTTTGTTCTGCTGTACTTCTTGTTGCATCGACATGAAGAACTGATCAGTCCTTTTGTGGAATGATTACCACTTGTTGTCAGCCTTAATAATGCATGAGATCTGTATATTTTTTGTGACCTAATGATTATTGTGGTAAAGAGATAACTCATCCTCCTAAATTTTGTTACTCAGGTTATGCTCTGACTCTTCAGAAAAACTAGTTAACCTGAGCAATCTGGCATGAAGTTCTGATTTGCCCTTTCTTAAAAAGACTTTAATCAGTGAATCACTGGAACAGCTGGTAGAGGGCATTTTTTTTCCTCGTTTATTTTACAACTTGATTTCTACTTCACTGACTGTGTCATGGTGAAAGATTTAGTTAGAACAAGCATGACACTGACATTTAAATCATTCTGAAAAGCTGGTAATGATGTATTTTAAAAAGCCAACTAAAACCTTCTATTCTGCTAGCATTTAATCATTCTTTTTTAAAAAAAGTGACAAAGTTTGAAAAAATATGTTGAAGTACTGGGAGAAATTTCAAGACTGAAAAGTCTCCAAATATATGTCTCAAAGATCTGTCATCACTTTTCTACGGTATTTAAAAGAAGAGTCTTAATGATCCTTATTCCTTCATTTTCCTTAATTTTTTTTCTTAAACAAATTCTGTCTTTCTTATTTGTTTGTTTTGTTGTGCTTAAAAAAAATGCTTGTGAGGCGAAACAGCGCTTTCTTCATTAAAGTGGATGTGATCATTGTGACAAGGGATCTTTGGAGTTTGTTACATCACAGAGGAAAGGGCAGATGTATTGCATTTTAGTATTTCAAAGCTGACAAGCTGATAAATCTATAAGTGTATTTTGCAGACTTAGAAATTTGTCAGACAGAAGCTGAGCAGCCAGGGATGGATTTTTGAGTGCTGCAGGTTGTTTATTTCATGCAGGAAAATATTCCAGAATGTGAGCAGTTAAACTCTTGTGATCGTAAATTTTGAGATGACCTACACAGCCTCTGTGGCATTATTTTTAACTAATAATCAGGTAATGATTTGTTTATATTACACACCTACATCATAAATCTTTATTGAAGTGTCTGGTGGCACCTAGTTTTAGTAGTATCATAATGCAAGATTGGAATAAAGTTTTTTTGAAAATAGATATGACATACACATTACTGCAAAACAGATTTCTTCCGACTACTGTTATTGCTGTGAATACCAAATGAATTTATGAATATGAATGTTTAAAAGCATAATTCTTTCTAATACAGTCTGACATTTATTAATACAAATATCAATGATGTAGCAGTAGAAACCATGAATACTGAAAATTCTGACATGGCTTAAGGCTGAAGCTGGAAAACCAGATTAGCTGTCATGCAGACATTTTTATAGTGTGCTTGCTTAACCTTTGGAAGAATGATTGTGGTGGATTCTCTTTTTTAATAAAGACAGCTGTGTGAGTATCTGGCAGCCAAGGTCAACTCACTACAAAAAATTCTTCCCTCCTTAAAATATTTTCCAGTTCAAATAGGAATTATTTCCAAACTGTCCCGTAGTTAGTTTTATATATATATTGCCATATCAATGGACCTTTTTTTGTTTCAGGATTTATGAATTTTTGGTGAAAAAAGTACAACAGCACACTGACAGTTTCAGGTTGTTCTCAAATCTGAAGATGGTAGTACACAGTATTACAAAACTACATTTACACATTTCTTCCACAATATTTAATGTCTAGTACATTTCTGTTATAGTTTTCTTTAAAAAGCAGAACTAATACAACATTGCTTTGTGTAGTCTGCCCATGATGCATAGAAGAGTTTCAGTAGATATGACAAAATAGTTTCTGTATTTCTGAATCTTCAACAAGAATACTTCTAATTATTAAAGAGCATTTTTTCTTTCCTGATTCAGTCTTTTAATCTTTTGAAAAAGTATACTTCTACTTAAGATACCTAGTAAATACTACACTGATGCACTTGGTATTTTTTATGAGCTCTGTGATTATCTTACAGACCTCTGGAAATTAAAATTTTGATTAGTAATATGAAGCTGAAAATAAAACTTCCTTTATCTATTTACACTATAGGATTTTTTTTTTTTGGCTGGGTTCATTTAATTTCTCTCTGCTTTATTCATCTTCAACTCTACATCCCTCCGTATTTCCAAGTGCAACTGAATAAATGCATTGTTAGACTTGGAGTAGGGGCTCATCCTCTTCCCAGCCATCTCACCCAGATTAGAGGTCTGTCATGTTTTTTCTTCTTTTTCTTTTCACGTCATTTGACTTTAGGAATTCAAGGCCTGAGATTCAGATGAAACTCTAGTGACTGAAGTTTGTGATGTTTTTCCTTTTTTTTGATTTGCTGTAGTGTTGCAAAGAATAGCGGAAAAAAGTTTCAGTACCAAATATTGGACATGAAATCAATTTGTCTAAAATAAATAAATATTTTGGGAAAAAAAATATGAGCAAGTGACTGAAATCTAGCCCCAACTTTAGGTTACATACAGCTTTCCATCTTTCCCATATGATTATTTGCTTGGTAGGTATGCCAATGTATATGTGATCACAACTCATGTACCTTTTCTCTGAATAAAGGGATTTAAGTGCCTGAGGAGTAGGATTTTACATATATTTCATATAAACAGCCATTTGTCCGTTAAGCCAAAATAATTTTACAAACTGCTAACCCCAAAGGTGTCTTTCATGCTTGTGAGCAACTGTTAGTGGCTTTTATTTGATGGTTGTAAATGGAAATCTATCCACCCGGTGCTTTTGATTATTTCTTTGTCTTTGGACAAGGACAATTAAAAAAAAATAAAAATGCACTCCTGTCCTTCCTGTATGATGGGATAAAAAGAATCAATAAAAATATTGACTTCTTATTAAAACTTTTCCTAGGTTATAATTGACATGCATTTAAATTTTTTGTATAGGTGTAAAAACTCTTTCTGTTGAAAATATTTTGTGCATTAAATCCTAAAGTCATTCTGAACAGTAAAAAATAAAAAAAATTCCTTCATTACAAGACTATAATGGTATACCAATGATGCATGTTAATTGGTAGTCTTCCTATGTCTGTCACCTTTCAGCACATGAACTTGATAGACTGTTTTTTTTCGTATGAGCTCACACTGTGCATTGTTTATACATACTAGGCTTTCATAGTTTTCTTTTAGTCCTCAGGCATTTGGAGTTTACTAATTGGGTTAACATTTCTAAAGATGCAGTGGAATTTCCTCAGATAGCTAATATAGGTCTGTATCACTGTGTATTCCCATGTAAAATTTAAAATTCAGAAAAAAATACGATAAGTAATGTCTTTGGTTGCACAGCACTGTATAATGTCAGTTTATTTTTCATTGTGAAATGGCAATATGACTTGTGAAGCGCAGCTTGAGGGTGTGAGAGAAATGTGACCATCTTTTGTCTACTGTGCCAAAATCTTGCAGGAAAAAAAACATTAGACTGATGGTATCTGTTACTATTCGTAGGATTAACGCTCCATGTAAATTCCAGATGTTGCTCATGTGATTGGTGTTCCTGGTGACAAAGCGAGACTTTCCTGTGCCCAGCTAGGGCAACTGTGTGTCCACTTGCCGTTCAAAAGTCCAATTTGAATTATTCAGAGATATATCCTCTCTCCCTATGCATCAGAAGTCTCTTTCCTATGTATTTATAAGAGTAGAATATTAGTAATAGCTTATACGTGGTGGTTTGTAGGTAGATTATATGCTGCTTATCATGATTTTATTCTTCATGTTAAAAGTGGTTGTTTTTCTGCTTTTCACTTGCTAATCCACACCAGTTTCTGGCTTTTCCTGCCCAAGTGAGACGTAAGGAGGATGCCAGTGAAAATAGATTTCATTCTTTCCATTTTGCATCAGTCTGAAGGACTGATCTCATCTGGATGGCAGAGTCATGGTATCATCAGCACTGCTGAGCCATTCTGAGTGCCAGAGGCAGTCTGAGTGACTCATAGCTGAGACAGTAGGGCTTTTCAGAGCTGCCTCTGGGGCAGAGCCATGAGTCTCACAATCCTTGTGCTGTCAAAAGCACCAGTAAAGCTTCACAGTGCCCATGTGTGAAAACACCAAACTGAGTGGGTTGCATTCTCATACCGATAAGAGCTATGAATGGTGCAAAAGTTCAAACTCACATGCTTGGATTTACTTCCTCCATCACTGAAATTGTAATAACAGATTGCAGATCTCTGATTTTATTCCCCAAACTGGCTGTTTAAATGATTCCTTTTAGATCTCCCTATCTTTATCCCAGTTGCCTCCAGCAATAGAGGGACACCTGCCAACAGGAGTCAAAAAAACACTATCAGTCCAATGCTAATAAGCACTGTATTAATCACCATCTTGGTGACAAGCTTGTGTGTGATGTATGTGTGTGGGCTGGTAACAGATTAGTACTTTGTCTAAGTATATACATAACACATGAGCCTGAGATTTCGTTAATATCTATAAAATTTCTGTTACGCTAAGGAGTCTCTTCAACACAGCATATAATACTAGACACAGATGTCCTAAGCAGAAAAAAAAAGCTAAAGAACAAAAAAAGCTCTGTTCATCCTCATATTCCTTCAGTGTCAGGATCCTCTGTGTTTTGTACTCTTTTTTTGTTCGTATTTGAAAACCTTTTTGCTGAACTATTGTTAGTCCTCCTGACTAGGTAATTCAAGATTTCATGTGAAGTTGAGGCTTGTTTGTTAATTGAAATGTTTAATTCTATGTATTCTGCAAACTCTCCACCACCACATTATAGTGGTGATCTATATTCAGCTGAATAATGCAAAAAAAAAAAAAAAGAGAAAATATGGAAGCCTCACTTCCACTTTTAGTTTTCATGAGTGACCCGTTACAGTGTTAGGTCCTGCACTTATGCTTCTTTTTATTCTGCCTTTCTTTTCTTCCACACCAACAGACCTTTGGGTTTTATCTCTTCTCTAATCACAGTCATTTTTTATTTCTCTGGCTAGCATTTTTTCATGAAGTTAAACTGTTATTCATTTTGTAGATGGGAAAATACCAAAAAGAAAATTCCAGAGACATAGGGCTGGGCTCAGTAGGTACTGAAATTAATTGATTGCAGAATTCCAACCCTGTACATCACCACTAGGACAAACAAATCACCTTAATCTGTGAAACAAAAGATGAAGATTACAAACATGGAGCAACACAGTATGATATTCTGCTGTATGACAAAGTACCTTAGCATGAAGAGAAAGGTCATCATTTTTTGTGCAAGCTTAGCTGTGACAGGATTGTGTTTTTCTGATGATATTGAATATTATTTTAATCCTCTATTTATGATTCAATTTACTACAGTTTTTCTTTTTTCAATTCCTGTATTTAACATGTGATGTACTTCTTAAAAAAAAGAAAAAATGTAAATGAAATACCAGTGTTCTCATTATGATGTAGCTAAGGAAAACAAAGAGGCAGATTCAGCTGCAAGGGTGAGAGATTTTCAAGAGGTTTTGAAAAGGACAGTCTGGCCATTGCTTTTCATAGCATTGAAATCTTGACAACTGGAAAAGCAGCAGATGAATAACTGATAGTCTTTGCTTCTTAGATGTTCTTCATCTAATCCTAATCTATAACTGTCCCAGTATAGCTTTACCATAGACAAACAACAGCATTTTTAATTTTATTTTTTTTCAGTTTTATCATGTTGAGTGTCAAAATACAACCACAAAATTCACTTGGTTTTTAAGTTATTTTGTTTGCGTAATTCTGGATTACAAAACCACACAATGGAACCATTCTTATTCCTGTATCCAGGCATCTACAGTTGCTGATAAGCACCCTAAAATAATAACAGATAAAAATATTAACAGTATTTTCCTTCAGTTATTCAATTTTACTGCAAATATATTATGACTCAGAGAAAGAAATGTAGGAGAAAATAGTGTGATATTCAAACATGTATGAAAGATCTTTCAGGAAAAAATAAAAACCTTAAATTCCTAATGGATTGTAAATTTTACTTTTATTTTGCTGCTCTCTTATGGCATAAGAAATCAGAAGAAAACTTCCTTAGTGTTATTGTAGTGCTGTCAAGTCAAGTAACAAATTGTGCTAGGCTCTATATGAAGAGAAAAAAAAAAATATATATATATACTATTTCTGTGTACAGGACAAGGGGTAATGGATTTAAACTGAAAGACAGGAGATTTAGATTAGATATTAGAAAGAAATTATTTACTGTGAGGGTAAGGCACTGGCACAGTTTGTCCAGGGAAGCTGTAGATGCCCCATCCTTGGAGGTATTCAAGGCCAGGTTGCATGGGGCTTTGAACAACCTGGTCTAGTAGAAGGTGTCCCTTGTCCATGGCAGGGGGATTGGAACTAGATGATATTTAAGGTCCCTTCCAACCCAAACCATTATATGATTCTGTGATTCTATGTGCAGCTATGGTAAGGGAATTATCTGCAAGGAAATGCATTCTATTTCAGGTTGATATTGTAGGGGGCTACATTATGAAGAGAATGGGGGAAAAAAAACCAAAAACCAAAACCAAACAACCCTTGATGTAGAAATCTGTTCTCTGAAGTCAGCTAATCCTATACAGAACAACTGACAATTTGATTCGTAATACAAAAATGAGAGCTCTAGATATCTGTCACTGCTGTTGATGGTTCACCAAAACTGATTTGTATTCCAGCAGTAATGGACTCATACAGTGGGAAAAGAATATCTAATATAAAATATATTCTAGGGAGCATGCCTATCAAACACTGATTATCTCTTATGCTGTGCTAATTTATAGTGACAGAATGTTTCATTATAGCCTCCTTTGCTGTTTTGCACCAGGTTAGGTGATATGTCTGGTTTTGTGGTTTATTCATTATAATGCTAGGAATAAAAAACTCAAGAGCGTGTTTAGAATGCATCTATATTCCTCCAAGTTATTTATGTGATATTTTCTTGCCTTTTAAGTTGTCTGTTGTAAAACATGCAAACTAATTGTATCTCTCTTCAGTGAAGAATAAACTTAAGTTGCTGCTTGTCATTTTACTACTATTCATATTGCTTCATGCACACTCATCAGAAGCCTTTCCAGAAATGTTAGTGATGAAGACCTATAGCAATCTTCCACAGTGGCAGCAGTAGTTCAGAAACACATTAGGTTAGATGCCTGTGCAGAAGCCACTATGTTACTTATGATCATAGAATCATAGAATCATAGAATCACTAGGTTGGAAGGGACCCACTGGGTCAATTAAAATGTTATTTTTTTCCAAACAGGTTAGGGCAATGAAAAAAATATATGCTTGAATATCTCTGGAGCTAAGATTTGCTTTCAAATCTTTACAAACACTAGTTTTTTTCTTTTTTTTTTTTTTTAATGTTACGCACTTCTTTTACTGCATGAGATGAAAAGGAGAAAGAACTTTGATGCTGTTGTATGTCTAAATCATGCCATAATATGTTCTTCCATAATATTTTAAAGGAAAAAACAAACAAAAAATGAGTTGTTGAAAGTTGGGAAGTTTTTCTTCACAGAAATAAAATAAAATATTTTTTAAAAGGAATATGATATATTTTCAGCTCATTTGTCTGTACCTCTTCCTTTTCAGTCTTATATACACAGGAGCATATGCTTTCTGAATCTGTGAAAACCAGATTACCGATGTTTATCTTTATGCATTATTATTCCCTATTTTTACTAAATCTAGTATTTCTGCAATTTCATTTCTATAGCATGGTACCATTCTTTAGCAAAGAATCATCTTAATGTGAAGAAATTTTTCTTTATAGAAATTCTGATTAGTCAATGGCCTATGTTTTGAACATATTAAAGGTCCAGTGTACAATACAAATATCAATACTAAATTTTATAATTCCTTCAAGGAAAATTTTAATAATTTAAGTTAAAGTGTTTGGGTTTTAGCTTTACCCAGTAAAAGTAAGGAGTATGTGTGCTATAGTAATAAAGTTTTTAAGGTATTAATTTGTAATTTTATTATAAATTCCTCTTAAGATAAGCCAGTCTCAAAAACAATGGAAACCCCACCCACCCCCAGGAATATGTGTAACTAAAGTCATAGTATTATGAAGAATGGAGTAAGATGAAATTCGGTAAAGCAGTCATATGCAGAGAATGAGTAGCTATGTATTATACTGTATATGAATGTGTGTGTATATATTTCTAATGCTGTATGACCAAATTTGTTTAAATGAAATTAGACATTACTGAAGAAGAAATAATACTTCTAATACATACTTTTCCAAACTTTAACCAAGTTTAACAATTAGAAGGCCCCCGCTTAGACTTTACACTGAAGTCATGAAGACTCGGCCTTTAAGTATAAAGACTCAAGGACAAAGATCCAAAAATGATGCTTTTAATTACTTCCTTCTGGTGGTAACAGTGAAGCTATTTCTTTCATGCAATTAATATCTAACATGAACAAAACATTTTTTTTCTTCGGAAGTACTTTTCACGTGACACTGGAAAATAGACAGCATTCAGGGTTTTGGTTTTTTTTCTGTAGAATGACTTCATGTAGAGATAGTTTGGTGGCACTGTTCTTGACTCTCAAAGACATTTTATCTATTCGTTAATATATACATTATATTTTTTCTAAAAAAAAAAAATGGAAATTTTCATTTCATTTTTTCTAAATAAGAAGTTACATCTATTATGTTGATTGTTTCTTTTTAACCTACATGGACCAGAAATGAACCTTACATTTTATTGCTTCAATACAGTATCATTGTTCCTTAATTTTTTTTACGTCAAGACTTCCACATAGTCATAAGAGACCTTGGAATTTAGAAGCTAACATGGGGATTAAAGCAATACTGAGAAAAAATGTATCTAAAATATATATGTGTGCATTATATGTAATATATAACGTGTTTTGTATGTAGATGCATATGTATTGTGTTTGTATGTATTATATACACATGTATGATTTTATATACTTGTATGTATGCATCTCATGCAATGCCCTATGAAAGTGGATCCCATAATGGTAACTAAAACATCAGAAATGAAGAAAGTACCATATCGCTTCCCCATGTCATTTTTATTCCTTCTTTGATAAGAAGCGACATAAGGCTTATCACTTTCTACACTGTTCTTGATAACTGTCAGCTCAGCTTCTCCAAGGACATTGGCTGTTTTAATCCTGATGTGTAGGATGGTGTGGATGTCTGCCATCATAATACGATGCATGTGCTTGTCTTCACAATTACCTTGACTGTATTTTCCTTAAAGTGGGTGGTAGCTCTGCTTAATGTTCACTGTATAGATCCTTAGCCAAGAATTCTTGAAGCTACTGTTCTAACAGATAGATAAAACAGTGTAAATTCTTTGTAGTTTGCTAGAGTTGATCTCTCATGTCTAGATATTTGTGACAGAATAATGATTGTATTAAGGTAAATTTTTGGCTTCCTTATTAAGTTCTGCTGCCTGCCTCCTTTTCTTTAACAGGTTTTTTTTTCTTTCTTTTTATAGTTACTCTAAATTAAGAAAATATATACAACTTCATGAACTACTTGACTACAAGGCTTGTAGTGATAGGACGAGGGGCAATGGGTATAAACTGGAGAGGGGTAGATTTAGACTAGACATAAGGAAGAATTTATTCACCATGAGAGTGGTGAGGCACTGGCACAGGTTGCCCAGGGAAGCTGTGGATACCCCATCCCTGGAGGTGTTCAAGGCCAGGTTGGATGGGGCCTTGGGCAGACTGGTCCAGTGGGAAGTGTCCCTGCCCATGGCAGGGGGGTTGGAACTGCATGATCTTTAAGGTCCCTGCCAACCCAAACTATTCTATGATTCTATGATTCTACTTTGATTATCCCCTTCTCATCTCATTATACTCAGATTTTTTAAAATTTTTTTTCACAGCACATTTTACAGAAACTGTTAATATTATTTTGGGGGTTTTGGTTGGTCTTGTTTTGTTTGTTTGATTGATTTTTATGAACAGTTTTTAAGTAACAACAAACAAAAGAGGCAGAATGTTCTTAGCAGCCAGAACTATATTACCAAAACTCACAATTGCAAGCTGGTAGCAGGATTCAGTATATTGTGAATAAATATAAAATTTATTTTTATGTGTGTTGATCATAAATGAAAAATTAACAAAAAATAAGTTTTAAACAAGAATTAGTGCACTACTTACATATACTTACATAGATTTGCTGTTTATAAACACAAAATCTAGCTCCTAGATTCATTGTCAAACATGAGAGTTTAATAACAGAATTATCTTGAAAAAGACTGAATGCAATTGTTTGAAAAAGTGTGTTTTGGAGTTTTTTCATGCCCAACAGAAGTATTTGGATTAAATGTTAATTTGAGTATCTTTTTCATAATGCTAGTGTTTAAAATACCAAAAGAAAGAGTAAAATAGTATCTTTTAGCCATCTGCTAAATACTAATGTACTCATACCAATAGTGTACATTGTATAACACATAATGTCAAAATTTTCTTTCTTTATTGTCACTTTAACAATGTTTTTAGAAGTACTGAGGGTTTATTCTAAAATAGAAATTCAGTTTACATTTTTCATATGACTTTTTCCTTTAGAAATTAAATAGCTTTCTTGCCATATCAAGAAAAAATTCTGTTGGACCATATCAGTGTAATAATTTACTGTCTTGGAATAGTTATTATACAATCTCCTAAACTTTGCTAAGCATGATAGAACTAGAAAGGTTCCTTCTATTAATAAATATTAAAGCAATATTTTTAACTTAGGTTTTTAATATGTTAACAATAATAGTAGGTGGTAGTTACTCAGTAGTTGTTGTGATTGTTCTTGTGGTTTTGAGAGAACGCAATCACCTAGGAGTTCTGAAACCAAAATAGGATCTTAATTTCTTCCTCCTTTTGGTTCTGTTTGCTGCTTATTCTCCTCCTTCTCCTCCTCCTTTGATTATTGTTATTCGAAGGAAAAGGGCAAAAGTAATCAGAGACTTGAATCATTGCATTCTGAAAGACACACTGACTATTTAAGATAATTTTTTCTAATTCTAAAGCTTAATTTATTAGTCTACTATTTTTTGCTTCTAGTAACATAGTGATGAGTAAAGAGCATAGCAAATCTATTTGGGGCGTGTGATATTCATTGCTTATATATATATATAAAGTACAGTAAGATGGAGTTTTTTTCTCTCCATTTTATTGCAGAATTCAAAATTCCCTTTTAAACAGCTGTATAATCTCTACATATTGCTTAAAAGGACACAGGTGTAGTGGTTTGCTCTGACTTCAGAGGATATCTGAATGACTTTGACAGCTAAATGAAGTCTAATGGAGTAATGCATTTATACCCAATTGTGCTTGTTAATGATTTAGAAAAATTTTTATTGAGCAACTTCTGTAGGCAAGTTTTGTTTTGCCTGACACTTCATATAAAAATGCATACATTTTTAGCAAATACTTGGCAGTGGTTGGAAGCTGAGGACTTGAGAAAGAAATGCATGGTGTAAAGGAAGAAAAGAAAGAGACAGAAAGAGACACAGTTCATGAAAAAATTACTGGTTAGAAGATTCACCTGTGATGGCAAGGTTTCAGATATAAAGTCCACCTTTGCTTTGCTTTACACATATCTGAAACTCAGCTTCTGACAGTCTGCACTGGGCTTTTCTCTCTTCCACAGCCCCAGTGGTTTTTTTGCTGACCTAAGGGTTTATGTTATTAGTCTCTAGTAGATTACACACATATTGGCATATAACTTAAGTCCAGTGCTATGCCAAGGACAGTCTGCCATTGAAGGCTGGTATGAGTCCAGGATACCTTGGAGCACCTACCAGGTACAGCTGGGACCTGGCTGGACAGAACCAAGCAGGCACTCCTCTGTCTGGGTTCTGAGCAGGACTGTCCTTCAGAAGATAAAGTTAGTTCTTTCTCCTGATTACCTTCTCTTTTGGAATGATTTTCCTTTTTACCTTGTAGACTCCCTTTTAAACAGATACATCCCACAGTTTCTTCCTAGTGTCTCTGGAAGGAATTCAAAGAAAGCAGAATTTCATCCAATCTCATATGCTCTCAAGGCTGTTAAGTACATCTATTATCTAACAAGAAGTACAAAATCATCTAGTTCTTTTAGGGATGCCTTTGAAAACTACTTCTGACCTTTACTTTCTGTCATATAACTGCTTCTTTCGTAGAGCAGAGGAAATCCTACAACAACCTGCACAGTGCTAAAGGTCTCTTTACCTATGTGGAGTGCTAACTAGTGTATTAAAGATGTTGCTTATCCTGCTTTAGCTGAAATTGTGTGCCAGAGTATAGTTATTTAGAAGAAGAAAACAAAATGCTTTTCTTTCTGATTTTAAATATTCCATAAATTCAGATGATTATTGTAGATGGCCCCTGAAAAAAAGCAGGGACAGACAGAACAGCTTATGATTCAGGGCTCTACTTTATGTTAAATTCAGTAAATATACATTTATTTAAATGATTATTTAGCCATGCCCTCTTTACTTCCTCATTCTCCAAATGCAGGTGATTATAAGTCAGAGAAATCTATTTTTCTAAACAATTAAAGCTGTTGTAGAAAAAATCAGGCTTACTTTTAGTTTGCATGCAAATTTGTCTCAAATTTCTGTAATTTTATGACGTGAACAGCATTTGTCCTTTCTCCAGTCATATTAAGGGAAGTTAAATAAAATAGCTTCCAAAGGAAAAAAAAAAAAAAAAGGGCTGTTGACGGATTATCTGAAATGAAAGAGACTGCCTTGCTCATGTGTGGACAGTAGAAGTGATATCCTTTCCTGATGGTCAGTTATGGTCTGATTGACTTATACGGATGTAAGGTCAGGCTGTGCTGAGCAATCTAACCAGGCTGCTTTAAATCCACCCACTGGCAAAATATCTTTATATTTACAATTCTCCTAAATGTTATTTCAGTTAATCTCATCATAATTCTGCATCATTTCATGTAGTAATCTTAACAGGGCTTGAATCTGTAGACAGTTCTGATTTATTGGTTCTTTCAACATACAAAACAAAGTTGTGCTTGTATGCATTCGTACTTTTATCCTCCATTTCCTGTGTTTTTTAGGCATTTTGCTAACTTGGATGCTATTTATTGTTAAAAGTGCCATGCTACCAGTATTTCACTTTGTGTTTACAACACTTATTGTCATTCAATTTTCAAATATGCAACATATAAATCGTTTTTGTTCATAGATTTTGAAAAGAATAATTGAGTAATTAAGAGAACATATGTAGAGAGATTATTTGCTATGCTGTGCTATGCTATACATATACTATACTGACACATTTTCTTCAAGTTAAATAGTCAGCTAATATAAAAAGACCCCCAACGTTTCACATCAAATGGAGAGTAATACATCTACAGTTCTGCATTTCTATAATATCAATCTCACTGAAATATCACAGTGCTTTAAAAAAGTTATTTTCTTTCCAAGAGTGGGAGAAATACAAGCTTTATTTTAAAGGACTGAGTCATTACTGGTGCTAGAGTCTTGCCTTGACACAGGGTAAATTCATGCTTAAATAAGTTTTTAGGCATCTTTTAGCATATACATGTGAGAGAATAACATGACTCCTCTTGCACTTTCAGCACAGAAAAGCATAAAAATCTGACAAAATGCTATTCAGACTCAAGTTTCTACTAGTGGACTTGCAGAGATTTAGGTGTTGCTATGAGAGTGACTAAGACATTAGCGTGGGCAGAAATAATTCTGTGAATGAAATCAAAGTGCTGGAAGTTATGTGTATTTTTTAATAAATGTTATATGTCATTATACAATTTAAAACTTTAGATAAAATCATAGTATGGCTTGGATTGGAAGTGACCTTTAAAGGTCATCTAGTCAAAACCATCCTGCAGTGAGCAGGGACATCTTCAACTAGATCAGGTTGCTCAGTGCCCTGCCCAGCCTGACCTTGAATGTTTCCTGGGATGGAACCACCACTTTGGGCAACCTGTTCCAGTGTTTCACCACCCTCGTTGTAAAAATTTTCTTCTTTATATCTAGTTTTATTCTATTTAGTTTAAAACCATCATCCCTTGTCTTATTGCAACAGGCCGTGCTAAAAAGATTGTCTCCATCTTTCTTGTAGGCCCCCTTTAAGACACCCAATAAGGTGCCTACAGAGCCTTCTGTTCTCAAGGGTGAACACTTACAACTCTCTCAGCCTTTCCTCATAGAGAATGGTTCTATCCTTCTAATCTTTTTTTTTTATTTTTGGCCCTTCTCTGGATCCACTCCCACAGGTCCACGTCATTCTTGGGCTGAGGGCTCCAGAGCTGGATGCAGTAATCCATGTGGGGGTCTTACCAGGACAGAGTAGTGGGACAAAATCACCTCCTTTGATCCTCTGGCCTTGCTTCTTTTGATGCAGCCCAGAATACAGTTGGCCTTCTGGGTTGTGAGCACACATTGTTGGCTCATGTCTAGCTTTTCATCCACCAGTATCCCCTTCTCGTTCTTGGCAAGGCTGCTCCCAATCCCTTCTCTCCATGTCTCTCCAATTTAAGGAGCAGGATGTTGTGGGGGACTGTATCAAAGGCCTTACAGAAGTCCAGGTAGATGATATGCATAGCTCTTCCCTTATCTAATGCAGTCACTCCATCCTAGAATGCCACTAGGTTAGTCAGGCAGGACTTGTCCTTGGTAAAGCCATTCTGGATATCTTAAATCACCTCCCTGTTCTTCATGTGTCTTAATATAGCTACTATGAGATCTGTTCCATGATCTTCCCAGGCACAGGGGTGAGGCTGACATGTCCGTAGTTCCCAGGGTTCTTTTTCCTACCCTTCTTAAAAATAAGTGCAGCCTTTCACTTTTTTCCTCTCACCAGGGACATCACCTGAGTCCCGTGACTTTTCAAATATCATAGAGTAGCTTGGCAACTGCATCAGCCAATTCCCTCAGGACTCTGGAATTCATCTCATCAAGTCCCGCAGACTTATGTATGTTCAGGTTCCTCAAGTGGTCATGAGACTGATCTTGGGAAGGACTTTGCTTCTCCTGTCCCTGTCCTATGGCCCATACACTCAAGAGGTCTAAGAAGAGAGACTGCCAGTGAAGCCTGAGGCAAAAAAAAAAAAAAAAATTGTTGATTACCTCAATTACCTCAGCCTTCTTGTTGTCCATTTTTACCAGTTTGCCAGTTGTTTTCATCAGGAGAGGTATGCTTTCTTTGACCTTCCTCTTCTGGCTGATATTCCTGTAGAAGCCCTTCTGACTATTTGCATCTCTTCTCAAGTTCAGCTCCAGCTGTGCCTTGGCCTTCCTTAACCTATCCACACAACTGGGCAGTTTCCTAATTTCTTATACCTGGAGACTGAGAGCTCTTGTGCTCTATGGAGAGCATCCTTATAGCTCTGCCAGCTCTGCTCTACTGTCTTGTGCATGAGGATAGTTTCCCAGGGTGTCCTATTGACTTTTTTTTTGCTTTCCTAAATTTCAGAGTCCTGATTTTACTCTTTACCTGACCCATATCCCTCAGGACTGTGGACTCCACCTGTGCATGACCACTGTAGCCCAGACTGCCTCCATTCTTGATATCACTGATTAGCTCACTTTTGTTGGTGACCATCAGGTCCAGTAATCACATCATCTCTGGTTGGGCTTTCTATTACCTGGCTTAAGAATTTATCCTCTACTCATTCCAGGAGTCTCCTGGACTGCCTATAGCTCACCATGCTACTTTTCCAGCAGATGTCAAGGTTGTCGAAGTCCTGCAGCAGGACAAGAGCCTGTGAGTGTGATGCCTCCAGTATCTGGAGTAAGAAGGTTCCGTTAATAGGCTTCTCTTGATTTGATAGCCTGTAGTAGACACCAGCCACAAGGTTCCATTTGTTGCTTCAGTCTCTAATTCATACCCATAAGCTTTCAAACTGTTTGTGGCTATTCCTCCGAGGCAGCTCTTCACATTGTATACTCTTGATACAGGGAGAAAAACCTCCCCCCATGCTTCCTCGTCTGCCCTTACTAAACAGTCTGGTGCTATTGATAGCCACACTTCAGTTATCTGATTCACCCCATCAAGTTTCAGAAATGGCAACCAAGTCATAGCTTTCTAGAAATCCAGTGGCTTCCAGCTCCTCCTGTTTGTTGCCCATGCTGTGTGCTTTGTTGTGGAGGCACTCCATCTGGGCTATCAGCCATGTCACCTTCTTAGAGGAACTCCCCTTCATTCTTTTGAGATATTTCACCATATTTTCCCCCCCGTTTGCTCCTATTTCCTGGCTCATCTCTGTAAGACTTCAGATGTGCTGCAGTGTAGTCAGTATGTGTCAGAGCAACAGACCGAGAGCTTTTTTAGCACGCCGTCCCTCTAACCTTGGTGTGTCATCCCACAGCTTGTTACAGGTGAGCCTGATACTGTCCTTCTTCAATCCATCTTAAAGCTCTGTCAATGAGCCCTGCAAGCTCCTGAGCAAAGACCCTCATCACCCTTTGAGAAAGATGAATCCCATCTGATATCAGCAACCCTCATGCTGTGTAGACCATCCTATTATCTAAACCCCAAAGCTGTGGCAGCCACACCAGCCATTGAGCTGTCTATTAATAGACTGGTTGTGTCTGTGTCTTCCAACGTCACTGCCCACAACTGGAAAGAAAGAGTAAAATAAAGCCTGTGCTCCAGAACCCCTGACCAACTATCCCAAGTCGTGGCTTCATCACCATCCACATGAAAGAGCAGTAATGGGTAATAGTCCAAGGGCCGTACCAGGCTAGGAAGTTTCCTATTAATATCCTTAACCCAGACCTCATGGAGACAGCAAACTTTCCTAAGAGGAGTGTCTGTCTGGCATATTGGACCCTCTGTTCCCTCAGAAAGGAAATGCTCACTACTATATCACATATCTTCTTCCTGCTGAAGGTTGTTGTGATATGGAGGGTAGGTTTTTTTGACCTTGACATCACTTCTGGTGTAGCTTGACTGTCATCCTCATCGTCTATTGACTGACCTTCCATATCCAAAGTCTTGTGCCTGTTGTACAAAGGCACCTGGGAAGGCGAGGTGGGCGAGGAGGCTGTTTGTCTCCCATCCTGAGCATGGACTTGCCTCCATAACTCCGGGATTTTTATAAATCTATGAGTGGCTGTTTAACCTCCTAACTGAAAAAAAAACCCAAAAACTGAGTAACATTGCTGTTGCATATTTTCCATATCATTTAGACGGTATAGAAATTAATCAATCTAGCAAATTTGTTTCCATTACAAATTAACATGAAGTAGAAACTATTGTAAATTTAAGGGTCCGGTATAGCTTTTAGAAATAAATTTACCAGCCTGGCTAACACCTTTTGGATGATGAATAGATTTTTGGGTTTTTTTAATTTCCTTCTTATGGAAGTTATGTAATAAATTGCACTTCATAACTCAGAATGACTGAAAGACTAATTTTAGCTCTGAAGGGTTTTTACATCTAAATTGATCAATAAATTAGATGGATTAATTAAGTTCTGCTGTCAGGGCCAAGGACTGTCAGTGTATGTAGCCTTGCTGATGTATCATTTATTATAATAGTATCTTCAAAGAACTATAACTTTTTAAAAGCCTCTGTATATCCTTTCTCTTTTTAAGGCCTTGAAAAGTTCTGCCTCTTTCAAAGAATGAAATTTCA
Source organism: Cuculus canorus (assembly GCF_017976375.1). Classification (NCBI taxonomy): domain Eukaryota; kingdom Metazoa; phylum Chordata; class Aves; order Cuculiformes; family Cuculidae; genus Cuculus; species Cuculus canorus. Next base: position 85,066,036 of record NC_071401.1, read on the forward strand.
TCCTGTTAGGGAAATGCTGAAGTGTCATCAGCAATATAGACTTGCACTCACCTGTAAAAGACAAGCAAATTCAGGAGGAATGTAATTTATTTCTGACAGTTGCATAAATTAGAAAGAAGTTTCCTGACAGATGAACCTGATTACATTTTGTCCATACAGCCAAAGTTTTACCTGATGAGAATAAGATAATGAAGGTTAAAACAGTAGAATTATTGACATGTGAACAAATATACGCTAATTCCCTTTCACCGAATGAGAATTATCTGTGTTCACAGCAGACCCCTGAAGATATTTAACATACAAAAGACTCCATTCTCCAGTTCAGAATTTCTATAATGCACAGCTAATTCTGATCTAAAAATGCCAGTGCCTAAGGGAAGACCTGGGCTCTTTCCACAGAGGACTAATCCTGGAATATGCTAAACCATCAGAAGTCTTATGAATCATGTCCAGAATTGTGCTACAGGTTCTAGTGCTGTATGATACAATGCATTTTGTCTCTGAGTAGTAATTGCCTTCCAGGTGAGAAATCCATAAGGGAGATGGATGAGGAGCAAAAACCTTTTTCATTATGACTGACCACAAAAGACGGTGTCCACTTCACAATAGTACGCGGGCTGATAAGTTTAAGGAAGTTATGATATGCATAATACGTATATTTTCATGAAAAAAAAGAATTCTGTAATGTTTTTCAGAGCACAGCATAGTCTGAATCTTACTGTAGAATTGGTACTGTAGTTTAGAGTTTAGAACAGCAGTTAGTTTGTTACATTGACCACATTTTTTCATGTATTCATATATCCAATGACACATTCTCTTCCTGAGCTTTTACCAGTAATTTAATATCATAATAAAAAATAGAAGAAGAAGAAGAGGAAGAAAGGTAATAGATTCATTGACTATAAATTAAATAACACTAACTTTTTTATTTGTCAAGAGATTTGCTATGATTCATTCCTGTGAAGAATAACTATATCTTATAAAATGTCATTCTCTAATGACAAATACATAGAGGGAGATTAAACCATAGACAACTCAGGAGGCAAGGGGAGCAAAACTGAAACAATTCTACTTCATAAAACAAGTTTAGTTCCTTCAGTTTTGTCTCTGCAATTCCTCATCTTTAGTTATACCCCTTTTTAATTAGTCTGCATTTGAAACATCAAAAACACGTGAAATCTAGATAGGTATAGAAAGCTCTGCGCATTTTTTTTCCTTAAAGCAGACTTCACTGGTATAGTTATATTAAAATAACTAAATGAAATAAATACATGACAAACTATATGAAAACATACTTAACATATGTACCTTACAGACTACAGTTTGAGAAGTAAAGTCAACATTGAAGCAGAAAGCCAGAACTTTTAAAACCATGAAAGGTAATTAAAATACTCCAATCTCACTGAAGACCACTGTTATTAGGACTTTTATAAGTGTGCCTTTTACACAGAACATGTTCATATTGCAAATAGCGCTCAATAACTCTTAGCCCATTCCATACTCAGAGATAATTCTAAACTAAATTATAATCTGACTGGCTAACTAATTTTATTATTTCTAATTATTTTGAAGTTGTTTAACAATGTTATGAAACTTCCTGGCTATTTTGAGACAAATTGTATTATCCATATTTTTTGAATATGAAAACAAAACCATAATCATGTAGTTGTAATGCTCAAGTTATGATTTATACATAATGCCATAATGCATCATTTTGGAGTAGTCTTTCATATCACCTTTCTATCATTATATTTGCTGCTTCTTCATTTTCCCCTAGGAATTCCATCATTTAGTGCAGAATGAGCAATACTTCTGCAAAATAACTTTGATTTGGGCTTATTACTGAAAATAGTTCAACTTCCTTCTCTGCATCCTCTGGTATTTCTTTCTATTAACAAAACCTATTTAAATAGGGTTAAGAAGCCTTGATTCTACTGGTCTGTAAGCCCCTTTGAGTAAGTTGATTTATGACTAGTCGTCAGTCCGGTAAAAGCCCTAGTTTGTATGCTTGCTTATCTGTGTTTTCATAGCTGACAAGGGGCATATATCTCTGGCAGGACAATTTGGTATAATGAAAACTGACTGGTTCTTACATCCCCAGTCTTTCTCTCCTCAAAAATATGACATTAAAAATATGACTAATCTTTATTTCTTTCCATTTCTACTCATAAAGCACCAACAGGAAATTGCTGCAGTATTTATGAGGATCTGATTATGTTATGATTTCTGGAAAGTGTAACTGGCTTCAGTAGATGTATCTGGATTTCTCTTAAACAGATGATCAAACACACACACGCAAAATAGAATGAACTAGTCTTTAGCAAACTGTAATGCTTACCAATTTCCTCTTTTCATTCTTCCCACTTCTATCTTACCCTCACTTCTTATGCTTTTTGATTAGTGATTTTTTTGCTCTTGAATCTCTGATTGAGAAAGCATTTGAAAAATAAAAGTATAAACTCAGTACATTGAGGATTTGCAAAGTACTCCTGCTTTATTCTTAGTTTTAAGACTGGAAAAAGTAGAAAATGCATGCATGATATCAAATGTTTATTTGGCCAAATCTGAGTGATCAGTTGTGAGGTTTTATGAAGTTGTGAATACCAATAGACTCCAGTGAACTCCATACAATCCAAAACCTTGCTACCTGAGATGTTTTCACCGTATTTTGTGTTTGATTTGTTCTTTTAGTTAAGACAGCATCGTATCAAGATCATTTATCTAAATGTGAAGTATCTGTTTAAAACTCAGAGCAACATTTTCTACTTACAAGTAGTTACGAACTGTTCCTTTGTATCAGTATTTCTTATCATTTATATCAATTACTTCAACTTTCTTGTAGAAGGTTTATATTTCGTTTAGGATATCACACTCAACTAATACCTCCTCAGGGTTCAAGTTTATGTTGCCACTACAAGATGTTAGATTTCCCCTTATTTCAAATGAAAACAAGAAAAAAAATGCGAAGTACCATGTGTCAGACTCTACTTCACATCGTGCATTGTTTCTTATACAGTTCTACTGTCTCATATGCTGTAGAAACAACTAGTATAACGAAATGAAAATCCTAGCCACTTAAAAATTACCAGAGGCTTATTGCATCATAGATTTGCAAGAATTAGACACCTGAAGCTTTACATGAAAATGGTGAAAATACCATGGTCTATTAGAAAGCAATTTCCTGCAGGCATCTACATGTAGGAATCTGACTTTCATACTTTCAAAAACCTAGCAGTGGCTGAACTGCATCACTAAGTGCTTAAATGTCTATGAAATCTTGCCCCTGTTCCTCCAGAATCTATGTAATGGAAGAAATTGTTGCAGTGAAATGACTCAAGAAGGAAGTATATGTTAATGTGTACAAAAGTGATATAAAGATGCACACATTCATTGTAGAGTTGTATGATTATTCTGTCACTTTAAGGACAAAAGCATTATGGCATATAAGCGGAAGTTTCCAAAGTCACTTAAATACTTATGAGCTCATTTCTCAGATGACCTTCAGTTGTACATTTAACTAACTATAGAAAATATTGCATTGTGACAGATCTAGCTTTCATATTATAAGTTAATGAGTTTCTCTTTTATCTTAGTAAATTAACATGAGCACTGCACAAAAGATTACAATGACATGATAAAAACATTAATTTAGTCTTAATTATTTAAAATGTGTTTTATAATCTTTTGACTCAAAAGGGAGAATAGTTGTAAAAATAAATATCATAGCAAGAAAAACAATGCTTTTCAGCAGTATTGTATATTATATTTCTGAGCCTGTGTGTACTCTATAGATATAGTCCTAAACCGTGCCTCTCAGATTTGTGTACAAAAATCTGTTACTGACTTCTTTGTTCCTGCATAGAAACAGGCAATAAGAACAAAGACATGGCATTATTAATTGATAGCATTATTTTTTACCTTCTTTACCTGCTCGTAGACTGACTTCATTCCAGGAAAGAAAGATGAAATCCACTTTCCTTTTGTAGGCAATTTTTTCCCCCCAAGAAGTTATGTACCGATTTCTGCAGTATTTAAAGCACAGATCATGTAACTCAGACCTGCCAAGCCCCATGAATTATGAACTTTTCCCATATTCCTTTCCTATTTCATCCTTTCAATGCTTCCAATTCATATCTTCCCAGCATTGCGCAGTGGCACCTCACCAGTTTCTGTAAGGCAAGGTGCCATTTCTGTCTTCTTTTTCTTGCATGGCCATTATAAGGAAGGAGGATCTTTCTGTAGAGTAACCCTTTTGATGTTAAAAAAATTTCTGCTCATTTGAAATGTATGAGGATCTGGCCAAACTATCTTTGATTCAAATTATCTTGGGAAAGAAATAGGTAAAATTCAAGAACATAGAAGTGTCTTAAATTTCTTGTTCTCCTTTGTTTGCCATATTATTAATATACTTTCATTCTTTAATTATTATTTTTTCTTCTAAGAACTAGCTGCAAAATGTACCCATAAATGTATATCAGCTTTGAAGCAGATAAGTCATTAAGACCTGCTGTATACCCAACATACAAGTCTTCTCAATCAGCAGGAGTGGCGTTTGTGTTTGAAAACGTTTGCTTTCGTTTTGCTTTCGAAGTAGATGATAACTTTTGACAGAGTTGCAAAACTAAGCTGCAACTGCTTTGCCAATTAAATTTCAAGAAATTTGATTTAGGTCTACTTTATAAAATACTTCAATGTAATAGAGTTGCAACAGTATAAAATTTAGCTGAAACTAACAGTTTCAGCTTTACATGAAGAACTTTACATGAAGAACCTCTTCATGCTTCATTTGTTGATAAGTTTGCAGTACCACTGTTCACCATTCCTTAGCTGACTTAAGTACACTTCATGGCTTCAAGCTGTTAAGTGGAAATTAATTAGATGTTCCGTTGCATTATGAAAGAAAAACTGAAGCCCACAGGTCCAGAACTGTCAAAATGTGAGAACTTCTCTCACTGAATCAGGAAGAAAAGTACCTTCTCTGCCAGCCTCCAATCTGACCACTGTGGTTTGGGAAGAGAAATATGCTACAGCAGGCTTACTTAGTCTTTGCTCTTGATTTGTATTATCTGAAAATGTTCAGTGGTAATTGCAGAAGCATGAAAAAATCATTGTCACAAAATAAAATATTTTATTTAAGTGCTGACATATTTGTAATTATTAAGCAGCTTTTAAAAAATTCTTTTCTGAAAAGGGAAACACTACACCTTAGTTGCATGCAATTACTAAAGAGAGATGTATTCTCCCATTTAAAAATTTACAAGCATAATTTTACAAACGATTTCCTTATGAAATGTTGATGCTTAAAGTGCATTCTTCCGGCAAATACAGTTTCTCCTTTATTTTTGAGAATGTTTGAATTACAGTCTATATTATCCTTTTTCCTAGGGTCTCTTGTGCCTATTTCACATTGAAAAATATGTGGATTTATTGTCTTTTGGGTTTTTTTAATCCTTTTTTTTTTTTTTTTAGTTTATATCAATAATATAGCAGAAATAAAGTGCTACCAAAAGTCTTGGATTAAAAATTACTTAAGAAATGACTTTTTTTTTTTTAGTGCAGATACATTTTGATTAATTGATGTTTAATTAATTTTGATTTGAATTGCAGCTGACATGTTTGATTTTTTTCAACTTTTCATAAAGGAAGTGAATTCTATTTTTTCATAATATCATCTGATTTATTGTCAGAAAACTGAATCCTCAAGAATGTTTCTGGAAGCTCTAAAATTCTTTGGATGGGTGAATGGAAGCAGTAAAGAAGAAAAATCAGTAAGATGTATTTGATAGAAGGGAAAAATCACCCATGGTTCCTTTATTATGCATCATGGTAAAAAGAGTTTTGCTGGATGTGATTATTGAACATTTGTTCATGATTACTAAATAGTAATTAACAATACTATTGAGTCTAGCTTATTGTTTATCTACATAGTTTTATTAAGCCTGGGTCCTTGACAGAATTTATGGGACATAGTGAGATTTCATTATACATGTGCCTCTTTAATTATGAAACTCTTCATATTACAGAGGTCATCTTGACAGATCTCATGAATCATACATATTCCATATAAATATGAAATGTTACATTCTGTGCAGAAACTCTTTGTATAGATTTGTCCTAAGTGAATTCCCAGTAATTAGATTCAATGTTTAATGTTACCTGTGAACATAGTTACGGTTGGCTAAAGTAGAAACATTGATTCCCCCCATTTTTCTCCATTTTTGCAAATAAGTATATTAGTGAATTGCAAATTGGAATGTTGTAGAATCAGTGTCTGGAGGTGGTGTCCACACAGCCTGAGTCATTTATTCCACAAGGTGTACAGACCTAAACAGCTCTGCAGATCTGCAATGTTGTGGCCTTATAAAAAGCAGAAAAAATAGATGGTAAATAAAGGGAAAGATTTTTTAGGGGTCATTTGATTTAGATAAAGTTGACTTATACTTTCAGATTAAGAAATAGTTTTAATTTAGGAATTAGGAAGGTAACTGGAGGAGCAATGCATTGCTCCTCAAAGGAGTACAGAACCAGATCCTAAACAAATAAATACAAAGTTTTAGGGCACATCAGCAAGTTTCCTGGAACTGTAAATGACTATGACAATGCAGAATGTCTTAAGTGCTATTTACATTGCATTATGGTTTCTGTATTTGTTATTTTTTGTTCATCTAAGAGCTAGAGAGTTGCTTGAAATACTCCTTTCCAAATAACAGGTTATAGAACTGATGTATTTGAGACAGAGCCATTGTGTTCTCTACTGTATGGAAACGCATTATACCAGAACAATTAAAGCAATGCATTGTACCAGAACAATTTCTTTCCAGTGCTTTCAGTACTACTTGCCTTGTGATTTCTTGTTCATTAATTAAGGAAGTACAATGCAAGTTAGTGAACTTCAGACAGAGACCAAAATATATAAATGTGCCTTTAAAAGGAAAAAGATGCTATTTTTAAAACACTTCTGGCTTAGTTTATTCTAGTTGTTTGCATAACTGTAATTAAGCTATAGCATGCTTCATTCTTGCATTAAATTAAGTAGAATAAAATTATTGCTTTTTTAATAATACCAAATTAACTCTCATTAATGAGAATTTAATTACTGTGTTTCACATTAGATATAATTAGCTAACGATCTATAAATCTGTATGAAACACAATTTAATATAACACTTTATATAATAAAATAACTAATCTAAGCCCAAGAAGTAATTAAGCAGATGTCATATGTGCCATATTTCATTGTCCATGAGTGAAGACAGCTTAAGCTCTGGTAAAATATAAAAGAATAAATTTGAGTTGGCCTGCCCAAAACCCTCTTCACCATTATGTAGGTTTTTATTTTGTAGCTTATGTTTAAAAAACATATGTAGTCTTTTGTTTCTTTGCCATGGTATTATTGTAATTGTTAGTAGGTGAGTAAACAGTGTATGTTGAACGCTACTGCTTAACTATTTAGCAAACTTTGCTGGAAATATTGTCTCTAGTTTTCTTGGTTTGTTCTTTATATTAAGAAATTTTAACCAGATAATTTTTTTTATTAAAACGAAAATTTCCTAAGAAAGAATTTCAATATTTTCATGATGATGTAGTCTCTGAGAATTTCTGCTCAAAACTAGTAAGCAAAGCAAGGTCTCCTTAGGTCTTTGCAAGAGTGATAGCTTAGAAAGAGAGCTTTCGATGTCAGCATGAGTTGAACTACCCTGCAAGTCTGCTGGAGTCTTCTCATGCTTAATCTGTGTCTTTCCAGTCATTTAAGAAAAAAAAAAAAAAAAAAAGACATGGGAAGCCTAAGAAACCCAGATCCCCACACTTCTTTACTATTCCCCTTTGGAAAAATAAACATTGCTAGAATAAAATAATCTAGTTGGAATGTACTTTTTAATGTACTCCATCATATTCTTCTCTTAGGTTAATGGACTTTGTGGTATTTATAACTCAAAGGAGAAAAGTGGAAAATATAAAATTATCTTTTCTGCGTATTGTGTTTGGTATGTGAAATGATTACTTAAGTATGCAGAGGAGTTGAAAGCCGTGTACACATCTTAGTCTGAAATGTCTTACAAAATATTGGATTACACAAAAAATTTATAATAACCTCCCTATAATTTTTTTCTTGAATTGAACTTTTGAACTTCAGTAAGAATATAGATTTCTTCCCTAACTTAAATATATGTACATAAATATATTTCTATAAATATGAAACAGTAATTACATTCATATATTTTCTGTTCAGGGACTGTTCATATATAAGTTTCTGTTCAGGGACTTTCACATCCTTGAAATGCTTAAATATTGTCAAACGTGCAGTGTTTAACACACGTTCACTGTCTGCTGTATATCCAGAAACTGTGTCAGTCACTAGTACTTTAGACTGCCTTATATTTTAAAATTCTTATTTCCTGTAATGTATTTCCTAAAACTAGTATTTGCTGTCTTGAAAAGGGACATAGAGATGCTGTTACTGGTAAAAGAGTACAAAGACAATTCTTCACTTTGAATTCTACCTGTCTGCAACTGAAGTATTTGTACTGACTTCAGTATAGTTATCTCTGATTGAGGTCATGCGTGCATATATGTAGTAACAATGATGCAGTATAAATTTATTGACAAAAAAATGTTCAAGACTGTAAATTATTTTAAAATCAAGGTCCAAGCACTTTAAATTAGAATTAGAACCTATTAGAGCCAAAATGGAGTGCAGACTGTTGGGATTTGCCACGTGATTTGGTGTTACTTTCAGATTTAACAACTGGTCCTTGGGGCAGGGTACCAAACCAAATATCTTGTCTAATTTGTGAGAACTAAAGAAGCATGCCTTGTATGCAAAACTGAGAATTCAGTGTTAATCTAATGAAAGAATTACTTTATTATAACTGTCTCCAAGCAGTGCTAATTTGACTAAGTTCTCAGAGCATGAGGATTCTCTATACTTCAGGAACAAAGGAGATGTTGCCATCTCCAATTCATGATTTTTCTGATGCTCAGATCTTGTTTGACTGTGTTTCAAAATCCCTAGATCCTTTTGGGCTGTGTGGGCACAGTGTAAGCTCTGCGAGTTGTTGTAGACAAGATCTTACATAAATTCAGTCTTATTTATATTAATGCAGATTCTTCCTCCTTTGTTTGCTATTTTGCTTTGTTCATTAGTGGTTGCGATCTTCTCATTGCTTCTCCATACATAATCTAATTTCTTGTGTTCTTCTGCTGGTGATTAACAGAAAATGAGAAAAGAGGTTTGAATTGTTGCACACAGGAAATTTACTTGCTGTGTGAAGTTCTGCTTTAGGTCAGTGTCCCCATGACAGAGGCCTCAGGAGGATGTGAGTGGATGTCAAACTGTTCTAGAGCAACAAATTACAATGAAACTAAGAAATTCCACATTGTGTTAGCTAATAGTATTGTTAATTCTAAATATTACTTCAGTGAAAAATGATAAACTTTCTCATAGAATCATTAAGTTTGGAAAAAACCTCTAAGGTCATTAAGTCCAACCATCATATTTTATCCTTTCGCTGTTGTTACGCTTGCCCTTCTTCTGATCTTCTGGGTCCCAAGTGCAATAGCAACAGCCTTCTCTCTGCAGAAGCAGAACTGCAAAAGACCAAAGTTTCAGCAAGTGCTCTGTGTCCCCAGTCCTTCACGAGTGGAAGTATGATGTGGCTGTGTGGGATTGCAGGTTTGTGTGACCTCATGTTTGTGCTTCTGGTAACACAGCCTGCTTGATTGATCTTTCTTTAAGAGTTATCCCTAAATCCATCTTTATCAAATCTCTCAAAATCCTTTATTAACCAGTAATTGACCATTTATGATTCGTGTTTATAGCTGTGGGGCCTCTGATAGCATCTTGTGTTTGCAGGTTCAAAGCTTTTGTTTGTATCTTGTGCTCATACTTTTGAGGACTATGAAAGCAGTGATTCATTACAAGGCATGTAGAAACATACAGGTACAATAACTTCAGCAAGGAGAAGCACAAAAACCTACATCTGGGGAGGAAAAAAAACAAAACAGGGTCCAAGATATGCTGGGACGTACCCAACTGGAAAGCAGCTTGGCAGAAAAGGACTTGGAGCTCCTGGTGAACACCAGGTTGAACTTGAGCCAGCAATATGCACTTGTGGCAAAGATGGCCAATGGTATCCTGGGTTGCATTAGGCAAAGCATTGCCAGCAGGTGGAGGGAGCTGATCCTTCCCCTCTGCACTGGTGAGACCACACCTGAAATCTTCGTGCAGTTCTGGGCTCCCCAGTAGAAGAGACATTCACATACTGGGAAGAGTTCCCCAGTAGAAAAGACATTCATATACTGGAGAGAGTCCAACAAAGGGCCACTGAGATGACTACGGGACGGCAGCACCTCACACATGAGTTAAAGCTGAGAGAGTTGGAACTATCCAGCCTGGAGAAGAAAAGCCCACTATCAGTATAATTACCTGAAGAGAAGGTGCAAAGCCCAGGGTCTTTCCATTGGTTCTCAGTGACAGGAAAGGAGGCAATAAACACAAATTGAAACACAGGAGGTGCTGTCTGAACATCGACCAAGCCTTTGCACAGATTGCCTGGGGAGGTTGCGGAGTGTCCCTTGGAGTTATTTAAAAGCCATCTGGACATGGTCCTGGGCAGTTAGTTCTAGGTGGCCCTGCTTGAGAAGGGTCTTGGCTCACATGATCTACAGAGATGCCTTTATACCTCAGTTATTCTGTGGTTCTGTGAATGCTTTGGTACCATCCTGTTGTTAATATGTAGTAGTTACAGTAGTATCACTATTGTAAGTAGTATATATACAGCATGGTATAAGCGTGCTTGTCCAGTTACCTCAGATTAGCTGCTGTGAAGTAACATATTAAAACAGAGAATCTTGTTTGCTTTTAATAAAAGGCACCTGTCCTTGAAGTAATCCCATCAAAATAGAGAAGAGTGATTTAGTAAGCATATTGAAATTCAGAGCAGAGTTTTCACTGATATTTCATTTTTCTCCTCACCTTTATCTTCTTTTATACATTGATTTATCTGTCTTTGGAGACAGAGATTGAAATTGAATCTTTCCTTTGCACATGCTTTACTATGTTTTAAAGTTATATGCAGCATTAAATACTTAATAATGATTTAAAGAAGTAAAATTCATTCATACATCCTGACACGCTAGACAGTTTTAAAAATGTGTATTGTTATATCATATCACTCATGTCAAGCCTTGCTTAGGAAGTCTTACTAATCAAAATCATAAAGTCAGACTTAAAGAAGGAGTGCAATGATTTTCTTCTAATACAAATGCCAGCTAAAAATCACTGTCACATTTTAAATAACTCAGAATTATTTTTCAATTAAAAATCCTTAAGATTGCTTCTAAATACTGATTGGTACTCCATGAAGTTAGATTTAGGCAGCAAATAATAATTACTTTTTTTTTTCTCACAGAATAAAGCATGATGTTTCTGCGTTGTTGTATGCATGTTGTAAAGTATCTTTACATTCATATAGTATTTTCCCACATCATAAATATTTTCTGTGTAACTCCCACAGCATAGAATGTGTAGCTATATAAAAACGAAATAGTTCCTACTATTTCCTACTAAAATTTCACCACTTCATAATAATTGAATTGGATGTCAAAGTCTTCTTTGGATTTCTATTCATTTCACACTGCTTTCCTACACTAACAAATTAATTTTTTGTGCTTTTATAAAGTTTGTGCTTAGATCCTTGATCACAAATTATAGTATACTTTGATTTCTGTAGGACCCTCATCATCATCCTCAGAGATGTTTTATCACAGAGCAAAGGTACAGGAAGCGGTTAATTACAGAGCATTGTTGAAGTCAGACTGGGTGCAAAAAGATTATTGCATGAAAGAGTAGTCCATTAAAGAATATTAAAACCAAATTATATAATCACCATCTGGGGAAGTCCTTGAGCCACTGATGGCTGAAAGCTGACAGAGTTAACTGGAGATGTTCTGGGATGCTCTGCCAGCTGAGTCCTTGCTGTCATGGTCCTACCCAGGGGGAGGGAAGCCCTGGTTGTTTGGGCTCTGTTAATTTGTAACATCTGAGAATCTTCATTATATATTTCTGTGTTAACTGTGAACTCGGAGACAAAGCATCTGTACTCAAAACATGGGTGTAATCAGCAATCACTCAGTAGAGAATATGATAATAAGCATTTACTCTTACCATGGATTTTTTCTGGCTTTGCAATAAGAGGTCAGACTTCCACCACAGGCATTTGAAAGGTCCGTTTTTTTGCTTTGATTAGGGTGAAATTAGCTTAGGTAAATTTTAAAATTTGAGAAAAACTATGAAAGGAAGCATTTAACTGATTCAGAATATTTTTTTTTTCACCTTCCAAAAGCGCAAAGAGGATATTTCAAACATCATCATTTCTAATAAATTTAATTATATTTAGATATTTTCTTTAAACTAGGTACACTGATTTTACATAGTTCTTCATGACTATTTACAGAAACTAAAGTGAGAAATAATTAATCTTTGGTAAAGTTTAGCAGGAGAAAAGTGAAAATGTGCATTCATTATTATTTGTGTGTGAAGAGTAGGGAAAAGATGATGACTGGGCACACAACTTTGGTCCTTTGACTCCACAGTTAGTTTCATTTGGCATACTTTTTCCCTTTCATATCCACTTCTGAAGCCTGAGCATTTGTCATGGGAGAGGGAGGATGGGACATGAGAAAAGGCGGCTGGATTTTTCCAAGCCTGGAGGTTTTGGTATGAGGTATTGGGCTTCCAGCAGGAAGAGGCAGATGGGATGAAAGATGTGAGAATACACTTCAGTATGTGTGGGAGGACATTAGGCACTTCTGTTGGAAAAGTCAGAGAGTACAGCAATATTTGGCAATATCATATTACTGTTGAGATTTTCTAGATAGCAATGTGTGTAAATTTATTGAGTATTTGGTGAAAAGTTAAGCTAAAAGTTTCAAGGCTGGGGAGGGACTATTCATAAAGGCTTATGGTGATGGGACAAAGGGGAATGGATATAAACTGGATAGGGGCAGATTTAGGCTTCATATAAGGAAGAATTCACCATGAGACTCGTGAGGCACTGGCACAGGTTGCCCAGGGAAGCTGTGGGTGCCCCATCCCTGGAGGTGTTCAAGGCCAGGTTGGATGGGGTCTTGAGCAGCCTGGTCTGGTGGGAGGTGTCCCTGCCCATGGCAGGGGGGTTGGAACTACATGATCTTTAAGGTCCCTTCCAACCCAAACCATTCTATGATTCTATGATTCTATGGTTCTATGATTCTATGATTTCCAGACTTATCACATATTTTCTGCAGTTCTCTTTTACTCATACTTCAAAAACACTAGTGATTTGCTGATCTTTATGTGCCCAATTAAAGGTACTATACAAGTGCTCCAAACCAGCAACAAGGCTAGGCATGAGATATCACTTCTTTACCAAATAACTGAATGAATCCTAAAAGATAATGATGGAGAAATGTTTAAAAATAGGTGCTTTATACTGATTTGACCAGGTATTTTGGTTGCAGATATAATGAAGTCCCAGCTGCTTATCAGATGAGGCATATTTCTTGACATGATGGTAAGGAGACTGTAATTTCCATCTCTAGCAACTGGTAAACATAATGTTCATATAGATTAGAATCTGTTTGGCATAGAGACTGTCATTTTAGCATTTTTAAACTAGCTGCTTTATACTGAGCAGTTTCTGATGTGAGAAATTAGTACTACTATAGTACACATTTTAAGTAACAAGACCCATTCAAAACTGGATCTGGGGGATGTTTCTGAAACAGAATGACAATGTCTGAGTTTCACTGAAGGTTTCAGCTTAACTAGTGGTTTTTTTTGAAGCCTCACTTTATATTTTTAAAATAGTAAACAAATAATTTGGATTCTCTTAAAATTCTACTAATCCTTGAGAATCGTATGTGCAATATATTCTTAAGATTGTCTACTAGTTGGGAGACAGCTTTATAAGAAAAAGGTTGGAACCAGAAGAAAGAAAGGACACTAATTTTTGAAACCTTCCCTATGTTATTTAGGAAAGCCTACTGTGAAGGAACAGTGCTTTAAAGCCTTAAGTGCTGTATGCCAGAAACATGAATTCCTTTGCTTAACAGCGGCTGAATTCTGCTTGCACAAAACATACATCAGTATTTTTCCTAAAAAGCAATACTTTTTTCTGAAGTTAGTAAGAAATGTTATCACATGTATTTTTCAGTATTCAAGTGAATTTCATAAACTTCTAACATTTTTTTTCTGTAGCATTTTAAAATTAATGACATGGTGCCTTTTTGCTCTCTTCTGTTAAATTGATAAAAAAAGTTGAGAAAGCAGTGGCCCAGGCATTCTTTACTGCTATGCCTAATTATTTTCTTCAGAGTTCCATCCTAATTGGCATTACAGGCAATAACAGTCAAAGCAAAGAGATTTTATTTTTCCCTTTGGAAGTGTCCAAAGTCTAGCTCTGAAATTTGAATTTTTGCTCTTCTGTCAAATACCCTCTTGTGAGATTGCCTACTCCTGCTATATCTCTCCAAAATTCAACTGTGCGGCTGTAGTTCCAAAGAAACACTTGTCTCTAGCCTTAAGAGAGGCTTGCTAGTTTCCTGTTGTAGTAATAGTGGTTCATAGTGGTTCTAAGTGGTTCATAGTCATTTATACATAATGCTTAATTAGTATAAGATAAACAGACGGTATTAATGTTTTTGAGTGAAAAAGATGTTTTGACTTCAGGTAGGCAGATGTTTCCAGTTCTGCATGTTACTGTGCTGAAACTTCCTGATTTACCAAGTTATAGCTGGAAATCCCTCCTCCTATCTTATGCATTTTATAGACACGTTTCAATGACAATTTTTTTAGTGAAACAAAGAATTAGACATAATTTTCTCTCAGTAATATGTTCTTATTGCATATGCTTGTAATTTACATATACCCAATGTCTTTTCCCTAACTGACAATTCTATACGTGTTTAACCCAGCTACGTTTCAATTTGTCTTTATTTCTCAGTATTAATATCACTATACTCTAGCTTTCTAGAAACTTACACTTAAGGCACATGGAACCTATTCCATAATAGGATGCGTGTGGCTGGTTTACCATATGCTGACCTTTGCTGAAGCCCTGTCCCTTTATTTTGTGGAGAGGGCCTTAGCCCAGAAACACTATTGTTGCCGTTTACCATTCATACACTGAATTTGCTGAAGCTTGCAAAGCCTTGCAAAGAAGCTTTATCCCATGCATCTCTGGCATGCTTTGCCAAATGCAAATATTTGTTTACGTTGCTTGCCACGTCACAGGCATATCCATGAGCTATGCTTTTTGAAATCCAACTGAAAATTTTACATAGCTTAATTACAGACTCCTCTTGCTGAATTTTGAATCCTAACAAATTTACAATGATGTCATGGCACAAAATGCAGTACATGAACTTTGTTCTAGAAGTGGTGACTTATTTTTCTCAGAAAACTAATATGTAAAATTTATAGGATTATTTACAGTTCATCCATTGATTTTTTTAGCTACAATGCAGTTCTTCAAAAAGTGTTGAAAACTGAAAACCTAACTTATATCTGTTGCAGACTATTCCAGGTATTCCTTTTTTCCCCCTAAATTATCTGTTTCAGAATGCCTTGTTTAATTTTTGTGAACAGTGTAGTAGTTCTCAAATTTTGCAGTATAATTTCAGTATCAAGCTATTCAGATAGTTATTGACAGAAACACAGATATTTTATTAGTATCTTCTTCAGCCCTTTCTGGATTGGTTTTGTGGGACCTCTTTAAAAACTGAACTTTTTTCACAGGGGTGGGT